>NC_045974.1:33919260-35119260 GCF_010909765.2 Amblyraja radiata | reverse complement strand
GAAGCTGTAGTCAATGAACAACAGCCTGATGTATGTGTCCTTGTTATCCAGGTGGTCCAGAGTAGAATGCAGAGTCAGTGAGATAGCATCCCTTGTTGATCTGTTGGCCACCTTCAACCATTTCTGCCTATGAAAACAGTTTTAATTTATTTACTTTTCCTTGACTCTTAATTATTCTGGCATTTCTAATTAGCTTTCATAGCAGCTTTGTTGTTAAGTGAGAACTTATAGTTATTCAATTAACGGGGACCATTCTGCCTCATCCTTTCTGCCTCCTGTTCAGGGCTTTCCCATATTGCAGGGAAGTGCTCTGCATTAGATGCAATACTCACCTTGTGGTCAATTATGATTCAGTAACATTTTAATGTTCCTATTGCCTGTTTTTTTTTTTAATCATCTCAGGATCCCAGATGCTTGTTTAATTGTTTTGACTGCTACCTTCAGAGGGTTGTCCACATAAATATCAAGGTTCTTTGTTCCCACAGGAATTATGTATTTCATGTTGTTGAGACTTTTAATAATTCTTCTCACCAAAATGTATGATTTTGTCCATCTTTGCACTATGATTGATTGATGCTTTATCATCACATGTGACATGGAGTCACAGAGTGATACAGTGTGGAAACGGGACATTTGCCCCAACTTGCCCACACCAGCCAACATGTCCCATCTACACTAGCTCCACCTGCCTGCGTTTGGTCCATATCCCTCCAAACTTGTCCTATCCATGTCACAGTGACAATTTTTGCTTTGCACACCACATACACAATGTATGCAAAGAGTCGCCACGTATAGGGCACCGACAAAGTTACAAAGTGATGGCAGTTGATGCTAATAATTAATTTTAATAACTCACTAAATTGGTAATTACAGGCTTCTGTGTTAGTGTGATGTTTGATTCACCTCTACCTCATTGCGGACATTGGACTTGTCTAGAATAGCTGAGAACTATATTCTGCACTCTGTATCTTCTCCTTTGCTCTACCTATTGTACTGAGTTTAGTTTAGTTGAGATACAGCATGGAAACAGACCCTTCGACCCACCGAGTCCATACAGACCATTGTGTACCCGTACACCAGTTCTATGTTATCCCACTTTATTATCCTACACACTAGCGGCAATTTACAAAAGCCAATTAACCAACAAACCCTGACGTATTTGGGACGAGCATCTGTCCCCTTCCACGTGTTGGCTCATTTCACCAGTTTGTTTAAATTGATTGGAGGTCCATCATTATCTTCCTTACAGTTTATTGTATTTCCCAACTTTCTGCTGGCCTACTTCTGTCCTCATCTGTCAGTTTAACAGTTTATAATAACCAGACGATGCCTTGCACAAAGTGAGTTTGTGGGAACAAAGCTCGTTTTCCCATGCAGGCCAGTGTGTTTCTCATATGAGCATCAGCTTTGCACTTCACATTTGTTAATCTTTAACTAATAGCATGGTTGCACAAGATAACTTACAATCATTTTAAATGTTGGTGGTTTAATTAATAATTAAAACTTTTATTGGTATTTTAATCATCCTTCAATAGCCAAACTGCCGCTAAATCCACATTAGAAAATCTTTTGCGTATAGTCTTATCTGATTTACATCTCATGATTTTCTTTCTGTGTCATTTTTGTGGGATCTGGGCACTCGTGCCAAGGTTCTCAGAGGTACTTGGCCTTGAGAAGGTGGGGGTGTCCGACATCCTCTTAATTCACTGCAGGCCTGTTGAAAGTGCATTCACTCTGCTGGACACAAAAAGCTGGAGGAATGGGCCCATTCCTTCTCTCCAGAGATGCTGCCTGTCCCGCTGAGTTACTCCAGATTTTTGTGTTAATCTTTGGTTTAAACCAGCATCTGCAGTCCCTTCTTACACATTGACTTCGCTGTTGGGCAGGGAGTTCCAGGATTTCAACTCAGAAATATCGGTTAGCATCATTGAGTGGAAGCTGCATGTGATGGTGTTCTCACATGCAGGCTTGCTAAAAGCACACACTGGCTTGGGAGGCATTGTTGATTATCCTGTGTAAATAACTACTGTAGATGCTGCACATTGTGTGTTATGGTGATGGGAAGGACTGGATAGCATAATTGATGGGGTGCCAATAAAGCAGGCTACTTTGTCTGAAATGGATTTGAGCTTCTTGAAAATAATCAAGAAATTTGAGGTGGGAGTTGGCGAGCAGCCATTTGGAGAGGAGAGAAACCATTTATGAAAACTTGGCAGGAGAGTTGAGAGAAAGAGCTGTTTCTGAGTTTTTTTCAAGGGAATGAGGGTCATTTAGAAAGGATATTTGTTTGGCTCAGGAAGATGCAAAGCAGCCAATATAAGGAAGGGAAAGGTTTGTGGAGCAGCTTATTGAGAGCGGCAGTGTTGGGAGAGAGGATGTGTTGAGATGAAGTTAGACACAATATGCTGGAGTAACAGAGACTGAATAAGGTCTCGACCCAAAACGTCACCCATTCCTTCTCTCCAGAGAAGCTGCCTGTCCCGCTGAGTTACTCCAGCATTTTGTGTCTATCTTCGATTTAAACCAGCATCTGCAGTTCTTTCCTATACATGTTGAGATGCAGTGCTGTGTTTGAGGATAAGTCTAGTACTGAGGCTTTGGCTCAAGAGGGTTCAGTATGAAGGTTGAGCAGGAGATAATGCCACGATTTTTTTGGGGTAAAACTGTATGGAACTGAATGTTTTTTCAATGTACACAATCCTGCAATAAGTGTGTTCAGATCCTCTACGACACCTACACCATAGGTACCATAGATGTGGCAGGTGGGACAGTGGAATGCACCTCCTGCAGGGTGTTGGAAGTCGGGGAGATTGCCAGTGGCCTGAGAACTACATCTGCAGCCAGCTGCAGCTCCTTACGGACGGACCTCAGAATTATGTGTGTGTGTGCGTGAGTGTCATTGATATGAGTTGCAGTGATATGGTCACACCTAAGTTTAGGCAGGAAGTAGATGAATGGCCACCAAGCGAGGGAGCAGGAATCACCGGGGGCCACACTCTATGGGGCTATGCAACCGGCCACCCCAAGATCGTGTTGGGAAATGATCCTGAACAGATGGCTGGTGTTTCAGAGGAAGAACATTTTGTAGATAGTGATCACAACTATATAAGTTTTTAAATTATTTTGAATAGGGCGAAGGCTGGACCCTGCGGGAAGGTACTAACCTGGAGTAAGGCAAACTACAATGTAGTTTAGACTGGAGAGGAGTTAATGTTGTTCCTTTATTTAACAAGGGAAATAGAGAGAATCCATGGAATTATAGGCTGGTGATCTTCCCCTCTGTGGCACTTTGGGAGGTCAAGTGTAAGGGGAAAATATATAATTAATGGCATGACCCATAAGAGTATTGATACACAAATGTACCTTGGGATCCAAGATTACTCCCTGACAGTGGCAACACAAGTCGATATCGTGGTTATGAAAGCATATGGTAAGTTTGCTTTCATAGATCAGGACATTGAGAATAAGAGTCAGAAAGTCATGATGCAGCGGCTTTGGAAAGGGTACAGAGGAGGTTTCCCAGAGTTCTGTCTGGATTAGTGGGAATTAGCTACAGGGAGTGGTTAGACAGACTTGGATTGTTTCCTCTGGCATGCTGGAGGTTGTGGGGAGATGGGATAGAAGTATATGAAATGCAGAGGTATGGATAAGGTAGAAATTAGAACCTTTTGCCCAGGATGTTGAAGAGTATTCCATCACACTCCTAACCTGCACCTTGGTGACAGTGGAAATGCTTTGGGGTGTCATGTTGTGAGCAACTTACCACAGAATAGCCAATCTCTTGTAGCTAGGGTATTTATGTTGCAAATGGGGACCCCCTTAGGGCATCGGTGGTAATTCTATTGAATGTTAAGGATAACTAATTAGACTGTAGGAAGGGACTGCAGACACAAAAAGCTGGAGTAACTCAGTGGGTAAGGCAGCATCTCTGGAGAAAAGGAATGGGTGACGTTTCGGTTCGAGACTCTTCTTCAGATTCTGTCTTGTTGGATATGATCATTGCCCGGTAACTCTGTGGTATAAATGTGACTTGGCCACGTTAGAACATTATTTGGGTCTTGCTGCACTCATGCTTGGCCTACTGTATTTGCCAAGAGTAATGAGTTAATTTTAACATTGTGAAACCATCAACGATCATGTTTACTTTGGATACATTGTTGGAAAACAAGTCATTGATGAAGGAACTGAAGATAGCTGGGCCTCGGGCTTTATTGTGAGTAACAGCAGGAGTGATAGCTTGAGATTGGGATGATTGATTCCACCAACCTGAACCTTCTTCCTTTGTGAGTTGATGACTCCAGCGTGGCTGCTGTTTTCCCTTGTTGGCCATTTGACTTCTGTTTTACCGGAGTCTTTGTACTTAATACTGTAGGAAGAATATCATGGAATTGGAAAGAGTGCAGATGAAATTTACCAGTATGTTACCGGCATTTGCAGGCTTGAGTTATAAGGAATGGTTTAATAGGCTGGGAGGTTTTTCAAGTATAGTCGACTGAACGGTGATCTTATCGAAGTGTACACAGTCTTGATGGGCATGGATAATGTGAGCACACCATCTTTATCCCAGGGTAAAGGATTCTAAACCTAGAGAGCACAGACTTAATGTGAAAGGGAGAGATTTAACAGGGAGCTCGGGGGAAATTGTATCTGTATCTGAAACAAGCTGTCAAAGGAAGCGACGCAAACACATACAATTCTAACTTTCAAAAGACATTTGGACAGATATATGGATAGGAAGGGTTTTGAGGGAAATGTGCCGAATGTAGGCAAATGGGATTAGATTAGATTAGATCCTTTATTTGTCATTTAGACCTTTCGGTCTGAACAAAATGTCGTTGCCTGCAGCCATACATATAATAATAAACAACAAAACACACAATAAACACAAATTAACATCCACCACAGTGAGTTCACCAGGCACCTCCTCACTGTGATGGAGGCAAAAGTCTTAAAGTTACTGTCTCTTCCCTCCTCATTCTCCCTCTGCGCTGAGGCGATATGTTGTTACCCCACCGGGCGATGGTAGTCAGTCCCGCGGCTCAACCAAACTCCGCGAACGGGCTGGTTCAAGCTCCGCGGCCCTGGATGGTCGAAGCTGCCGCCCTCCAGTCCAGCGGACGCAGCTGTTGCCGCGGGAGCTCCGGAAAACAGGCACCAGCCTGTGACCTGCGAGTTCCCGACGACGTCGTCCACTGGCCCGCGTCGGCGCCGCCGGAACGCCGCCTCAGCCACTGGAGCACCGCCTCAGCCACGAGCCGGGCCGCCCTCACCGGAGCGCCGTCTCAGCCACGAGCCGTGCCGCTGCCACTGGAACGCCGGAACGCCGCCACAGCTCCGAATTCTGCCAGCCCTGCGTTGGTAAGACCTGGCTGGCTCTGCTTCCAGAGCCTCAAGGTCGGTCGCAGTTGGAGGCCGCCAGCTCCGCCATTAGGTCTCAGTGCAGACGGAGGCAGAGAAGGGGGATACGACAGAAAGAGTCGCATTCCCCCGAAGGGAGAGACAGAAAACCATGTTTCAGCCCCCCCCACCACACATAACACAACCTAATAACTAAAATTTGACTAAAACAAGACAAAAAAAACAACAACAAAAAAGTAAAGACAGACAGACTGCAGGCGAGCCGCAGCCGTTACACAGCGCCACCACTTCTTTAGCCCAGAATGCCATCTTGGTCGGCATGAACAAGTTGGTCCGAAGGGGCTATTTCCAAGCTGTCTAGCTCTGTCTATGATGCTATTGTCGGTAAAATGAGTCAACTTAAAGTTGCAAGAATCTGTAGAAGCATTTCAAAAAAAGGAGAGAGAGAACTGGGAACTATTTGCACAAATCTTTGACGGTGTCTGGACAAATTGAAAAGTTGTTTAAAAAGTCATATTGCATTATCAATAATGTACATAGCGATGTAGAGAACCAAAATAAGGAGGTTTAGTTGAGCCGCTGCTGCACATTATTGTGGCTGCAACCCGAATATTATGTCCTGTTCTGATTACTTTACTGCAGGAAGGCTTGGAATGAGTGCAGACAAGATTTAGTATGGTCTCAGGAATTAGGTATTTTATGCACGAGTAGAAGCAAAAGCTGAGATTATTCTCTCTGAATGGTGAGAGAACATTTGATTGAAGATTTATTTTTATAAAGCAGCACTGCACAATGGGAAGGAGGTGCAGCCTGGAACACTACCGGTAATACTAGGTTTAGGTCACCCATGGATAGCGTGGAAGTAAAACTGGCCTTCAAGGCAATGCTTGGCCTAAGCCTTGTAAGGAAGTAGAGGTGTTGGTATGCTTTCTTGGTTGTTGCTGCAATAGTTGTGCTTTCTTGGTCGTGGACAGTGAAGAAGCTTATCTCAAATTCCAATTGGATCTTGATCAAACTGGGCCAAAGGCCAAGGAATGGAGATAAATCTGAGGTGTTGTATAAACACTAAATTTTCACATAAACTACTGGGTAGTGTTGTAATACAGAGATACCAAGGGAGGCAGATGCATAGTTTCATGAAAGTGGTGACGCCGGTAAACAGGGTGGTGAAAGGTACTTTTGGAATGCTTGCCTTCATTGGTCAGGGTATTGGTACAGGAGTTTTGGTATCATTGAAACGGAGTGTTTGAGATGTAAGGAGAGGCTGCATCTATTGTCCCTGCAGCATTGAGGGTTGTGCGGAGTGTATAGAGGTTTATAAAATCGTGAGGGGCAGAGATAAGATGAATAGCCGTAGTTTATTACCGGAAGAGGGAATTCTAAAACTGGAACTAGGTTCCTGAAGACAGATAATCAGACCTTATATGGTTGCAGGGGAAGGTGCCTGGGGAGCGGAGGGGAGGAGGGTGTGGGGGGGGGGGAGGGGGGAGCATTGACTTTCGTTAATTTGCCAGCATTCACAGAGCAAGAAAAACCAAGCTAATTGCACCTAAAACAGCTATTAAAATGAAGGCGGTAGCTGGACAGCTCATTTAGAATGAGCTGTCTAGCTTCTGTGAACGGACAGTTTGTGAAGACGGCAGCAGTTGCTGGACAAAGGGTAAGAAGAACCAGGGGGTCTCACCTTCCGCGCCCTCAAGGTCAGCTGCGGGAGGAGGTCCCCGGGAAACAAGGGCTGAAGAGGAAGAGGCGCGGAGAGGGACATCGGTTGGTGGGACGACAGCATGATGGCTGCAATGGGCCTCTGTGGCCAGCTGCAGCAAAAATGGCACCTCTTGCATACGGACTCAGGGGATGGTCTGTACATTCTGTGCTAACTGGGGTATTGTGCTTATGTACGGGGATAGTCTTGTTGATGTTGTATGCACTAAAATGTATATCACTGTACCTGGTACACGTGACAACAAAGGAATCGTTGAATCATTGCTTTCCCCCCCTGCCCCCCTCATTAAATAAAATGTGTGAGGATTTGAAGCCAGGTTCCAACTTCTGATTTATAGCTTTTTAGTTTTCCACCTGAATCTTCTCCTCTCTTCTTCAGTACTCAAAGTTCCTCCAAGTCTTCATTTCCCAAGCTGACACTCTCTGTTCCGTGGATCCCTACTTGCTGCTTCAGACCATCCATGTGCATTTGCAGCGTTTTACAGTTACATGTGTTTCTGGCACAAGGTGGTGTTTGTGGTCCACATGAGCTGCCTCTGCTCACCACCCACTACCCCGATCCTGGCCTCATTTAGATCGATCAGCTTATCTTTCTTTTCCTTCCTCCTTAAATGTATTTATCCATTTCACCTCAACTACTGGTCATGCAGGCTATTTAAAATGCAATTCTTGTCGATTAATTCTTAAACTGGAAATTAACTAAAAGATTTCAAGATTATGCTGTTTTCTTACAGATTAAGAAAATGTATGTCATTTTGATCTGGACAATCTTTAGCCCGGGAGCAAGTGTTTGATGTCCTGATATTCTCTGATACATTGATCCAAGCACTATAATCTCTTTGATATATCCACTTGCAAAATGAGCTGTGAATATTTTCACTATCCTGCATTCAAATATGGATGATTTGGATTTTTCAAAGAGTTGAAGTTAAGATTGAGCAGGCTTGTTTGCTATGTTTGAATGCAGTTACCAGATGATTTGGTATGACCCTTGGCATTCCTCTATTGTGGAAATAGTAACTACAGATGCCGGTTTACAAAAAGCGATATGAAGTGCTGGAGTACCTCAGCGGGTCATGTAGCATCTCTAGAGAAAGGGTCCAGACCCAATACATAACCTATCCATGTTCTTCAGAGGTAGCTGTCTGACCCACTGAGTTACTCCAGTATGACATTTTTCTATTGTTCAATTCCATTTACGATACCTGAGAATATATGGCTGTCGGATTAATTCTGCATTGTTTGAAATTAAAATAAAATGTATTATTTTAACACCAAAGCAAATTTCATTTCATCCTGAAAGTGAATGTTGGGTGTTCAGTTTTTAAAGCATCTTTTATTTTGATAGGTTTCCAGGTTGGCCGGTGTCCTGGTCAAACATGGAGTACAGAAGGGTGATCGAGTTGTCATTTATATGCCAATGATCCCTCAGGCAATGTACACGATGCTGGCCTGTGCCAGAATTGGAGCCACGCACAGTCTGATATTTGGCGGCTTTGCATCAAAAGAGCTTGCTACCCGCGTGGACCATGCTAAGGTAATGTGCATCATAAAATAGAACAATGTTGGACAATCAATGCAGCACATACTGTATGCATGAGCTTGGAATTGCAATCCGAGCTAACATGGACCTAACGTGTCGGAAGGAACTGCAGATCTACTTTACATTGAAGATGAACAAAAAAATGCTGTAGTGTCTAATATCTGAAGATATGGACCTATGTAGCAAGTTACTTCAGAGACGTGATGTGAAACAATTTTTCATTGTCACAAAATAAGATATTATGGTAAATGATTACAAAGGAAGCAGGGAGTTTGAGAAGCAGTGGGATTTACGGAGGTGGTCCCAGAGCTTGCGATCTTGACAGCTGATTGAAAGTGGTGGAATGATTAAACACTGGTTTAGCTCACAGGAGTGTTCAGAGGGCAATATAGAGACAGAAAGGGTGAAACCATGGGAGAATAGGAGAACAGTTAGAATTTAAAACAGGTAGCCAATGCACTGTAAGTCAACAGCTGTAAACAAGCAGTATTTAGATGAGTGAATGTGCTGTGGTTGGGAATTCACCTTGTTTATGATGAGTAACTAAGGGTGGCAGATCAAGAATATAGAAACAAAGAACTGCAGATGCTGGTTTAAACCAAAAATAGACACAAAGTGCTGGAGTAAATCAGTGCGTCAGGCTCTGGGGGGAAAAGGATGGGTGACGATTCAGGTCGGAACCCTGCTTTAGTTAACTCTAGAGAAAATGCAGTCATGGATGAAAGCTTCAGCAGCAGCACATGATTTGATGATTGTCAAAGTCGGGTGATGAAGTTGAGATGGAAATAGGCAGCATTAGTAATGGTGTTGATGCATGGTTCAAAGTTTTTTTTTTGGAGATGGACAGGACTGTGAAGTCTTTTTAGTCATAAGTCCATAATTTCTCGGAGTAAAATAAGGCCATTTGTTCCATCAAGTCTACTCTGCCATTCAATCATGGAAGATCTATCTTTCCCTCTCAACCCCATTACTCCATTTTCAGACAACATGAAGCATTGACCTAAAGCACTAACTCTCTTGATGGAAGAAGTCCAGAGTTCCAGCTAATTTTGGAAGCTGGCATATGTTCAAGCATTTTTCAGTGAAAAGGAATGGAGGAGGTTACATCATCGTTAGCCAAGACTTCATTGTTCTGCATTTCTTTGTCTTTAAAGGAGCTCAGCAGATTATTGCAACTATGGTTAGGGAGTTGGTGCAAATAGACAATTAGAGTGAGTGGAGATAGTACAAGGGGAAAGGGAGCAGAAACAAGAGAAACATAGGTGGATAACAGCACTGCAGGTATTAGAAACATAGAAAATAGGTGCAGGAGTAGGCCATTCGGTCCTTCGAGCCTGCACCGCCATTCAATATGATCATGGCTGATCATCCAACTCAGTATCCTGTACCTGCCTTCTCGCCATACCCCCTGATCCCTTTAGCCACAAGGGCCACATCTAACTCCCTCTTAAATATAGCCAATGAACTGGCCTCAACTACCTTCTGTGGCAGAGAGTTCCAGAGATTCACCACTCTCTGTGTGAAAAATGTTTTCCTCATCTCGGTCCTAAAAGATTTCCCCCTTATCCTTAAACTGTGACCCCTTGTTCTGGAGTCACAGTTTAACGATAAGGGGGAATTCTTAGAGGTTTGACAGTAGAAGTGAGGGAAGTAGCAGAGGCAAAGAGCAGATGGTTTCAGTCACGATGATTATGACGCCCACGAGATCCTTGCTTTGAAATTTGGTGATGGACATTTGTGCAATAAATAATCAGTTAAAATCTTTTAATTGCAGGAAAATCCAATTCTGTGAAATCTGAAAGTTGCACATTATTGTCTATTTTGCTATGTCACTTTTTTGTTGGCTGCACAGCAAGGAAATTAGCTCTTTAACCCACCAGGTCCGCACTGGAAATCGACCATACATTTACAACCATCTTAGACTAAGCCCTTTTAAAATTCTCCACCCCCACCCTCCTCGTGATTCCACCACTCACTTATGCAGTCAGGGCAACTCGTATAGCCCAACTAACCTCGCAAACTGCATCCTTGGCAATGTGGGGAGAAGCTGGTGTGGTCAGCGAAATCCATGCAGACAAGAGGAGAATATGAAAACTCCACACTGCCGGCAGAGCAGGCCTGGATTGAATCCAAGTCACTGGAGCTATGAGGCATACTGCCCACAAATTGTTGCTGGTTACTTCCCACAAGAACTCAATTACAATGCCAACAAGTACACTTTTTTTTCTTTCTTTGGGATCAGGGATACAAAGAAAGGCTTGACAGTAGGGTAGGAAATGTTCCAACTTGCAATGTTTTGTGAAGCAGCAATAGGATTTAATAGTGCTGGAAATAGTTTTGGACTTTAGTAATACTGACAAGATGTCTTGTGGAGGTTGGTAAGGCAGGAAGGCTGGATCTGACTTTCCTGGTCCAAAACATCAGATACAGCCTGAAAATAGGCTCTTCATCCCACTGATTCTGTGCCATTCATCAATCTCCCATTTTTACATTCATTGTACCCTAACTCATTTTATTCTCCCCATATTCACATCAACTCCTCCTACCAGATTCGATTACTTGCCTACATACCAGGAGCAATTCACAGCGGCCAATCAAGCTATGAATCTGCACATCTCTGAACTGTGTGGAACACCTGGAGGAAACTCGCATGGTCACAGGGAGAATGGGCAATACCACTCGGAGAGCGCCAGAGGTTAGGATCAAAGCGGGCTCTCTGGAGCTGTGAGGCAGCTGTACTGCTGTACAGGCTCACTGTAAACAGGAGATCATCCTGTTTGGGCGGCACGGTGGAACAGCGGTAGAGTTGCTGCCTTACAGTGCCAGAGACCCGGGTTTTATACCACCTACAGGTGCTGTCTGTACAGAGTTTGTATATTCTCTACTCCCACACTCCAAAGACGTACAGGTTTGTAGGTTAATTGGCTTCTGTAAAAGTTGTAAATTGTCCTTAGTATTGTAGGATCGTACTCGTGTACGGGCATTGCTGGTCGGCACAGAATCGGTGGGTTAAAGGCCTGTTACCACGCTGTAGCTCTAAACTAAACTAAATCCAGACTTCGTTGCTCATATCGTATTCATACCAATCTGTTCAATCTGTGGACCCATCAGTCCTGAGTTGCCTCCCTGCTTAACACCTGGGGTTTAAAATTATTTTACTTGTTTTCAAATTGCTCACGATATCTGTAATCTCCTCCATTTTGTAATGTTCTGAGACATATGCTCCTCCAAATTTGGCCTCTTCAACAATATGAAATGAATTCCTTACAATTGTCATTGCTCTAAGCTGCAAAGATCGCAACCTGTAAAATTCCCTCCCTGACATTTTTATTGTTTTACACACTACATTTAAATTGCTTCTCTCTCTCTGATCAAACATCGGTTGTCTTGCACGGTTTGTGTTTAGCGTTGGTTATTATTAATGCTTCTCTGAAGCATGTTGGAGATTTTGCTGTGCCAAAAGGGAACATAGAAGGTAGGTGCAGGAGGAGGCCATTCGGCCCTTCGAACCAGCACCGCCATTCATTGCGATCATGGCTGATCGTCCCCAATCAATAACCCGTGCTTGTCTTCTCCCCATATCTCTTGATTCCACTAGCCCCTAGAGCTCTATCTAACTCTATCGAACATTAAATACAAATTGATATTATTTGTGGTTGAAGTTGTTTTGTTTAAAAAAAGGCAGCCTCCATTCTCTGAATCACATATGTTTCATCACATTGCAGCCAAAACTGATTGTGACAGCATCATTTGGTATTGAGCCAAAAAGAAGAATAGAATACATACCATTGCTGGAGAAAGCTTTGGAAATCGCTGAACACAAGCCAGATAAAGTCATAATCTACAATCGCCCTGGTATGGTGAGTATTGAATTCAAGCCGTTTGTCATTTTGACATAAAACCCACATCTCTGAAATCCTCTTCTTAGATAACAACTTTGAGTTGAGGAGTTTAGCTTATAGTCACGCGTACCAAGGTACAGTGAAACGCTTGTGTTGAGTGCTAACCAGACAGTGGAAAGGTAATACATGATAACAACTGAGCCATCCACAGAGTACATGATGAAGGGAATATTGTGAATAATATTTAGTGCAAGATAAAGCCAGTAACGTCCTATCAAAGATAGTCCCAGGGTCTCCACTGAGGTAGATAGTAGACCAGGACTGCTTGTTGGTCGGATGGTTCAGTTGCCTGATAACGGCTGGGAAAAAACTGTCCCTGAATCTGGGGTTTGTTTTTTCACATTTCTATACCATTTGCCTGATGGGAGAGGGGAGAAGAGGGCATGGCTGGGGTGCGACTCATCCTTGATTATGTTGATGGCCTTGCCGAGGCAGCGCAAGGTGTATATGGAGTTATTGGAAGGGTGATTGGTTCACAATTCTCTGCAGTTTCTTGCAGTCTAAGTTGGAGCTGTTCCCAAACCATGCTGTGACGCATCCTAATAAAATGCTTTCTCGGGTGCGTCTGTAGAAGATGGTGTGAGTTGTTGGGGTCATGCCGAACTTCCAAAGCCTTCTAAGGTGTGCTTTCTTGTCCTTTCTTCAATATGGGTGGTCCAGAAGAAGTTTTTGGTGATATTTACTCCTAGGAATTTGAAACTTTCAACCATCTCTACTTTGGCACCATCAATGCAACTGGGGTATGTGGACCGCTTCACCCCCTGAAGTCGATCACTATCTCCTTTGTCTTGCTGACATTGAGAGAAAAGTTGTTATCTCTACACCAGGTCACGAGGTTCTCAATCTCCTTCCTGTACTCCATCTCATCATTATTTGATATCCAGCCCACAATGGTAGTGACGTCTGAGTTTTATAAATTGAATTAGATGTGTACATGGCTGCACAATGGTGGGTGTACAAGGAGTAAAGAAGGGGCTGAGAACGCATCCTTGAGGAGCACCAGTGTTGAGGATTATCGTAGAGGATGATTTGTCCTGTATCGTCATTGATTGGGGTCTGTTGGTCAGGAAGTCAAGGATACAGTTGCAGAGATGTGTTTCGACTCCAAGTCCCTAGACTCAAACACACAAAACAATATACACATAAATTTAACACACCATTTCTAAAAGAAAGAAAACTGCAAAAATAAACACATTAATGCAAAAATATAATTAGAAAATAAACCCATGTCTGTGGTGGTATATATAAGAGGTTGACTGCCGCTGGGGTAGGATTAGGGTTGTGCAGGTTGTTTTACGAACCTGACAGTTGCAGGAAAGTATCTGTTCCTGGACCTGGTGGTGTGTAACTTCGGGCTTCTGTACCTCTAGCTGAATGATAGAAATGAGAAAGGTGCATGGCCCAGATGGTGGGGATCATTGATGCTCCCTAGTTTTTTCAATGGGCATTCCTTTGCTATTAGATTTACTAGTACTGGAGAATGGATATTTGCTGCTTAACTAGTCCCCAAATCAGCATCTGACTGATCCTGAACTTTTCCAAACCTGGCCGAACTTCAAAAAGGTACTATATCTAAGTGAATTCTCCATTTCGCTACCATGGCATCCAGATCTCGAAATTTCTATTCTTTTGTGAAGAAAAAGATATTGAAATTCTTCACACTATTACGGCCTTTTAATCCACTTCATGTCACCTAACCACATCAATGATACAGCCAAGAAAGTCCACAAATGCCTCCACATCCTCAGAAGACCAAGGAAATTCAGCATGTCCTCACCGATACCTACCAATGTCCACAGCTGCACTACAGAAAGCAGCACAGTTTGGTATGGCAACTACTCTGCCCAATTCCACAAGAAACTGCAGAAAGTGGAGGACACAGCCCAGTCCATCACCCACCCTTCACTCCATCTACACATCATGCTGCCTCAGGAAAGTAACCAACATAATTAAAGGCTACTCACTCCCCAATCATTCTCTCTTCTCCTGTCTCCCATTGGGCAGGAGGTACATAACCTTGAAAGCACGTACCACCATGTTCAAGAGCAACTTCTTCCCCAATGTTATTCAGACTCTTGAATGGACCTCGTATGCCAAGGATGTATTCCTGATCTTACACTCTACCTTGTTGCGGCGCTAGCATTTTCTTTCATTCCTACTTTGCAGCTGTAACACTTATTCTACACTCTGTTTCATTTCACTTTATGCACCATCTGTGGTATTCATGTATGGCATGATCTGCGTGAATAGTGTGCAAAACAACATTTTTCAATGTATCTTAGTGCACATGACAATAATAAATCAATTTCAATACAACAAATACAAACTAATTTGTGTGCTTCCACAAGAACCAAGGCTCAAGGAAAATGGGTGAATTAAAGATGACATGGGGTTTGCATTATATATTACTATCTCATGGCAGGGTTCAGTCAAAAATACATGTGTGAAGGTTTTCAAATGGTTCACAATGTAGGCTGAGCTGCATAGATGAGAAATTTGCTGGGTTTAATTTCTGAGGCATGCAAATTGTCTGATCTCAGCTGAACTAATTGAAAGGAATTGGAGAAAAGCAGATCACCACTTCTGTCTTTGGAAAAATAAGTATTACATTTCCTGTTCCTATTTTCTTCTCAGCGACTGGCAGTTGAAAATAACAAGATAAATAACGGGTGTCAGGGAGAAAGCAGGAGAATGGGGTTAGGAGGGAGAGATAGATCAGCCATGATTGAATGGCAGAGTAGACTTGATGGGCCGAAAGGCCTAATTCTGCTCCTATCACTTGTGACCTTGGTAAGGCAGCACAGTGCTGCCTCACAGCTCCAGGAGCCGAAGATGAATCCTCACCATAGGTGCCGACTGTGCAGAATTTGCACTCTCCCCTGACAGTGTGGATATGCACCTGGTGCCCAGATTCATGCATCTCAAAGATGTTAATTGGTTAATGTACTTTACCCTTTAGTGCAGGCAAGTGGCAAAACGAATCATAAATAACTTGCAGGGAAATAAGGAGAGGAGTCTGATGAGCATGAGCAGCTGTATAACTCACTGTGGCCTCCTGTGTCGTAATAACTAAGAAATCATTCTATATTTGAGAAATATTTCACAGGGTGTTTGCCTGTTATGTAGAGAAATAATATAGAGAAATTCCTTCACAAAGTTACAGATGTGCCACAGAAATCATTTGGGAACAGCTCCATGCAAGACCGTAAGAAATTGCAGAGAATTGTGGACACAGCCCAGACCATCACGCAAACCAACTTCCCTTCCGTTGACTCAATTTACACCACATGCTGCCTCGTCAAGGCCAGTAGCATAATCAAAGATGAGTTGCACCTTGGCCATTCCCTCTTCTCCCCTCACCCATCGGCCAAACGGTATCGTAATGTAAAAATGCAGACCTTCAGATTCAGGGACAATTTCTCGGACAACTGATCTATCCTACCAACAACTAGAGAGCAGTCCTGATCTACTAGCTATCTCATTGGAGACCTTCGGACTATCTTTGATCAGACTTCACTGATGTAATCTTGCACTAAACATTATTCACATTATTCATTTTATCATGTATCTGTACACTGTGGATAGCTCGATTGTAATCATGTATTGTCTTTCCACTGACTGGTAAGCATGTAACAAAAGCTTTTTGCTGTACCTCGGTACACATGACAATAAACTCGACTAAACTCAATGTGTCTGTGGTGCTGCTGCAAGCAATGTTTTACATTGAACCTGCATCGCATCACACTTGTGCATTAGACAATTGATACAACTTGAAATATGAAAAGTCAGTAGGTTTCATAGTAAACGTTGTGTATTGTGCAATTTGCTACTGATTATATTTTTAAACTGTGTTGCAGGAGAAAGTTCATTTGACTTCTGGCTGTGAGCTAGACTGGGATGAAGAGATTTCTGCAGCTAAATGTCACGACTGCGTCCCAGTGTCTTCAGACCATCCCTTGTACATCCTCTATACATCAGGAACGACGGGAATGCCAAAGGTAAAATCTTCAATCCTTTGACTTGGCATGGATTTTCCTTGTCGAAATTTCATTGAAACGTATGCATGTTGTAGTGCTCGACGTGAGTTCATTATCATAGCTGCTCAAATTCCTCAAATAAGTTTGGAAATACGTTTAATAATTAAGAAGGAAAATGACAATGGTTTTCAAATGATGTTAAATGTCACGATACGATAGAACTTTATTTATCCCAGGATCTGCCAACAGTCATAAAAACACAAAGTACATGAAATTAGAGTGATGAGTAGAAAGGATTGGGGATGTGCAAAGATTGGGAGGGGGTGGGGGGGGAGTCCATCTACCCCATGACAGAAGAGGAGGGAGTTGTACAGTTTGATAGCCACAAGGAAGAAGGATCTCCTGTGGCATTCTGTCCTGCATCTTGGTGGAACCAGTCCTTTATTGAAGGTACTCCTCAGGTTGACCATTGTGTCATGGAGGGGTTGAGCTGTATTGTCCAGGATGCTCTGCAGTTTGAGGAGCATCCTCCTCTCCAAGACCATCTCCCATGAATCCAACTCTGCCCCCAGGACGGTGCCAGCCTTCCTGATGAGTTTGTTAATCCTATAGGCGTCCGCGGCCCTAAACATTTACCCAAAACATTTTGCATGTTTCTCTTGTTTCAGCTGGGTAATTGCAAATAAGTGACATTCATATTTCTCTATGAGCCTGAAGAAGGGTCTCGACCCGAAATGTCACCCATTCCTTCTCTCCAGAGATGCTGCCTGTCCCGCTGAGTTACTCCAGCATTTTGTGTCAACTGAAATTTAAACCAGCATCTGCAGTTCTTTCCTACACATTCATATTTCTCTCACAGTTGGTGGGTATATCATTCCTCTATTTTCAGAATAATCTCTGATATCAACTCAAATTATTATCATTCATCTCTGCATGATACAAAGGTTGTTCCAACTAGAGAACAAAGTGCTGAACTTGTTTTGCTCTCAACTAAATAAGGTTTCTATAAGGACATTTACATTCTTCCAGCCTTGATCATTTGCAGAAATGTTGGTTTTATTTTCCATTTCTAATGCGCTGGCACTTTCTCAAGATATAAAGTAACATGGCAAATGAAGTTAATTATTAAAATGTTTTTTCAGGGAATCGTTCGTACATCTGGTGGATATGCCGTAATGCTTAATTGGACTATGTCAAAAGTGTATGGCCTCAAGCCTGGTGAGGTAAAGTTTAATTTTATTACTTGTGAAAGATGTTCTCTGAGACTTCATTTTATAACCAAGATATTTGTGTTTTGTATTTTCCAGGTCTGGTGGGCTGCTTCTGATCTGGGCTGGGTAGTTGGACATTCTTATATTTGCTATGCGCCTCTTCTTCATGGCAATACATCTATTTTGTATGAGGTTGGTACAGGATGAATGGTTTGTATCTATGTTCCTGAGTCTGTGCTAACCAGCGATCCCCGCACATTAATACTATCCTACACACACTGGGGACAATTTACACTTATACCATGCCAATTAACCTTGAAACCTATATACCTTTGGAGTGTGGGAAGAAACCAAACTCTCGGAGAAATCCCATGCAGTCACGGGGAGAATGTACAAACTCCGTACAGACAGCACCCGTAGTTGGGATCGAACCCAGGTCTCTGATGCTGCAAGTGCTGTAAAGGGGCTGTCCCACTTGGGTGACCTAACCCGCGAGTTAAGAAAAGTGTTGTCAACCATCAAGCTCGAAGGTACTCGCCTGGAAAGCCTTGAGCTGGATCGACCGTCAGCATTGAAACCGCGAGCTGGATCGACCGACTGCGAGCGCGCGCACGTGCACACACACACACACACACAGCAAAGTCAGGGGCCAGGGAAAGCGGGGGAGCGCTGTCTACGCGATGAAGAGGAAGGTAAACGGCTGCCACAGTGTACGGTAAGTACTTTAGAGAGTGTGGAGGGGAAAGAAGGGGGGAGAAGGAGTGGAGACACTTTTAAGAAATATAATAAAGTTTTGCAGGCATTTTACCTACCAGTCGGTTTTCCTTGGTCCTGAAAACTCCAATGAGGCAATCAAAATGCCCGGTCAGCGAAGGAAATTGCCTATAGCTTACCTCGACTGCATGTAACTACATAGCGACCCTACTCCACTGCACAACATGCTGAAAAAATTTCCGCGACCTAGCTGAGGCTGCGAGTATTCGGGAACTTCCCTCGAGCATGAAGGAGAGTTCCAGCTACCTCATAGGACCTCCTAGGACCACATGTCGACCATGCTGTGAGTTAGAAGGTCGAAGACACTCTTCTAAACTTGCAGATTAGGTCACCCAAGTGGGACAGCCCCTTAAGACAGCAACTCTACCACTGCGCCACCGTGCCATCCACTGAGTCTCGGGAAGGAGTATTGAAGACCTTAAATGCTGAGTGCATCAGGGTTATAACAGATCATAATTAAATAGGGTAAAGGGCATCTTCAAATATCTTGAGTGCTGCAGGGCATAGAAGTGATATAAAATAGTTGTCCAGTGAAGCAAAGTATTTATTGTTCAACAATTTTTAAAAAGTAGAACTCTAAGAATTGAAAAAGCTGGAGATCCACTGCAGTAAACATTCATCTGTTTCTCTCTCCACAGATGCTGCCCGATCTGCTGTGTTTCTGTGTTGATTATGTATTAATATTCAGTGCAGGGTGCATGTGGGATAAGAATAACCACAATGCTAATACAGTTGAAAAGTCATTATCTAGTCATTCATCCAATAGTTTAGTTCAGTATAGCTTATTGTCGCATGTACAGTGTACAGATACATTGGAAAGCTTTTGTTGCATGCTAACCAGTCAGCTGAAAGACAATACATGATTACAATCGAGCTATTCACAAAAGACAGAATTCTCATGGGAATGATAGGGGAGATGTTCATTTGGTGAGGAGAATAGTATCAGGATTCATTGATTCAAAGTGAGCGGTCATGTATTGAGGACAGAGATGAAAAGAGACGTCTTCACTTGGAAGCTAAAGCCTCCCTGTTCAAGGAGGCTGTGGAGGCAGCCCTACCTGAGAATATTCATGCCAGAAATGTATCTTTTTTTTGGATATTAAGGAGATTGAGGGAAATTAGGTTAGTGTAGGATAGTGCATTGGAATATAAGATTATCCATGATTTTATTGGCAGGCACAGGTGTCAAATGGCCGATTCTTAGTTTTGTTATGTTCTTGCATTTCTGTTTCTATGCCCAGAAACTACATAAAAGCCATTCTCTCCATATTAAATAGTGTCCATTTCTTGTTGCATCCTACCCTTTCGGGGATAGGAACCATTGATTGTGCTTTTCCTGATGGCAGCCACACATATAATGATGTCCACCTCTGTGCAGTGCCCATCTCAGCAATCACCGACAGAGTGGGGATTGTTACAGTGCAGTACCTCACTCTAATGTAAGGAGCAAACCTCACAGCAAAGAGATGCAAAATAAAGGGTTCCACTGGGATTCAATGTTTTTGCCAACTGTTTCAGCCAGAATCCGTTTCCTGCGCTCTATTCAAAAATGCTGCAGGGATTCGGTCAAGAAGTACAATTAAAGGAAAATTTTGATATATTTGTAGACCGTAAAGGAATTGAGGGAGCTTGTGTCAGTGCAGGTCAGTGTCACTGATGTAAATAATCAGCCATGTGATCTTACTGAATGGTGAGCAGGCATGATGGGCTGAATGGCCTATTCCTGCTATCTTTCATGTTCTTACTCACCATTTCAACATTTTCTGTATAAAATGATCATAATAACACTACTTCCAGGCCAATTTATTTTAGTAATGATGGATGGAGATTTCTTAATATGGGAGATGCATGTTTTGGTCTGTTCTTGAGTTCTATGGAATAATAAAATAACAGCAACAGAATAGCACATGCAGGCATTCATTAGTGTTTTAGCCAAATGTACAAGATCATTCGATGAAACAGTTGCCTTTACTGACACAAAAATGTTACCAAAATAACAATACAGCATGAAATGAAAAGTGAAGAGAGACACAACAAGCTGAAGTAACTCAGCTGGACAGGCAGCATCTCTGAAATGGGTCCCATCTTTCTGTCTATCTTCGGTTTGAAACAGCATCTGCAGTTCCTTCCTACACATGAAATGAATTGTATTTGCAGCATATGGCATCACTGTAATTGTATTCTTAACCTAAAGCATAACTTGAAATGCCAATGATTCATTTTAAGTTCACTCTATATTTGGGAGGTTTTAAAGTAGGTACTTGTAACATTAATCGAATTAGCAATTCAAGCCAATCAGTTGAAAACTTCCTGTGGCAGCTCATCAGGTAGTGCTGCTGCCTCATGTCTAGTAATGTAACCTCCAGTGCTGTCTGCGTGGAGTATGCACGCTCTTTTTGTGACTGTATGGGTTTCCCTCAGTGCCATGATTTCCTCTTACATCCTCAAGGTGTTCTGATTAGCAGATTATTAGTTTGCTTTAAATTACTCTGTGTGTAAGTGGTTGTTAGGAGGATCAGGTCAAAGTAAGTATACATGTGAAAAATAATAGATTGGAGGGAGTGGGATTGTTGGCTTTGCTCAGAATGGTAGCATTAATTGAATGGGTTCAATGTCCTGTGTCATAAGAAAATGTTAAAATGTGTGGATTCTTTGCTTCGTAATAAAACATCTTTAGAAATGTTTTTTTTAGTGATCCCAAAAAAGGCATTTTTGGTGTCCAACTGGATGGTGTATATAGAGTAAAGGGCCTGTCCCACTGTGCGAGGTAATTCAAGAGTTCTCCCGAGCTTTCCCCTGATTCGAACTTGGAGAATGTCCGTAGCGGGTCCGTAGGAGTTCGTGGATGTCTCGTAGCGGCTCGTACGAGTAAAAAGTAACAATTGTTTTCATCACGAGTATTTTTTTACTCGTGGACTTTTTTCAGTGTTGAAAAAACGTCACGAGTTTACCGGATTTCCCGCGTACCTACTGTTACTCGTACTAGCTGCTACGAGACATCCATGAACTCCTACGGACCTGCTACGGATATTCTCCGAATTCGAATCAGGGGAGAACTCGGGAGAACTCTTGAATTACCTCGTACAGTGGACAGGCCCTTAAGAAGTTGCAAAATTGGCCGAAAACACTCTTTTAACGAAAAAGCAACAGGGCCTTTCTTACCCATAATTTTGCTGCAAAAACGGGTTCAACTGTCTGGTTCAACTGTGCATCCCTCAGTAGGTCTGTCTGCTTCAACTGTCCATTCCTCTTTGCAGGGCAAGCCGGTTGGGACCCCCGACGCGGGAGCATATTTCCGCCTCTTATCTGATCATGGAGTCGCAGCTTTATTCACTGCACCAACGGCACTGAGAGTAATTCGGCAGCAAGATTCTGATGCCATGCTTGGAAAACAGTACCATTTCCCAAGGTGACTCTTCACGGCCTTAAAGGGTCAAAGAAACTTAAAACTGGCATTTAAAAGAAAATCTCACTGCAATTTACTTCCTTGAGTGGGGGTGTCAGGATCATTTTAATGGGTGAGCTTGATCTAGTTTCTTGGCACATGGGAGAGACCTTATTTAGCAAAGATTATATGGATACAGTGTAGTGTTATGTGTGCTGCTACGTGTTGCCTCCTTGATTTTTGGTGTGAAGCCAACATTGTTTGTGGTGTCAAGATGAAGTCCTGTGATTCTTCTACATTGGCTGCTATCGAATTGGTCAAGATTGCTTTAAGGACTTTAAGGACCAAAACCCGAGGTGGATTGATCCAAGCACACCTTAGGATCCTGTCAGAAAATATGGAAATATTTAAATTGGATATTGGAAATATGGAAGTGCATGTTTGATGTCTCTACGCTTTTAAGTGATTTCTAATCGGAATCTGGGAACACGTTCAAAAAAATAATTCTTATCAGCTAAATTCCTGATGCTGGCACCCTGACGGGAACTATGCTTGTCTGTTGCTATAAACATTATAACATAACAAGATAATGTAGTGAAACAGGATCAACATTTTTAACACTGTAACATTAAAAGTTTGGGCGTTTGAGCGATTAAAGTAATCACAATTAGCCATATGAATTTTAAAAGAATAAATCATGTTCACTGCAGTTTAAATCACAATTAAAACACTAGTGAAATAGGAAATTGAAAAGGACAACTTGTTGGGGGGGAGTGAGGGAGGGCGAGTTGGAGGGTCGGATAGTTAAAAAAAAAAAAAGGAGAGGGAAGGTAGTGAAGGAGAGGGAAGGATGGTGGTATTCTCTCACATCAGCCGAAGAGCGTGCAGCCAATTTATCTGAGATCTTGGGCTCTAATGGATGGCACAAGAGTGGCTGATCAGCAGTGATGGGGTGGTTCATGAGTGATAGCAGCAGAATTGGGCAATTCGGCCCATCAAGTCTAGTCCGTCATTCAATCATGGCTGATCTTAGTTTAGTTTAGAGACGACTTGATTAGTTGTATAAAATCACATGACATGTAAATTTGGAGACACTGTAGACTGCAACTGGTGGAATCCGGAGCAAAACATTAACTGGTGGAGGAACTCTGTGGGTCGAACAGCATTTGTTGGTGGTTGGGGGGTGGTGGTGGGGAATGGTACTGTCAGCATATTGGATTGAGATCATGCGTTCGGGCTGAGAGTGGCGAGGAAAGATAGCTATCGCCTCCCTCCACTCTTAGTCCTGATGCAGGGTCTTGACTCTAAACACTGGCAGTTCCTTTTTCCTTCCACAGATACTGCTCAGTCTACTGGGTCCCTCCAGCAGTTTGTGGATTGCTGGGTTTGTGTATTTGTAGTTACTGCTTGAGTGGACACCGTGAGATCAGCATCAGCAATGGGATGGCACTGTTTATACCCTCAAGGGAATAGACTTTTGTGTGCTGTCACTGTGCATCAATCATCCCCAATCACCATCAAAGGAGAGGACCCACCTTTCTATGATGTTAAGTAGTGAAGAAACACCCCAGCGATACACCATCAGGAGTTCCAACTTTTCTAATGGTTGAACACATATGAACAAAGATAACGATTCCAGACGATGTTGGTATGTGAACTGACATGCAAATGTTAGGGAACCACTTTTATATCCTTCTAAGTGGTATATGTCAAGGTTTATGTGTGCTCTGATAAGGGGAAAAAGAGAACTATTGCAAGGCAGGCATTGCCATATCTTTGATCAAGAGTGAATGCTCTGGGTGGTTGCATTATGCTTAATGAATCAAGGTTCATTGCTCCCTTTGGACAAGGATAATGCCATTGATTTTGATGGCAAAGTGAATACATTTCTTTCTTTTAGAGAATGCCCTTGCTGGCCACTATTGTTACGCAAGGGAAACTTTCCACGTTATTCTCTTCTTGCAAAGGGAGTGAATCCTCTGGAATTCTTTGCCCTGGAGAGTTGTGAGGACATTTAAAGAGGAAGTAATTAAAAATCCTTGAACTGGCACAGAAGAGAGGATGAGACCTGGGGCAGATCAGCCATGATCATTCTGAATAGTGGGGCAAGTTTGAGGGGCCATTTGGCCTACTCTTGCTCAATTGTTGTTTTTCCTGTCTGGATGTTCCTCAAATGTGCATTAAATTTCTTTGCAACAGTGTAAGAGGCCAAGGCACAGGGAGATCAGGGTGAGATGCAAGGAAGCTTATAAAAACATTCAACATCCCCCTGTAGTACGTCATTAACGTTATTCTGCTTCCAGATTCCGCACTTTGTTTGTGGCTGGGGAACACTGCGATCCAAATACTTTGAAATGGGCCAAACAAGTCTTCAAAGTTCCTGTTCTAGATCATTGGTGGCAAACAGGTACGGGCTGTTGATCTCATTAATTGCTTGTAGTGTGTGATTATCAAGTCAACATCTTGCTCAACATCCTCTTCAGAGGTGCGGTGGTTCAGCTGTTAAGACACAAAAATACGCCATTCGTCCCAAAGGCTCTGTGCTTTCCAGCAGAGCAGTCCCATCAATCCCTTTCTTTTGTAGTCCTCCAACTTCTTGTATCTTTCAAATCCACAAAGTCCCCTTTGGCTTTTTTGCCACATATCTACACCAAGGGAACATCTCCTTTTGCCAATTTAACTACCAGCACACCTTTGGGATGTGGAAAATCTTTTATGTTGTTAGAGCCTGAATATAAATGTATTCTTTTTTTTATTTCAAACAGAAACTGGATCACCAATAAGTGCATCTTGTGTAGGTCTGGGGAATTCTCTAAATCCTCCACCAGGACAAGCTGGAAGGCCTGTTCCAGGATATAATGGTAAAGTACATGTTATTTGGTCATAAGCTCATAAGTAGCCAGGATTTTGCCATGATTACCATGTGCCTTTTCATGCCTTTTTTGATAATTTCTCCAGGATAATGTCTTTTTCACGATCGAGTGCCTAAATCAGCCTTTTTTTGCCGTTTTGCTAAAAGTTTGTGCTATTTTCTCTAATTGTACCGTGATTACAATTACGTTTTCTTTGTTAACACGTAAATATAAATGTTATTATTAACTTGTTAGCATAGTATAACTTACAAAAAAAGTTCCACCACCGGGGCGAAACCAGGGGAGTCAGTGATTCATTTGTTCGTGCCGCTGCCCGCTGGTTCAGTCTTCTTCAAGATCTATTTAAGAAAGACCTGCAAATGCTGGAAAAATCGAAGTTAGACTAAAACTGCTGGAAAAACTCAGCGGATGAGGCAGCGTCTATGGAGACTAGGATAGGCGACGTTTCGAGTCGAGACCCTTCTTCAGACTAATGGGGGGCGGGGGGGGGTGGAAGGAAGAGGTGAAGACAGTAGGACTAGAAGAAGAGCTGGGAAAGGGGAGGGGGAGGAGGGAGAAGACTACCCAAGTGAAACACCCAAGCTTGTCTCCTCACTACATTTACTGCTGGCTCCAGTCGCAAATCTGAGATTTTGAGTGATCTATGCAAGGCATTCATTGATGCTGGAATTCCACTGTGGAAATTGGAATAACAAATCTCTCAGGGTTTTTTTTAGAGAAATACACAGAGGAACATATACCAAGCGAGTCATCATTACAGAAAAATTATGTTGACAGCAACTTCAACATTGTTGTGCAGAAAATTAGAGATGAAGTTGCATGCAACAAAATATGGATCTCAATAGATGAGACAACCGATGCTGTGGGGAGATATGTCGCCAATGTGGTCATCGGTACACTGGAGACAGGTCAACCATCAAAGGAGTATTTGTTGACATTGGAAATATTGGAGAAGTCAAACAGCTCAACTATTGCTCAGTTGTTTACATCTTCATTTGCTGTACTTTGGCCAGAAGGTATAAAACACGCTTCTGTTTGTGACTTAAAGTTTTATTCCCCAAAATGTTGCATTTGACATGCTTAGCTCATGAACTTCATAGAATTGCCAGGCACATACGTAGCTTGTTTCCAAATGTCGATCGCCTAGTTTCCAATGTCAAGAAAATCTTCCTCAAAGCACCGTCACGTGTGCAGTTGTTCAAGGAAATGGCACCCGAGATTCCGCTACCTCCTCAGCCCAATTTGACTATATGGGGTACATGGGTCTCTGCTGTACTCAACTATCTGCAAATTTTGAAAAGATAAAATAAATCGTCAACTGTTTTGAAGAAGAATAATCTGCTGCAGTCAGGATCGTCAGTGAAATCATGCAGAAAAAGTCCCTCCACCGTGATCTTGTGTTTATTGCTTCCATTTTTGCACTTCCGTTAGCTCTAAGAGAAACGTGGTGAACATTAGTGAATAACTTGCAGGTTTTCAACAAAGTAACTGACGATATTTGTAAAGTTCCTGGCAATGTAGGTAAAGACATACAAGGAAAATGTGAGAGAGTGATTTTAGCTAACAAAGATCTTGAAGAAATACAAAACATAGCTAAAGTTCTCAAAGGTAGTTGTAATGCACAAGATATTGACATGAATATAGAGTCTTGTGGCTTGTTTTGGATATGCACCAGTGACCTCAGCTGAGGTAGAAAGAAGATTTTCACAACTGAAGCATATTCTGTCTGACAAACGGCATAGTTTAACACCAGATCATTTGAAAAAAATGCTAGTAATTATGTGCAACCAGGCAACTGGTCATTTAATGTAGTATACCTTTAAATTATCATGTTAAACCATATTTCGGTGGTGGAAATAAATGCCTTTGTATGCCTTTTTTTGTCAATAAATGCCTTTTTCGTGCCTTTTTTGTAATTTTATTATGCCTTTTTGCCTGCCTATTTCAGCTTTTTAGTGCCTAAACGTTCTAGCTCTAGTCATAAGTGATATGAGCAGAATTAGGCCATTCGGCCCATCAAGTCTACTCCACCATTCAATCACGGCTGATCTATCTCTCCAAACCCTATTCTCCTGCCTTCTCCCCATAACCCCTGACACCCGTACTAATCAAGAATTTATCGATCTCTGCCTTAAAAATATCCATTGACTTAGCCTCCACAGCTTTCTGTGGCAAAGGATTTCAAAGGTTCACCAGAAATTCCTCCTCATCTCCTTCCTAACGGAACGTCCTTTAATTCTGATGCTACGACCTCTAGTCCTAGACTCCCCCACTCGTGGAGACATCCTCTCCACATGTACTCTATCCAAGCCTTTCACTATTTGGTAAGTTTCAATGAGGTCCCCCCTCATCTTTCTAAACTCCAGCGAGTACAGGCCCAGTGCTGTCAAAAGCTCCTTCTTACTCTTGTGGATAATTGATTCAAATGGTCTTTAAGTTCTAAGTTTATCAAGGGAGGACTACATGGGCTCCACAGGTTACAGGAGACCTGACATTGAAATTCGCCCATTTTCTCTAAAAACATAAATAAACCATGTCTCTGTGAAACTAAACGTGTCAATTGTACTTGATCATGGATGATTCTCGTAGAGTCTTCATAGTTTAAAATAACATTGAATAATTGGTTGAAAATGTCTGTCTGTAAATATTCATATTTTTAAACTGCGGCTTGATCAAAAACTGTCTAGGTGGTGCTTTGTTGCCTCTGCTGGCCCTCTGGCTCTTTTATGACAGAAGGTCACTCATTTACAGCAGTGACTGGCTGTAAATGAGTGACCTTCTGTTGTTATTTCAATCACCCACTTGTTTTGTCTGGCAGAGAAATTGTTCATTACTGACTTGTGGATGAATTGGTTTATAGATAGAACACAGAACACAACCTGCATCGGCCCACGATGATGCCGATGTAAATGAATCTCATCTGCCTGCACATGATTTATGTACCTCCATTCCAGACCTGTTCATGTGCCTTCTTAAATGCCTCTTAGATCTTGCTGTCATTTTCTGCTTCCACCATTTGTGGCAGCACAGTGGCGCAGCGGTAGAGTTGCTGCTTATAGCGCTAGAGACCCAGGTTTGACCCTGACTACGGGTGCTGTCTGTACGGAGTTTGCACATTCTCCTTCCGACTGCATGGGCTTCCTTCAGGTGCTCCGGTTTCCCCCCAAATTCCAAAGACGTGAAGGTTTGTAGGTTAATTGGCTTCTGTAAATTGTCCCTAGTGTGTAGGATAGAACTAGTGTATGGATGATTGGTGGCCGGCATGGATTCAGTGGGCTGAAGGGACTGTTTCCATGCTGCATCTCCAAACACTGCCAGAGCTCTGATCTAGGCACCACCACTCTGGCTAAAAGACTAGCCTTGTAAAACTCCTTTCAATTTACCCTTTCTCGGCTTAAAACAATGTATTTTGGTATTTGACATTTCTACCCTGGGGAAAAATGCTGCCTACCTCCCCTACCCATGCCTCTCATAATTCCTAACGACTCTCAGCATTGATATCCTTATGTAACCCGGGGAGTTCCTGAATAGCTTTTTCACTGGGTAGCACTTCAAAGGATAAATTTTGAAATATTACAATCAGGAGAGGAACGTTTTTCCAAGCAATTGTACATTCCCAAGACTATTTTTATTTAGAGTTAGAATTTAAAATCTCACAAGAGCCAAATTCACTTCAGCCTAGAGTTACCTGCCAGTGTCAGCTCACCAATGCTTCTCCACCAATACCATGCTCCAACCTGCTGGTCTGAGGCCCTGTACTGGAGCTCTGTGTGCAGGTCAGCCTTGCTTCTGCAAATACCATCTCGTAGGGGGGTTAGAACAAGCAATTTACAAAACTGATTAACAATAACTATCCCAGCTTAGCTACCTGCAGAATGTATCACAACTAAAAATATATCTGATCCAAAAACTGATTTGAAAATAAGCACTCAAGTAAAATTATATGAATGTAAAAGTTTTTAGAAATAGACAAAAACTTGAAGTACTTAAAACAATTAAAATGTAACTAAACAGTTAATTAATACGTTACCTATTAATCTTTGTGGACTTTTGTGCTTGTTTCTCTCTGTTCAAATGAATGCAAATGCTATGCTTTCACTTGGTCTAGCCTGATGGTATGTTTTACAGGTGGACTTCCAGTGATAAATGCAATAGAATTGGCACAAATTTGCAGTTCACCATTTGTTTCTACTTAGATTCCAATGTTTGAGAACTCCGAACAGTACAGCTAAGGAACAGCCCCTATGACCCATGATGTCTCTGCTAAACACAATGCCTACTTAAACTAATCCCTTCTGCTCGTGCTCCATATCCCAGCATTCCATGCATGTTCATATCTTTATCTAAAACAGCATTATCACATCCTTTTCCAAAAGAGATTGGCAGAAGGCTGGTGAAGAACAGCCAGCAAGTTCAGGGTTTTTGGCTTTGTATGCGCACTGAGAATTTGAGGCGGATGTTCACTAATCTGGGGGAAATGCCAGCAGTTCTGTGCAAAGCCCAGGTCATCTTTCCTGGGTTTTGCCATCTGTTCCTGTATTTTTGCTTTGAGCACAGCAGTGTGGCGACCATTGGTACTGCATGCTTTTGGCCGATCAATTTGAGTGCATCCAATCAATGATGTATGATGAAAGATATGTAAAGCTATTTGCAGATTGTAACATATGTTAACATCATAGATTTAATGTGAGTTTAAATTCTTATTCTAACTAAAGCTGCCTCAATCATGGGACATAATTATATCAGGTGAGTTCCACCATCGCGATGCAAAGTAGTCAGTAATTCCAATTGAGAAACTTAAGGTGTTTATTTTTATTTGTCCCATTGCTGGTGGTAAATGATTGAATAAATGCTCATCTTTATTGATGAAAATTAGGTTTTGGTCTTTGTAATGTGTTGGTGCCACATTTCACAAAATAGGAGCAGTGCTCCAAATTGTAATCGAAATTGCTCAGGACAATTAATAATGAAACTGTTTTGAAATCGTACATAATAAAACGAATTAGGCAAAATCAGAGAGTTGACCATGTGCTTTGTAGCTTTTAAATCCTGTTCCTCTATCTTCGTACATCATAACACAGGAAAGATAAAGTAGAAAGGATATTTTGATGATCCCCCTGACAAAACCAGATATCCACTCCCCCACACCTCCTGCTTCCAGTTCCTTTCCCTTCCTTCACCTCGTCCTTCTGCTCCTCACTCACCCCTAACTGCTCCAGGCCGCCCAGTCCCACCACCCCCGACCCACCCACCATCCCTATCTCTGTTTACATTTCACTCCGCACCTTCCTTTTTTATCAGATTCCACCATCTGCAACCCTTTGCTTTGCCCACTTATCACCTGCACCCTCCTTTCACCCACTTGGCCCGTGCCAATTAACCCCTTGATACCTGAATCCACCCGTCACTTGCCAGCTCTGAATCTGCCCTTCCTATCCCCATACTTCTTTCTACTAGGCGGGTCACCATAACTCCAGTCATACAGCAGTACAGCACAGCAACAGGCCATTTGGCCCACAATGTTTGTGCTAAACACGATGCCAAGTTAATCTCCTCGCCCTGTACATATCCCTCCATTCCTTGCATATCCATGTAACTATCTAATAACCTTTTAAATACTATTATCATGTCTTCCTCCACCACCACCTCTGGCATTGCATTCCATTCACATCACTCTCTGTGTAAAAAAAACTTGCCCCTCACATCTCCTATAACCAATGCCCCTCTCATTTTATAGCCAGGCCCTCTAGTGTTTGCCATCTCAACCGTTTAAAAGGTTCTTACTGTCTACCTAATCTATTCCTCTCATAGTTTTATACATCTATCAAGTCTGCTCTCAACCTCTGACGTTCCAGAGAAAACAATCCAAGTTTGTCCAAGATGACTCAGCAGGTCTGGCCGCATCTTTGGGGAAAGGAATAGGTGACGGGTTCGGGTTGAGACCCTTCGATCTTAAGTGTAAACCAACATCTGCAATTCTTTCCTCCACACCTAGTTTGTCCAACCTCTCCTTATAGCTAGTACCGTCTAATCCAGGCAACATTTGGGTAATGCAGTCATGAAGAAAACCCTCCACAGATGCTGCTTGACTGCTGAGTTCCTTGTTCTTTGGTACCACATATTTACTTGTTAGTTTTGTTTTTAGGTTCGAGATATAGCGCGGAAACAGGCCCTTCGGCCCATTGAGTCCACGCAGACTCTAATTTTTTAGACCATCAACATTTTTTAAAATTGGGTTTAAAAGGCACAATTGTCAGCAGAGTTGTCCAGGGTAAATATTTTCATTGATTGTAGCCTTATCCAAATGTCACATTCTATTATTTAACAACAACATCAATCATGAATGGCCTGAAACCCTTAATGGGAATTGTAGGTGTTTTATCAATGTTGCACGTTATTAAGAAAACCAGCATATATTGGTTATATAATTGTTTTCTGTTGGTACGACAGTCAGGATATTAGGCATGCTTTGACATTTTCTTTGTGTTTGTTTATTGATATCCACAAATCCAATTACTTTATGCAACTTGGAAAATCACAGAATGCTGGAGTAACTCAACAGGTCAGGCTGTATTCCTGGAGAACATGAATAGGTGACATTTCAGGTTGGGACCCTTCCTCAGACCCCATCTGGGGAGATAGAGTCTGAGGAAGGGTTTGGACCCAAAAAGTCACCTATCTATGTTCTCCAGGGATGCTGCCTGAGTTAATCCAGTTTTGGAGTCATTTCTCGGTAAACCAGCATCTGGAGTTCCTTGTTTCTACTACTTAATGCAATTTGATTAGAATTATTTAATTTCCATGAAATCCACACACAAAGCAGGCAGCAACTCATTTAAAACTTTGATCAGGTGTTAATTTGTTTGGATGGTAAATAATTAATCCGATTTATTACGAAGATTTTTATATTTTTTAGCTGTAATTCTGGGCAAAGATGCGAAAGAAGTGAACCGAAATAAACTGGGGAATATTGCAATCAAGTGAGTATCCATTGCCCTTCCAGGAAGCTTTCAGCATTGTTGTTCCATTTAACAGATCGGTTCTTATTTCATTGTGCAAAGATAAATTCTTAAAATGTAATCAAGGCCATGAGATACCATGCGGTTTTTAAGCATGATAATAATTGCAAGTGAAGCTGTAGTATATTTCAATCTTGGGTTGTGTGCACCAGTGGCTGTTTTTGTTGGAATGTTCTTAATTCCACTTGAGAAGTTGGTGATGAGGAGGTTTTTCCACAAATAGATTTTCAGTATTTGGTTTTCAGTGTAAGAAATGGCAACTTCTATCCAAAACGAGATGATTTGGAGCTGATGGTGTTCTCCCACACTTCTCTCCCTTGCCCATAAAGGTGCCAAAGACTGTGAGTTTTTGAGGTGCAGCTGAAGCAACCTTGTTGAGTTAAGTCTGCAATACAGCCACAGTATACCAGTGCTAGAGTGAGTGGTTGAAAAACTATCGAACAGACACTGATAAATGCATCGCTTTGCACTTAATGCTAATGTGTCTATAACTATTTAATATGGGTAAATATAAATTTTTAGAAGATTAGGGGATTGAAGGGCTCAAAAGAAGAGTTAAGGCCAGCATTGGTCAGTCAAACGGATCACGTTGGCTGCGGGGGCCAGGTTGCCTACTCCTGCTCTTTTGTTCCTGAGTGTTTTGCAGCTACTCATCAAGAGTGTTTCATTGTCATATGTACCGAAACAGAGCAATCATTTTTTTACTCGCAGCAGGTATTTTACTTGCAACAGGTATGTAAACACAGTACGCAATAGAAACATGATAAACAAACCAAAAAAGTTCAGTAAATTTAAAAAATCCAAAATAGTGCAAAACAAAAAAGCCCAAAGTCTCTAGTGCAAACTGGACAGTTCGTAGTTTAGTTGTCATTAGTAGTGTTCAATAGCCTGATGGTCGTTGGGAAGAAGCTGTTCCTGATCATGATTTTCAAACTCCTATGCTTCTTCCCGATGGCAGGAGGGAAAAAGGAGAGCGTTGCCAGAGTGATGTTTGGGCAGCACAGTGGCGCAGCGGTAGAGTTGCTGCTTACAGCACCAGAGACCAGTGTTCAATCCTGACTATGGGTGCTGTCTGCATGTTCTCTTGGTGATCGTATGGGTTTACTCTGGGTGTTCTGGTTTCCTCCCACATTGCAAAGACATGCAGGTTTGTAGGTTGGTTAGCTTCTCCAAATTTCCTCTAGTGTGTAGAATGCGAAACTAGGATAACATGGTACTAGTGTACGAGTGATCGTTGTTCAGAGCGGACTATGTGGGCTGAAAGTCCTGTTTCCACAATGTATCTCTAAACTCAATTAAACATTGATGTTGCTGGCTGTCTTTTTGAGGTAGTACCTCCTAGTGATGCTTTGATGGTCGACGGGTCAATACCCATGATGGATCAGATGGTGTCTACCATTTTTTGTAATCTTCTGAAGATTTTTTAAACCATCTGAAGATTTTTTTAAACCATCAGCATATAGCTATATTTTATGACCTTTTTGTTGAAGTGAATTGCATAGTTGATGCTGTTGTATACAGTTTAGTCTAGAATGGTAGATTGTACATCTACTGCAGGGCTGTTTGGAGTTCGCAATGATTGGTCTTGAGGAGCACAAACTAGTATGCCCTTACCTAGCATGACTAGTCATAACCATTTGAAAGTTTATTCCTGTTTCATTAACTTCAATATGATAAACCTACCACGATGCCACAGTTTGTCAAATGGAATGAACTCAAAATAGAAATAAATCTATAGTGTCCTCCATAATGTTTGGGGCAAAGACCCATCATTTATTTATTTGTCTCTGTACTCCACAATTTGAGATATGTAATAGAAAAAAAATCACACGTGGTTACAGTGCATATTGTCAGATTTTATTAAAGGACATTTTTATACATTTTGGTTTCACTATGGAGAAATGACAGCTGTGTTTATACATAGTCTCCCCCCATTTCAGGGCACCATAATGTTTGGGACACATGGCTTCACAGGCATTTGTAATTGCTCAGGTGTGTTTAATTGTCTCCTAAATGCACCTAGTCTTTCCTCCAGTCAATCACCTTTAGAAACCTTTATCAACACGAGGACCAAAGTTGTGCCGATGAAAGTCGAATAAGTCATTATGAGACTGAGAAACAAGAATAAAACTGTTAGACACAGCCGAACCTTAGGCTTACCAAAATCAACTGTTTGGAACGTCATTAAGAAGAAAGAAAACACTGGTGAACTTACTAATTGCAAAGGGACTGGTAGGCCAAGGCAGACCTCCACAGCTGATGACAGAAGACTTCTCTCTATAATAAAGAAAAATCCCCAATTACCAGTCCGACAGATCAGAAACACTCTTCAGGAGTCGGGTGTACTTAAAAGAACATCAATAGTTCTGGAAAAAGGTCTTGTGGACAGATGAGACAACAGATAAATTCTGAAGTGTATAGACACATCAAGTTCAAACAAATGCCTCAAAACTCATTGGCCAGTGGTTCATTCTATAGCAAGTCAATGCTCCCAAACATACTGCTAAGACAACAAAGCAGTTTTTTAAAGCTTAAAAAATGGTCAATTCTTGAATGGCCAAGTCAATCACCCGATCTGAACCCAATTGAGCATACCTTTTTCTGCTGAAGCGAAAACTGAAGGGGACTAGCCCCCAAAACAAGCATAAGCTAAAGATGACTGTAATACAGGCCTGGCAGAGCACCACCCGAGAAGACACCCAGCAACTGGTGATGTCGATGAATCGCAGACTTCAAGCAGTAATTGCATGCAAAGGATATGCAACAAAATACTAATACTAAATGACTACTTTCAGTACTAATATTAAATTACATGACATTGCTGTGTCCCAAATATTATGGTGCCTTGAAATGGGGGGGACCTATGTATAAACACTGCTGTAAATTCTACATGGTGAAACCGGAATGTATAAAAATAGCCTTTATTAAAATCTGATAATGTGCACTTTAACCACATGTGATTTTTTCCATTACAAATCTCAAATTATGGAGTACAGAGGCAAGTAAATAAATGATGAGTCTTTGTCCCAAATATTATGGAGGGCACTGTAATTGGAAAAGTCCTATCATATGAATCATCAGCAGGCAAACGTGCTGGAGAAACACAGCGGGTACAGCAGCATCTATGGAGCGAAGGAAATAGGCAACGTTTCAGGCCTAAACCCTTCTTCAGACTTAATTAAGCAATTGCTTTAAAAGTTTAGGATTTCAACTTTATTTAAAAGAGCCCTAAATGTTCAAAAACATTGAAACTGAAATGTCGGCTCATTGGTTCAAGGTAATTTAAATTAAATAAGTGGGTTGTAATTCAATACAGATGATTAATAATCGTTGTGACATTTTGTGAACTTGGAAAAGTAAAAGGTAAAATGTCCTTTTTACTCATCTGCACAATGTCTCCCAAAACGGGGCTCTATAGATCAAACAAAATTGACTTTGTGGAGTTTTAAACATTTTTCCACATTTTCTGAATGAGTTAATACCAGCTATTAGTAAAGATTGATTGATTGGTGCATAATATTTGTGAACCTTTGCATGTTCATCTCGCTCTAACGATGTCAGGAGTCGTCTAATGTCAGAAATTTGTTTCTGGTGTGATGTTTAACTATGTTGATCTGATTCAAGGTGTGCAGATCTCTCATGGGGAAAGGAAAACACGAGCCAAATTCCACATCCAAGTCTGAATGCAAAAGTCACATTTGTCAAAAATGGTATTCTCCACTTTGCTGATAGTTATACTTGATTTATAATGTGGCAGTGAGCAGAGAGGTATGGTGGCAGTGAGCAGAGAGGTATGAAGTGCCAATTCTCTGCAGATTTCACTGACTGACCTTGAGAGCAGTGCAGTGGTTTGTTTGCCACACAAATGGCAACAAATGGCAAACAACAGCAGGATAGGCCACCCTTACTCAATCATTACTACAGGATCTTTGCAGGAAACCTGCACTGAAACGTGCCAGATATAACACTTTGCTACATTGCAAAAGGCAAGAATAGGTCAACCAGCATATTGGGGATCTTTCCAATTATGGTCAGTGCAACATTTGCATTCACACTTCGAGGAGGCATTTGGCTCCCTAAACTGCTGACACTGAGACCTTGCAGACACTTTCTAGCAACCTCCTGCCACAAAGAGGCCTTTGCACAGGGAGATAGCCTCCTATGTGCATTATTCTTTACATGCCCTGTGAGACCTCTGACATCCGTTTGCATCACGGTAGTATGCATTCATTCCTTAGCCCTCTTTACTGAAAGTGCTGATTATATTGAGTTGTGATGAATGCAAATTCCTGATGTCTTGAGAAAGAGTAGCACTGCTGGAAGTTCAATCCTTAATGCCTATTTCTGAAACAGTAAGGGTTAGGGTTAAAAAAAGGAAAATGTATTAATGAATTTGATGCTCTTTTTAAAAAAAAACTTTCTGAAAGTATGAAGAAGTTTACAAATACGGGTCCAATATCGATTTACTGGCATTTGCTGGTCCAGCACTTTCTTTAATCCAGATAAAATTCCGAGAGTGCACTTGAAATCCCCCCCCCCATCCCCGGAAATGTGATGATTAGGTCTGGTGAGGCGGCCTATCTCAACTTCATCGGCACTTCTGTGCCGATCTGCGGGTCGAATTTGACCCCCGCGGTAAGCAAAGTGCCGGCAAATCGTTCCCTTGGCTGATTTCTGACGGCGCTTTGCGGGCCGGTATTTCGGCTCCTCGGTGGTCATGGAGGACCGTTCCAATACCGTTGGACTCCTAATCCAGAAAGGCTCTGGAACCAAGGAGGCTGGGAAATCGTGGTGGACCTGTACCATACTAATGCTGGAAACATGTGCAGACAAATGTCAAGGCCAGTGTTTTATCTCTGACTTTCCCCAATTCTGGTTAACATTTATCCCTCTTAAGTGTTCACTGCTTCTCATTTTCAAACTTACTGAATATTTAGGACAATTTCTTCATTAACATAGATATTGGTGCTGGCTTGGTTCCATCTCTGCTTCCAGGCTGCCATCCCTGTTTTAATAGCTGCGTTTTATTTTTAAGGTTACCTTTGCCTCCGGGTTCATTGTCAACACTTTGGGAAAATGAAAAGTTGTTTAAAGAAATTTACTTTACTAAATATCCTGTAAGTATGATACTTTAAGAAAATCACTTATTATTAAATTAGGTCTGCAGGATGAATGCTTTAATTTTAGGGTGAAAAAGATTATTTGAGTTCTAGGAGACAATTTCAAGCTCCCACCATATTCTCCCGTAGAAACAGGCGAGGAAGAAAAATAATATGTTCTCAATAAGGTTCTGTTTCAGATCTAACTGTCTCAATCCAAAATTAAATAATCCCTTTCTAGCAGGCAAAAAGCACCATGGGGATGCTACGAAGTTTGTCCTTTAAAACTGCAAATACAGCATTACCTCACTCAATCTAGCAGCAGCCATAATAAAAAATGTGTAGGAAGGAACTACATAGAAACATAGAAAATAGGTGCAGGAGGAGGCCATTCGGCCCTTCGAGCCAGCACTGCCATTCATTGTGATCATGGCTGATCGTCCCCTTTCAATAACCCGTGCCTGCCTTCTCCCCATATCCCTTGACTCCACTAGCTCCTACAGCTCTATCTAACTCTCTCTTAAATCCATCCAGTGACTTGGCCTCCACTGGCAGGGAATTCCATGAATTCACAACTCTCTGGGTGAAAAAGTTTTTTCTCACCTCAGTCTTAAATGACCTCCCCTTTATTCTAAGACTGTTGTCCCTGGTTCTGGACTCGCCCAACATTGAGAACATTTTTCCTGCATCTAGCTTGTCCATTCCTTTTATAATTTTATATGTTTCTATAAGGGGACCCCTCATCCTTCTGAACTCCAGTGAATACAAGTGAATACAGATTCTGGTTTACACCGAAGATAGTCAAAAAAGGCTGGAATAACTCAGCGGGACAGGCAGCATCTCTGGATAGAAATAATGGGCGATGTTTCGGGTCGAGACCCTTCTTCAGACTGAGTCAGGGGAGGGGGACAGAGATAAGAAAGGGTAAGGTGTGAAAATGAGACATCAAAGGAGAGATCAAGGAAAGTGTAGAAGATCATTGTTAGCTAGGGGAAGGTGACAACGAAGCATACAAAGATAAAATTTAATCAGGGGGACAGTCAGACTGGTCGGAAAACTAAGAAGGGGGAGGGATGGAGATAGAGGGAAAGCAAGGGTGAGAGAAGTTAGAGAAGTCAATATTTATACTGCTGGGGTGTAAGCTGCCCAGATGAAATACGAGGTGCTATTTCTTCAATTTGCGCTGTATTGGCTACCAGGAATGTGGATTGTGCCCCAAAAAATAAGAATAGTTCTCTGTTGTTCTGTGTAATACCAGGCTATCAAACCACAATTCCTTTTTCTCCACAACACCCTAAAACTACACATGCACCCTCCCTCCAACCATGTCGTAGTGTGGCCGAGTGGTCTAAGGCTGTATGGAGTTTAATTCGAACCTTCAAATTCCAAATTGCCTTCTTGGGTCACCATAGATGGGATTGCAATCTCAATCACAGAGGCCGACGTCAAAACATCCTCAGGAAGGTCAACCCTCTGAAAGTATCTGGACTTGATGGTAGCTTTCTCAAAACCTGCGCGCACCAACTGGCAGGAGTCCTTGTGGACATCTTCTTATTACTGAGATCTGAGGTTTCCACCTGCTTTAAAAGGGCATCAATAATACACATGAAGTGCAAAGGTGACGTGCCTCAATGACTACCCACTGGTGGCACAAACGTCCATGGTGATAATGCGCTTTCAGAGGTTGATTATGTTGCATATCAACTCGTACCTCAGCAAGAACCTAGACCCACTACAGTTTGTCTACCAGAATAGATCAACTGGGGAATCAATCTCCCTGGCTTTCCACTCTGAACTGGACCATTTGAACAATGAAAACACAGAGTCAGGCTGTTCACAGATCGACAGAATACAATTGGTACGCTTTGGCAACACAGGTGCCCCCGATCTCAATGACCATCAGCACAGGGGCACCTCAAGGCTGCGAGGTTCCCCCTTCTCTACTCACTCTATACTCATGACTGTAGAGCCAGACACAATTCCAACTACATCTTTAAATTCGGTAAAGACACCACCGTTGTTGGACAAATCACGGATAAAGATAAGACAGAGTACGAGGGAGATCAGTCATCTGCTGAATGGTGCCAGAACAACAATCTTGTTCCTGGCATTAGTAAAAGCAAATAACTGATTGTTGACTAAAAAAGAGAAAGGCTGAGGGGTTGTTGGTGGAGAGAGTCAACGACGTGCATATTTCTGAAGATCTAGACCCAACACATTGATGCAATCATAAAGAAAGCCCACCAATACTTCCTTAGAAGATTGAAGCCGGCATTGTCAAGGACCCACATCCCCCTGACCATGCTTTCATTTCACTCCTGCTATCATGAACACTAACGTCCAGGTTCAGGGACAGCTTTTTCCCAACAATTATCAGTTTATTGAGCACTACGAACTCCTATTAAACTCTGAACTGTCTTAGCTGCACCAGGGACCAAGCTTATTTTTTGTTTTTACACTATATTGTTTTTTTAATTTATTGAACTACTCTTTGCCGTATATTATAGTATCTACTGAGTACTATGTTTACACGCTGTTGAGCTGCTGTGTAAGAATTTTATAGTTCTGTTTTGGGACATATGACAATAAAATATATGTTTTATTGACTCTCTTGACTTTAGAACTTGTTCATTCTTTAGATCCAAAACTGGCTTATGATTAGGGGTCAGAGTAATAGTGAAGGGTGTTTTCTTGGTTGAACATCAGGGACCAGTCCTGTATTGCAGGGATCAGTGCTGGAAATGTTGCTGTTTAGAGGAGGTATGATTAGTAAGTTTGCAGATGATCTGCAAATCGGAGGTGGTGTGAATAATAAATGTTGTCTAAGCCGACAGCTGTAGATGAATTTGATGCAAAGTTGGGTGGAGGATTGGCAGATGGAACTTGACCTCAACAAGTGCAAGATGGTGCATTTTTGGAAGCGGAATAAGGGTAGGACATATACAGAAATGGTAGGACCATTAAAGATCTTGGTAAACAGAGAGACCTTGGGATTCTATTCCATAGTCTCATCAAATTAGTAATACAAGTAGAAGCAAGCATGTGGTGACGATAGCAATATGCCATGCTGGTCAGAGTATAAAATACAAGAATTGGGACATTACGTTGCAACCTTACAACACACTTGTAGTATTGGGCTCAGTTCTAGTCAGGACACTGGGAAGGATGTGGTTACCCTCAAAAGGTTCCAGAAGAGATTCACCAAGAGGGTGTGTGGATTGAGAACTTTAGCTGCGGGAGAGATTGGATATGTTGGGTTTGTTTTCCCTTGAGTGAAAGAGGCTGAGGGTTGACGTGACAGTGGTTTACAAAATTATGAGGCGTAGATTTGGTAGATAAAATCATTTTTTCATAGTAGGGATGTCAATAGACAATAGACGAAGCAGTAGGCCATTCGGCCCTTCGTTCCAGCATCGCCATTCAATGTGATCACGGCTAATCATCAACAATCAGTACCCCGTTCCTGCCTTCTCCCCATATCCCTTGACCGCTATCTATAAGAGCTCTATCTAACTCTCTCTTGAAAGCATCCAGAGAACCGGCCTCCTCTGCCTTCTGAGGCAGAGAATTCCACAGACTCACCACTCTCTGTGTGAAAAAGTTTTTCCTCGTCTCCGTTCTAAATGGCTTACCCCTTATTCTTAAACTGTGGCCCCTGGTTCTGGACTCCCCCAACATCGAGAACATGTTTCCTGCCTCTAGCATGTCCAAACCCTTAATAATCTTATATGTTTCAATAAGATCCCTCTCATCCTTCTAAATTCCAGAGTATACAAGCCCAGCCGGTCCATTCTATCAACATATGACAGTCCGGCCATCCCGGGAATTAACCCGGTGAACCTACTCCCTCAATATCCTCCTGCAAATTTGGAGACCAACTGCACACAATACTCTAGGTGTGGTCTCACTAGGGCTCTGTACAGCTGCAGAAGGACCTCTTTGCTTCTATACTCAAATCCTCTTGTTATGAAGGCCAACATGCCATTCACTTTCTTCACTGCCTGCTGTACCAGCACACCCAGGTCTCGTTACACCTCACCTTCTCCTAATCTGACCCCATTCATATAATAACCTGCCTTCTTGCCACCAAAGTGGATAACCCCAATACCATGTTCCTTAATTTTGCACACTAATCTCTTGTGTGGGACCTTGTCAAAGGCTTTTTGAACGTCCAGATACACCACATCCACCGGCTCGCCCTTATCCATTCTACTTGTTACATCCTCAGAAAATTCCTTTTAAAAAATATATTTTTTTATTAGAAGCATATACATATAATAGCAAAACACGATTTGCTTACCAATTACATATATACAAAAGAATAGTCAAGTGTGATTTCCCCTTCATAAATCCATGCTGACTTTTACCAACCTCACATTTATCGTTTGTTTTTTTGTTTTTTGTATGCTGTTTCACACTTGCTTTCTATTTTTTTATTATGTTTGAAATAAAGAATTAAATAAAATCAAATCCATATTAAACTGCATCTGCCACGCATTTGCCCACTCAACCTACCTGTACGTCACCCTGCATCCTCATAGCTTCCTCCTCACAGTTCACACTGCCATCCAGCTTTGTATCATCTGCAAATTTGCTAATGTTACTTTTAATCCCTTCACCTAAATCATTAATGTATATTGTAAATAGCTGCGCTCCCAGCACCGAGCCTTGCGGTACCCCACTAGTCACTGCCTGCCATTTTGAAACAGACCCGTTAATCCCTACTCTTTGTTTCCTGTCTGCCAACCAATTTTCTATCCATGTCAGCACCCTACCCCCAATAACATGTGCTCTAATTTTGCCCACTAATCTCCTATGTGGGACCTTATCAAATACGTTTTGAAAATCCAGGTACATTACATCAACTGGCTCTCCCTTGTCCAATTTCCTAGTTACATCCTCAAAGAATTCCAGAAGATTAGTCAAGCATGATTTCCCCTTCGTAAATCCATGCTGACTTGGACCGATCCTGTTACTGCTATCCAAATGTGCTGCTATTTCATCTTTTATAATTGACTCCAGCATCTTCCGCACCACCGATGTCAGGCTATCTGGTCTAAAATGTCCTGTTTTCTCACTCCCACCTTATTAAAAAAGTGGGATAGCATTAGCCAAGCACAGGAACTGATCCTGAATCTATAGACCATTGGAAAATGATCACCAATGCGTCCATGATTTCTAGAGCCACTTCCTTAAGTACCCCGGGATGCAGACCACCAGGGCCTGGGGATTTATCAGCCTTCAGTCCCATCAGTCTACCCAACACCATTTCTTGCCTAATGTGAATTTCCTTCAGTTCCTCCGTCACCCTAGATCCTCTGGCCAACAACAAAAAGCCTTAGGCTTACGGTGAAGGGGATGAGATCCAACAGGATGGTTTTTCCACAAAGAGAATAGTTGATGTCTGGAACATGTCAGAAGAGATGGTGGACACGGACACCATCATAATGTTTAAAAGGCATTTAGACAGACACTTGGATAGGGAAAGTATAGGAGGATATGGACCTGTGGGAAACAGGATCAATGTATACACAATAGTCAGTCTTGGATGTTGTGGGCTGATGGATCAGTTACTGTGCTGTATGACTTTATACACTACAGATTTACTGCGACAGACCACTTTGTGCCAAAACCTAGATTGCAAAATATGGGCCTATTTATAGTGCTCATCATATATCAATAATCAGTAGCTTGTGCTTGTACAGAAACCTTTATGTTTGATGTTCGTTTGTAGTAAAATTGGTCATGATTTATAAACTATTTTCAAAGGTAATAATGATACGAACATTGTGGGATAATTTAGAGTGAACTTTAATCCAAAATTCATAAGTTTTCTTTACCATGCCAGGGTTACTATGATACAATGGATGCTGGCTATATGGATAATGATGGATATGTATATGTCATGTCTCGTATGGATGATGTGATCAATGTCGCAGGTCATAGAATTTCAGCTGGTGCCATTGAAGAGGTAAAATTACACTGAAATATTCTCTTTATCTTAAATTTTCCCCTTTAAACATAGCTAATTCACCTTGTCGCTAATTTCCTTTTGAAGTTTAGTTTGAGAGATACAGCATGAAAGCAAGCCCTTGAGCTCATCGAGTCCATGCCGACCATCTTTCACCCGTTCACACTAGTTCTATGTTATCTCTTTGTTATTCACTTCCTACACACTGGAGGCAATGGTAATTTACAGAGACCAATTACAATACAATACCTAAGTTCAAACGAAATTTTGTTTCTGCGGTCATACGAACAAGAAAAGAACCAAGACACACAATTAACACAGACATCCATCACAGTGAATCTCCAAACACCTCCTCACTGTGATGGAAGGCAAAGTCTTGTCTCCCCCTGTACTTTATTCTTCTCCCGATGTAAAAGCCCCGGCGGGCGATGGTAAGTCCTGTGGCCGTTAAGGCCGCTCCCCGGTGCTAGGCCCCAACGACAACGGAGACCCGACAGGGAAAAGGTCGGGTCCCCGTACAGGGAAGAGATTTAAAAGTATAAAAAGTTTCCCCCAACACCCCCCCCCCCCCACATATACACAGCTAAAAACTAAAACCAAAAATATACACCTAACGGGACAAAAAGAAAGAAAAGACGGACGGACTGCAGTCGAGCCGCTGACACAAGGCGCGGCCACACCGAACAGACCTCCAAACCCACACGCTTTGGGATGTGGGTGGAAACCGGAGCATCCTGAGAAAACCCATGCAGACACAGGGAGAATGTGTAAACTCCACACTGACTGCGCCAGAGTCTCAGATTCGATCCTAACCTCGGGTGCTATGAGGCAGCAGCTCTACCAGCTGCACCGCCGGGTTCGAGATTTTAAAAGTTTAAAATGTAAGAATGATTTAAAAACAGTTGGATATAATTTAGCAAAGCATCGTACAGTCTATACTATACTGAATGTATACGTTGATACTCTTTCAGTCGATTATCACTCACCCAGCAATAGCAGACTGTGCTGTGGTGGGGTTCGAGGATCCCGTAAAGGGACATGTTCCACTAGCCTTGTGCGTTTTAAAAAACGGTAAGTGTTTACTTTAATCTTTTAGTGTTGCACAGCTTCATTTAAAAATTCCAGATCAGTAAGTTAATTGCATTTCATGATATGTATAAACAGGTATAGCCGAGTCATTTGAAAAACTTACAGAAGAAATTGTTAAAATTGTTCGGGATTCCATTGGTCCAGTCGCTGCATTGAGGAAAACAGTTTTTGTCCCAGAGTTACCAAAAACTCGCTCCGGCAAGATACCTCGTTCTGCACTTTCAGCAGTTGTAAATGGCATACCTTTTTCAGTAAGTTTTCGTGATTTTTTAAACATTTCAATTTCAATTCTGAAATATATATAAGCAGTTTGATCAGTTTGCTGCAATAATATGTCCAGTGCATAGAGCTGTCCTCTTTGAATTAGTTAACCTAATTTAGTAAAGGATAACAAGTCCACAATATAGATTGGAAGCAGAAGAAAGTGTGAGAGCATGGTGGCTGAAAAAAAGTAAACGCATATAACTATAGGAAGGAATTTAGTGCATGCTTCCTGCATCACACTTACTGTTTTATAACATTTTTGCCTTCACAGTTGATGGGGTAAATGTAAAGGGCCTGTCCCACTTTTGCGTCATTTGCGCGTCACACAGATTGTGCGCAAAGATTTTGTACATCGCTAAATCCTGGGGCACCGCGAGCAGCCGCGCGTCACTGCCTCCGTCACCACGCACCATGGGCGCACCACGTGCGCGGCACGACACGCGTGTCATGCGTTGTGACGCGTAAATGATATCACGTAAATTACGCTCAAATGACGCCCGCGGGACAGGCCCTTAAATCTAACACATAGGAATTAAGAAATGGGTATCAAATGAAGTGTAGGAAAGGAAAGAACAACGGATGCTTGTAGTACAGGGGGTGTAGCAGTATATTTAGGAGGAAAATCAAGAGGGCATAAAGGAGATATGAGGTAGCTTTGGCAGATAGGCGAAAGGAAAATCCAAAAAGATTGTGCAATATTAAGGGCAAAAGTGTAAACAAATGTGGAGACAATAGGGCCTATTCTTCATTGTGAATGAAACATAAACCAAAGGAATAATTAGATCTCAAGCCGGGTGTTAAGCAGCCAGGTTGTTGTCTCTACATCAATGTCTGCCAGGCCCCGGGCTCCATTTGGTGGGTGGTAGAGCGGGAACCCAGAGATGACATGGTTGGCCTATTGAAGATCAACAAGGTTGTCTTTGTGTGGAGCTGCAAGCAATGGGCAAGGTGTTATATTCTCGTCTGTATTTACTGTGGAAAAAGGCATAGATGCTTGGGAACTCAGGGAAGTTAAGAGTTGTGTTTGGAAGGTTAGATCACATGGGATTCAAGGTGAGATAGCCAATTTGATATAAAAGTGATTTGGGAGGTGGGAGCCAGATGGTGGTGCTAGAGAGTTGTTTTTCCAGACTGGAGGGCTGTAATAAGTGGACTGCTGGCTCAGCACTTTGTCCATTGGTGTTCGTTAAGAAAGTGATTTGGGTGCGAGTGTCGGCGGCATGGTTAGTAAGTGTGCAGATGACATTAAAATTGTCGGTGTAGGAGACAGGGAAGAAGATTACTTCATATTTATAACAGAATTTTGATCTAAAGGGCCAACGTGCCGAGGAATTGTAAAACAAACCAGGGCAGGGCTTTTACAATAAATATATGAACCTTGGCGAGTGTAGAACAGAGAGACACTTATGGGGTGCAGGTACACAGTTTCATAAAAGTGGTGACAGAAGGTGGATAAGGATATAGGAGTTGGGACATCATATTACACTTGATCTCGACATTGGTCAGGCCACATTTAGACTCATGTACACAGTCTGTTTGCCCTGCCATTAAATTGGAAATGTGGTAAAAATTTATTAAGATGTTATCGGTTCTGGATGGTTTGTGTTATGATAATAGGATAGATAACCACATTTTCCCTCATAGGAGGCTGAGAGAGGTGTAGAAAATCATAGATAAGGTGACAAAACTGTTTTAGACTCTCTTACTCTGTTTTTCCCAGGGTAGGGAAGTCTAAAACCAGAGGACAGATGTTTTAAGTTGAGAGGGGAAAGACATATTACCATTATTAAGCACAATCTTTTTATTTCTTCCATAGATAACACCCACCATTGAAGATCCTAGAGTTTTTTCAAAAATCGAAGCTATTTTGAAACAGCAAAAAGTGATATCTTAACTTGAGAGCAATATGAAGCAACATGACTGCCCCCCCCCCTCTCTCTCAATGTTCTTATGCAGCAAATTACTGAATGTGATAAGAACTGATTTTAAACCACATAGTGTAAACTTTAATTTCTATAATGGTGCCATACTGAAAAGCTTCAATGTAATAGGTTTTATCCATAATATTGCAATGTTTGTATTTTTGACCATGCCTCGAGGATGAATAGTTAATGAAATTAACGATTTGTAATGCTGGAGGGAGTGTTTAACATTTTAGCAATAAAATTCTTTAAAGGATTATGGAATAAAATTCCATAAAAATATCAAACATAAATAAATAAAGCCACTGTTTAAAGTATGACTTTTTAAGAGGTAACCTCGAATTATGATTTGTCTTTAACATTTATTTGAGGACTTTGCACTGATTTAACAGAATCACCGTCATGGAGTCAGACCATGAATAGGCTCTTCAGCCTTCCATGTCCGAGCCAACCACCAAGTACCCTTCCATACTAATCCCATTTACCAGCATTTGACCTGCACTCTTCCATGTCTTGGCAATTCAAGTCTTTATCGGCAACTCTTTACATATTCTGAGAGTTTCTACAATGCATTTCAGATTCCAGTCATTCTCTGCTGTAAACGTTCTTCCTCAGAACTCTTCCAAAGCTTTTCACCCTCCTACCCCCCCAAACCTTTGTCATTTAGTTTCAAATATCTCTGCCTTGGGAAACATTTCCTACTATCTACTCTAGGCCCCTCAGAATTTTGTACAGGATCACCAAGCTCCTTATCAAATTCCTGCACTCCAGGACAGAGTTTACCCAGTCTGACATAAATACTCCATTCCAAGTGACATCCTAGTGAATGTTTTCTGGGTCCTCTCCAGTTACTAGAATATGGCAACCAGCACCATACATAGCAATCAAATGGCTTAATCAATGTTTCATACAATAATCTAGTTTAGTTTAGAGATACAACGTGGAGACAGGCCCTTCGGCCCACCAAGTTTGCACTGACCAGCGATCCCTACACATTAATACTATCCTACACACACGGGACCATTTTTTTTACACTTATAGCAAGCTAATTCAACTATAAAGCTGTACTTTAAAGAAGTGTGGGAGGAAACCGAAGATCTCAGAGAAAACCCATGCGGTCACGGGAAGAACATACAAACTCCATACAGACAGCACTCATAGTTGGGATCAATCACGGGTTTCTGGCGCTGCAAGGCAGGAACTCTACCGCTGCATCATCGTGCCGCACATAATCTTCCTGTGCTTGTGTTTTTTTGGCCTGACTAATGAAGGCAAGTGTCCTGTATTCAACCAACTTTAGAGATTCTTGGAGGTTCCCATGTCCACAATTGTCCCTGGGGCATAACCATTCATTGCTTAAGTTCTACCTTCATAAGTCCGCCCAAAATGCATCTGACATGAATACACCTATCCTTAACCCAAGACTACCTTCCGCACCTTGAACACCACCGTCAATTTTCACGTAATCTGCAAATTTACTCATCATACCCTTTTCATTCGCATCCAAATCATTAATGTTAAACAGCAGATAGACACAAAAAGTTGGAGTAACTCTGCGGGAGAGGCAACATCTCTGGAGAAAGAATGGACCCTTCTTCAGACTAGTTAGGGAAAAGGGAAACGAGAGATATAGACGATGATGGAGAGAGATAAAGAAGAATGAATGAAAGATATGCAAAAAAGTAACAATACTAAAGGATGTTAGTTGTTTGTCAAGTGGCTGAACACTGGTTCATGCTGTACCCTGATGATCACAAGCTTTCAATCACAAATCAACCCCTTATTAAAATCCTTTGCTTCTAAATCACCAACATTTTACCGTATCAAAGTTTGCAAATTGTACTGACTCCCATGGGCTTTCATCTTTTGACCAACTTTCCTGAAGGACTTACTTAAGTCTCAACAAACTGCATCAAGTACACTGTTCTCATTCGTGCTTTTTGTCATATCTGCAAAATTTGATCAGACAAACTTGAGAGGAATAGATCGGGTAGATACACAGAGTCTCTTGCCCAGAGCAGGGGAATTGAGGATTAGAGGACATAGGTTTAAGGTGAAGGGGAAAATATTTAATTGGAATCTGAGGGGTGACTTTTTCACACAAAGGGTGGTGGGTGTATGGAACAAGCTGCCAGAGGAGGTAGTTGAGACAAGAACTATCCCAATGTTTAAGAAACAGACAGGTACATGGATAGGACAGGTTTGGAAAGATATGGATCAAATGCGGGCAGGTGGGACTAGTGTAGCTGGGACATGTTGGCCGATGTGAATGTTGGGCCGAAGAGCCTGTTTCTATACTGTATGACTCTAACTGCATTAATTATCCATGTTTATCCAAGTGTAGCTTATTCCGGCAGCTTCCCTCCCACTAATGTTAGACCTACAGGATTGTAATTTCCATGCTGCCTTTCTTGCATAAAGATTCCACAATTGCCATTCTTCTGAACTGGCACCTCATCTATGGACAAAGATGTAAGAATCTCCTTACTTGCCTCCCATAACAGGCTGGAACACATTTCATCAAGCCCTGTGGATTTATCCACCTTAGACTGCCAAGACATCCAAAATCTTTGTAATAATAAAATGTTCTGGAATGTCATTGTTCCCCCTTTCCTGAATTCTCCAACTGCCACGTCCTCCTTAATGCATAGAGATGAGAAGCATGCATTCAATGTTGCAGCCAAGTCCTGTGCATAGATTATGATTTTGGTCTGCACTGGGCCCTACACTTGCCTGGGAACTCTCTTGCCATTAATATATTTATAAAATGGGATTTTTCTTAATCTTACAGTATCTGCCAGTTTCACTTTGCCCTCCTGATGTCTTTGTTATATCTGAACTTTCTATATCCTCAAGAGCCGTCTCTTTTACTCAGCCCTCTTTATCCCTTGACATCCAGGATTCCTTGCACCTGCTATCTTTATCTTCGCCCTAAACTCACTGTTTCACTTCTGAATGTCTCCCACATACCAGAATGAGACATTCCTCTACAACAATGTAGACCTTCCTGAAAGTAGTTGCTCCTGGTTTACTTTTGTCAGGTCTAGTCTTGCAATACTGAAATCAGTCATTATTTCTGTAACGTTCATATTTATTTTCTTAACTATCTGGAACTTACAGACTTACAATCACTAACTCCAAAATTGTCTCCCACTGACTCTACAACCACTTGTCCAGCTACACTCCATAAGATTAGGTCCAGCACTGCCAATTCTCCAAGAGAGCACAACCTACAGTCTCAGAACAGTTCCTATCTGAAACATTGCCTATCCATTCCCTTCATGGATGTTGCCTGAACTGCTGAGTTTCTCCAGCACTTTGTGTTTTAGTCAGAAAGCTCTGTTGGACTGTAATAATTACACTGCCTTTCATTCCAAGATTCTCTTAGTTAATATTGGAGAACTTATACTAATCTTGTACTACTGAAACCTTATTATTCATAACTCTTGCTGACTGTTAGGAGGCCAGTGGTATACCACCAGCAAAGTGATTACTCCCCACTCACCTTTTTTTTCCAATTCGTTGGTCTCAATCAAAGAAACTTACATGATATCCTCACTCATTCCCATTGAAACTGACCTGTCAATAAACATTGTAATATTATCACCTCTTCTGAAATTCACCCTTCATGCGTGAAGATTCTGTACCCTAGAATGTTGAATTGTCGGTCCTGTTCTTCATTCAACCACAACTCAAGTGAAAGTAACAATATCAAATTCCCGCATGCTGATCAACATTACAAGTTCAAGTACCTTACCAGATGCAAGTTACTTACATTCCTTTCATGCGCCTTCTCATGCCAAAGCTAACTGCCTACTGGACTGACTTAGTTTTGCTTCTTTAGTTGATGACATCTCTCCCTCCAGCTAAAAATGAACTCCCCTTGTGGTATTTATTTACAATACATTACCACAGCACTAGCAAATATCTCTATGGGACATAGGGGTGTAACACAACCTGCTTTCAGTTCCAATTTCCTCACAAATGCTCTCCATGATCTGAAAAATATATAACCCCCCCTCCCTTTAGCCGCATATTCATCTGACCTATGTTCCTCTTTGTGTAATCACCAGTAACTGGCCATGGAAGAAATCCAGAGCATAAAACTCTGAGATCCTGCTCTTTAATCTGCAATCTAACTCTCCAAGTCCTTTTGGCAGGACTACATCCCTCTTGAATGTTGACCTCTCGCTCTTCTCCTTCCAAATGCCCTACAAACATTCCTTGACCTCGGCCCCAGGGAGGCCACATTGCATTCATGTTAATAGCCTGTGTATTTTGTTGACTATAAAATCTCCTACCACTATTCCTCCTGGATTTTTGCTCCTTCTCCCCTTGCACAAATGAGCCACCCGCTGTGGTGGAAATATGGTTCTGGCTGGACAACACAGAAAATGTTGGAGCAAGATGTATTCCAAGGTTTCCTTGACTGCCAGCCTGCCTTATTGTCTCCCCTACTGGTCACCATTTCTTCTGTCTACCGTTCTTTGAGCTCCAGGATGACAATATCTCCAAATTTCAGTCACGCGGATGCACCATAATGCCTCCAGTCAGCGTGCAAACTCCAAAACACAGCACACAAGCTGGTTAAACTGGAGGCAGCTCCTACAGACACAGTCATGCAGGCCAGATGGAGCGAGCATGCTGTTGGCGGTACAACAGACAGCACTGAGGATCATTGCTCTAATTTTTAATTTAAAAAGGACTGCTTAAAATTAAAAAAATTCTGTTCCCACACTTTAACAATAAAATCGTGAAAATACTCAATGACCTGACCTGACGACAATGTCACAACCTAATTAAAAATCAGCATTGATAGGCTTCCATTGATACCTGACCAAAGCCTGGGATCTGCTATGAAAATCCACTCAATGGGTTCACTAGGGTGCTGAACCAAATCGGCACCTATCCATGTCCTCCAGAGATGCTGCCTGACATGCTGAGTTACTCCCGCACGATGTGTCTTTTGCAAACCAGCATCTGTAGTTCCCTCTCATTTGTATCCACCCATCACTTGCCAGGCTTTGTCCTGCCCCCACCTCTCTTCCAGCTTCCACCCCCCACTCTCCCAACCAGAATCAGTCTGAAGAAGGGTTCCAGACCAAAAACATCACTTTTTTTTGTTTAGTTTAGTTTAGTCTAGAGATACAGCGCTTAAACAGGCCCTTCGGCCCACTGAGTCCGTGCCGACCCGCCACCCCACATATTAACACTATCCTATACACACTAGGGACAATTTACATATACACCGAACCAATTAACCTACAAATCTACGTCTTTGGAGTGTGGGAGGAAACCGAAGATCTCGGAGAAAACCCATGCAGCCATGGGAAGAACGTACAAACTCCATACAGACAGCACCTGTAGTCGGGATCACATCCGGGTCTCCGGCGCTGCAAGAGCTGTAAGGCAGCAACTCTACCGCTGTGCCACCGTGTCACCCCATGCTCTCCTGAGATACTGCCTGACTCACTGAGTTACTCCAGGACTATGTTTTTTTTTAAATGAAAATGATGCCTAGAAAATGGGAAATTAGGTAAAGGACAAGTGTTGGACAGGCTTGAATTTGTTTCCTCTGGAATGCCAAGAGAACTGATAGAAGTATATAAAATAATGAGATACAGAGATAGGATAAATAGTCAGAACCTTCTTCCCCAGGATGGAAATATCAAATGCTAGAGGACATAGCTTTAAGGTAAGAGGGGCAGTTTAAAGGAGATGTGTGGGGCAAGTTTTTTTTACAGAGTGTGGTGAATGCCTGGAATGTGTGCCCAGGGTTGGTGATGGAGACAGATATGACAGTAACATTTTAGAGATTTTTGACTAGGCACATGGATATGCAGGGAGTGGAGGGATACGAATAAGTGTTGACCTTGGCACAGACACTGCACTCAAGGGTCTATTTCTGTACTGTACTGTTCTATGTTCAGCCCCCTAAGTCCATGCCAACCATCGAGCCAACCATATTCTCCTCACATTCTCATCAATTCCATCCAGATTTTACCATGGCTACATACTAAGGGCAATTTACAGTGACCAATTAACCTACAAACCTGTAGATAACCCATACAGTCACAGGGAAACCATGTAAATTACTTGCAGATGGCACCCAAGGTCAGAATTGAACCTGCTTCTCTGCCATTGCGAGCAAACGTTTCTACTGTGCCACTCTTGGAAGTATTTGTGATAGCATTTGTCATTCAGTTAGATAACATAATTATGGAAAATGGCAAGAATAAAGATAAAATAGAAATAAAAGTTCTAAAATAGGGCAAGGCCAATTTTACTAGACTGAAAAGTGATTTAGCAAATTTAGATTAGAAACAGATAATTGAAGATAAATCTGTGTCATAGAAAGGAAGCATTTAAAAATATACTTCAAGGGATTCAGGGTATTTCATTATCCGTCAGATGTCAAATTTAAAACCCAAGGGATGATGATGTACTGTAGTTTAGATTAGCTTAGCAATACAGAATAGAAACAGGCTTTTCGGCCCACCAAGTTCACGCCAACCATTGATCACCCAATCAATCTAGTTCCACGTTATTACATTTTCTCATTCACTCCGTACACACTTGGGACAATGTACAGAGACCAATTAACCTGCAAATCTGCATGTCTTGGAATGTAGGAGGGAACTGAAGCACCCTGCTGAAACCCATGGGGTAATCCACACGGTCATAGGGAGAAAGTGCAAATTCCACTTGGGCGATATCTGTGTTCAGGATCAAACCTGGGTCTTTGGCACTGTGAGGCAGCGATTTAACTCGATTTGCTATTTTTTTGGTGGACTTGATGGGCTGAAGGGCCTGTTTCCATGCTTTATCTCAGAACTAAACTAAACAGGTGCCCCAACAATCTGTGTCCTCAGCCCCTAACGACACTCCCTATACACTCAGGATTCTGAGCTACAAATCCATTTACAGTACGTTTGCAGATGACACCACCATAGTGGGCCGAATCTTGAACAAAAATGAGACAGAATACAGAGGGAGAAAGAGAGTTGAGGGGTATGGTGTTGCCTGGTGTACCGGTTCTGCACCCTTTCCAACTTAATGACATTCTCTCCGTAGCTGGGCAACCAGAACTGCACATAGTGCTCCTAGTGGGTCTCACTAACAACTTGTACAGCTGTATCATAATGTCCCAACTTTTATACTCAATATCTTTTCTTGAATGCCCTCCTCTTCATCCTGTCCATCTGACCTGCCAACTTTCAGGCAAACCATACTCCCAGATCTCTTTGTCCCACAATACTCTCCAGGGCTGTACCATTTACTGTGCAAGTCCTGACCTGGTTTGACATACAAAATGCAACACCTCACACACTCGTGAGAGTTAAATTCCGTTTGCCATTCTTTGACCTAGCTACCCAAATGATCTAGGTCATTTTGTAAATCTGGATATCCTTCCTCACTGTCCATAGTACCACCAATGTCTTTGGTGAATGAGCATGAGAAGAAGAATGCTAAACTACCAGGGTCTGTACTGTTGCGCATCAGAAAGTTAGCCCAGGCTCTTGCTACTTAAATTGAGAAATAACAAAGCAGAAGCTAAGATTCTGAGACGCAGATCATCATGCAAGGCTCTGAAGATTCCCACATTAAAAGTCAAGCTGCTTGCCATGCTACAGCTAATGTGGGAGCACAGGGAGGTAGGAAAGTTCTTGGTTCTTGGTTACTTGGTCCTCCAAAATATTCCAACTGGAATTTAAACTGGAGGTGGTGAAGGGAGGGATTAAGCCAGAAAGGGTTATTGGGAAGAAAGTGCTACTTTAAATTTAGTTGCATCTGGTTGGGTAACTATAGTTTGGTGGATATTATTCCATGCTTTAATTTTGCGTGGGAAGAACGAATTGCTGTACACATCTGTCTTTGTAGCTGGGATCACAAATTGGATCGAATGCCCTCATCTGCTCCTAATTGGTTTGGGGTTGGTGTAGGTCTTGTGATCTATGTCTAGCTGACCATTTAACATTTTGTAAAAACAGGTCAAACGGTGAGCTTCACGTCTGTCTTGGAGAGGGTTCCACCCCAGAGAATTCAGAAGTTTGGTGACACTCGCTTCTCTCTCATAGGTGTTAGTAACAAATCGAGCGGCCTGTCTTTGGGCACGTTCGATGGATGAAATGTTTTTATCTGTGTATGGGTCCCAAGCTGCAACTGCGTAGTCCAAATGAGGTAGAACGAGGGTGAAATACAGCTTCTCCTTGACAGAAGCTGAACAATTATGAAAGTTGCGCCTCAGGAAGTTTAGGACACCTGTTGCTTTCACTGTTGCAAGATGAGTCTGACCATTCCAACGCAGATCATTTTGCAATTTGATGCCAAGATACTTGGTTTGTTTGGATTCTTCAAGGGTGGCACCAAGTATGTTGTAGGATGTGACGCCTGGATTCCTCTTTCTGGTGACACGCATGGTTTCACATTTGGAAGGGTTGAACTGAATGCCCCATTGTTGTGACCACTCGACCATAGTATCAAGATCCTTTTGGAGAGCATCTTCATCATCAGTTGACTTAATTGGACAGTACAGCAAACAATCATCAGCGAATAGTCTGGTCGTACTTGCGACTTTTTCATGGATGTCATTTATGTAAAGCAAAAATAGGTGTGGGCCAAGTACTGTGCCCTGTGGTGTACCACTCAACACTGGATGCCAATTGGAGCTCTTTCCGTTCACACACACACGCTGAAGACGTTTTGTCAGGAAACTGGAAATCCATCGTTTTGTGTTGGAACGAATACCATAGAAGTCAAGCTTCCGAAGCAGTCTCTGGTGTGGGATGACATCAAATGCTTTAGAAAAGTCCAGCACAACTAAATCCATGATGACGTTACTGTCAAGGTGCTTGGCCAGGTCATTTGTCGTCAGGATAAGCTGAGACTCGCATGATCTATGCCTCCTAAATGCATGTTGGTTGTCGGCCAGAATATTATGTTTGCTCACGTAACGCATCAGATTACTATCAATGATATGCTCCAGCAATTTGCAGCAAGTACTTGTTAGTGAAACAGGACGATAATTCGCTGGGTTGGTGATTGAACCCTTCTTAAAGAGAGTAAAATGCATGGGAATGACAGGGACTGAGGAACTGTACCGGATTAGATGTAATTTGAATGATATTTGACATGGTTTATTCATCAATTTGGTTTAGTTTGATTATTTTATATTGGATTTATTTTAGCATTGGCCAGTGCTGGCCAGCAGCATGGGGCAGTTAGTAAATGGAGATTTGGTGTTATCGGTAGTTCAACCAACTATTTTTCATGTGATGTCAATATAATAATAGCTGGTCACGTCGAGTAGGTTGAGGGCATCATAGCAGGTGGTAAAGACAAGCTCATCTGTGAGGAGACTGTCAGAGACATATTTGTAGGCTTGCATGTTTCAAAGCTGTCACAGCTGAGAAATGTGTTATCATGCAGGAAGATCTTGGACTGTTGTGCCCAGGCTGCTATCTTTGTGAAGATCTAGGTCACATTGACTATTGGCATCCTTGCCACAGGATCTTTCCAAGCAGCTGTATCAGATCTGTACAATGTTTCCCTGTCTGCTGCTGAACAGCAGTAGAGCATTCAAACACCATGGGGATGACTTCAAATACTTGGGTTTGTATGACAATCAGGTAGCATCATGGACATTGTTGGCTTCACACACAACCAGGCAGCCATTGACTGCACTCATGTACCCATAAAGACTCCCACTAATTACACAAACAATCTCATCAAAGGGAACTGTTTTGTCTCTCCTAAAGTTCAGTTGGTTGTGAATAATCAGATTTTTATTTTCCTCTGCCTGGAGATACAGATCCTAATGAACAAGGGTTTCCCTCTATTTCCCAAACACCAAATTACACTACCACCAGATGCTGCAGATCCAACAAAGTTCAACAAGAACCAGAATTGTTATAGAAAAACCCACTGAGCTTCTGATTGCAGTGCTGGCTTCAGTAAGAGGGTAGGTACCATGCAACGCACACCCACATAAATCAGAGAACAAACCGTTTATACTGAGGAACCAAATTCAGCAAAAATAATCGGATTGGCAAGTGGAAAATGTTCATCAAATGTATTTTTGTGAAGTGTATTTGTTCAGAACTGAGTTATATTAAAGAAGAATGTTCTGTTATTGAGATAATCGGATATAGTCCTAATCTTAAAATGCTAAATGTACTTTTTAAAGGTTTACTTCAGATTATCTTTTTCAAGTCATGAATTTAAGAAATGAAATCTGAAGTAAATATTTAAACAAAATCATTGATAAGGGAGCCACATTGGTCAGAGAGCAGTGATAACAGCCAGCCAGGTTTGTTATCACTCCATGAGAGTCGGGCAGCACCTTTGCAGTCTCCACAAGTCCTCCCTGTCTTTTATATGCTATATAAGTAGTTATGAATTAGGTAGCTATAAACCTGTATGGGGAGAAGAGAAAAGTACATGATATCTTGTGGCTGCACGATCCTGCAATGAATGAACATGCATCTTGAATATACTTTGCCGAGACAAATGATTTAAGCCATAAGTACAGATGGGATTAGGTGAGTTAGAAAACATTTAATACATGATAGGATTAATACATGATACAAGGGATTGGTTTTGGGTGGCTTGGGTGGCTCAGGGCAGAAAGATCAGACAATGACTTTTGACCTATTCATGGAATGCCATTTATAAACATGAATAGTGAGGATACATTTTACACATCACTGATTAAGTAATACCAAGAATATTAGGCTGGAATTAATCCACTAGTCCCTGATCTTGGGTAGAATGCTACTGAACTATTATTGTATTCCCTTTGTCCATCTTTGTGGAGAGGGTTAATGGCCATCCTCGCTAATTCACTTCAACTAAGTTCCAGGGGACCTCCAGGGAAGGGGCCCAACTTTACACCTATTTTGCTGATATTCTTGTTTCCAAGAATGGCTGAAGAATATTTTGTCAATTTTCTTTGCAAGAGAAAGACAGACAGATTGGAAACTAAAAGGCTTGGACATGAACAAAACAAAATTAATGATAAAGAATCAGAAGGCAAATGATGACTGCATTCACAAAGACGACACACCCAAAATGATTAATAATGCTCTACTAATCTATTCTTTATCATTGGCTAAACGGTGGATGGTATTGTTTACTGTTCTATTAGGTGTCATTTACAGTACTCACCAATCACCCACTCACAGATGTCCAATTTGCTTTTTCCACGACTACTTGGCTTCAGAGTTCTTTAACTATGGAACAGGGAGGTGAGTTCCAGAGGTAAGTTGCCCCTTGACACCAGGGGGGCACTTGACTGAATGTGGTTTCAAGTAGCCCTGGTAAAAATGAAATCTATGGGCATTTAGGAGTAAACATTTCAACAGTCAGTGTCATACCTTGCAGAAAGTGATGACAAGTGTTTCCGTCCTTCCTGTCACAGGTATCTCTAGGAGTTCCTCAGGGCAATGTCGAGGACCAATTTACTTTCAGAAAAATTAAAGAACAACAGACAGCATCTGTGGAGAGAAACGAACAATCGTGTTTTGGGTTGAGACTTCATCTAGACTGAAAGTACAGAGGGGAAGTAGACAGTGCAAAGAAGTGGAGAGAGGGGCAAGGCAAAAAGTGGCAAGCAATAGATGGATACAGGTGAGGAAGGGTTGATTGGGAGATGAGGAAGTGGAGGGGAGAATGGAGTCAGCAGCTGACTCGGGCTGATCAATGGAAAATGAAACAATGCTGATTTGTAATCTTATGGGAAAGGAAGGTGAAGAATGATACTGAATGAGGGGTGATGTTAGATGGGAACAACAGAGGGAAAGGAGGGGTATTAATTCAGTTGGAGAAGTGTGTAGGAGAGAGGGGGGAAATAACAGGTTGATATGTTGATAGTTAGAAATGAAAAGGTTCAGATACGGTAAAAGGCTAGTAGTGGGTCCAGAGGAAGAGGAGATGGGAATAAAGGGCATCAGAGGCGGGGTATGGACTCCTTGCCAAAGAAATGGGCACAGTGGCAGAAGAAGAACTCAACATCATGGCAAACTTGGAACTCGAAGTGTGGGTGCAGGGGCATGAAGAGGAGGTCTCTGGTGAGGACAGACAGCCCAGTGTCAGAGAAGGGCAGGTCAGAGGGGATGATGAAAAAATTGTAGGGGTTGGAGCTGGGGCCAGGTGTGGTCAGCAGCAGATAATGGGAGAGGGGTTTCGAGGATGGGGGGGGGGGGGGGGGGTGTGGATAATGTGATGGGGAAGGAGACTCACATGTGAGAGAGAGAGAGGGGCTGGTTTGGAATATTAGGTCAGAGGCGGGTGGGGGCTTGGTATGATCAACAGTGGCAGAGATCAAGGTGCTCAGAGGAGAGACAGTGTGGGATTGGGGTGCAATATGAGGTCAGAGGCCTGTGTTTGGGGGTGGGGGGGGGGGGCGTATGGTGTGATCGATGGAACCCCCTTATATTGTTTTGGGCTTCTGCCTGGAGGGTGGTGGGTGAGAGCCCCATTCGCTTTCAGTTGTTTCATCCTCAACTTCTTTCCAGCAAAGGTTTGTAACTGAGGAAAATTGCTGATGGTTGCAAAATACTCAATATTTAATTCCCACTTGACTGCAAGGCATTCATCATCCTTCACAGTCAATACCAATTTCCACCAATGTGGAAGCGTGCAAGGAAAAACTACCATTTGCAGGTTTTTCTCCAAGTCACATACCATCCTGTCTTGAAAATATATTGCTCTTCCTTAATCAACTCTGGATTCAATTCCTGGAACTTTTTACTCAACCGTACAATGGGAACAGTCCACCAGGAGTACAAGAAAGGATCTCATCAGCACCTTCTGGCAAGAAGGGTTGGGCAATAAATGCCACCAATGCCCACACACTAAAATACATTTATTTTAAAAGAATCAAAAGATCTTTCTGCTTGTCCCATTTGAGAATCTGCAGTTCTTTGACATTCATGGTATGGGTTCAAATCCTGTTTGGTTTCTAATGTTGAAGTCTTTCCTCGATCATAGTAATACTAATGATAAACAAAATAATCTTTGGTACTTTCAGTTCACTTGTTAATGAACTTTAAGCATTCAGGGAGCACAAACGATAAATGTGGAAAATATAACAGATCAGGTAATAAGGTATATGTTGTTTTCTGGCTGATATTAAGATGATTTTGCTGTGAATGGACTAGTGGCAAATATATGGACAAACAAGACTGATTTTCAATATGAATCTCATTTTCCTGTTGAAACTTCAATGGACATCTTGAACAAATATCTGCCATGGCTCAGTAAATCTGTCATTTATATAACCAGCGAGATAAATTAAGCAATCCATTTCACTATGGTTCACTGAAGTGACTTTGAAATAGGTCTTATCAGTGGTACTCTTTATTGACAGTGCAAAATAACTGGATCACCATTAGCTTTGACTGAAATCAAGCAGGAAACAAATATGGGACTAAACAGAATTGTTTGATCATACAAAACATAGCAAAAGAAATGCAAAGGGAAATAACTAAAAGACAGTTCAGAAAGCTGAGGTCAAAGCAGCTGGAGCTTGCAACCAGAATATTAAAGCCATCACTATTTTCTCCAAATGTCTACAATCAAAGAGTAACAATATGAGGACAAATAATACTACAGCAGGCAATAAATCTGATGAAATGACTAATATTGTGTATACTTAATTTTGCATAACCTTCTGTCTTTCAGTTATTTCTTCTAATAAAGTGAATTTAACAGTATAAAGTCTTTACAAGGCAAGCTTGGCAGTAGCTTGCAGGTAAGCTGAGAGTTCAACAAATGCCAAGTTATTAAGACAGAAGATTTGTCAGAAACAAATGGTAACACCAAATATACCAGTTTGTAAAATTTTGGTTCACATTTTGAGATCATAATAGCACAATTCTGACAAAGGCTACAAAGTAAAACTTGGTCCACAAGTCAAATTAGTAGTGGGCTGCAGAATAGGTTCCAGGAATAAAGTATTTTAGATTAGCAGTTTAGCAGAATGATTGCAATGCTTATTTGTCATCTCAGTACAGTCTCATCACCTTATGAAGGCCCAGAGGAAAATGTATTCTGCAATGTAATGTTGTCAGATATTTAACATCTGATTATGGCAGGATTCCAGCTTCAACTGCATGTTAGAAAGTTAGGAATATTACTGAAATTACAGTCCAAATTGCATTGTTTTAGTAAATCTTTGTAAAAATGTTTTTTGTGTATTAAATATCACAAAGTCTATGGCAGGTGATGAGATATAAACAAGATGAGGTACATTGATTGGAATGTTTGAGAGGGATACGAGTCATATGCGGGCAAATGGGACTAGCTTAGATGGGCATCTTGGGTGGCACGGATGAATTGGGCTAAAGGGCCTGTTTCCGTGTTGTACGACTCTATGACAAACAGAAGAATTATTTGACAATGAGTGTGTTCTGATTAAAACCACATGTAAATTCTGTGCAGTACTTTTGCTCTTTTATAAAATATTTATATACATTTACATACAACATACATATATATAAAGAAATCCGTACACAATACATATGTTCAGCCAATATTATACAAGACAATTTCGTAAACCATGAGTCAAGAACAAATGATATGATAAAATGGTGCTAATACTTGTCCATTCTTACACTGATGTTTGAAAACAGTGAGCGCGGTACTTTTCTGTCAAACATTTACTGAATAATATCAACTCAGTTGATAGTGAAATATAATAAAATGACATCTATAAATCATCACCGCCCATAAGCTAAATTCTTTACAAAAACATTGTTGCACTTTGAGAATGTACTTTTAGCAATATCAATTCATTTAACTGGCAAATTGCTGTTGGTATCGTCAGTCTTCAAAGCCAATGGAAATTTTTGCATACAGGTATTGGCCAAATGCTGAAAAACAAAAAGTTAATTGTTACATTTAAAAAAAATTTGAGACATAATAAAATATTTCGAAAAGCTGCTTAGAAATTTATTAATTCTGGTTTTGGAGTGATTAGACATTGATACATTTCAAAATAATTTAATTACCTTACAAAAGTGTCATAGTGCTAAGGGGTTTTAGTGAAATCTGTTCAGGAAAACCTTCTCACTTAACATGTAGATGGCCCAACTGGAGAAGTAGTAAAACTCGACCTCCTCTTGGGAAATTACAAAAGGGTCTTGCAGTGTGTTGTAGATCAGAGAAACCTAGGGGTGTGGGTACATAGTTCATGAGCAACACAAATGGGCAGGGTGGTGCAGTAGAGATTAGCTACTTTTGATTTAATCAGTCAGGAAATTGCATACTGAAGTTGGGACATCACGTTCCTGTTGTAACGGATGCTGGTAAGGCCACATTTGGAGTAATGTGTACACTTCAGATCACCTTTGTCTAGGAAGGATTTTATTGAACTAGAAGGAGTAAAAAAGATTTCCATGGATGTTACTTGGAATGAAGAATCTGATTTATAAGGAGAGCTGGATCAGTTTTATCTGGAGCGTCAGAGGTTGAAGTGTGACCTTATAGAGATATATAAAATCATGAGCGGCATAGACAGGTGAATAACAAGTCTTCTCCCCAAGGTAGGGCAATCTAAAACTAGAGGACATAGGTGTAAGCTAAGGGATTTTTTCCCCCACAGACGATGGTGTACACATGGAACGAGCTGCCAGACGAAGTGATGGATTGGTGGAGGTGGCATCATTTTGCTGCATGTAAAGGGTCCAATCCTTTGAAGGACCCAGTCCTTATAGACAAGCGCTTGTCACAATAGATTTAGTTGCTGCCCTAGAAGTCAATGAGTTAGAAAAGGGAAAGGGAGATCGCCATCGAACAGAACACAATTTGGAGATGTCGGTGAATAGAAATCAATGTCAGGATGGAGAGACCCATGAGGTCTTCACAAACAGAAGAAACTGGCAGCAGGTGGAAGTTGGGCTATACAAGAGAAAACCCGTGAAATACAGAGCGATTCTGCAAAATCTACCAAAATCTCATTAGGTATTTCATGTCAAGAGCTGACACTTAGGACTCCTCCTGAAACATTCTTTCTGTAGCTGCCACACTTAGTCACATTAGGCACACATCACATGTATTGCTTCATGCGGAATCAATAAGATATTCACTGTTAGATCTGCTGAAGCAAGAATGTCATTGGTGAACAAATTAGAAAAAGGTTTCCTGTATCGCATTAGTCAAAACTACAAAGATTCATCAGAAAGGAGAGTGCACTTAATTTAGGGCATCATGTTGGAGACCAAGGTCCACATGGACATTGGGGCAGCGCTGACCCTTATAGAAGGATAATCAACCAGAGAGGTAAGCATGCATCTTAAATAATCTCATCAATGCTCCAAGCTTTTCTGATTGCAATCTTTTCTGTCACATTCGCCCAAAAGGACAATGCTGTAGAGTTGACTTTTTATTTTGGTATTCTTCATTGGAGGCTGTGCTGCAGTGGTAGCGGTGGTGGTAGAAAACACAATATGTTAGAGAGATATGTTGCATGAGGAGAGACAGCTGGTTGCAGGTCAACTACAGTCCTGCAGGACACATTGCCTGAAGGGAAGACTCAGTTGAGACTCAGTTATGTGAAGGCAAGTAGAGATGTTTGCTTATTCAGTGCATTATCCAGCCTGAATTACCATATGAGGAGATGACAAAGATTGTGGAGAAATCCATTGGCAACCTCTTGCAAGTGACTGTGCAGAGTCATGACAGAATCATTCATATTTTGGAGTAACATACACTTCTATGCCAAGGTTCTGTGACACTTTTATTCCACATAAAATATAGTATAATGCAGCATTTGCTTGAATGTGTCATTGTAGCCCTGGGAACACAGAAGTCAACAGACATCCCACGAAGCAAAGTGGTTCTGGTTGTTAGATGTCAATTATCTTACTCCCAGGACGTCACTGCAGGAGTCCCTCACAGCAATGTCCTTGGCCCAGCCATCTTCTGTTGCATTTTCAACGACCTTCCCTCTATCAGTAAATGAATCAGTGTACGCCTGCATGCAGCAAGACTTAAGCAATATTTAGACAAACTGATAAGTGCCAAGTAACATTTGTGCCACATTGTCAGACACATGAACAACTCCAACAAATAACAAGCTAACCAATGACCCTTCCTGTTTAACCCTTTCCCAAAGTCAACCACTTGGGTGCCATGATTTGCCAACGTCCAGCTATATAAATACATGGCTTCAACAACAGGTCAGAGGCTGGGTATCATTTGGTTACCTTCTGACACCCTAAAGCCCATCCACATGGCAAACATCAGGTATGTGCTGGGATAAACTCCATGCACCCGGACGAGTGTACATCCAACAACTCTCAAAAAATCCAATATTGTCCTAAACATAGCTACCTGCTTGATGGCATCCCATCAACCCTAAATATTCATTCACTCCATTACCAATGAACTGTGCAGTACGCATTAACTATGAAATGCATGTAGTTACATTCCTAGGAGATTCTTGCTGCATCTCCCAAACAAGTTACATTGCCCTCAGGCACAATGGGATAATCCCACATGCAGTTTCCTCTAATATTGCACACTGTCCTGATTTAGAAATGTATCACTGGTCCTTCATTGTTGCCTCGTCAACAGTACTGTGGGACTACCTTAACCAGAACCACTGCAGCTGTTCAGGAATATGGTTCACCAGCATCTCCTCAAGGGCCATGAGTGATTGGCAATAAAAGCTGGCGTTGCCAGCGATATCTAGATTGTGATAATCTCCCATGTGAGCACAGGTGGAGACCAGCCAAAGCCTATGTGCCTCTATTGAGTCTTAAGACAATTCCATTAGTGCCTTGACTATAATCAAAGAACCATTTGCTGTCATGAAAGAATAAGGCAAGCCACATCAGAACTCATCACTTTGATCAAATAAAAAAATACAGCGTGCTGGTTGGTGTTTTGTTTTAGCCATCCAAACTTGAAAGCCAATCAGAACGACTATATAGAGGACTATTGTACCAAGTATATATTGAATTGCAGTTTGAATTATAAATAATATGAAATAAAACAATTTGACATCATCTTGTCTGGAATCTACGCTAATTAGGCCATGATATTTATGTACAAAGTAGTGAAGCACAAACTAATACTTAGTTCTGTTGTATGTCCCATTGTTACATTTATTTTATTTTATTATTATTTTATTTTATTATTTATTTCAAACAGAATAAAAGAATAAAAAGCAAGTGTGAAACATTAATTCCTCATATAGATGTTCATTGATAAATGATTAGAGGCAATGAAGCACGCTGATAAATCAATGAGACATAGCAGATCGTGGATTCTCCCTGTGCAACAAATTTAATTGTCTTAAAATTATCATTCACCTGTTTTTGGTGAACAAAGTCATTATTGTGCACCATGCTAACACCAAATCATCTCCTCTTCAACCAGGAACTTAATAAAAATCTCTGCTTCTACAGAGAATATTCACTGTCATGGGCCAAGTAGCGATGAACACTGAGGAAGGAGTCCTTAAATAACTAATCAGGACTAATATTCAAATCTTCATTTTTTCAATCCAAAATAACAAAAATATGTCGATTTTTAAAAAGACCTTGAAAATCATAAATTAAGATAAACCACTTGAGATTTTTAAATTGCCTTTGGAATTTTTGTAATGTTGTTAAATTGATAATCTATGAAAAATAAAACAGAAAACGGTAGAAATATTCAACCTGTCAGGCAGCATCTATGGAAGAAATAAATCAGTTAACATTTCAAGGTCAAAGACCTTTCATCAGAAAGTGCAAACAATTTTCCAAATTATTTTTAAAGGAAAGGAATCATTGTGTGACACATAAGCAATGGCCAATACCGTAAGCTCGACAATTCTCATTCTTAGCTTTTCTTCACGATTTCTTCTTTCTCTTTTAAGGTATTCCTTAAATCTTATTGTTTTGATGAAGGAAGTCATTTGTCCCATTATGAAGCTCAGATCCTATATTTTATTCATGATCTTGTGAATTATCTTTGGAATACTATTGTGTAACATCCTGTACTGAACATGAATTCCACCAGCTTGACTGTGTGGTCATTAAGTAATCTGAATCTGAATCTGAATACAATGCAGGAAATTTGTGGGGAGAGAGGACAACTAACCTTTTTTATTGTAAGTCATTGAAATATCAGAAGGTTAATGAGCTGATATGTTAACTTTGCTCCCGTCTCAGATTCTTATGACTTGCTCAATTAAAAAAAAATCTTTTCATTTCAGAATCTGCTTTTTATTGCTTTTTTAAAGTTATGGAAAAGTATTTAAAAATACATAGTAATTAATTGAGTTTCTCTCAGTAGGCTGTGGGCCGAGGAGCTTTATTCCAGTGTTTTGTGACCCAAGTCACAGAACTACATGAAATGTTCACATATTGTGTAAAAATATTATATAAATCACCCCTGAAACTCGTCATGAACAAGACTTGCACATTTTTATTAAATTAGAGAAAAAACGGAAAATGTTCGGGTATTTTTAGTCCAATCAAAGCACGTTTAACATTGAGTTGTATGCCAGTTGGCCAATCACGCGCTTTGTTTCAGGCTAGCTAGGCAGGGAGCACACTACATGGCTGAGAGGACTTGACTGATGCCTGTTTTACTGGAGATTCCGATGAAGGTTCTTTCTAGTTCTGTGGAATACATGTCGTGGAAACTTGCAGCAGGACAATTCAATTTAGTGAGAAAAGCATTAAGAAGTCTGAAGAATGTGCTGCTAAGTGGATAGAAGTGGAAGAAAGTATTGAAAGCAAAGTCCCTGCTGAGGTGCTGCAACACAAAGTTGTGAAACCAGTCAAACTTTGTGAATCAACTCAAACTGAAAGGTAAGATCTAAAGTCTGAATTTATGAAAATCTATCTGTATGGACTTTAATTAATTTAATTGCACCCTTTTATAATGTGAAAAATGAGATTTGGAGGCTGTACACTCATTCATTCACTCACTCACTCACTCACTCATCAATTAATCAATTAATCAATTAATTAATTCATTCACTCACTCACTCATGAAGTTGAGAGCCTAAACTATGTGTATCCATAACACAGTAAATTAAACATTTTCACTAATGCCAGCTTGTTGTAGTCTAATATCTTTAACATCTGATCTCGGAGCTGCCAGCGATAACTTACCGGGAAAAAGTGCTCCGACCGCGGGGCCTAGGTACTTAATATAGTGAAGCCGCGGTCTCAATTAAGAAGCGGCCGATTCGCCAACGCGGAGCCGCGGGGTGTATTTGGATCATCTTCGCGGGGGGGGGGGGGGGGGAGGCTGTACATAGTGCCGTCCGCAGCAGCCAATTTCCAGGCCCCGACCACAGGAGAAAAATGGAGGGTCTTTATAGGCTTCCATTGGAGTGAGAAATGGTCAGAAATGGTTGATGTTTCTGTAGAAATGAATTGGTGTATGTGAACTTGAACTAATTCTTCTATGGTAGTAACCTATTGTTAATCTCATTAACATTAAGAAGAGGTTGACATTTTATGAATTGAAGTCCATGCAGACTTAATGACTATGAGATTTTTTTTCTGTAACCTCTGCCTGACCCTCCACTTGAACTTGAACTAACTTATCAATGGTAGTAAATTACAGTCTCATTGACATTAAATAGAGGTTGACATTTTATGAATTGAAGCCCATCCAGACCTAGGTACTATGAGATGTTTCTTTCTCTAGCTATTCTGCAGCCTCTGCTCCTCCACTTGAACTTGAACTAACTTATCTATGGCAGTAAATATGACAGTGTAAGTCTCATTGACATTAAGAAGAGATTGACATTTTATGAATTGAAGTCCATGCAGACCCAAGTAATATGAGATTTTTTTTCTGCAGCTTCTGCCCCTCCACTCTTCAGAGCCTGTCCACACAAAAGTGTTTTGTGTGGACATGCACTGTGCTTTAATGAACACTAATTTGATAATTTGCAGACTTGCCATCCCATCTACCTGGACATGCATACATGTTTAATTTCCTCATTGTTATGTCGATATTGTCTTACATAATATAAAACATGAAAAGATGTAAAATACTCTCTGACACATATTATCTTCTATTATTAGGAGGCAGCAGTGTATCCCGGGTTATCATGCAGTGCTATCGTCACTTCAAAAGACTTTGAATCTGATGAAGAATATTCAGATGAAGATCAGATGTAATGTAAACAAAATAAATTGGGGAAATAAATGATTATATAAAGTTTTATTTTAATGTCGATCGTTTCACTGTTTATTTGGTCAAATTATTTAAACAATGAGTAATAATAATAATAATACATTTTATTTGTATAGCGCTTTTCAAGGACTCAAAGTCGCTTTACATGGTGAGTCAAGAACAAAACAAAATAGAGCAGTAAGACAGAGATGCAAAGGGGAGGGGGACATGGGACTAAGGGTATGCAGAGGTGAAGAGATGGGTCTTGAGGCGGGACTGGAAGAGTTAATTACTTATGATAATGGCGTGCTGGTGAATGACTGCGACAGTCCACCCACCGATCCACACATACATACACATATCCACACACACATGCATCCGTAGGCACACTTCCATGCATGCAAACACACACATACATGCACACATAAATCCGCACACACCAAACATCCACACATCCATTCACATGCAGACATACATGTACACATCCACACACACATCCACACATACTTGCACACATACATCCATCCACACGTACATACACACTTACATCCACACATCCACAGATACACGTTTGAAAGGTATACACAGACACACACACAAACTAGAGATAAACAGTGCAACATTTTTAGGGTTCTTTTAGGTTAAAGGTAATAGCCCTCATTTGCAAAGGCACCATAACATAAATATAAGCTCATTGTAGCTTAAAATGAATACTCATCGAGTAAACATCAGAGCATTCGATTCTTGGCCAGGATGTGACATTTACATCAGAAATAAGACAGGTCTCTTACAGGTCTGTCACCCAGCCTGGCACTGCCCCAGTCCCACTATTGCCGTTACCCCCATTCTCCCCACTATGGCAGTCAGTGGGGTTCAGTAAATGGGGGAACCCAGAGGATCTGTCCTGACCAATTAATTAGGCAGGTTCATGAGCCCTTAAAACCTGGGACCTCTGCTGCAGTCTCATTACATTTCCTATTAAAACGACTGGAAGATGCCTTGCAGGACTGTCCCCCAGCCTGGCACTGCCCCAGTCCCACTATGGCCATCACCCCCACTCTGCACACTGGCAGTAAGTGGGGTTCAGTAAAGGGAGGAACCCACAAGAACTGCCCTAACCCATTAATTAGGCTGGTTCAGGAGCAGGACCTCTGCGACAGTGTCATTAAAAAAACACACTCACAATTATATTCATCATATTATTTTAATATAATATAATTATACTTAATTATATATGATTACAGTCATATTTACAAGATATATATATATATATATATATATGATTATACCAATATATATATATTGGTATAATCATATAGTTTAAATGGACTGCAACACGGAAATAGGCTGCCCATGGTGTAATATGGGCATTGGTCACGAGATGGCGCTTACTTTCCCGATCTCATTTTCTAATTAGTTTAATTAATGAATGTGCAACGTTTGGCACTGACGAGTTATGACATCCTTCTCAATTATATTTCATCTAAATCTGTGGAAAGTTTCATGTAGTTCTGTGAAGTTTAGGCACAGGAGGATCCTATCAAAAGATGCAGTAAGAGAGAGGCCTTCCCCCGATGTGCTGCCAGGGCAAATTTCCTAACACATTGTTTCTAAAGAGGACTTCACACCACTAGATCTGCTTCCTGGCAGGAAGACGATAATGGGCTATCTTGACACAACATGGCTTTGTGATTTATCAGGCACGGTACCATGGCAACACTTCATGGAGGAGCACGATGAAAATATCCATCAGAATAAGACTTTAGAATCTACTATTCTAATTCTAATAGATAACATTACTATTTAACCTTGCAGAAATATCTCCCTATAAAGAGACATCGAATATACAGCTCAGAAGCAAGCCCTTTGGTTCACTTTGTCTGTGACTAAGGTAAGGGTGTTAAGTTATTTAATTCCACTCAGCACTTGTTATTAATATCTCATATGAGTGATTGGCAATTGCACCACCTTCTTTGGGTCACGAAAACTGATTTCTAGACACATTTTTGATGCTCGGCCCACAGCCTACAACCATTTATTTCTATTACAATAGACTGGGAACATTTTGTGCACCTCCTCAATTCTGGCATGGAATATTTGGAGTTTCTACAATTCTTTCTCCTTGGTTGAACACAGTTTAGAGTACAGTCTTCAGTATCAAGGTGAATTACTGACAACATTCAGATTTCTATCTTCTACCGAACACAAAAAAAATCAAAAGTTTCTGTCAATTTCATGGAAAAATTATGGTAAATTCCTGCTGCAAAATACTGCCATTAACATGGCTCAATAAAAAACAGAATGATTAGTTTTTATACCAGGACGGATTGTATGTGGTTAATGGAAACTGATGGCAATAATCACTCTTGGTCTTTCAGTGTGCAAAACCTAGAAACTTAAATAATAAAATTGCCAACAAAGTTATGTTGATATTATGATCCTGAGGAAGATAAGAATTGAATTTGATACTTACCACATAACATTGTTGCATAATTTCTCTGGATGTCAGCAAGAGTAAGTCCGGATGGTGGAATTGTCTATTCTTTGCATTCCTGATGAGGCAACTGGAATTACAAGTGATCAATATGCACATGGCCTTACAAGTTAATATGAACTGTGTGTACTGAAATAGCACATATGTCAAAACTGACCTCACACAACAACAAATTGAAAGTGAACTGATTATCTGCAATCTGAAAGTGCTGGAGGAACACAGCGGGTCAGACAGTATCAGTGGAAGGAATGGACAGTGGTCATTTCAGTCTGAGGAAAGCTCCCAACCTAGAAAGTCATCTGGCCATTCCCTCTACATATGCTATCTGACCCACAGTTCCTCCAGCACTTTGCTTCTTGATCTACAATGATTATTTTATTTTGTTTTGCGGTTGTGGTTATTCACCAATATCTCTTTGAGATCAGGAGCAGGTTCCATTTGAGCCTTTTCTTTGTGCATTCGCCTTCAACTTTCAAAAGTGTCATTGTCAAAGTAAAATTTAAATTGTTTCTATCCCATAAATCTGGCCCTTAGCCTTGGGGTCAGATGGATGGGTGGTTCATCCTTGAATTGTTTCCCCATTAGTAACCGGATATAGGATGCAGCCTAAAGATTATTTTTTCCACCATTTATATGCAACAATTGCACAACAATATGCCAAAGATTTTGAAATTTACTGTGGGAAATTGTGACAAAAATGTGCATCTGGCTAAGGTTGTTTTAGGTTCCATGCTTACAAGTTTGAGATTATTCAGATATTACACTGTATTGATGATACAGGAAGCTTGTTCATTGTGAGAAACGGGGAAACCATATTTCAACCACTAAATTCACACGTTTGAAATCAACAGTTACAATAATCACCAAGTTTGAGTAAGTCAAGAGTAGGTCAGAGAACATTTGAGTAGGTCAGAGAACAGTTCAATTTGAATTTGGCAATGACAGCAGATACATATAATTTAACAATTATCAAGGTAGGAATACAGTTTTACAATTTACCATCAGAAGCTCTTTTTGTGGACGTTGTTGTTAATCTGAAACCTGCTGGAAGTGTTTCAGAAGATCCTGGCATCATGCTGATTCCATGAACTTCACGTGGAGGGAACTGTTTTCTCCAGGAAGGCCCTCGTTGAAAATCTTTCTCATTAGTCTTGAATGGTGAAGAAAAGAACACAATATATTTTTAATGGTTTGAAATAAATTGGCAAGTTGCCTTCCCACACAACGTGAACTTTACTCTCTGTAGAATCCTCAAGGCAATTTGCAAGAGTATGGTTAAAACAATAATTGCCACGGTGCCATGTAACAAATTATTAAAAGTTTGGTCAAAGAGGTAGGGGTTTAAAGTGCATATTTTGGAGGTAGAAGCAAGGAGGCGAAAAAGCTCTGGGTGAGAACTGTGGAGTACATGGTCATGCCCATTAATGGCTGCCAAAGATGCAGCAATGAAATGAGAAATAAAGAAAGGGCACAGATATTTTGAAAGGTTATAAAGTTGGCGATTACACAAATATGGAGATATTAGATTACGGAAGAATTTGAAAACATATCTTAAAATCATGGAAGGTTTTACAAGGCTTTTTGAAAATAGTGCAAAAGAGCATGGAAACTTTGGTTCCAGTTTTGCTATATAGAGGTTCCATTCTCACTGAGAGATATTTGAAAAGATTTATGAAGAATAAAATGTTTATCTGGATACCGAGCAAATGTTTTATAAATCAACCAATAACTATTGCTAGTAAAATGATGCAAAATTATAGTGTGGGAAATTACTTACATCATCAAGAGTTCTTTCTGTACCAAGTGCAAGGAGGTTGTTATATTCCCTTTCAAGAACTTGTCTTGCCTGAATAAAATAAAATGTAATAGATTAACATGTCAATTAACAAAATAATTTCAATATTAACCCATGTTCAAGCTTAAATCTTTAGGGTTACATTTAGGAATAATTTCAAATCAGATGTAGCGAACAGAAGTAGTAAAGTTTTCTTAAGGGGCTGTCCCACTTGGGCGACCTAATTGGCGAGTTTAGAAGAGTTTGAAAAAATGACGTTGAAGACCTCCTTCGACTATGTTGAAGACCAGCTTCGACTAGCTACGACTAGCTACGACTAACTTCGGGAAAATTGGACACCAAATAATGGAGAGTGAAGACGACCTCCTTTGATCCTCCTTCGATCTCCCTTTGACCTCCCTTCAACTATGATGAAGACTATCTACGACTACCTTTGACTACCTACGACTAACATGCCGACCTACTACGACCTACTATGACTAAACCTACGAGTAAAAAAAGTAGCGATTTTTTCCATGGCAACTTTTTTTTAACTCGCGGGCATTTTTTAACATATTGAAAAAAACGCTGCGACCTAGCTGAGGCCTCGAGTATGCGGAGACCACTCTCGAGCATGAAGGAGAGTTACGAAGACCTCCTACGACCTTGTGTCGACCATGCTGCGAGTACGAGTCGAGGGCAAACTCGCCAGAACTCGCGGATTAGGTCGCCTAAGTGGGACAGGCCCTTTATGCACTTATCATCTGCTCTAGGATAAATGAATATTTGACAATGTTTATTTCATAGGAAAGGTAATTAGAAATTATTAAGAATCACTTTAGGGGGCCAGGATACAGAAGGCAGTAGAAAGTAGCTACAAGAGCTTCTGTATTGCCATTCTCGCATTGACCTCATTGTTATTCTCGGTGGGTACATCTCCATCTGTACAACGATGTTCCTGTTGTTCCTCACACATTTATCACTATTATCAGCCTCATACCTATATTTCAGTTTACACATGCTCTGTTATTTCAACCTGATAGCTATATCACTCAAAGCATGATGTTCACCTACACAGTTCAAAACTGAATGCGCGGGATCTAATTATCGGATGGCAGGCTGATCTTTATATCCTAAAAGCTCATGAAGGAGAAAGAAGTTTAGGCAAAGGAGGATCCTATCAAAAGATGCAGTAAGAGAGAGGCCTTCCCCCGATGTGCTGCCAGGGCAAATTTCCTAACACATTGTTTCTCAAGAGGACTTCACACCACTAGATCTGCTTCCTGGCAGGAAGACGATAATGGGCTATCTTGACACAACATGGCTTTGTGATTTATCAGGCACGGTACCATGGCAACACTTCATGGAGGAGCACGATGAAAATATCCATCAGAATAAGACTTATAGAATCTACTATTCTAATTCTAATAGATAACATTACTATTTAACCTTGCAGAAATATCTCCCTATAAAGAGACATCGAATATACAGCTCAGAAGCAAGCCCTTTGGTTCACTTTGTCTGTGACTAAGGTAACGGTGTTAAGTTATTTAATTCCACTCAGCACTTGTTATTAATATCTCATATGAGTGATTGGCAATTGCACCACCTTCTTTTTAGGCAGCCCCTTGGGGTCAAGGATTACTTGCTTGTGCTCCAAATTCAACTGGGATCTAAGGTGACTGATGAGAATAATGTGGGACCCATAGACTATTCCACAGATGGGGCAGGAGCTGTCCAAAGGATGGGTGTGAGAACAGTGTGTGCTGTGGTGTGCTTCTACCACCAGAAGATAAGACTTTATTGGCTTCCATCACAGTGAGGAATGTGGAGGAGCCGCTGTGATGGATGTTAACCATTTTTATGTGGTTGCGTGTTTTGTTGCTTTTTTGGTATGAGTGTATGGCAAATCAAATTCCTCGTAAGATTTACATACTTGTTTTGTTTTCATACTTGGCTAATAAAATCAATTACAATTACATGAATGGCCCTCTGTGTGTTTCCAATGCATGGATTCAATGTTACCAGCATCAGCCTGAGTGCTGCTTCTCCAATTTGAATGGTCATGGGGCCAGCTATTCCCAGAGTCATTAGGAATGTTATAAGTACATTAAGGGAAGAAGGTAACTAGACAGAGAATGGGGCCCCTCAGAAACTAAAGCGGTATCTATGTGTGGCGCCGCAGAACATAGGCAAAGTCCTCAATAAGTATTTCTTGAGGGAACTTGTGACAGTTAATGGTGATGTTCTGAGGACAGTCCGTATCGTGGTTGAGGTGCAGCTGGATATTCTAAGTTTTATGAAGGTCGATAAGTTTCCTGGGCCTGATGAGATGGAACCAATGATGCTGCGGGAAGCTAGAAGAATTTGTGGGAGCACTAGCTGAGATGTATGAATCATCGTTAGACTGGGCGAGATGCTGAATGACTGGAGGATGGTCAATGTTGTGCCTCTATTTAAGAAAGGCTGCAAGGAAAAGCCTGGAAACTATAGAGCAGTAAATCAAATTACTGGAAAGAATTCTGAGAGATAAGATACTGTATATATGCATTTGGGTAGACAGAGCTTAGTAAGGATAGGGAGCATTGTTTTGTACATGGGTGTCTTACGAATTTGATGAGTTTTTTGAGGAAGGAACCATAATGATTAACGAGGACAAGCCGTAGATGTTGCCTATATGGCCAGGCCTTTGATAAGGTTCCATATTGTAGGCTGTTCTGGAAGGTTAGATCGCATGGGTTCCAGGAAGAGCTACCTAATTGGATACAGGACTGGCTTCATGGAAGGAAGTAGAGGGTGATTGTGGAAGGTTGTTTTTCAGACTGGAGGCCAGTGACTAGTGGTGTGCCTCAGGGAACAGTGCTGTGCCCATTACTGTTTGTGGTTTGCATTAATGATTTGGATGAGAATGTACAAGACATGATTAGCAGGCTTGCAGATGACATTGAAGTACGTGGTATCATAAACAGTAAAGATGGTTATCAAAAATTACAGCAAGATCTTGATCAGCTCGGCAAGTGGGGCGAGGGATGACTAATGGAGTCTAATGCAGATAAATGCAAGATGTTGCATTTTGGAAAGTCAAACCAGAGGAGTGAATGGCAGGGCCCTGTAGACCACAGGGATTTAGGAGTACAGGTACATAGTTCACCTGAATTGAATTGATAGAATTTATTACCACACAACTAGGGTCGGTGGAATTTGGGTTGTCAGCAGCGATACAATAATAAAGAACACACAACTACAATAAAAATGTAACACAAACATCCACCACAGCATTCATCACTGTGGTGGAAGGCACAAAATTTGGCCAGTCCTCCTCCATTTCCCCCCCGTGGCCAGGACCAGATTCCAGAGTCAGTCCAGGATCGGCTCTTCCTCACCGGAGACCGCGGCTTTAAGTTGTTGTAGGCCGCAGGCCGGCGGTCGAGATTTAAAGTCTCCGCCGCAGCCAGAAGCACCGTAGACTGCAGGGCCGGCGGTCGAAGCTCCCCTCCAAGGGTGATGGTAAGTCCATGCCGGCCCCGCGGTAGAAGTTGGCCGCGGGCCGGCAGTGATGGCTTCTTCTTCCCCCGGGTCCCCCACTGGGGCTGTAGACGCCGCACCAGCTGGAGCTCTGCAGACCGCGACTTCAGGCTGCCGGCTGCCCCAGGCCAGCGAAACGGAGCGCTCCCCTCCAGCGAGCCCCAGTGAGGGCTCACCCGCTCCACGCCGAGAGTCCACGCTGCGCCCGCCGCTGAAGCCCCGGGCGCGTCTCCGGGAAAGGCCGCGCCGATCCTTGATGTTAGGCGACGGGGGAGGCGACCTGGAAAAAGTCGCCTCTTCATGGAGGAGGCGACCGAAGCGGTTTCCCCCTCACCCCCCCACACAAAACACACAAAGGAACATTAAGCACATACTTTAAAACATACTAAAAAATAAAAAAAAGTTGAAAAAACTGATGCGCTGCTGACATGGCTGCTGCCAGAGCAGCGCCCCCCTACCGAGAAAGTGGTATCACAGGCAGATAGGGTGATAAAAAAAGCCTTCATCAGTCAGAGTATTTAGTATAGAAGTTAGGATGTCATGTTACAGTTGTGCAAGATGTTGCTGAGGCTGCATTTGTGTTGTGTTCAGTTTTGGTCACCTTGTTATTGGAAGGATGCCATTAAGCTGGAAAGAGTGAAGAGAATATTTAACAAGGATGTTGCCAGTACTTGAGGGCCTGAGTTATAGGGAAATATCACAGGTTAGGACTTTATTTCTTGGAGGGCAGGAGGCTGAGAGGTGATCTTATGGAGGTCATAGAGTTTATACAGCATGGAAACAATCCCTTGAGCCCAACTTGTCGATGCTGACCAAGATGGCCCATCTAAGATGATTCCATTTGTGTGCGTTTGCCACATATTCCTGCAAACTTTCCTATCCATGTATCTGTGCAAATGTCTTATAAATGCTGTTATAGTATTTGCCTCAACTATCTTCCCTGGCAGCCTGTTCCATATACCCACCATTATCTGTGTGAAAAAGTTGCCCCTCACATTCCTTCTAAATCTTGTCCCTCTCATCTTAAATATATGTCCTCTTGTTTTTAATTGCCCTACCCTGGGTAAAATACTTTGTGCATTCACCTTATCTACTCCCTTCATAATTCTATACACCTCTATAAGATTACCCCTCAGCCTACAGGCCTCCAAGGAATACAGTCCAAGCCCACTCAACCTCTCCCTAAAGCTCAGGCCCTCAAATCCTGGCAACATCCTCGTACAGGTAAGTTTTCTCTGCACCCTTTCCAGCTTAAGGTGTATAAAATCATGAGGGGAAAAAATAGGGTAAATGCAAAGAATCTTTTACCCAGTGTAGGGGAATCAAGAACTAGGGGACAAAGGTTTAACCAAGTCAAGTCATGTGTCCCAGATAGGACAATGAAATTCTTGCTTGCTGCAGCACAACAGAACATTTTAGGCATAAATACAGATCAGATCAGTATATCCATATACCATAGAATATATTTATACACACATAAATAAACCGATAAAGTGCAATAGGCTGTTATAGTTCAGAGTTTGTTTGAAGTTGTGTTTAATAGTCTGATGGCTGTGGTGAAGAAGCTGTTCCTGAACCTGGATGCTGCAGATTTCAGGCTCCTGTACCTTCTACCTGGTGGCAGCGGAGAGATGTGAGAGTCTTGCCCCTCTAACATCTTTAATGTGAGAGAGGCAAGACTTAATAGGAACCCGAGGGGCAACTTTTTCATTCAGGGAGTGATGGGGATATTTTCATTTGCTACATGCAGAAAAAATCACGGGTGCAGTCCCCAGACAGTGAACATGGTTGCAATTGCCGCAGGTTATGGTGCAGGTGGAGACGGACACTGGCAAGAGGCACATCATAACAATTTGTCTCATTTGCTCACAATAATAGAAGAGATTTTTGAAAAATGCCTGTTCTCACGATTTAAAACAGAACATGTTGAAAACGTTAACTGTTTATCCTTTAACAGAAGGAACCTGACCGGCTGCGTTTTTCCAGGATTTTATGTTTTAGTTTCAGATTTTCATCACCTGTAGTTTGTTAATTTTAATTTGCTCAAATGAGATCTATTTTTAATACCATGAAAATTCACAGGCGGAAACACCAGAATGCTAACATTTGCACCACGCAGTTTCTCCTCTATTTAATACTCAATGACACTGCTACAAGAGGTCCCCTTTATTAACCCCTTGAGTGATGTTCATATCCTGGACACTGATATAAGGTCATAAGGAATAGGAGTAGAATTAGGCCATTCGGCCCATCAAGTCTACTCCGCCATTCAATCATGACTGATCTATCTCTCCCTCCTAACCCCATTATCCCCATAACCTCTGACAACTGCATTAATCAATAATCTATCTATCTCTGCCTTAAAACATCCACTGACTCAGCCTCCACAACCAACTGTGGAAAATAATTCCATCGACTCACCACCCTTTGACTAAATACATTTTTCCTCGTCTCCTTCCTAAAAGAATGTCCTTTGCAAGACTATGCAAAACTTTCTACTTGAAGTCACACATTAATTAGATATTGAGGGAGCAGGTCCCTTTTGGATACAATTAGGAGTGAGTTGATGTGCAGCACCTGGAAAGCAAAGTTGTGTAAGTTGTTCATGGGATGTAGTGATTGGTGTATACTGCCTAATTCTGAATGCAGTTAAGAATCACCAACATTGATGGGGCTCGAGTCACACACAAGGCCAGACTAAGTTAGGTTCAGGGAAGATTTCCTTCCCACAAGAAGATTACAGAACCAGACAGATTTTAAATGACAATCAGATAGTTTATGGTCAATAACATTGATAGGATCACATTTGATTGGGTCTGTGCAGAAACAACTGATTTGTGCAGCGGTTTGAAGTTACAGCACTACAATATTATTACGTGAACTTTTCCTACTTAGAGAAAACGATGAACGACTTGAAAACTTGAAGATATTAAAGCGGGGAGAAATTAACCAATTACTAACGTGAATAATTGTTGATACTTCTAAATAGCATCAATTAAGTTTAATATGTTCAACTATGTGATGTGAAGGAAACATCAACAGGAACCTCAATAACGAATGCACACTGGCATCACATGAATCTGTTAGCAAACTGATACCATGACCTGCACCCCTCACTACGGTGTTTGGCACAATTATTGTTACTGCTGCCTTTGTTTCGATTTCATGATTTTACTAACAATCTAATCTTAGAATATAGAATAGTACAACATAGAAAAAGGCCCTTCAGCCCACAATGTTGATACTAAACATAAACTAATCTCCTCTGCCTGCACGTAATCCAAATCCCTCTCTCCCATTTAACCTATGTCTCTCATGTAACCCTCATGTGTTTGACAGTTCCACCTCGGGAAAAAAAATCTGATTGTCTACGCCATCTATGCCTCTCATGATTTTATATACTTCCGCCAGGTCTCCCCTCAACCCCAATGTCGATGCTCTTTCAGCGAACCATGTTATGGAAACAGTGTAAATGACTTGAGCTGCTGAGTGTTTCCAACAGGTAAGATGTAAAGTGTAAATGCCTCTTGGATTTTAATCAATTGGGTTTGTACGTACCCTTGAACAAAATGAATAAATATATTATACTGATTACTTTTGCTCACCATACAACATTATTTATTGTACTTTTTTTCTTGGTTATGATCATTTTTAGTTAAAGCACCCTTCCTTATCAGGACTTCTTTACAGATTGCAACATGCTGATTCATAACATTATGGACGGGATCTCAAAGCATGACCAGATTGGGTACAGGAAGGAGAGGGAGAACATGGTGTTAAGAATGACTTCTCCCTCAATGGCTGAAAATTGATAGAGTTGGTTATTGACTTTAGGAAACAAGGTGGCGCACACGCTCCTGTCAGTATCAGCGGTGCCAGTGGAGATGGTTGTGATCTTCATGTTCCTAGGCGTAAATATCACCAGGTTAAGTTTAAGTTTATATTGTCATATGTACCAAGATGCCGTGCAAAGCTTTTGTTTGTGTGCTATCCAATCAATTTGAATAATACTGTACTTAAATACTATCAAGCCAAACACATATGCAAAAGGTAGAGCGGAGGAAAATACCAGAGAGCAGAATATACTGTAGTTTCTCAGCATCCACAACTCCCTGCAACTTCTTGTGGTTTTGGGAAGAGCTGTTCCCAATCCATGCTGTGATCCAGCCCGATAGTATGCTTGGGATGGTGAATCTGTATAAGTTTGTAAGAGTCATCAGAGACATGTTGAATTTCCTCAGTCTCCCGAGGATGTGGAAGTGTTGGTGTGCATGTTTGGCTGTAGCTTCAATGTTTAACACATTCCAAATGTGTCCCGCACCAACAATCTGTCCACATTGAAGCCATGGCCAAAAAGCACACCAACATCTCGACTTCTCAGAAGTCTAAGGAAGTTGCCATGTGCCCAGAAAGCATCCTCTCGGGATACATCACAACATTGTTTGGCAACAGCTCTGCCCAAGATTGCAGAACATAACAGAGAGTTGTGGATGTACCCCAGTCTATCACAAACCAGCTTCTCCCCCCATCGACCACCTACACTTCACAGCCCCTCCTCTCTCTCTTGAAAATAGATAAGCTTGAAAGCTTTAGCACCATAGAAAATTCAGGAATAGTTTCTTCACCACAGATATTAGACAACTGAATGTCCTATCTCAAGCTGAAAGTGTAGGCCTGATCCCCAACCTACCTCACTGTGGCACATGCACTTTTTTTCTATTCTGCACTCTCTGTAACTGCAACACTAAAATGCTCTAACTCTATATTCCACACTCTGCTATTTTTCTCTTTACACTATCTGTCGTACTTGTGTATGGCTTTATTGTACCCATGTGTAGTATAATTTGACTGGATAGCACACAGACAAAGTCTTTCATTGTGCCTTGGTACATGTGACAATAATAAACTAATACTTATGCCATATACCTAACTTTCACAAAGATATTATAACTCATCTAACAATGTATCAGTTCACTTTTGCCAAAGCAGAAATATTTTCTCAGAGAGAAAATTGAATTTGATTAAAATCCGCACAAAAAATGGAAAAAAAGACATATTGAACTTGAGCTTGGTTTACCTGTGTATTTTGTGTGGGAATTTGAAGTATTAAAGCCAAACTGCTGTAGTTAAAGTTTTCATCCAAAGCAAGGAGTGATCCATGGACACCACTTTCCGTGAGGTTGTTTGCATAGTCTCGAAGACCAATCGACAATATCCACCTGATGACACGGTCATTGCTCCATACTATTGCATCTGGAACGGTAAAATTGTACAATGAGCGTTATTAACATTACCATTAAACTAAATGGAATTAAGGCACGATAAGATACCTAAAAATATTAAACAGAAATAAAATCAAAAATAAATAACCGATTTCCAGTCTCCAATCAAATTAAATGCGATTCCAAATCTTTCCTGGGTCAGGCTGGTGTACATTATATAGGCCAATTCTCAAGTGTACTTACTTACTTGGAAAGGCCTGATTGTTAACAGTTCACTTTGGAACCACATAACACAGCAGACACAATTCTAGGTCAAAGAACCTTCATCACCTTTAACTATTTATACTGTTTCATCAGGGACTGGATTGTTTTTATTGTTACTATGTGTGAAATGTTTAAGATTTATGTGCGATGCTCCGGTATTCCCTGGGAAACGTCTTCTCATTTTGCACTGTACAATTGTTGCTTCGCAAGATGACAATAAAGGTTGATTGATTGGATTGATTGATTGATCAGAACGGGGACTGTTTAGAGTTGAAAACAACTTATAAGGTGTGGAGATCCTCTTTTTTTCCATACATTAAACTGTTCATTTCCAAATTGCGCACCACTGCCTAGCAAGTAAGAATGGTTTCAATATGCCACCAGGAAAATTGGCATGGTATTCCTCATTATTAACTAATGAATGCAATTTATGTTGTGAATTTCCTCCATGCAGAAATTGAAAAAAAATCCACTATTTCCTTTGCTATCATTTATGCTGCCAAACACTCTTTCCAGGTGAAGGAGCAACTTATTTGTAGTTCTTTCAATTTAGTGAACTGTTTTCTGTGTTGGTGTTCTGTACACTGGGACGACCATGCGTTGATGAGATGACTGATTTTGTAATCTGTAGACATAACTCTGAGGTCTTGATTCTTGGCAATTTAATTCCATGTCGCATGCCAAACATGATGCCCAGCACTTGGCCTCCAAAACTGTTTTGAATGAATCTCAATGCAAGTTCAAGGAATAGCATCTCACATTCTGACTGGTTTTACTACAACATTCCAGACTCAGCAGGTAATCAGAATGCTCAAAATTGTTATTTCTCTTTGATTTGATAACTGTAGGTTAGAGTCAGAGATGTAGAGCACAAAACAAGCCCTTTGCCCCACCAAATCCACACTAAACTTTTTGTGTATATATACTAATTCCTGAAGGCCCGTATGCCTTCCATACTTTTCTTGTCTATATGCCTCTTAAACATAGTGATTGTATCTGACTCCACCAATTGCTCCAGGAGCCAGTTTCAGATACCTACTGTTCTGTGAAGCAAATTTCTCTCAAATCCCCTTTAAAACGTCTTTTTATTTTAAACATATGCCTTCTCATTTGTTAATATCCCCAATCATGGGTAAAAGATTCTGACAGTTAATCCTATCCATGCCTCTTATCATTTTGTACACCCCAATCAGATCATCCCTCAGCTTTTTTCACCCCAGGGAAAATACAACCAGCCCATCCAAACTCTTCCTCTAACTAATTAAGTTTGCAGATTACATTAAAGTGGGTAGTATTGTAGATAGCGACGATAGTTATCAAGTTCAAGTTCACATTTATTGTCACATGCACCAATTAAGGTACAGTGATATTTGAGTTACCATACAAGTGAAAAAAACACAATACATGATAGAATTTAACATAAGCATCCATCACAGTGGAATCAGCATTCCTCACTGCGATGGAAGGCGATAAAATTCAGTCAATCTTCCTCCTTTGTTACAACAAAGGTTACAACACAATCTTGATCAGTTGGGCAAGTGGGGAAAGGAATGGTTAATGGAGCTTAATACAGATAATTGTGAGGTGTTACATTTTGGGAAGTCTAACCAGGGCAGGCCCTTCACCGTATTATGGCAGGACTCTGGGGAGTGTTGTAGATCAGAGGCGTCTAGGAGAGCAAGTACATAGTTCCTTGAAAGTGGCATCACAGGAAGATAAATGTGTGCTCATTTTCGGTCACGCTGACATAGGAAAGGTGTTATTACGCTTGAAATTGTGCAGAGAAGATTTATGAGAATGTTGCCAGGACTCAAGAGCCTGAGCTATGGGGAGAGGTTTGGTAGACCAGGACTGTATTCCTTGGAGCGTAGAAGGATGAGAGGTATCTTATGGACATGTACAAGAACATGAGGAGAATAGATAAGGTAGATGCACAGTCATTTACTGTGTAGGGAAATCAAAAGCTTACAACCTTGCGGTATGAATATCGATTTATCTAATTTCAAATAACCCTTTCCCCCTCCTCTCTCTCTCTCTCTTCCTCGCTCGCCCGCCATAGTCGTCCTGCTAGTTTCACTGTTCATATCCCTTCATTATCACCTCCACTACAGCTGACAATGGACCACTGTGGGTTACTTGGCCATCAGTGCTGTACCTTTTCATACTTCTAGTGTTTCTCTCCCCTGACTCTCAATCTGAAGGATCTTGACCCGAAACGTCACCTGTTCCTTTTCTTCAGTGATGCTGCCTGACCCGCTGTTACTCCAGAATTTTGTGTCTATCTTAGGAGAATCAAAAAGGGTTATGGGCCAAATGTGAGCAGGTGAGACTAATGTAGATAGGGCACATTGGTGGGCATGGGCAAGCTGGGCTGAAGGGCTTGTTTTTGTGCTGTATGAATCTCTGACACTACAATCTTCTAATCCAGGCAACATTTTGATGAATCATTTCTGCCCTCTTGCCTGTAGCAAGCTATAATTCAAATTCAGTTTAATTACTGTTTTGTAAAGTCAGAGGATAATGTTCCAAGTTTTATATTCTATCGCCCAACCTATAAATGCAATATGCTTCTTTCAACAGCCGATTTATCTGTGTTGCCACTTTCAGAGAACAATGGATTTGAACCCCAAGGCCCCTCTGTTCAATGTTGCTTGGCATCTTGTCACAGATTTCAATTTTACTCTTCCCTCTGTTTCAAATCTGTTTACATTTAATTTATCATTGTTCTGATGCAAAGCCATCAATCTGAAACACAACTGTTTCCTTCCGCACAAATTGCTGCTGCACAATGAATATTTCCACCATTTTTCTATTGAATTTCTAGTTGTTGCACAATATTATTTATGAAGTGTGTCTTCTATACATAGAATGCTGTTTATATCCACTTTTAAAGACTCAGAGTCACACTGTGACCATCATGTGTTGAACCCTTAATATTGAATTGTGCAGTGAACAGAAACATGCCATTACTTGACCCAGCTTTGAGGAATTTATTTTCAACTGTCTGCAAGATTTTAGGTTCATTTCTGAAGTATATGTGTTTTGAAGACATTTAAAGACTTTTAAGAGACACAACCAGTGTGTCATTAAATGGAACACATTAGTAGTACAGTGTTGCTCTGCTCTATCAGTATAAATCTTTCATCTTCAAATACACCCAACATATATTAAAATTCCTATGCGTTACAATGACTCCCAGAAAATATCAGTTACTTCTTTATCATATTTCAGCTATCACATTTCATACATTTTAATTTAACATATGTTCTACACAATAAGAATGATACTCTTATTTATATTTTACATATACATAGTTTCTCATTTAAGAAAATATCAGATGTTCCACTATTCACTATTCACTTATTTTGAAACTGTGATAAAACATCTCTCACCTTTAATTTCATGCTGACTTTGTTCTCTCCTCTTTTCTAGTTCTTTTCTGTCATAGTTCAAACGCTTCAAGCACATAATACCATACTGTAAACTTGTCCTGAAGAAGAACAATACAACAATTTTTGGAATTGTGTTACAGCTGTTTCTGTTTTACACGACAAATGTTTATAATAGTTAAGCTATTGGAAATGTTAGCTCAGAAAGTAGAGGACCTTAATACAGGGGTACATGTTAACATCTACTTTGCGGGTGGCTTATGATGCAGACTGAAGGAGTTTCTGTAAATCGCTTGATAAACTGTTTTGCATCACTTTGGACAGAATATCCATATTATAAAGTTAGCAAAAATATAGTACATGAGCCAAGACAAAGTAGTACCATGTCAGTGGAGAACATCATAAACAAAGAGGGAAATTGGGAATTTTGTAATAGTTGCAATACAGTGCAAACCGAAAGGGGGTAACTCCATCAATAAAAACACTAGTTTGCAGCAAAATAAGTTAATCATGTACATAAAATTTTAATTAAGTACAATCGGTTAAAATTAGTCTTTACTCTAGTGCAAGTGGCATCCACGTAACCAAGATATACAAATTTGTTGAAAGCAGCATGATTCCATGCAATCATATCTTCAGTGGGTGCCAGAGCTGTTGAGCTGGAGCGAGATGTTATCACTGTGTCGTGGGGATGAGTTATTAGGAAATTTGGGTTCAGAAGACAGGTTACCTACATGTTTCGATTTGGTTAGTAGTCAGGTGTATGATGATGTAACTCTAACTTAGATAGGTAATCTGATTTTATATGAAGTATCCAACAAGGTATAAGATATTCAATAACATTGTAGATACAAATAAAGATTATAAGGAAAATGGGCAACCAAAGTTATTTTAAGTTGCGATAGGTAAGACGGAATGCTGCAATGGTATGCAATGAGATCAACTTCCCTCCTGGGATAAAATAAAGTTTTATCGTATCGTATCATATCGTATGGGGTGAAAAAATTAAGAGGATAGATAATGGCCTCTGCAGCTGAAACCAAATATTATTAACACCGTACTGCATGTCCAATGTTGGATAAACGCAATTTCCTAGATGTTGGAGAACAATGGGAACTAACAATAGTAGAGGAGAACAAAGAATGTTCTACTAACATAGCTGAGTCTGAAGAAGGGTCTCGACCCGAAAGTCACTCATTCCTTCTCTGGAGATGATACCTGTCCCGCTGAGTTACTCCAGCTTTTTGCGTCTATCTATAGTTTGAAGTTATTTCGTTAACTCACGGTAAATGGACATCACTGGCTAGGGTTGCATTTATTACCCCTCCCAAAGATCTGTTAAGAATTTAGTGATGAACTACCACCTCAAATGGCTACATCTTATGTCGTAGCGGTTTAGTACAATTGAATAAAATGCTGAGATAGACACACGAAATGCTGGACTAACTCAGCGGGACAGGCAGCATTCTCTGGAGAGAATGAATGGGTGACATTTCGGGTCGAGACCCTTCTTCTGACTGGTTAGGGATAAGGGAAATGAGAGATATAGACGATAATGTGGCAAGATAAAGAACAATGAATAAAAGATATACAAAAAAGTAACAATGATAAAGGAAACAGACCATTGTTAGCTGTTTGTTAGGTGAAAATGAGAAGCTAGTGCGACTTAGGTGGGGATATAGAGAGAGAAGGAATGCCAGGGCTACCTGAAGTGAGAGAAATCAATATTGATACCACTGGGGTGTAAGCTACCCAAGCAAAATATGAGATGCTGTTCCTCCAATTTGCACTTAGCCTCACGGACAATGGATGAGACCTAGGACAGAAAGGTCTGTGCAGGAATGGGAAGGAGAATTAAAATGTCCAGCAACCGGAAGATCAGATTTAGGTGGGTTGAGCGAAAGTTTTCTGTGAAACGATCACCAGTCTGCGTTTGGTCTTGTCGATGTAAAAGAGTCCACATCTTGAACAACAGATACAGTAGATGAGGTTGGAGGAGGTGCAAGTGAACCTCTGCCAAACCTGAAAGGACTGTCGGGGTCCCTGGACAGAGTCGAGGGAGGACGTATGGGGACAGGTGTTACATTTTCTACGGTTGCAGGCGATGGTACATGGGGAGGGGGTGGTTTGGGCGGGAACGGATGAGTTAACCAGGGAGTTGTGGAGGGAACGGTCTCTGCGGAAGGTGGAAAGGGGTGGAGATGGGAAAATGTGGCTAGTGGTGGGATCCCGTTGGAGGTGGTGGAAATTTCGGAGGATTATGTGTCGTATGCGACGGCTGATGGGGTGGAAGGTAAGGACTAGGGGGACTCTAGTCTCTGATGCGACTACAGGGATTGGGAGAAAAGGTGGAGCTGCGGGGTACGGAGGAGACATGAGTGAGGGGCTCATCCATGATGGGAGGGGGGATCCCCCGTTCCCTAAAGAATGAGGACATCTCGGATGTTCTGGCATGGAACATCTCATATTGAGCGCAGACGCGGCGTAGATGGAAGAATTGGGTGTAGGGCATAGAGTCTTTGCAGGAGGTAGGGTTTGAAGAAGTGCAGTCGAGATAGTTGTGGGAGTCAGTGGCTTTTGAAATAGACGTCAGTCAATAGTCTATTTCCTGTAATGGAAACTTTAATTCTCCTTCCCATTCCTACACAGACCTTTCTATCCTAGGTCTCCTCCATTGTCAGAGTGAGGTTAAATGCAAATTGGAGGAACCGCATCCCATATTTCGCTTGGGCAGCTTACAGCCCAGTGGTATGAATATTGATTTCTCTCACTTCAGGTAGCCCCGGCATTCGCTCTCTCTCTATCCTTCCCCCACCCAAGTCGCACTAGCCTCTCATTTTCACCCTACAAACAGCTAACATTGGCCTGTTTCCTTTATCATCCTTTTGCATATCTTTTATTTATTGTTCTTTATCTCTCCACATCTTCGTCAATATCTCTCGTTTCCCTTATCCCTAATCAGTCTGAAGAAGGGTCTCAACCCGAAACGTCACCCTTTCATTCTGTCCAGAGATGCTGCCTGTCCCGCTGAGTTACTCCAGCTCCTTGTGTCTATCTTCTGTTTAAACCAGCATCTGCAGTTCCTTCCGACATGAATAAAGTGCTGGATTATTTCAGAGGGCAGTTAAAGGTTGCCCCATTGCGGTGGATCTGGAATTACAAATGGGCCAGACTGTGGAAGGAAGCCAGAATTCCTCCCAAAAAGAATGATTGCAAAAAAGTTAGATTCCTATGATAGTCAGATCGTGCTTTAGTTCTTCTCAGCGATTTATTTAATTAATTGAATTAAAAATTCCTTGCTGCTGCAGTGGAATTTGAAGTGATATCTTGGATTATTAATCTGGGACTCTGGATTACCAGTGCATTAATAAAACTATTATGCCATCAACCCATTGAAAATAGAATACAATTTCAATACAAACATTCATATCATCTTGGATATGATTTTGATATGATTAAAATGCATTTACCTCATCTTATAAACCTCTGTAAAGGTCACCCATCAACCTCCTCTAATCCACAGAAAATAATCTTAACATATCCAATCATTCTTTATAATGTAACACCTCCAGCCCCGCAACATCCTTGTGAATCTTTCCTGCATCCGCTCTAGCTTAATTACATCCACAGTATAGCAACCAGACTGCACATGATAATCCATGTGTATTCTCATCAACATCTTGTACAGCTGCAATGAGACTTCCCAACTTTTGTACTCAGGTCCAATGACTTTCTTCACTATTTAATCTACCTGTATGGCCAATTTCAGGGAAGCATGTACTTGTACCCATTAGTCTGGCTGTTCCACAACATTTGCCAGTGTCCTGCCACTCACTCTGAGTGTTCTGCCCTGGTTTAACTTCTCAAAGTATATTATTTTGCACTTGTCCAAGTTAAATTCCAACCTTGGACAACCTTCCTCGCTGTCCACCATACCACTAATGTTGGTGTCAACTGTAAACCTACTCGTCATGCCACTCACATTCTCACCCAAATTATAAATATATATAACAAACAAAAGGGAACCAGGCACCAATCCTTGTGGCACACCACTGGTCACAGGGCTCAAATCTGCAAAAACATCCCTCTGCTACCACCTTCAGACTCCTTCCACCCAGCCAATTCTGTAACCAATTAACTCGCTCACCTAGGATTCCAGGTGATCTAATCTTATGGATCAGTCTGCCATGCGGGATCTTATCAGAAATCTCGCTAAAGTCGTGGAGACAACATGTACCATTCTGCCTATGTTAACCCTTTTGGTCACTTCTTCAAAAACCACAATTAAATTCATGAAACATGATTTCCCACACACAAAATCACGCTGACTATCTCCAATCAGTGCCAGTATTTCTGAGCCCCAGCTTTCAGATCCCCTCCAGTAGTTTTCCTGCCATTTATGTTCACTGGTCTGCAGTTTCCTGGTTTTGCCTCACAGCTCTTATTAAGTAAAGACACATTTGTCACCCTTCAATCTTCTAATACTTCACTTGGGGCTGAGAAAGATACAAACATTTTTGCCACGGCCCCAGAAATTTCTTCCCTTGCTTTCCACCTCATGCAAGGTCATGGCTGGTTAGTCCCTGTGTATCACACTTGGTTAGGCCCCAGGCATTTATCTGATCTTAAAGCATCTCAAGACCGCCAGCATCTCCTTGTTCATAATATGGTTCAGGGCATCACTGTTCTCTTCCTTGAACTCCCCAGCTTCCATAACCTTCTCCACGGTAAAGATGGGGAGTATTCAATTAAGACCCATCTCCTATGGCTCCACACATTGCGCTGATCCTTATTGGTACCTAATCGCTCCCTAATTGCATTTTGCTCTTACTACACATAGATTATCTCAAGATTCTCCTTCACCTTCTCTGCCAAGGATATCTCATGTCCCCTTTTGCCCTTCCGAATTCCCTCTTAAGTGTACTCCTACACCCCTTGTACTCCTCAAGGGATTCATTTGATCAAAGCTACCTATGCCTGATATAAGCCTACCTTTTCCTGACCAGTGTATGAGCATGCACTGAGAAACTCAGAAGTCCTAAAGTTGATGGCTGATTTGGAATGGAAGATCTGTCAATTTGCTCTCGTCCAAATGGATCCAGAAGGGAAGCATTATACAAGTGAACGGCATCTCAAATCTGGAGTATTTTTTAGCCTGCCACAGAATTTGAGATAGCATTGATTTCAAAGAGTATAATAGGTTTCATATTAGGAAATAAACTTAAGTTTAAAAACAAAAATTGTGCCAGTTTTATGTTTTAAATTATTTATCTGTTTTTGGTGATTTTAGATTTTTTTCAAAAAATAAGGTAACTTTTTTGAATTTCCAAATTATTGCTGGATTTATTGTTCAATGAAACTATTAAAAATCACTTCCTGATTTTAACTCTGTCAAAGCTGGGGAGAGATTTTGCCAGTTATCAAAATTTGGCAGAGGTATCGTGGAGACAAGACCGCCTTACTATTCTGCCAGAAGTCTTGGCCAAGTTGTATTTGGGACTCCAGGTTGTCTTTAACTCTGAGATCGGGCCTCCCATCTGGACAGGCAAGTTTTCGGCACGGACTTGTAGGGCCGAGATGGCCTGTTTCCGTGCTGTTATATTGTTATATGGTAAAGGTGATGGGCAACCTTAAACAAAGGTAAGAATTTGGGCCTTGGATCTCAGTAGAAAGAATACAATACCCAGCTGTGACTATATAGCATTCTTTATGCAAACAAAAATCACCCAGGAAGGTAGTACCTTTTCTGGGGGATTGTCTCTGGAACAGGTTCACTGCAGAAGTTAACATTAGTATTAAAATAAAAATGTTACAATGCTGTAAAAACATTATAGTACAACTGGTAATTCAAAAAAATCAATACAGGACAACCAGAAAATTGTTAAAAAAGAAGGGAAAAAGCGATTAGGAGAGGAAAGTTGAAAGCAACACCAAAGTTCCTTCCATATGTGTAGAAAGAGGAGGAAATTAGTAGTTGGTTCTGTAGGAAGACAGACAGAAAGCGTAGGAGTAATAGGATCTTTGGCGAAATCATACCTGAAAAACCATATATAGTTTTGGATCCCTTACCTATGAAAGTAATTGCTTGCCTTGGAGATATTGCAACACGTGTTTTATAAATTGGTTCCTGGGATGAGACAGTTGTCCTACGTTCTCTGGAGTTTAGAAGAATGAGTGGTTATTTCATGAAACTTTATAAAATTCTTTGAGAAGTTGGCAAGGCAGTTACCTAGAATCTATTTGGAATCATATTCTTAGTACAAGGGCAGCAATTAGAATGGAGAGGAACAGTTAACGGGTATCAAAATTACATACCTTTAAGGACAATGGATATTCAGTTGTTCCATAGATTTAAGATGAAGACTGATGGGTTTTTGGCACTGATGAAATCATGGGGCATAGGATAGGGTCAGGGAAATAGTGATTAAGTAGAAATTCAATTGTGATCTTACTTAATCTAAATTTCACTTGGTGTACCTTACCACAGTCAGTCTGAGTATTCTCTGAAGTAGGTTAAGACTGCTGTGGAGAAATCTATTGCACAGTACACATCAGTGTACCAATGTCCCAGAGGAACTTTGCACCTATCTATAATTATGGTTGCTTACAATCATAAAGAGAGCCCGTAAACACCACTACTTCCTTAGAAGATTGAGGTGATTCGGTATATCGCTGAATGCTCTCTTGAACTCCTACAGGTGTATAGTAGAGAGCATATTGACTGGTTGCATCATGGCCCAATTTAGGCCTCGAATGCCCCAAAACATAGGAGATTACATAATCTGGTGGACACTGTCCAGTTCATCATGGGTACTGACCTCCCCATCAAAGAGATCTGTAGGAGGTATTGCCTCAAAAAAGGCAGCCAACATCATGTACACTCACTATCCCGCCCACACTCTCATTTCATTCCTGCCATCGGGAAGAAGGTAAAGGAGTCTGAAAACTAATACCTCCAGGTTCAGGAACAGCTTTTTCTCAACAACCAACTTGAATACTACAAACACCAACTAAATTACAAACTACAAACTGTCTTGGTTACACTAGGGACTTCAGGCTTTTGTTTTGCACTAATATTATTAGTTTTACTTATTTGAACTCTTTTGTTTAACGTGTTCTCTATGAGTACTGTGTTTACAGTCCTGTTATGCTGCTGCAAGTAAGAATTGAATTGTTACATTTTTGTTACATATGACAATTATGCACTTATGACCCTTGGTAGTAATGTGCTTTTAGTTTACAGTTTATTCAAGTCCCTCAATTAATTTTATTGAAGGTCTGCATTTGTGATATAATGTATTTTATGTATAGAAGGATATTTTATTAACAATATTTAAACATACCTATGAAAGCTATCCACCATTTTTAAATGAATGCGGAGATCTTTCTTTGTCAGGTGATCCAGCATTCTAGCATCTACCAGGCACTCCATGAAATAACTGCGGTACTGAGGTAATCCCAAACTAGGAAGCCATTCATTACCAATCCATTCGTGATTCATGTCACCATAAGCCAAGGTCTGTTGGAGAACACAACAACTGATTTATCCAAAGAAAGTTGAGGGATGGGGTTATTAAAAATGCACAATAAATGTTAACAATATAGGTTTATATTCTCTTTCATTTGCAGTATGGAGTAGCAACAAGTTGAAATATACTAAAGGAATATTTCTCCATGATTATTCTTATCCAGTCAAATTTTATTCCATAATATTGTTAATCTTCATCAAGACAGATTAATAAACCTGCATGAAAAGTGAACAAATATTCCATATTTGTTTTGAAAGTTTAATGAGGAAATTGATATAGCATTATGTAGCCGTGCAGTGAAAAATTATAAAAAAACAAAACATTCTAGAGTAGATATTCTAATTCTGATCATATCTAAATTTAGTGGGTAGATATGGATTTTAGTGAACGTTGTACGCTCTGATGATGGGTACTTTGCACTTTTTTCAGATGGTATCGCACAGCCCAGAGAAGCATAGCATAATAAAGAATGTCTCATTTGCTGAAAATTAAAACAAATTAAATAAAAATGCAGAGAACAAAATGGCACACACTAATAAATACCTCCAAAGTTATAGCAGCAATTAATGCCACGTGCACACTGATAGTTCGTGTTCTAATATTGCTCAGGCAAAAATAATGGAAAATAAATGATGTGATGCGTTTCTGTCATTTGTATACCATTACACATAGAGGAGACTGGGCTAGGTGGAAACATTTTCTACATATGTCCTTTGCCTGGGTTGCACCGGTCCAAGCAGGTAGACTAATAACCCCACTGAAAGTCCTTGTTGGGGTTCACACACGCATCCATAAAGAAATATCTAGCTCTTAATAGGAAGGCTAAATGTTGGGTATCTTTTTCGCGTTGCTATGGTCCCTGGCAGTGTTCCAAAGATTTTTAGCCTCAGTACATTGAAACAAGAGCTAACTATATGATCTACAAACAGAACAGATTTTAGATTCCTTAGATGCTACCCACTTAAACTGTAGAGTATGTTGAAAGACACAAGTAGTCAACCATTTAAGACTTACATGTTTGAACTATCTATTTTAACGTGCATTACCTGAGCCCAACTGCCTTCTTCAGAGTCCTTAAGGATTGCAAGAAAGTACAGTTAATAAAAATAAGAAAAGTGAGATCATATGGATTATTAAATATAAGTATAAATAATGGTTATTTATGAATACAATTGTAATAACAAACTGCAGTTAAATGAAAATGCATGAAGTTGTGTATTTGAATTTCAAGACTAAATGATTTTTTTCAAAATCAAATACTCTCTACCTTTCAATCTTTTGTGAAAGTTGTGTAAATACTATTACATTTTTAAGCCAGGAATGTCACATTCTTCCACGACAAGCATCTTCAACTCACACCTATTACATACATGTCCCATCTAACTTGCTTATATCAGTATAAATCAACAATCTCAGGGTGCCGTGAATGATTTTTTCAAACTAAAAAAAAATGCGCATGCATGACATATCATCCAATATTCTGGAAATAATCCCAAATTGTCATTCAATTCTCTAGAATTTTTACTTGTCTGAGTTATCCCAATTGGTTTTCAAAAAGCCTCGAGTAAAAAGTTAAATACTTAAGAATTCAGGTTCTGTGAATCATGTATAATATTGGCAACTTCCTCAAATTTGCTTAAATAAAAAGGTTCTGGGCACTACAAATAAGTAGAATCTACCATTTCTTTGACTGTGATGTTACACGAGTAAATATACTCCCAATAGGCAAATTTGATTTAAATTACATTCTGAAGGAAGGAAAAGGGTTTGAGTGGATGCTTACATTGCAGAGTAGAAAATGAACGATGATTTGGATCTCCATTCCAAATGTGAACACTCGTATACTATAGCATCCCATTTACAATATTTAGTTATAGTGCCGCAGAACAATGCTTGCAATGAAATTTAAATTCATGGTGCTAGGCCGTTTGGTTATTAACTGAAGTTTGTTGGAACTACAGCAATACAACTTCTTTAACATTTCCCAACGTTTTAGAACTGATTGATTTTGATCAATGAAAACTTTTTTACAGAAAATATTTACAGAATGACAAGTATATAACTGCATGTTATTTACATTATCATCTAGAAAGGTTAGATAACTATCAACAGTATTTGTTCTTAGATAACACAGATTCGCTAGCCTCAGCTGATGGTATCAGAGAAATGGCAGCAACAGCAATCTTTGTTGAGGATATTGGTGGAGTTCTTTTAGGACTACTGGACAAAATTCCTCAGATTATAGTTAAAACCAGATTTTGGAACAATTTGGTGTCCAATCCGTACCCAAAAAAATAAATCAAAGTATTTTGATCCTTGATCTGAGAGTGAATCTGTTGAAACTTTGAGAAAAAAAAATCACAGATAACAGTTCAAATGTTGTCAGTGCATATGCACTGGACTGATATGCATTTTGTCCCAATCAATTAAACAAATCCTTACAATTAGGCAGAACATTTTACGTCCTGAAAATACTCCGGGTAGTTAACAATTTATGAGTGACCTTTGAAAGGCAGTCAGATTGATAAGCATGACAATAACAAGTACTCAAAAATGTCACATTGAGAAAAATAACCCCAATGTGGACTGAGAGGTAAATATTGAACAAGGTCCTTGGATACCTTCATTTTTCAGAGTGTCCTGGAACAAATCATGGCGATAATGATAAAGAGACATCAGTAACAAAACAAAAAGAAAATGAAGAGAAAATTTTAAGGAATAAAGATAGATGCGCAAGTGGGCATTATAGATTAAAATCAGAATAAATAGGAAATTACAAGAAGTGACTGAAATGAGATTGAAATAAAAGTGAAATGAGAATGAAACGAAAAGACAAACTAGCATTGGAATCAATGAACTTGAGGGCAAGTCCACACTTTTATTCCTTTCAGTGGCATCAAAACACTGAACCTGAGGCATGTTCAGAAGTTAGGGGAGAGACAGATGATTGGTGCGGAACAAACCCACTTGCATGATTTATTTTAAAGTCCCAGGAAAAAAAAGGACAAAAAAACACTTGAAAACTTTTAATAAACTCAAATAATTGTACACAATATATAGTTTACCCTATACTCACCATGATCCCTCACAGCCATTTATTTCCATTCAAATGGAAAGAGGTGCAGCACTTGCATGTTTGGGTTCTATTGTTCATCTCAATGAGGAATCTAATGTTTAAGTACCGGTACTGAGTTGTGCAGAAGGTAGCAGGAGAATTGGATAGGACAAAGGGAATATCTGTGATGGGTGAGGCCAGTAATAATATAGTAGTCTTTAGCTTGCACAAAATGCACATGATTTAGTGTGCTTGTATTGTTTAATATGGCGTTCACATAAATTGTTAGTTACTGAGAACGAGCAGTATATTGCCTGATCAAGGAATGGTCACTGTAACAACTATGCGAGAGATGAACTATGGAAACAGTGTAGTTGAACTGAGCAATGGTACTGAGAGACGACAAAGATGCTATTTTCTGACTAAATGCATCAGGATTGGATTTGTCAGCAGATGGCCAGATAGTCTCCAACACTGATTAAAGGAATAAACAAAAATACATTAAGTACAGTTGTAAAATGCAACGGGTAAACAGTTATGTAAAACCTTGGCTTGCTGGAGAGAGAGGCAGAGTGAGCGAGGCAGAGCAAGAGGGCGAGCTCAAAGCACATGCTTGGGCCTGACTGCTTGTTTGCAGTAGCCTGTTCTTTGACTTTACAAGAACGTATACATTTGTTCACCTGAGATTTAGATTACACAGTATACATACAGCAATGAAAAATAAATGGCATAAGAGCAAAACAGCAAAATGGTGCAAGATTGCAGTGTAAAAGCTGAATGATGCAAAACAATATTAAAGTACAATAATAGAATAACCAAATTAGATAGTTAAATAGTAAGAGCACGTGGCAATACCTCGGGGAGGCATAAAAAAGTGGTGATTGGTTCAGAAGTTGACTAGCTATGGGGAAAGTGTTCTGAAATTTGCCTGTCTGAGCCTACAAAATCCTGTATTTTCTATCAGATGGTAGAAGAGGGAAAAGAGTCAAGAGAGTTTTATTGTCATATGTACCGAAATGCAACTGTTAAATTCTTACTTGCAGCAGCACAACAGGTTTGTAAACACAGTACTCAATAGATAATATAATGAACAAACATTAAAAAAGTTTCAATTAAAAAAAAACTATAGAGTGTAATAAACAAAACAAAACTCAAAGTCCATAATGCAATCAAGGCAATTCAAAGTTTAGTTAGAGTTCGTAGTGTTTGATAGCCTGATGGTCCGAGGGAAGAAGCTGTTCCTGAACTTGGATGTTGCAGTTTTCAGACTCCTAAACCTTCTTCCCGATGGCAGGAGTAAAATGAGTGTACCCAAGGTAGTGTTGTGCTTAACGATGCGGTGTTACTGTGTCTTTTATAAATCCCTTCGATGGTGGAGAGGTCAGTATCTGTGATGGACTGACCAATGCTCACCATCGTTTGTAATCTCCTGTGTTCCTTGGCGTTCGAGTTGCCGAACCAAGGCATGACGGAACCAGTCAATATATACCTTTTGAAGTACAAGTGAGTATTCATCGACATTCCAAATCCCCTCAATCTTGTAAGGAAATAAAGGCATTGATGGGCTTTCACTATGATTGCGTTAATGTGCTGGTTCCATCTCTGGGTTCAGAGATATGCACGCCCAGCAACTTGAAGTTGTTGACTCTCTCCACCACCGATGAAGACAGGTTTGTAGATCCTTGGACTGCCTCTTCTAAAGTCAACAATCAGTTCCTTTCTTTTACTGATGTTGGGAGCAAGGTTGTTATTCTGGCTCCAATCGATCAGATGATCGATCTTCTTCCTATACACTGACTCACTGGTATCCATAATTCATCCAACAATGGTGGTTTCATCAACTAATTTAAAATGAATTGGAACTGCATCTGCTATAAAGTCAAAGAGTGAGCAGAGCAGGATGCTGAGCACACAGCTTTGAGGTGCTCCTGTGCTGATGGTTATTGAGGAGGAAGTGTTGTTGCCAAATCATACCGATTGTGTTCTATTAGTGAGGAAGTTGAGGATCCAGTTGCAAAGGGATGCACAGAGACTCAGATTACTGAGGTCCGTAACAAGTTCAGAGGGGATGATGGTGTTAAACACTGAGCTGTAGTCTATGAACAACGTCCTGACTTATGTGTTTTTATTGTCCAAGTGGTCCAGTGCGGAGTGGAAAACCTGCGAGATTGCATCCCCTGTTGATCTATTGTGGCTGTAGGCAAATTGTGGTGGGTTCAGGTTCTTGCTGAGGTAGGAGTTGATATGTGCCATAACAACCCTCGCAAAAAGGTTCATCACCACAGACGTTGGTGCCACAGGTTGGTAATCATTGAAGCATGTTACCTTACTCTTCTTGGGCGTAGGTTGTTGTCCTGATACATTGAGACAAGATTCTCAATTTCTTTCCTTTAAACTGTCTAATTGTGGTAGATCCAGCCCACAACAGTGGTATCATCGACAAACTTAAAGATCGTGTTGGCGTTGGACACACAGCTATGGGTGTACAGCGATTAGATCAAAGGTCAAAGCAAAGAACATTATGAGGGAACCAATGTTGTTTTGCCAGGGTGTTGGAAAGGTCATGACTCATTTGAACCGATAGAGATTGCCAGTTGTGAAGTTCAGAAGCCATTTGCAGTGGGAGGACCCATGGCCAAGGTTCAGAACTTTAAGGATGAGTTTATATGATATTATGGTGTTGAAGGCTGAGTCAATCAATGTCATCATTACAGCAGAAATGACCAGCTCTGATGCAGACAGAAAACTATTGATGGAGAATTTGATAATGAAACTCAAAAGCAGCATCATGCTTAGATAGGAGGTGAGAAGCTATTTACCCAAGCTCATTTTAACAGTGAAAAAGTCACAATTAGATAGATTAGAGTGGTGGTAGGATGGAGAATTAAAGTGGTAGGCAATCTGGGTGATGCCTGTATGGTCATGACTAGTTGCCCAAAGAGTCGTACCTTTTGCTGGACGCCGTTGGATTTACAACATGTTGAAAATTTTCGGCCACCTGCTGCGACTATGACGGGTGCCGACAGTCACAGGTAATTGTGTACGTGGGACATGCCCATTAGAATCACTTCCCTGCTGAATGTCTTTCCTGTCATTTGAGGATCTAAACATTTTTTCCAGGTGAGGCAGTGATTCACTTGTGCTTATTTTAATCTGGAACATTTGGTATTCACAGTGCAGTCTAAAACAAATGCAGATTGGATGGTTGCTTTGCAGAGCACCTTACCTTAAAAACCTCATTTCCATGTTTTACATTAAGTCCAACAACACTATGCTAGATGCAATTTTGAAAGCATCCACATCAATTGGTGAAACCTATTTTTTGGGGGAATTTTAGGCATCCCTTTGCAAACAGACATTCTTAACTGTGCTCGGATAACACAACAGTACTTCCAGATACCCTTCAATTATCAACTATTAAATATATCAAATGTGTTAAATATTCAAAACAGTACAATTTCTATGTTCTATTTTGTTATGTGTAATATAAAACTCCACATTGTGATAATAAATTAGATGCTGAGGCTATACAGTAGCAAACATTTAGTTGCTTGAATCTGCATAAACACATATATAGCAGTTCATTTGAATTATCTTTTCACATTACTTTTAACCAGATTTTAAATGTATGCAGTGGCATGCTTTGTACATCTGCACTTGTTCCAAGAGTGTTAGAAAATCATTGCTATGCAGTGAAAGCCAAGATGAGGTTACATCTTCCTGTGACAGATTTGCAGTGTTTTGAAGCTCAAGCTGTGAGTAATAATGTTTGTACGCAAATGGAAGTAGCGGAGGTGGGGTCTGGGAGGAGATGCACGGATTATTCGTAGGAGGATTTTATTTGTTGGTGCATTGGTTCATACAATAGCCCTTGATATATCATTTTTAAAAAGTTGTAAGCTAGTACAATGACTATATTAAACATTACATTATGAATGCAATATATTGAGGCATACAGCACAGAAACAGGCTAAAAACGAATCTTCTCTGTGTGTATATGATCCATTTCACTCCTTTCTCTGTATATTCATGTGACCATCTAAAAGCCTCTTAAATGTCACTATCATATCTGATTCCAGCACAACCCATGGCAGCACACTACAGGCATCCACCAATCTGTGTAAAAGAAACTTGCCCTGCAGATCTCCTTTAAACATTTCTCCTCTGATCTTAAAGCTATGTTCTCTCGTCTTTCATATTTCCACTCTGGGAAAAAGTTTCTGGATGTCTACCCTGGCTATGTCCCTCATAATTTTATCTGCTTCCATCAGGCCTCCCCTCAACCTCTGAAGCTCCAGAGAAAACAATCCAACTTTGGCCAACCACTCCTTACAGCTTATACCCTTGAATCGAAGCAGCATTCAGGTAAGCCTTTTCTGTGCCCTCTCCAAATCTTCCAAAGCCTCTACACCGTCCCTGTAGTGAGGCGACCAAAACATAGAACATACAACAGCACATGAACGGACCCTTCAGCCCACAATGTTTGTGCTGAACATGATGCTTAGTGAAACTGATCTCATCTGCCTGCACATGTTCAATAACCCTCCATTCCCTGCATTTCCATGTACCTATCCAAAAGCCTCTTAAATGTCATGATTGTATCTGCCTCCACCAGTCCCTTTGGCAACGTGTTCCAGACCCTCACCACGCTTTGTGTAAACAAACTTGCATCGCACATCTCTGTTAAACCTTCCCCCTTAGTCTGAAGAAGAGTCTTGACCCGAAACGTTGCCTATTTCCTTCGCTCCATAGATGCTGCCTCACCCGCTGAGTTTCTCTAGCATTTTTGTCTACCTTCAATTTTCAAGCATCTGCAGTTCCTTCTTAAACACCCCTCACTTTATTGTTGTGCCCTCTAGTGTTGGACAGTTCCACCTTGGGGAAAAGATTCTGACTGTCTACCCTATCTAAGCCACTCATAATTTTATATACTTCTAATCAAGTCCCCTCAACTCTCTAATCCAGGCAGCATTCTGGTAAACCTCCTCTGCACCCTCTCCAAAGCCTCCACATCATTCCTGCAATAGGGTGACTAGAACTACACACAATACTCCGGATGCATCCTAACCAAAGTATCTATAGAGCTGCATTATGACTTCCAGACTCTTATATTCAATTCCCCTAACAAACATACCATATGGCTTCTTTACCACCTTATCTACTTGTGCTGCCACTTTTAGTGAGCTATGAACTTGGACTCCACGATTCCCGTGCACATCAATGCTGTGAAGGGTCTTGCCATTAACTGTATCCTCTCTCATTGCATTCAACCACCCAAACTGCAAATCTTTAAACTTCAGTTTAAATTCCATCTTCCATTTCTCTGCCCATTTCTGCAGCTGATCCATATCATCTCACTGTATCTTCTGACAGCATTTCTCACAGTCTGGAACTCCTCCAATGTTGGTATCGTCAGCAAACCTACTCGCCAACCCATCGACATTTACATCCAAGTCACTTATTTATTTCAGAAACAAGAGGTCCCAGAACATATCCCTGTGAAACACCTCTAGTTACTGAGGACCAGCTAGAATAAGTGCTGTCGTCTTTGGTAAGATCATGATCATTTTGGCCAAAGTACTATTGCAACAATATGAATTGTTACTAAAAGCAATAATCTGTAGACATGCTGTGTCAGCTAACATATTCACAGACAACATGGAAATGATTCACCCTGTGGCCCTTATGCTTGATGCCACTTCATCTTTTTTTCTCCAAAATGCTAATTTATTTGCTGCTTGCTCTGACATTCTCAGAAAAAAAAATTTGTGTTTCAGATATTCAGCCATGACCATTTTTTAACAAATTATTACCATGAAGTATCAAACATAACATTTTTGCTCTCTGTAATGCACTGAAATAGATGTATAAAATCTGCTTTTTTGAATCTGTATTCAACTTTATTAAAAATATTTAAACTTTTAAGAAATAATTTTGCATTGCCACATAACAAATAGATGGGCAGAAGCAAATCTTTCCCATCTGTGCAATGACAGATGCAAATAATTTGTACACCATGTTGCAATGGCCTGCTGAGCTCTTATATCCTCTTCCACCTACTCCTATTTCCTGCAGGGCTCACCTTTAAGGGGCGAACTCTGCAATGCAAAGTGAAGTTGCCATTTCTTTTTACTGCCACTACATTATGTATCAGTGACACTTTTGCCAAAAATGCAAAATCATTTAAACGCTCAGTCACGCTCATTTTTGATCCTCCAGCTCTGCTTTATATTTAACCCAGAGAACATTTAGAAAAAGAATTGGCAAAACTATCAAATACAATACAATAAAATGCCAATGTTTAAAAATGAATGATATTCAGATTATTAAGAAAACAGGCAGAAAATTGTTGTAAGGACAGTTTTACCTTAAATTTCAAACCGTTATCCAAATCGTGAACTAAAAAATAGCAAATTTCTTGAACTATTTCTGCTTCAAAGAAATTAAATCTCAAATGTGTAGCAAAGGCATGGTGTTTTTTCCCTGCACCTTTAGTGGATGACCACCCATTCTATTTGGAGCCGATACAACCAGTACAGCCGTGAGTACAAATAAGCACAGCAGCATGGTGATTGGGGGTGGGGTTTCCCGGTGGAGCTGAGAGGATGCCGATTTTGTCCCGCTTCCCCATTATACTTTCAACTAGAAGATAGACACAAAAAGCTGGTATGACTCAACGGGACAGGCAGCCTCTCTGGAGAGAAGGAATGGGTGACGTTTCAGGTCAAGACCCTTCTTCAGACTAGGTTCAATTACTGAAGAACAAAAAGCTTGGAGCAGGCCTGCTGTTTCAGATTGAAATCAAGCACAGCTCTGTTCTGTGTTTCATTGTAACATGGCACACCCATGACTCACCCGACTTGCTATACCACCTGAGGATTTGTCCATTACTTGTACGGGCTCTACGGAATCCTCAGGCAAGGGGGAACATCTTGACGTCTGCTTTTTGATCAACATTGGGATGTGCTAATGTGATGGTCTGAGCTCACTTCTGCTCCCCTGATCCGGAATGCCTTGTCACAAAAAGTCATCCCTTATATGTATCATAGGAATTCACCTCAACCATTTACAAAGATGTTGCCAGGACTTGAGGGCCTGGGCTATAAGAAGATGTTAGGCAGGCTAGGCCTTTATTCCTTGGAGTGCATGAGGCTAAGGACTGATCTTATAGAGGTGTATAAAATCATGTGGGATAGATAGATGAATGCACAGAGTCTTTAACGCAGAGTGGTGGAATCAAGAACCGGAGGACATAAGTGTAAGATTAGAGGGGAAAGATTTAATAGGAACCTGAGGGGCAACCTTTTCACAGGTTGCATATATAAAATGAGCTGTTGGAGGGGTCAGTTGAGGCAGGTACTATAACAACATTTACAAGACAGTTGGACAATTACATGGATAGGAAAGGTTTGAGGGATATAGGCCATACGCGGGCAAGTGGGACTAGCGTGGATGCAGCATCTTGGTCGGTATGGGCAGGTTGGGCTGGAGGGCCTGTTTCCATGCTGTATGACTAACCATCTTGTGGTGGTCCTTATACCACCCAAAACCAATACCAAGATGGTAATGGATGAATTATACTTGATCATGAAATCTGTTGAGTTGGCAAATCCTGCTGGATTATTCATCATCCCCATCATCTCCATCAATCAAGTAAACTTCTGAAACAAATTACTATCATCATGTCCCCTGTCACACACAAGGTGTTAATATTTTGGATCAATGCTATACTACCATCAAGTACATTTAGTGCTCTATCGCCCTTATTTCGGCCAGTTAGATCATCATCGGAGCTGCTCCTGTCAGCTTACAGACACAGATTGAAGCACGAGGCAACAACAACGAATGTAATACAGCAGTGGCCTCAGGAGACTGAGGATCTGCTCGCTTGAAATGGTGGACAGGGACGAGACTACTTCATCCAGCCTGAATGAGTATAACAGTTGTCATTAAGAAATGTGTTAACAACTGCATTCTGATTAAGACAATTAGGTTCTATCCTTTCCAGGAATCTGAGATGAATTGAGTCATTAATTGTCATATGTACTGGCAACAAAATAATGAAATTTTTATTTGCTGCAGCTTAACAGGCATGTTAATGCAATAACACACAGATAATCAATAAATTAATAACTGTAATGCTAGGTAACCATAATAGTGCAAATCTGAAATCTGTAGTGCAACCAAAGACGGTCCACCAAAGATCATAATTGCTGAGGCAGGGTTAGTATTGTGCATGAGGCAGGGTTAGTGTTGTGCAACGCTGAAGAGTTTGCTGGTTGGTGGGAAGAAGCTGTTCTTGAGTATTGTGGTCAGTTAGTTAGATAGAGCTCTTAGGGATAGCGGAGTTAAGGGATATGGAGAGAAGGCAGGAACGGGGTACTGATTGTGGATGATAAGCCATGATCACACTGAATGGCGATGCTGGCTCGAAGGGCCGAATTGCCTACTTCTGCACTTATTGTCTATTGTTTTCAGGCTGCTGTACCTGCTTCCCACTGGTAGTAGTGAAATAGTGTGGCCAGGATGGTGTGGGTTTTTGATGATATTGACTGCCTTTTTGAGGCAATGCCTCCTATAGATTCCTTTCTATCACACTCTTGAACCAAACATCTCTTTCACACCGCTTCTCGGTGGTGCTGTCATGTATTCTTATGTTTAACTATTTCATTCAGTTATTTTCTTATTGCACTTCCGTAATTATTTTGCACTACTTTAGATTGCACTACAATCTTTGCACCATTCTACTGTTTTTCCATTAATTGTCTTATTTATCATTATTGCATACAGTTTAATCTATGAACCGTGAATAAGGAAGTTTATTGCACACTGGTATATATTACAATAAACTAATCCAAATAAAAATCTTAAATCATTTTAGATCGATAAAGATCAAGCTCTAGTCACGTATTGTATTACAGTGGCATTTATTCCACAGTCGTTGAATTGTAATGGACACTTTCTTCCAGTGGTACTCCTGCTACTCACAACTTACGCAAATTCAGTGCGGGTTCATCTAAATTGGGAGGAACTGGGGCAGAGGTGGGGAGCTCAGATAGCTGTGGGGGTTCAAGGTCCAGGGTCAACAGTGGTAATGAAAGTTAGCTGGAGCAGTATGCAAATGTTACCGTCTTTCTCTCCTATCTCTTCAGGGACACCAGGCTGACCTTCATACAACCATTCCCGATGCCATAACCTAGATATCAATATAATAGTCACTACCACCATATCAAAATGAGCGTGGATTGAAATTTCGTTTTCAGTTTTCCTCCTAATCAAAATAATTCAGCATTTCATCTTTTGAGGTGAATAATCTTCTCTGAGAAAACTGTGGGATCCCAAGCAGAAGCAGGGAACAGGAAATAATAGTGAGGAAATGGGAAACAGGCGTATGAATCAGGGATGGGGAAGGGACAGCAGCTGGAGCCAAGGTAGCAGGAATGCATTCCATAAAATCCATCATCCACATGGTTTTTGCCCGAGCTTAACACTCTTTGATGCATTGCTCCATCAGCTTTGATAATGCAGCACAGTGCCATGTCAGACATGGTGCAATCAATGCTGGCAGGAACTTGCAAGGGCCCAGTCACCATCAGCATATGGCCATGGCACATCTCAAGCACCTTCTCCCATCCTACAAGCTTTTAATACAAAACTAGACCAAGTGCAGACCCGTTGGGTCTGTTCCCCCAATGTGCGGTTGTGGGGGGGGGGAGGCGGCATGCAGCGTCACACACACTAACTATCCCCCCCCCCCCTCCCCGCACTCATGCTAATTACCACCCTTGATATTATATTAATATTATTAATTTGCTCCTTTTACCCCATAACCACCCTATCTACTGACGCATAGCCCCCAACTTGTAGTCACATCTAGAGAGGGGGGGGGGGGGGGGGGCGGGGTTAGAGAGTGAGGGCAGAGAGAGAAGGAGCAGAGACAGAGAGAGAGACAGAGACACAGAGAGAGGGGCAAGAGGGATGGGGGGTGGAGAGGAGGAGAAGAGGGAGGGTGGGTGAGGGGGGAATGGTGGGGGAGGAGGGGAGGAGAGAGAGAGGGTGAGAGTGAGGGGGAGAGAGAGGGGGTGCTGAGAGGGGGGAGAGGTGGGGAGCAGGGACAGGGAGGGAGGGGGGAGGGTGGAGGGAAGAGGGTAGGGGGTGTGGAGGGGAGGGGGTTTAGGGGAGGGAGGAGAGAGGGGGAGGAGAGAGGGGAGAGGAGAGAGGGGGAGGAGAGAGGGGGGGAGCAGAGAGGGGGGAGGAGAGAGGGGGGAGGAGAGAGGGGGATGAGAGAGAGGGGATGAGCGAGGGGGAGAGATGGGGGGAGAGAGTGGGGGAGGAGAGAGGGGGAGGAGAGAGGGGGGAGGAGAGAGGGGGGAGGAGAGAGGGGGGAGGAGAGAGGGGGGAGGAGAGAGGGGGGAGGAGAGAGGGGGGAGAGGAGGGGGGGAGAGGAGAGGGGGGGGAGAGAGGGGGAGAGGAGAGAGGGGGGAGGAGAGAGGGGGGAGGATAGAGGGGGAGGAGAGAGGGGGGAGGAGAGAGGGGGAGGAGAGAGGGGGGAGGGGGGGAGAGAGGGTGTGCTGAGAGGGGGGTGAGGTGAGGTGGGAGCAGGGAGGGGGAGGGAGGGTGGAGGGAAGGGGGTAGGGGTGTGTGGAGGGAGGGGGGTTTAGGGGAGGGACGGTGGGGAGAGGGGGGGAGAGAGGGGGGAGGGGGGGGAGAGGAGAGAGGGGGGAGAGAGAAGAGGAGGGAGGAGGGGGGGGAGAGAGGAGGGGGGGAGAGGAGAGGGGAGGGGAGAGGGGGGGAGAGAGAGGAGGGGAGAGAGAGGAGGGGAGAGAGAGAGAAAGGGAGAGAGACGGGGGAGAGAGAGAGAAAGAGAGAGGGATAGGGAGGGGAGAGAGAGGAGGGGAGAGAGAGGAGGGGAGAGAGAGGAGGGGAGAGAGAGGAGGGGAGAGAGAGAGAGAGGGTGCTTTTTTACTTCAACCCAAACAACCATTTGCAGGCAGTGCTTTTTTCCTCAAACTAACCATATTTTCATTTTCAAACCACATTATGGGTACTCACAGCTGTGGAGACATTTGTTCAGTGTTATTCAGAGCTCTGATTGAGGCACACCACTTGCAGAGACTGATTGAGGCACACAACTTGCAGAGACTGATTGAGGCACATCACTTCCTGGTTTTATAGTCCCTCCCCCTCCCTCCAGCAGGGGCAGCAGAGAGAATGGGGAATTTTGTAAAAACATTAATATCTCTGTCATTTTTCATCGACGGGAAAAATCCTCGGCACACATGTGGCGGAGGGGGGCTCTGAGCGAGGTAGCCAAAAATGACGACCGTAGGTGGCGGCGTTCTCTCGGAAATCGCAGCACAGAAGGCCAAAAGCGGTCAAGAACAGAGATTTAGTAATATAGATGACAGTGGTGTTTGAGATAATAATAATTGAAATATTACATTGATTGTGTCTACCAAGAGCTTTCTGTGCCATAAAACCTTCAAGTGGACAGGTTCAGAACAAGTCTCATCTGTAAATTTAGACTGGTGTTAAGAGATTTGTAACCACATTTGACCTACTTTCTCATTTGGAAAAATAATTAGTAATTCCTAATTGTTCAACACAAAATAAATTCTGAGAACTTTCCTGGATTAAGATGTTTTGAGTGATAATAAAATAATTAGCAGAACATAAATAAATGGTGAATCATGGTGACATATAGTAGAACATTACATGTGATTACAATAACCATATTACATTATTAATATGGATTGAAAGGATTTCACTTTCAGATCAAATTGCAAACACATAAAAATGTGCTAGAGAGGGTAAAACTATGACAAATGTAAATTTTACATAGAAATTGTTTTATTATTCTTCCATTTGAAATATTTTGGAGAAATTTACTTCCTATTTTATAACAACATAACTGCGTGAAACAGAATAACTCAGACAAATGGTAGAATTACAGAGAAATTTAAATAGTTTATAGTAAATCTCTTTATCTTCTTTTAGAATCATAACAGCATTCTTACTAACCTTTCCCTACGCAAAGAGAAATTAAGATTACAGCAGTCGAGGATATTGCATGATTTTTCTTAATGTATGATTATTTAATTAATGTTATGAAGAGTGCATTAGCGAATGTATATTTAATTATAAATTACAAATTAAAGATATTTGGAAATTAAGCATGCCAGAAGTGAATTGAGCCATATCAAAATTAAATCGGCATTAATGTAAAAGAGCAATAAAGAGGAGACTAACCATTCTTGTAGCAGATGTTAAATTTTCCATTTCCTCATGAGTCACCCAGACATTTCCTGAGGGCTATTTATAAAGCCCACAGAGAACCAATGTCAATCCAGGTGAGGCAAGCAGTGATAAAGAAGAACATAAAAAACATAAGAAATAGAAGCAGGAATAGGCCACATGGCCCACGGAGCCTGCTCTCCCCTTCACTAAGATCACAATTGATCCTCTAACTCAATTTATTTTGATTCTATTAGTTTCCAAAATCTTTTGAAATCAGTGCTGAGTCTGAACATTTACAGCCTCCGGGAGAGTAAATATTTTTTTCCTCATCTCAGTCCTAAATTACTGACCCTTTACCTTGACAACCTCATGAATCCATAATCTCCAGCTAAAGAGGCTTTTAAAATCTACCTATTAACCACATCAATATTCGACATGGTTAAATATATTAACTCAGATTCTTCCAAGTATTGGCCAACACCACTCAAACTTTCCTCACTGGTGGATCAATCCTGCACCATTTTTAAGGCAAATAGACAATCAAAATTGCACCCAGACACAGATTGGGTTGGGTTTTCGTGAAAGCACTATTAAATTGCAGCAAGACATTTTTTTAATCACTTCCTTTGCAGTAAAAACTAACATACTATTCACATTTTTAATGCCTTGATGTATTGCCTGTTAGCTTAATGTCTTATAAATCATACACCAGATCTAGTTTATCACCATTTTAAAAAAAGTTTTTTCTACTCTTCTTTTCAAATGAGATAATCTACATTTTACTCCATCTGCTACCTGCTTGCCCACCTACATCATCTGACTATATCTCTTTACAGATTTCCTGCATCCGCCTCACAGTTCGTCTTCCCACGTAGGTACATTCTGCCCTTTCGTCTCAGTCATGAATGCAGAGCGTTAAGAGCTAGCGGCCTCATACTGAGCCATGTGGTATATCATTTACAATGTTGCCAATCTGAAAAAGCTTATTATCCCGCATCTACTTTCTGCCTTATAATCAGATCTTTGTTGGTATATTTCTGCAATCCTATTTTACACGTCAATCTATTGTGCAGCATTTTATGAAATATCCAATTGTTATGTACATTGGTATTCTCCTATCTATCCTGCATCTCTTTGATTTGTCACTATTTCCCATTCATTACATGTCTCATCACATTATGATTTTCTAAGTGCATCTTTGTTATGGATTATAGTAACTTCCTGACAATTAATGATTTACTTGTCTATTGTTTCCCACTTTCCCCCTCTTTCAGTATTTATGTATTTATTTAAGATTCAAAATTTTTCACTTGTGGAAAATCATTATTAATACATCCATCAAAACTGTAGCCAACTGTTTAGAATCCTAAAAAGCTGATCTGAGGAGGGGTTAGTTATTAGTTCAATTAATTTATTTAGTATATTTTCTTTATTAATATTAATTACTTTTAAGTTATTCAAAAATCTTCATTTTTGGTTCTCTACTGTCTGTTTACTTTACACCGACAGAAATTTTTTTTTCTTAATGCCCAACACTGAAGTATTTTACTCTAAAGAACTCAAATATTTACATGTTATGCACTGTTGGGAACATTTTTTTGTAAAGGCTGTATTAGTGAATTTGTTGGATATATGTACTAAACAGGAAGTCTGTGGAATTCTCTGCCTCAGAGGGTGGTGGAGGCAGGTTCTCTGGATGCTTTCAAGAGAGAGCTAGATAGGGCTCTTAAAAATAGCGGAGTCAGGGGATATGGGGAGAAGGCAGGAACGGGGTACTGATTGGGGATGATCAGCCATGATCACATTGAATGGCGGTGCTTGCTCGAAGGGCCAAATGGCCTACTCCTGCACCTATTGTCTATTATCTAATTCAATAAGTATGAACAAATAAATAAAATTGAATCCTAATTAAAAAATATATATTTTATAAGACATTTGTTTGCAAACATAATATTAGAATTTAGCTACAGTATAAATGTTCCTCAAATGGTACGGAGAGCTAGCATTAGAAATAACACAAAAAACTGGCTTGAGAAACTAAGAATGTAATAAATAAGAGATAATAAATCTTTAAGTAAAGTCAAGGAGGATTAGAGGGGAGCTGAGGAAAGATTGTTTTTTTTATCTATGAGGGATGGGGGTTTCCGGAGCTCACCGACTGAAATTATAGGAGGCAAAAAAGCTCACTATATTTAAAATTCACCTGGATGAACACTTGAAGAGCTGTGACCTACGATGTTTTATATATATAAGCTGTTGCTGCTGCTTGAGTTTTTTTTTCTCCCTCAATTTATTCCCAGTTGAAAGCACTGACAGATGATATGCTAATGTAGTATAACAGGGATAAGGAGTTGCAAAATATACTGATATGCCTTCCTTATTTTTGGGGAAAGTGGCTAATTTCAGTTTTAATCTCCTATTGCTTTATTTTGTTGACTGCATACAACAGTTAGGCACTGAAATCAATCAGCCATACTTAGAATCCATACTCGAGTATTGATGTGACTTACTAATCTTGACCTAATTTAGAATACATACGAAAACAACCAAATAATTTAAAAACAAATTGCAAACACATGTTAGCGATAGGACATATTAAAAGTAGAGATTAATGTGATAATATAGAAACATAATGAACATTTGTGGTTTGTACTAGTTTTGGCACAAACAAAATGAAGAATTCATACAAGAAGCAAACTGTGATAAAACTATGCATGCATTATTACAGTTGGAATAACATACCAAAAATGATGAAACAGCAGGTTAACATACATAATATAAATTTATGATTAAAAACAATAGTTATACCGTCAGCAAAAACCAGGAATAATAATTAAAGTTAAAATTTATAATACAAAAGATATTTCACGGGATTTAGAGATTTACAACAATCAGTGTGTTATATATTTTATCAATTATGATATTTAAGACACAATTTAAATGAAAATGATATAAGAAGTGTTATACAGTCAATGAAATGGTTGTTTTATTTGATGTAGTATGTTCTTAGAGTTACGGCAAAACTACTTATGTATTCATAACATCTGAATATATTTTCTGTGTATAATGGTTTACTCTCTTGATTTGCACTGAAACCAATAACTAAATACATAAATGACATAGAAAAAACAAAGGAGGCCCTGGCGCGGGGGAGGGGGAAGGATGGGGCGAGAATAAAGGAGGATCCGGCAGGTGTGGACCACTGTGGGGGGGGGGGAGTAACAAGGGTGGTCCTGGTGCGGGTAACTTTGTAACTCTATCTGTGCCCTTTGTGTGATGACTGTTTGCATACCTTGGGCATGCAAGCATAGAATTTCACTGTGATAATAAAGTATTCAAGTATTAAATTCAATTCAATTGAATAGTTTAGAAATAGCCAAAAGATGAAATATGATTTAAAATGAAAGTAGCATGTAAACCAAACCTGATAAATTGCGAGAACTTTATTCACATGTTAAATCCTTCAATTTGATTATATCTTGGTTATTCATTCCCTGATATGTGTTATACGATATATACTGTCAACATGCAAGTGTGAAGATAAGACAGTTAAAAGTTATGACAAATGTTACTCACTGTTCTTGATGTTGGAGGTGCTGATGGACTTGTTAGTGATACCATTTCTTGAATCGCTAGTCTGAGTTTCAACCGGTGAAGAGGGTTGCTGATTCCTATTTCCCTTTGAATCTCAGTATCAGACAAGGCCGACATAATGGCTCCACTCTTCACGTTTGCCCGGCAAGCAGCCACGTACCAAGCAGGCATTCCAAGCCACAGCTGTACACAGCAATAAAACACGATTCTCTTATTAACAAGGTTGTTCAAGTATATCTAAATGTTGCCAGAATCGCAAAGCAAACAGGTGGGTATAATTTTGAAAATGACTGGAGCCTCATCATAATTACATTCAATTAAAATATTGATGTAACATATTTAATACTTAATAATCAGCAATTTGTTTGTTAAAAGAACATGATAAATAGAAGCAGGACCTCTTCCCTGCTCCACCATTCAATAAGATCATGGTTGATCTTTACTTCAGTACGGCTTTCCTGTACTAACACTGCATCATGCAACTCTTTTGGCCTCAAACATATTCAGTCTGCTATTTAGCAAATGAGTCTCCACTGCCCTTCCTGGCAGAGAATTTGAAAGATTCACAACCCACTAAATGAAGAATGTTCTTCTCGTTCTGTTCTGAATGACTGATTCCTTATTTTCAGACAGTAACTCCTAGTTCTGGACACCCAGGCAAAGGAAAAATCATCCATGCACCTACCTGTACTGTTCTTTACCATTGGATGTGCTGATACAATTTCTTGAATTGCCAGTTGAATTGTTAGTGATACTCTTTGTAAGTTTAAATTAGCTCATCTCTCATTTCTTTAACCTCAGAATTGAGTACTTGCGTGTAATTACTTCTCATATGGTAAACCAATCATCCCAGGAATCGCTAATAAACTTTAATTTAATTCCATAAACTGTAAGTATATGCTTCCCTAGACCACTTGTGCACACAATATTTGGACTCCTAAAGTTTGAAGAAGAGTTAGACTCTTGTACGTTAAATTACAGTAAATCACATACAATGTCATCTAAATCTGGCTAAATGTCGACTCCTTTCAAATCCTCACCATTTAAAAATGCTTTTTTTCTTTTTTTCTACCCTGAATTCAACTTGAGTGCATGAATTATATATTTTTAAAATATTGTCTTCCATCTGTCTTGATTTAACTTGTCTTTATCTCTCTGTAGCTTGTCTGGATTCTTCCCAATGCCTTTCAGATTTTCATTATCAGCAAACTCAGATGAATTATAGTCAATCCCCACTTCCAAATCATTGATATAGATTGTTTTCTTCCTCTTATGCAATCCCTTTGAATAGAGGATGATTTGCTTCCAGTCTACTTTTATGAATCCTAAAATGGATCATAAGGCTAATGTGGGAACTGTAGACTTTTCCATGGATTGGGATTGGGAATTAGTTATATGATGGGCAGGTGGGCAGTTCACCATCCACTGGTTATGTAAAATGTTTGTATGCTTATGAAGCATGGCTTTGAAGTTCACACTACCGTCTAAATGCTCCTTCTCCACTTTGCCCAGTCATGGTCAAAGGTTGCGAGATCCCAACAGACAGCAGCGATGTTGCACTTTCTCAAAATAAGCTTTGAGAAGCTTTGATATGGCATTAAAATGGGTTTTTTGGTCTAACTGTCTCTGCCAGCCACGGTACTTATCTAGATTAGTCGTATTTACCCCCAATAGATCTGTATGCCCTGGCTAATCAAATGCTTGACTAGATGCTTCTTAAATGTTGTGCCTTCCATCACCTTTTTATGCAGCAAATTCTAGATTTTAACTTCTCTGGATGAAATAAATATTCTCCTCAGATCCCATCCTTGAAGTTTGTCTTCAGTTCATTTAGTGAACATCAGCCATGACAGTTTATCAACAGAAAGATAGCAACATTGGTGTCTATGTAAAATATTCCAAATACACCTGGACAAGTCAACCAATGTAGCTGTCTGCTTCCAAGCCAACATTTCAATAGAGGCTCTATTACATGATATAATTTATGTCGGGCAGGCCACATCGATCGCACATCTAACTACAAAGTCTATTTTGAGCTCTGTCATGGCAAAGGGTTACCAGATGTAGAGAGGGGAAAATTCTGACATATTTGGAATGCTGAATCTCTCAGTTTACTCCATGTTTGAACTCCACATGGAGCGCAGATTGGGAGTCACGCCTTGATGAGATAACCATACTGGGGAATTTGCCACTCGGATCTGGTTTGCCAGGTGAGGAGGGGGCTGTGGATTCCCCAGCAGGATCAAAAACAAGACCTGTCAAAGGGCAGGTGAGCTTCTAGCGAGCCAACGGCCATCCACACTTCAGTAGAAGTTGCGATCACAGTCATACATCGCATTGTAAGGAATGATGATAAAGCACACGCACCAAAATCCTATATTTCCAGCGGCGGAAGTCCGCAGGAACTGGAGGACAGAGATGTGTGGTGCGTCCGTCATCGTTCCCGTCGGAAATCAGCACCACTGCGTCGCTAATGTTTTCAACGATGATGAATGAATGAAAGTTATTGATATGGTTGTTAATGTTCTGAGTTAACTTGTTTTTTTTTAAATCATTGTAATTATGTTTTCCATGTCATTAGTTTTCCAATGTCTCAGTAGATAAGAAATATTTAAAACTATGTAAAACCATTTCAGCTTTTACACCCAGCATTGCTGGTTGTGAAATGCCGTCAGGAGTATTGAGTTCTTGGGTCTCCTCATCGAGCCACCCAAGGTCCCCATCACTGACCAAACTTACTGCTGGAGCCTAGGAGGCAGAAGCCCACTGAGATAAGTGTCCACATTCAGCCTCCATGTCAGGCTGAGGAACAAATGGGAATGGGGGGTAAACAGGCATCGATTCTGGAGACATGTATAAATCTTGCATGATCCATCCACGACTCTGGATGTATACCAATCAAACATCCAAAAATGGTGCAGAATGTATAGACATTTCTGGTATAAAATGTTACCAGTGCAGAGTGCATTTTGAGAGCTTGCTGAGTGTTCTATCACCTTAAATTAATAATAGAAACATGGGTGCAGGAGTAGGCCATTTTGCCCTTCGAGCCAGCACCGCCATTCAATATGATCATGCCTGATCATCCGAAATCTGTACCCCATTCCTGCTTTCTCCCCATATCTCTTGATTCCGTCCGCCCTAAGAGCTATATCTAACCTCTTATATAATCATACAACCTGAATAATTTTATACCACAAGTGAATTGGTTCACCTGACAGACACACTTATTGCTAGTGACACAAATTTATAACATTATCCCTGTAGAAAAAAAAACTTGAATAATGAAAAGCAAAGCTATCATGTAAACCTTTATCTGATTGTGTAAACTGTTATTCAGCTGACTATACGTATTCATTCTTTGGATGAGTCGTGAATTGTTTACATACAGAAACAACAAAGATAAAACTCTTTTACCTCAAGCCATGCTACTACTGTTGGTCCATCCCACTGTGCAAATGGCAAACCTTTTCTCCGGGCTTCTTCTAATAATTCATGTCTGTAAAATACAAGCTATATTGAAATGGACATCTTCACTAGGTATTAATCTTAAATCATCAACGTAAGCATAATCTTCTATATGAGTACAAAATGGGATAAAACAAATCAGCAACTGGTTTAAACCTTGGGAAATTTTCTTTTTTTGTCACAATGTTTGCATTTAATGCATCTTCATTAAATAAGATTTTCTTTTGGTTAATACTTACTTTTTCTTCAATCTTCTGTCTTTTTCTGCTTGTGTTCCTAATTTGCCCAATCCAAGGGAATCTTGGTTACTCATTTCTGCATCAAATATACCTGCTGAAAGGAAGTGTGTGTTTAAGGTAAAATGAACAGAATTAACAAACCACTTTGCAAATATGCAGAAAGAATTAAGTCATACTTCTCTTTTTTTCCAGTTCATTTTGTGTTTGTCAATATAGGGGCTGCAAGTTAGTTTCAAAATCTGCCCTCAATAACAACAGATTCATTGAAGTATTGTTTTCAATTAATATGTTAAACACACAGCAATTATGTGACTGGAGGATCAATTGAAATGTGAGTTAGCCAGTGATTGTAAAAAAACAAAAAAACAGAGTTTTGTTTGAGGATGTTGGATAAAATCAGAACTTGGATGAAAATGATTGCGGTAATATCATTAGATAATGTGCATATCAGTTATTAACAAAAGAACTTTCATAATTTATTAGCTCTATTTGTAAACTTATGAATAGCAAACCAAGGTAGGACAAAAATAGGGTTTGTAATGAAAAAAAAAGCCCACTAGCTTGCAATCACTCACCCAGGCCATTCAAGTGGATAACAAAAATAATGCGGATGCAGAGTGGATAAAAGGTTCGCTTTCCTAGAAGAGATTCAGGACTGAAATGGAGTCTTATATGGAATAAAACCATAGTAATTTAAGACCATCTATTATTATATAAAACTCTGTGTGGGTGTGTTTCTGACTTGTGGCTGCCAGCCTTTGATTCGTTGCCACGCCAACGTCAGACGCAGAAACGCCCAGATTTTTTCCATTTCGGTAGAGATTTCACTTTTCATTCCAAGTATCCACTCCTGATTAAATTTTGTCGTGTTTATGTACACATTTTTAATAAAATCCTTCTAACCCACCCCCCCAAAATTTCCAAAAAAACTGCTCTCACCCATAACATGTTGGTGAACGTTCAATCGTGTGATGTCACAATGCAACGTTCCATCGTGTGATGTCACAATGCCCAATGCTCACAGATGTCCAATCGGAATGGGTCCATTTACATATGCCTTTGCAGCAGCCCCAGCCCCTCCCACCCACCCCCGCAGCCTGTGTCGAAGTGCGTCATCATGTGTGTGGGAATAGAGAAAGAGGATTGGGGGTGATAGGGAATGGGGAACAGATGGACTGTCCCTACCCTTCCCCCTTCCACTCTCCCTCCCCACTATTTCCCCTCTCTCCCCCCACCCCTCTCCCCCTCCCTCCACACTCTTCCCCCTCCCTCCCCTACCCCATCTCCCTCCTCCCCCACACATATCTCCCCCTCCCTCATCCCTCTCTCCCCCTCCCCCATCCCTCTCTCCCCCTCCCCATCCCTCTCTCCACCCCTTCTCCATCTCCCTCTCCTCGCCCCTCTACCTCTCCTCCCCCTCCTCCCACCCCATCCCTCTCTCCCCCACCCCCCTTCCCTCTCCCCCCTTCCCTCCCCCACCCCTTCCCTCTCTCCCTCACCCCCTTCTGTCCCCCACCCCTTCCCTCTCTCCCCCCCTTCCCCCTCCCCACTCTTCCCCCTCCATTCACACTCTTCCCCCTCTACCCCCTACCCCATCTCCCTCCTCGCCTTCCTCCCCTCTCCCCCACACCTCTCTCCCCCTCCCCCACCTCTCTCCTCCCCCTCTCCATCTCCCTCTCCTTCTCCTCCCCCTCCTCCCACCCCCATCCCTCCCTCCCCCACCCCACTTCCCTCTCTACCCCACCCCCTTCCCTCTCTCCCCCGCCCCCTTCCCCTACCCCTCTGTCCCTCTTCCACCACTCCCCCTACCCCTCCCTCCCCACTACCACTTCTCTCCCCCTTACCCCACACCTCTCCCTCTCCGTCCCCCACCCCTCTCTCTAGAATGTAATAAAAACTCTTGCCTACCTTAGAGCTTTGCAACATCCCTTTAACTCAGAAACCTGATCCTGTTAGGATTTCCTATCTTTACAGGTTAGCACAAGAGCAAGGTTAAAGATGAAAATAACATAATTTAGGATGTTATATTCTTTCTCTTTGACGTGATTTGCATGCTTGTACTTCATAAGGGGTCCTCCCACTCTTTTCTCCTCCAGCACATTGCCTGCACTGCAAGCTAACTAACGCTCCCATGCCTTCACATGGCTGGGGTACAGCATTTTAGTTCTTCTGCCACTCGTATTATAAAACTTATTTTATGTTCTAACCACTCAACCTCCTTTCACTGCATCTTAAAACTTATTAAATTAACTTTTCCAAGTTCTAAAGATAGGTTATTGACGTAAACTGCTGATCATCAATATACATACTGCATGCTGTCTAGTGTGGTGAGTATTTCCAGCATTTTTTCTTTTATAGCAATATTCTTTGGCTAACTTATTTGGAAATGTTAATGCAGAATAGATTGAATATAGAAGATATAACTCAGACAAATAAGTAGAATTTGTGAGAAAAGTGAGCACCACCTTATAAACAAACGCATTAAAAGAAAAATCAAGTATGTGCTCGATAATATATGAATATATCTCAATAAAGCAAAGGTAACTGCATTAAAATGATATACTGCAATCCCATACATAAAGGAATTAAAACTATACTGAAGCTTAAAAGAAACACATATTAGAAATAAATTTCATATTAAAAAGAATCAAAAGAAATTAACAGAATATAAAGACACTACAAGCATAAAAGTTGTAAAATAATAGACAAAAGGGAAGATCATATCACAAATATAGGATTGAACAATGGCAAAGATGTTAAGATAATATTTTGCTGTAATTCTTAGAAATGACGATGGAAACATTACTATAATGGAGGATAAAAAGACAACAAGCAACTATGCAAAAGGGTCTGATTATATAAAAAAGGTGGTGTAAAGTAGAGTGATAAGCATATATCCTGATACCATGGATCTTAACCTGCTTATAACATTATACAGAACAAAAGGTTCTAACTATAGCTGCATAAATGAATGGAAAAGAGCTGATGAAAGGATTATTTTATACACTGTTTTCTGTACTGCAGTTCTACACGGCACAACCCTAAATGGGGATTTAATGGAGTGAATAGAAAACACGAATGAAAGATAACAGTTAAACATATCTGTTATCTGAACTGACTGCCATCATCTGAATTTTATTTTTATTTAAGCAAGTGCTGATTCTCATTAACAATTAACAATTTAAGATAACTGGCAAAAGAACCAGAGCCATGATGGTTATAATAATCTGGAATGTACTGCCAGAAATGGTTACTGGTCAATAATAAATTCCAAAATCGAATTAGATAACTCTTTGAAAGAAAACATATGCTCTAAAAACACATGCCAGTGCATGGTGAATGAGGAGAGTGGAACTAATTGAATAACTGATACAGAATTGCCTTCTGAGCATTATCATTTCTACATTACAAAGGAATAATGTTCTAATTGTTGATGAATCAGTAACGAGGAGTTGTCAGCTTCCAGGATGACGGCCACAAGACAATATTTTACATTGTTTTTGTGCAAAGCAATAAGAGATCAAGTTTACTAGATGAATAAAAGCTAACAACATTCAAATGCTAAACTAAAAAGAAAATAAACTTGTTTATTTTTATTCTGGTTGACAGAGTAGACAAGATGCTTTTTGTTCCAGAAACACTTTTATAAAAAGAAAATTATTTCAGCAGCAAACAAAATATATACACAAATGTAGTCACTTCATAAAATAGGAAACATTTTCTAATTCAATCCAGCAATTAATAATTGGTTTGCTAACCTTGTACTGAGGCCAAATGGTCTTTGGCAAGATGTCCTAGGCGCCCTTTCTCTCTCTTTCCAAATAAGCGGCCTATTGAGGATTTGATTCCTTTCTTCTTTTGTCCTTTATGGAGTGAGTCCTGGCTACTTGTACTACTATAATTGCCCATTTCTGCTTCTATTGATGCTGAAAAACTGTAAATGATTAGATTAGAAATTGGCTATTTGCAATATTTTTTTCTCATTCAGCACTTTACAAATAATTCCTCACCTACTGCCAAAATTTCAAGACTTCAAATAACGGGTCACCAAATTTAACTGCCTATAAATGAAATAAAAATGAGGTTGCCATGAAAATTTCATGTATTTTCACTATAATTTAATAAACATAAAAAACACAGCATTTGTAAACTCATAAATTAAGTGAAAAATATTTTTAAAATTGTTTATTTGCTAAATGTATCCTTTGCGCATAAGCTCAGCCCAGGAAGGAAAAAAAATCACAGAGGTGTTTCAACAGATAATAGACAATAGACAATAGACAATAGGTGTAGGTGTAGGCCATTCGGCCCTTCGAGCCGGCACCGCCATTCACTATGATCATGGCTGATCATCCACAATCAGTACCCCTTTCCTGCCTTCTCCCCATATCCCTTGACCGCTATCTTTAAGAGCTCTATCTAACTCTCGCTTAAAAGCATCCAGAGAATTGGCCTCCACTGCCTTCTGAAGCAGAGAATTCCACTGACTCACAATTCTCTGTGTGAAAAGGTTTTTCCTCATCTCCATTCTAAATGGCCTACCCCTTATTCTTAAACGGTGGCCCCTGGTTCTGGACCCCCCCAACATCGGGAACACGTTTCCTGCCTCCTGCGTGTCAAATCCCTTAATAATCTTTTTTATTTCAATAAGATACCCTCTCATCCTTCTAAATTCCAGTGTATACAAACCCAGTCGCTCCATTCTTTCAACATATTACAGTCCCGCCATCCCCGGAATTAACCTCATGAACCTACGCTGCACTCCCTCAATAGCAAGAATGTCCTTCCTTAAATTTGGAGACCAAAACTGCACACAATACTCCAGGTGTGGTCTCACTAGGGCCCTGTACAACTGTAGAAGGACCTCTGCTCCTACACTCAACTCCTCTTGTTATGAAGGCCAACATGCCATTAGCTTTCTTCACTGCCTGCTGTACCTGCATGCTTACTTTCAGTGACTGCTGAACAAAGACACCCAGATCTCGTTGTACTTCACCTTTTCCTAACTTGACACCGTTCAGATAATAATCTGCCCTCCTCTTCTTGCCATCAAAGTGGATAACCTCACATTTATCCACATTAAACTGCAACTGCCATGCATCTCCCCACTCATCCAACCTGTCCAAGGCACCCTGCATCCTCATAGCATCCTCCTCAGAGTTCACACTGCCACCCAGCTTTGTGTCATCTGCAAATTTGCTAATGTTACACTTAATCAGTTCATCTAAATCATGAATGTACATTGTAAATAGCTGCGGCCCCAGCACTGAGCCTTGCGGTACGCCACTAGTCACTGCCTGCCATTCAAATGACACCAGTTCAAATAATTTAACTCCAAAAATAATCTTCTCATTAAGAAGAAAAGGTATTATGGGTATGCTCTGACCACAATTTGGTATAACATTCCTGTGTACTATCCCTATCCTTAAATGACATTTATCGGTAAAATACATTGTTATTATACCATCAGTCAAAACGTAAATTATGTATAAATCCATCAATGTATGTTTGAAGGAGCTTATGGGGATGGATCCCTGCAATAGAGATACTCACCTTCGCATATCATCATGATAGGATGGGAGGGTATGTGTCATTCTGAGTGGTCTTGGCGATGATGGAGGTGATGTTTCACATTTTATCGTAGCTTTATCTTCGTGATCATCTTCCTGCACAGCTGCAATCTGAACAGCAAGAGGAGAGATCTCCGTTCTCAAACATATACTAAGTGTCTATGTCAGAAAATACTTCCAAAATTGCAGTTTTAATATTACTCACTAAATGTATATTACTAAATTATATAAAATGTAATAATTAGCACTAACCGTAAAATATCTAAATATATGCTCAACAATATCAAATAAATAATGAGTTTAGACAAATTATGATTTTTTGAAAAATGCTAATCAAAGAATGATTTGATGTTCAAAATCTAAATATATAGTATTCCCTTGAAATGCAATTAAGATAATTACCTTTCTCCGATGCTTCCTTAGATCACTAGGCTGATTTGGCAAAAGAGTAAAGGCACAAAAATAAATAAGAACAGCAGATGGTCATTGCAAGCATTGCCAATTTGAATATGAATAATAGTTTACAATAAGTCATACATAATAAACCAGAAAAAGCATTTACAACCAGAGCTTCGAACATGCTTTCGAACCTAGACTTTCCATTCAAAAATACCATGCAATTTTCTATGTAAGGCTTGAACTATGATGATGACCCGTGCTTTCTGCGATCTAAAAATTTGGAATGCAAAAAATTCAACTCTAGTTTGCCTTGCCTTTTTCTCCAGTAAGTACTCTCAAGAAAATTCAGAAAAAAGTGCATCACATTTCATTCATAAACTTACCAGTGTCATGATGCCCATACGATCCATGTCCCTGGCAGGGCTACGTGCTTGAAATTTTGGTGTTGAGTGCCCACTTATCGGAGGGGAGGAACTGGCTAATGAAGACGCAGTAACCGAGCCTGTAATAGATCTCCCTGGATGCATTCTGGCCAAATTTAGACCTTCGAGGCTAACACTACCCACTCGATTCTCAATTTCCTCAGCACGAAGTTCAGTTGACTCCTTCTCTTCCTGGATTAACCTGAAAAATTCACAAAGGTTTAAGAAAAAATTGTCATGCATTTCATTTCTTTCACACCCCACACAATATTTATAATTCATTCAAATGCCTTTGATCATTGGTCAAGTCAATGCTTAAAATACTGTCATGATTTAGAATTAGTAATCTTGTAACTTTTGGACTGTTCTCCGTATCCACATGGAGGAAAATCTGTTGTTCTTCTGCAATCTTTCCAAAATGTAACTGGACTCTCAAGAAATATGCTTAACTCACAAATGCTCTCCGAAATGGCCAAAGGCTCCTCAAAACTGATTAATGCATGAACTGCATCAGTTCAAAATGGCGCCTCTCCATTTTCTCCAAAGGCAATTGGGGATGAACAATAAATGCTGGGCTTAACAGCAAAACCACCTCTCATAAATGAACTATGATTTTGGTTATGCTCGTGAATTTTCTGGTTGTGCAATTGCCATGTTTATCCATGCGCCTCCGAGATGGATTCTTAGAGCTGCTTGTATTGGGGCCTACCAGAGAGAAGGCAATTCTGGATTTACTGTTGTCTAATGAACCAGATTTAATAAGGGAACTCAAGGTAAAGGAACCGCTAGGAGGTAGTGACCATAATATGATAAGTTTTAATCTTCAATTTGAGAGGGAGAAGATTAAATCAGAAGTGTCAGTGTTGCAGTTGGACAAAGGGGATTGTGAAGGCATGAGAGAGGAGCTGGCCAAGGTCGACTGGAAAAAGATCCTAGCAGGAATGACGGTGGAACAGCAATGGCAGGAACTTCTGGGCATAATCCAGAAGATGCAGGATCATTTCATTCCAAAGAGGAAGAAAGATTCTAAAGGGAGTAAGAGGCAACCGTGGCTGACAAGGGAAGTTAGGGACGGTATAAAACTAAAAGAAAAGATGTATAACATAGCAAAGAGTAGTGGGAAACCTGAGGATTGGGAAACTTTCAAAGGACATTAGAAAGTAACAAAAAGGGCAATACATGGTGAAAAAATGAAGTACGAAGGTAAGCTCACCAAGAATATGAAGAAGGATAGTAAAAGCCTCTCTAGGTATGTTAAGAGAAAAGGATTAGTAAAGACAAATGTGGGTCCCTTGAAGGCAGAAACAGGTGAAATTATTATAGGGAACAAGGAAATGGCAGAAGAGTGGAACAGGTACTTTGGTTCTGTCATCACTAAGGAAGACACAAATAAACTCCCAGATGTACCAGAGGACAGAGGAACTAGGGAGACAGAGGAACTGAAAGAAATTTGCATTAGGCGAGATATAGTGTTGGGTCGACTGATGGGACTGAAGGCTGATAAATCCCCAGGGCCTGATGGCCTGCATCCCAGGGTACTCAAGGAGATGGCTCTAGAAATTGGAGGCACATTGGTGATCTTTTTCCAATGTTCTATAGATTCAGGATCAGTTTTTGTGCATTGGAGGGGAGCTAATGTTATCCCACTTTTCAAGACAGGAGCGAGAGAGAAAACGAGGAATTATAGACCATTAGTTTCAATATAATTATGGAGAGGGTCAGAACTGGACCTAGGGTTGAGATTTTTGATTGGAGAAAGGCTAACTTTGAGGAGATGCGAAAGGATTTAAAAGGAGTGAATTGGGACATTTTGTTTGATGGGAAGGATGTGGAGGAGAAATGGAGGACATTTAAAGATGAAATTTTAAGAGTACAGAATCTTTATGTCCCTGTTCGGTTGAAAGGAAATAGTAAAAATTGGAAAGAGCCATGGTTTTCAAGGGAAATTGGACACTTGGTTCGGAAAAAGAGAGAGATCTACAATAATTATAGGCAGCATGGAGTAAATTAGGTGCTTGAGGAGTATAAAGAATGTAAAAAGAATCTTAAGAAAGAAATTAGAAAAGCTAAAAGAAGATATGAGGTTGCTTTGGCAAGTAAGGTGAAAGTAAATCCAAAGGGTTTCTACAGCTATATTAATAGCAAAAGGATAATGAGGGATAAAATTGGCCCATTAGAGAGTCAGAGTGGACAGCTATTTGCAGAGCCAAAAGAGATGGGGGAGATATTGAACAATTTCTTTTCTTCAGTATTCACCAAGGAGAAGGATATTGAATTATGTGAGGTAAGGGAAACAAGTAGAGTACCTATGGAAACTATGAGATTCAAAGGAGAGGAAGTACTGACACTTTTGAAAAATATAAAAGCGCATAAGTCTCCAGGTCCTGACACGATATTCCCTAGGACATTGAGGGAAGTTAGTGTAGAAATAGCAGGGGCTATGACAGAAATATTTCAATTGTCATTAGAAATGGGAATAGTGCCGGAGGATTGCCGTACTGCGCATGTTGTTCCATTGTTTAAAAAGGGTTCTAAGAGTAAACCTAGCAATTATAGACCTGTTAGTTTGACGTCAGTGGTGGGCAAATTAATGGAAAGGTTACTTAGAGATAATATATATAAGCATCTGGATAAACAGGGTCTGATTAGGAACAGTTAACATGGATTTGTGCCTGGAAGGTCATGTTTGACTAATCTTCTTGAATTTTTTGAAGAGGTTACTCGGGAAATTGATGAGGGTAAAGCAGTGGATGTTGTCTATATGGACTTCAGTAAGGCCTTTGACAAGGTTCCTCATGGAAGGTTGGTTAAGAAGGTTCAATTGTTGGGTATTAATGGTGGAGTAGCAAGATGGATTCAACAGTGGCTGAATGGGAGATGCCAGAGAGTAATGGTGGATGGCTGTTTGTCAGGTTGGAGGCCGGTGACTAGTGGGGTGCCACAGGGATCTGTGTTGGGTCCACTGTTGTTTGTCATGTACATCAATGATCTGGATGAAGGTGTGGTAAATTGGATTAGTAAGTATGCAGATGATACTAAGATAGGTGGTGTTGTGGATAATGAAGTGGATTTTCAAAGTCTACAGAGAGATTTAGGCCATTTGGTAGAGTGGGCTGAAAGATGGCAGATGGAGTTTAATGCTGATAAGTGTGAGGTGCTACATCTTGGCGGGACAAATCAAAATAGGAAGTGCATGGTAAATGGTAGGGAATTGAGGAATGCAGTTGAACAGAGGGATCTAGGAATAACTGTGCACAGTTCCCTGAAGTTGGAATCTCATGTAGATAGGGTGGTAAAGAAAGCTTTTGGTGTGCTGGCCTTTATAAATCAGAGCATTGAGTATAGAAGTTGGGATGTAATGTTAAAATTGTACAAGGCATTGGTGAGGCCAATTCTGGAGTATGGTGTACAATTTTGGTCGCCTAATTATAGGAAGGATGTCAACAAAATAGAGAGAGTACAGAGGAGATTTACTAGAATATTGCCTGGGTTTCAGCAACTAAGTTACAGAGAAAGGTTGAACAAGTTAGGTCTTTATTCTTTGGAGCGCAGAAGGTTAAGGGGGGACTTGATAGAGGTCTTTAAAATGATGAGAGGGATAGACAGAGTTGACGTGGATAAGCTTTTCCCATTGAGAGTAGGGAAGATTCAAACAAGAGGACATGACTTGAGAATTATGGGACAGAAGTTTAGGGGTAACATGAGGGGGAACTTCTTTACTCAGAGAGTGGTAGCTGTGTGGAATGAGCTTCCAGTGGAAGTGGTGGAGGCAGGTTCGATTTTATCATTTAAAAATAAATTGGATAGGTATATGGACGGGAAAGGAATGGAGGGTTATGGTCTGAGTGCAGGTAGATAGGACTAGGGGAGAATAAGTGTTCGGCACGGACTAGAAGGGCCGAGTTGGCCTGTTTCCGTGCTGTAATTGTTATATGGTTATATGGTTATAGACAGTTAGCCTGACATCGGTGGTGGGGAAGATGCTGGAGTCAATTATTAAATAAGTAATAATGGCGCATTTGGATAGCAGTAAAAGGATTGGTCCAAATAAGCATGGATTTATGAAGGGGAAATCCTGCTTGACTAATCTTCTGGAATTTTATGAGGATGTGACAAGTAAAATGGATGAAGGAGAGCTAGTGGATGTAATGTATCTGGACTTTCAGAAAGCCTTGGATAAGGTCCCACACAGGAGAATAATGGACAAAATTAGAGCACATGGTATTGGGGGTAGGGTATTGACATGGATAAAGAATTGGTTGGCAGACAGGAAACAAAGAGTAGGGATAAACTGGTCCCTGTCAGAGTGGCAGGCAGTGGCGAGTGGAGTGCCGCAAGGCTCGGTGCTGGGGCCGCAACAATTTACAATATATATTAATGTTTTGGATAATGGAATTAAAAGTAACTCGAGCAAATTTGTAGATGACACAAAGCTGGGTGGCAGTGTGAACTGCGAAGAGGATGCTAGGAGGTGTGAGTGGGCAGATGCATGGCAGATGCAGTATAATGTAGGTAAATGTGAGGTCATCCACTTTAGCGCAAGAACAAGGAGGTAGATTATTATCTCAATGGTGTCAGATTAGGAAAAAGGGAAGTGCAACGAGACCTGACCGTCCTTGTACACCAGTCACTGAATGTAAACATGCAGGTACAGCAGACAGTGAAGAAAGCTAATGGCATGCTGGCCATTATAAAGAGAGGATTTGAGTATAGGAGTAAAGAGGTCCTGCTGCAGTTGTACAGGGCCCTGGTAAGACCATATCTGGAGCATTGTGTGCAGTTTTGGTCTCCTAATTTGAGGAAGGGCATCCTTGCTAGTGAGGGAGAGCAGCGGAGGTTCACAAGGTTAATCCCCGGGATGACAGGACTGTCATATGAGGAAAGATTGGAAAGACTGGGCTTGTATTTACTGGAATTTAGGATGAGGGAGGATCTTATAGAAACATAAGATTATAAAAGGACTGGACAAGCTAGATACAGGAAAAATATTCCCAATGTTGGATGAGTCCAGAACCAGGGGCCACAGTCTGAGAATAAAGGGGAAACCATTGAAAACTGAGATGAGAAAAAACGTTTTCACGCAGAGTTGTGAATTTGTGGAATTCATTGGATGAATTTAAAAGACAGTTAGATAGAGCTCTTGGGACTAGCGGAATCAAGGGGTATGGGGAGAAGGCAGGCATGGGTTACTGATTGTGGATGATCAGCCATGATCACAATGAATGGCGGTGCTGGCTCAAAGGACCCAATGGCTTCCTCCTGCACCTATTTTCTAAGTTTCTATGTTTCTAAAAGGTAGAGATTAAAGGAGAAGGAGAAAACTATTAAACAAGTGTTCAAAAAGAAATGAGTGATGCTGGAAATGCCCAGCAATCAGGTAGCTTTCTTCTGAATTCATAGTCATACAGCTTCATTGAAATATAAAAACAAACTAAATTACATGTACCAAAGCCAATCTAACTACAAAGGTAAACTAATTATGAATTTATAATCAGTCTGGCTAGGTCCTCTTATTAAAAATTGTGGATTCAATTGCTTGCATAGACATACTTGAGAATAGGTTCATTGCACGTTATACCACTTTGTACAGATACTGGTTACTCCGTGTACTATCTATATTTATCTAAATTAAAGCATATCTGCAAAATCTTAATTAATCTCCCAAATTTGTCTTCAATATCTTTTATAATAGTAAGTCATTATTGAAATGTAATATGATAAAGACACCTTATTTCATTGTTAATAGCATCAAGCTGCTCTTGTAACATCATGGCAAGCGTCTGAGCATCAGAATGTCCACTAGGTGAAAGAAGATCCATGGAACTAAATATTGTTTCTCTGTCATCATCATCATCAATGTCAGACATTTCAGTGTCACTTTCAAACTGATGGCTGCTCAGCATACCAATCTGCTGAGTTCTGCTCCATTCATTGTCACCAAGTGTCTGTATCTGAAATGCAAACAAAGTGTCACATTTCTGGGATGATTGTCCTAATCATTTATTATAACTTTAGTGGAAGGTTTTACAGGAAGCTTAGAGATGCAAATCTTCTGCTGTAGTTATGGTAGATGAATCTCATATTCCATGACTCCCCATGTCATCCACATTTCATTGCCCATGGTCGATGCAAACTAAATGGAAAGCTAGAAACTATTACTTTTATATTATCTTGGTTTTAAATCCCTCCATATTATTATCATTTGTATCTTTCAGAAGTCACATCCATAGATACATCAACAGAAATTAATGTTACATTTCAAATCATGGGAAAAATATCATGTATATAAAATCTACTGAGTTGAAAATTAATTGTTATTTTTCATGTTGAAGTCAAATTTCTTGCACATATTTTCATTTTCAGTGCAGAGATTTTAAAGCAATTTTCCCTCCAAATAATTGGGGTTCAGTCAGGTAGAACTACAGGTATAAAAGATCTCAAACCCAAACCCAATTTATACCTAATCTTTTCACTTACAGTTATAATGGAGGTGAACCAGGCCCTGGGGGGCAACTTGCTTGCGGAAACTGAATCCCTTATTGAAATATTTTAATGATGATACGTGCCTCACATTCTTAAACTTTAACACTGACCTCTGGTTTCGTGGAGTTGAGAAACCTGCGAGCCAAAAGGAGTCATACTCTTGCACCATTGCTTCTTGGTAGTGGATGCAAATGTTTCTGTGCTGGTACCAAGGAAACCTGTTTGGACTTTGGAATCTTCCAAACCTTCACAAACATATGCCCGATGAGGGATGAAATCACCTCCAGCCATCTGCCCTTCCATTTGATTTATTTTCTCCCCAGGTTCCCCAATCCATGAGGCCACCTTGACCCTCTTCAATCCAAGTCTTTCATAAGATTTCACGGATTTTCTCTCCTTCTCTTGCAACAATTGTAATCCTACATGATCTGACTGACCTGCACATCAATCTTCTATTTCCCAATGCCACCCACACCACTTCCATATAGCTGTCACCGGTTGAAATGGCAATATCAAATCTAACTCACGGTCTGAAGAAGGGTTTCGGCCCGAAACGTTGCCTATTTCCTTCGCTCCATAGATGCTGCTGCACCTGCTGAGTTTCTCCAGCATTTTTGTGTACCTTCAATTTTCCAGCATCTGCAGTTCCTTCTTAAACACTAACTCACAATATCTCTGGGCACCCCATAAATATCTCCCCAAACACATATTCTCCCAGCCCCTCATCTATGTTCAATCAAATTCTCTGCTCTTGGTAGATATTGTTTCTCTCTAACCCTGATCTCTCTAGCCACTCCACATGTCTTCCAATCTCCACTAACTCACAGTTAGACCATAAGATATAGGAGCATGATTAGGCTATTTGGCCCATTGAATCTGCTCTGCATACAGATCAGTTCTCTGATCAATGAGTCTCCCAGCACAACCCTTGATTCCCAATCTCAATCAGCAACAATTTGCCAGAGAAACTCAATGTTTTGAGCCCTGATGCAGGTTTTTAATCCAAAATGTCATCCATTCCCATTTCCCTGCAGATGCAGTTCAACCTGCTGGGTTCCTCCAGCAGATATGTGTTGCTTCACATTCCAGCACCTGCAGTCTCTTTTTCTGTGTGACCTCAATCTCTTTATTAACTATAAAGACTATAAAACCATCATCAATAAAGTTATCTCATTGGACTCAATTTATTCTTATTTAATCATACAAATTGAATTAAGAGTTGAGCAAAAGATAACATGTACATTAACAATTATGTAGCTATGCATTAATTCAAACCTCAAGTACAAACCTTTGGTTCTTCTCTGCGGCCCAATGAACGCCCTCTCTGTGATCTCCTTAGCAAATTGGAAGACCTAAAATGGTCAGACTGGCTATCTATCAATGAGCCCATGGAATACCGTTTCTCAGGTGAGGGATCCAAAAGTGGCCTGCAGATAACAATACATAGATTATATTGCTAAGAATATTATGGACTGGAGGTCACCGTCTTCCAAAAATTATTTTTACTGTAAATAATGCTGAAATATTAATGTAAATCATAACAGTCATTATATTTGTAATATTTAACATGCTATAAATGAAATGTTATGTAAACAAAATTATCTAAACGCTTGAGACATCAACTATATTTCAACGGCAACCAGAAAGACGCTACAACTCTTTGGGTGACTAGGAGACCTCTCACGACCATACAGGGACCCCTGGCGACATGTCACGGGTGTTGCGGGGTGTCACCAGGGGGCATGTTGCCAGGAGGTCGCCTGCATGGTCGTGAGAGGTCGCCAGGGTGGCGCCTCTATGGTCGTGAGAGGTCTCCTAGTCACCAAAAGAGTCATAGCATCTTTCTGGTCACCGCTGAATTTTCAACATGTTGAAAATTTTCGGCGACCTATGGCGGGTGCCGGCAGTCTCCGAAAAAGTCACGTAAGTGGGACAGGCCCTTGAGTGCTGTTCTATATCAATTTAAAATACGTGTATTCAACTGGCATTTCTCCTTCAGGTTACCTGGACATGGTTGAGTCCAATAAAGAAACTGACTGCATTTTCATTTGTTGAACCTCTGCATGTAATTTTTCTACTTCTTCAGCTAATTGCTCCTGAGGAGAAAAGTCATTATACAAATTTTAGCAATTAAACAAAAGTTCTTACAATACACAACCATGTAATTTATAGAAATGTGCAAATTGCAAAAAGAAATAACAGAAATTGGTTTTAGTATCACCACTAAAATACTGGGAAATTAAAACCCACACACTAATATACTGAGACACCAGTATTCTGTACCACATTTGTTGTAACTTGGAAAGGGTCATTATACAAGCTGCATTAACACTGATGACTTTGTTTCTGCTCTTAGTAAAATATTTTGCTAACAGGAGGTTTACCTCTTCAGAAAACCACTTGCAAGCTCAATTAAACAATCATTGTTGAGATGAATAGGAGTTCGAGAATTAATCCATAGTTTATTGAAGAGTGTCTTTATAATACTATAAAGCCCTTCAATGACAAAATAGTGCATGCATAAGCCATTTTAAAGCAATAAATTAATTCACACAATGCTAATCATATACTCTCCTGGACTACTGTAATGTAATTGTGAAGTGCAGCTCATCGATCAAAGTTGCAATATAACTGAATCACATTAAAGGTGATATTGAACACAGTGATAAAGAAGCCTGCCTGAAACTTTTAATGTACTATTATTTAATGTCATAATAATTAATTGCCATTATGATGAAATCATGGATCTTCAACAGTTTGCCACCAAAGCACTAAACTTTAACAGATTAATTATGTATAATCAAAAAATGTTACTATATCACATCTTCTCCTGAACTGAGCTCATAATGTTACCTTATCATGAAGAGACTCTTCTAGTTGTTTTCTTAAGAGTTCAGATTCTTGTATCAGTATGTTCTAAAATAATAAAACAAGCATTTGTATTTGACAAATTTGATGAAACAGGCATGTTAAGTACATTAACGGAGTTTGCACACAAAGGACCTCACTACTTATGATATGCAAATGTTCTTGCAAGAGTTTATGATGTATTTTTAGAACACTTTATATATACTTTCATGAATGGAAGCTTATTCTGTGTTTTTGCTGAACAAGTTAAACTTACTATTACTTAAAATCAATGGGGTGGGAGATTGCAACCTTCACGTGGTCCACCCTGTTTCAACTAATGCAATCAACCCGACGTGCACAAACAAATAGATCAAATTAATGAACAAATTAAGAACAAGTTGACCTACAACTTTAGGCTGTGCACGCCATACGCAAGAAGAAGAAGACTTAAAATCAATCACACTGAATAAATGGCCATGTGCAGGGACATATTGTCCCTGTTTTGTCCACACAATGAATAAGGTGGTGCAACCTGTGGAATGTTATGTGGTGTTAGAGAGCAGCAATCATGCTTTCACTTTGCAGTGTTGCACGTTAATGGGGAGTAATTTCAGAAGTCCTACATTGAAAGTAACCTGTGTTGATCGAAAACACATCTGCACTCAAGGCACGTGGCCTACAGCCAATGCTGGCGATCAGAATGTTAAACCTGAAACAGGAGCAGTTCATTGTTATTATTTATTGTGAAGTTTTTTCCTATAACAGAAGATAGAAACAGTTGCTGAATGCACCAGCAGGTAAAGACTAACTGGGATTGAGAATACTGGTATTAGGTTGGGTGTCAATAGCCCATGGACATTTGTGGATTAGATATATTTAAAGATAACAGTGGGTGGTTAGACTTGGCCCAGTTAGTGATAGTCATGATCTGATACTTTTGTTTCCAATGTGTCCCCTACATCTTTCCTCATGCAAGCATAGATGGCTTTGTCCAACTGAAGCCATGGAATGGAATTGAGCATTATACATTAAACAGTGAATATTCCCTCTTCTGACCTTAATGTGGAAGGAAAGTTGTTATTGGTTGCCCTGAGGAACTCCTGCAGCATTGTTCTGGGGCTTTAACGACTGATCTCCAACGATCACAACCACCTTCCTTGTGATTGGTGCAACTTTAATGATTGGAGTGTTTTCTCTTTGATGCATGTTACATTCTGGTTTACCAATGCTCCTTAATGTCGCACTCAGATAAATATTGTCTCCGTGTCAATGGAAGTCACTCTCAGTTCACCTTTTGAAACCAGGTCTTTGATTCATATTTTGAACAAGGCTGCTGAATAATCTTGGCAAAATGCAAACAGGGAATTGGTGAATAATTTATTGGAAACTAATGGGCCTGTACTACTTAGGCAATTTTTTTGGCGATTACAGGCGACTGCCGCAAAATCAGTTGATGCAGAGCTCGGGAGGAAGCCAGGATAAATCAACAACATGGTACTTCTGGATCAATTTGCTGTGAGTAATTCCATTTATATGCTGGACTCCTCCATGGACTTGGATCTTCCTCTTCCTGTAAACTATTTACTATCCAATGCCATTCACGGTGGCAGGATAGAGAAGCTTTGGACGGATGTTTTTCTATTTATTCACTTTTCAGGATGTGGCCATCAGTGGTATGCCCATCTCTATGGTCCTAAAATTACTTTCACTAAAATAGTCTCAACTAAACCAGTCAGATTTCTGTGATTTAGAGTCTGAAACAGACCAGATTAGGTAAAGATGGCAGATTTCTTCCCCATTAACCCCTACTTGGGCTTTTATGAGAATCTGATAATTTTGTGGTCATCATTGTTGAAAATACCTGTTTTTGTTTTAATTCCAGATTATTAATGGAACTTAAAGCTGCAGTTGCCATGTGCAATTTGAACTCACGGCCCTGGGTTTTAGTGCAGTAATTTAATCATTGTATTTGCACTGTACTTAACAATTCCTTAAGCAGTCATTTAGCTATTGTAGTTATAGAGTTAGTTATAGAATTATACAGCATGGAAACAGGCCCTTCAGCCCAACTCATCCATGCCGACTATGCTTACAGGTATGGGTGGCATTCTGCATTTAGCCAACCACCAAGTGCACAACTGCATATCAACTGAACAATGAAGCAGTGGAAGGTACACAAAATTGCTGGGGAAACTCAGCGGGTGCAGCAGCATCTATGGAGCGAAGGAAATAGGCGACGTTTCGGGCCGAAACCCTTCTTCAGACTCACAATGTTTCACAACTTCCAGTTTCACAATGAAGCTGTGGAGTCAGGATAAGCAATCTGACTGCAAACTAGGATCAATATATATTTTTATACATTCTATAAACCAACATCTACAATTCCTCGGTTCTGCACCCTATGATCGCTGACTGTAGCCAGTCAAGGCCTTAATAACCTGATAATAACCTTAATAACCTGATTTGTTCAAGAAACTCTGCTGTACAAGATTTTCTTTAATGCTGTCCCAATCAGCTGTAATTCAGAGAATGAATGGGTCCCGCATGAAAAAATCAGATTCAGTTTGCTGGCTAAACACAAATCCCTCCACACATATACATCACAAATCTTTCACTGGCTCAAAATACTAAAACTCCTCACACAATAGCTGTGGGAGTTTGCTCATCAGAAGGATTGCAGCAGAAGACTGCCCACCAATATTTTCTCAAGAACAATTACAAATTGACAATTAGTGCTGGGTTTGCTCGCATCAAAAAATAATTTAAAGAATAACATAAAAGTTGTGAGGTTATATTGCAAGTTCACAAAATACTGGTTAGATCATACTTGGAGAACAGCATGCAGTTCTGAGCATCACACTAAAGGATGGATGTAGTTACATTGGAAAGAGTGCAGAGGAGATTCACCACGATGTTATCTTGCATGTAAGACTTTAATTATAGAACACAGAATAGCACAGTAGGAATAGGAGCTTCAGCTCATGATGCCTGTGCCATACATGATGTCAACTTAAACTAAGCCCATCTGCCTGCACATGATCGATATACCTCCATTCCCCACATGTTCAAGTGCCTATCGAAATGACTCTTAAAGTTCACTTTTGAATCTGCTTCCACTACCTTCCTTTATGGGGAGAGATTGGATAGGTTGGATTGGTTTTCCCTGGAGCAAAGGTGGCTGAGTGGTCACCCGATAGAAGTATGTAATTTATAAGAAGCATAGAATAATTAGAATCATGATATCAAAAACATGAGGGCTCAGGCCTAAAATAAGAGGAAGGAGTTTTAAAGTGGATTGGAGCTTTTAAAGTTTCTAAAATCTAAAGTTTTTTTGTGACATCATAGGATTGATACTGGAATTCACAGCCAGAAAAGATGATGGTGTCAGATACAATTCCTATGCTTAAGAGACATTTAGCCAGGCACTTAAATGCAAAAGGATAGGGACCATGTACTGGCAAATTGAATTAATGTAGTGGGATAATAATATAGTATTTAGTTTAGTTTAGTTTATTTTTGTCACGTGTATCAAGGTACAGCGAAAAGCTATTTGTTGCGCTCTATCCAGTCAGCGAAAAGACTACATGATTACAATCAAGCAGTCCACTGTGTACAGATACAGGCTAAAGGGTATAACGTTTAGTGCATGATAAAGTCCAGTAAAGTCTGATTCAAGATAGTTTGGTCTCCAATGAGGTAGGTGTTAGTGATAGGATGGTTCAGTTGCCTTATAGCAGCCGGGAAGAAACTGTCCCTGAATCTGGAGGTGTGCGTTTTCAAACTTCTGTACCTCTTGCCTGATGGAAGAGAGGAGAAGAGGGAGTGACCGGAGTGAGACATTCTTGATTATGCTGGCAGCCTTGCAGGGGCAGCGTGGTGTTGATGGAACAGCGTGGAGTGTAGGTGTAGATCTGCATGAATGTTATGGGTTAATGGGCCTACTTCTGTGCTGTACAACTCTACGATTTGATTGTCACAAAATAAAATGATAGTTACTTTGAATAAAGATGTAACATTTTACCTTATCCTCTAATGCGGCCATTCTTTCCTTTAGATGTAGCTGAAGTCGCTCATTCGACTCTGTCAACAATCTATCCACCGTGTCTGACAGTCGCTTATTGTGCTCTTCGTTCATTTTTTCTCTTTGTCGAGCCTAAAACATTTGAAATTTTAAAATATTTCCATTTTGCTGTTAAAGACAAGAATCAAGTGATTTACTTTTCAAGCTCAATAATGACACATAACAGTGAACGGTGAACAAATCCACTTTATCTCTTACTTAACATTCAAAATTTTTGTTAAGGAACAAACTTCATTCCTTATTGTTCCTACTCAACTCAAGCTAATTTTCATTTGCAAAGTATTTTTTGCTCATTTGGTTTATTTTCCTTTAATTTCATCCGTCTTTATGGGTGTACTTATTTGAAGACAGACCTCGTCCCCATGCAACCACAAGCCCTTTGGTATAACCTCAGTAATAATGAAGTCTATAGGAAGAAAAACAAAAATAATGAGGGGAAAAGATTGTCAATCGGCTCTATGGACAGTTTTGCTTTTTGTTCACTAACCTAAATGATATTCCTTCCTTCAAATGTTGCCCCTTTTAGGATTAGAGTCTGTGCTTTTCACTGGAGGAAAAGCCCCTGGGTTTCTTAGTCAATCAAAGACTGTGGATTCATCTAGCCAGCATTCTCTCACCATTTCCAACTGCTTTTCCGCTGGTGCTGGTGAAGGAACAGTAGATCACAAGAACAGGCCCTTCAGCCAACAATGTTTGTGCCAAACATGATTGCAAGACCAACTCTTATATGCCTGCACATAATCCATATCCCTCTATATCCATATGCGTATCCAAAAGCTCTTAAATGCCACAATTGTATCTGCTCTACTACTACCCCAGCAGTGTGTTCCAGGTACTCACCATCCTCTGAACAAAAGACTTGCCCCCACATATCCGTTGTACTTTGCACTACCACCTTAAAACTATGTACTCTAGTATTTGATTTTTCCTTCTTGGGAAAAAGATTCTGAAAATCTACCTGTCTATGACTCCATTATTCTATATACTTCTATCAGATTTCCCTGCAACCAGCATTCCCGAGTAAACAATCCAAGTCTGTTCAACTTCACCCTGTAGCTAATATGTAGGTAATGTCTACTCAACAGCCAAAAGTCTGTAGCCTCCTTTTGCTCTGGTATTTTATTTCATTCTTCATATATGTAAATTATAATGTTTTAGTTTTAATAGTCTACTGTATATCGTGTTGGTACTTACGAGTAAAGCACCAAGGCAAATTTATTGTATGTATACATACTTGGCTAATAAAATTTATTCAATTCAATTCAATTCAATTCAATACCTTCTAATCCAAGCAGCAGTTTGGTAAACCTGCTTGGATTAGGAGGTAAAGTATTTAAAATATATGGGTTATTATGATGCAACTTGGAAAGCATCACTGTGCCATTCTCATTTTGCTGGAACATCTCTAGAGTATTACTGAATAAGCTCTGCATTTCTATTATGAATGATATTAGGGTGAAAAGAAGAGAAGAGGGAATGGTGTGTTAAAAAGAACAGCCTATGCTGATTTAAATCGAAGGTAGACACAACATGCTGGAGTAACTCAGCGGGTGAGGCAGCATCTCTGGAGAGAAGGAATGGGTGACGTTTTGGGTCGAGACCCTTCTTCAGACTAATATCAGGATAGGGGGTGGGACAAAGATAGAATGTCGGAGACAGTAAGACTAGTGGGAGAATCGGGAAGGAGATGGAGGGAGAAAGCAAGGGCTATCTGAAGTTCGAGAAGCCAATGTTCATACCGCTGGGGTGTAAACTACCCAAGCGAAATATGAAGTGCTGTTCATCTAATTTGCGCTGGGCCACACATTGGCAATGGAGGAGGCCCAGGACAGAAAGGCCGGATTGGGAAAAGGAGGGGGAGTTGAGTGCTAAGCCACCGGGAGATCAGGTTGGTTAAGATGGACTGAGCAGAGGTGTTCAGTGAAACAATTGCCGAGCCTGCACTTGGTCTCGCCGATGTCGAGAAGTGACACCTGGAATAGTGGATACAGTGGATGAGGTTGGAGGAGATGCATGTGAACCTCTGCCTCACCTGGAAATTATGTTTGGGTCCTTGGATGGAGTCGAGGATTGTATGCTGAATGCGATGGCTGATGGGGTGGAAGGTAAGGACAAGGGGGACTGTGTCCTTGTTACGAATGGGGAGAGGGGGAGTAAGAGCGGAGCTGTGGGATATCAAGGAGACCCTCGTGAGAGCCTCATTTATAATGGAAGAGGGGAACCCCCGTTTCCTAAAGAATGAGGACATCTCCGAAGCCCTGGTACGGAACACTTCATCCTGGGTGCAGATGCGGCGCAGACAGAGGAATTGGGAATAGGGGATAGGGGATTTACAGGAAGCTTGGTGGGAAGAAGTGTAGTCAAGATAGCTTTGGGAGTCAGTGGGTTTGTTGTAGATGTCGGTAGTAGATGTAGTTGATGTTGGAGACAAGCTTCTTTCACTTCTCTTCTTATCTGAATATAAATTCCAAACACAATGTTGAAATTATTTTTAGTTGAGAGATTGACATTATTGAATTGCCAACCTGTTTGTCTTGAGGGAGATTTATTGCTCACCATCTGATAAATTGTGATAACACACAAAAATCAGTAAAGTGGAAGCAGGCTTCTGGCATACCAACCATATCTTGTGGATTTGAACTCTTGCTTACTGCTAAACCCAGATTCAGGGAGCGTGGGAGGGATGATTGTTACTATTCCCTCCTACCTTTCCTTTGCCTCCAAAGAGGCTTAATAGAGTCACACTGGTCATGTAAAGGTAATGTAAGGTTCAGAATAGTCATTAACTTGATTGAAAATGGAATCAAGGGACTAAAGTTCCAAAGCCTCCCAGCACAAACAATGCAGTCGCCAGCATCTATATGAATGAATGAATACATTTTATTAGCCAAGTATGTACACATACAAGGAATTTGCCTTGGTGCTTTGCTCACAAGTAACAACACGATATACAGTAGACAATTAAAAATAAAACATTATAATTTAAACATGTGAAGAATTAAATAAAATACCAGAGCACAAGGAGGCTACAGACTTTTGTTTATTGAGTAGCTACTGTTTGTGGAAAAAAGCTGTTTTTATATCTGGCTGTGGCGGCTTTGAGAGTCCGGAGTCGCCTTCCAGAGGGAAGTGCTTCAAAGAGTTTGTGGCCAGGGTGAGAGGGGTCAGAGATGATCTTACCCGCTCCCTTCCTGGCCCTTACAGTGTACAGTTCGTCGATGGGGGACGATTGCAGCCAACAACCTTCTCAGCTGATCAAATGATGTGCTGCATCATGACCATCTACTTTAACAAGTAATAATACATTTAACAACAGAAGGAACTGAAACAGCAGGATATGGATTTATCGTAGCAGATATGACTTACCCTTTGCAGTTCCTGATTCTTTTCTTCAAGCTGAGTTTCTAAATGTCTCAAACGTTCTTCTATGCTGTCATGCCTCTCTTCAGCCTAAAATACAATTGAAAGAGCTGACCAGAACTCTGTTATTGTATTACGTTGAAATATCTGTCATGTATATTCCTAAACCAAGAATAATTAAGCCAAGCTCAAGCCTACATGTTCCATACTCATGGTTGTCCAGAATTAAGCAAGCAGCTGGAGGTAGGTATGTTACAAAACTTACCTTCAGCGGCGCTGCAGATCTGTCGCTGCCCGTGTGCGCGATTTTGGCGCCTTTGAGAGGGGGGCGGGTTTAAAATGCCTTGTTTCTCCAGCCTAATCAAATCGATTTCTGTCAGGCTGTTTAGCTGCTAAAGAGTAATTGCTTGGACTGCCGTTTTATTAAGTTTCTTTTAAATTGCACTGAATATTTTACGAACATGAGTAAATTAAAAATAATCTTCTAAAGCCGTCAACGCCGACAACGGGTACGGATTTCATGTACGGGATAGGTAAAGGAAAGCCGTTTATTTTATATATAAACTTGCATCTAAGGATGCCTTTAATCAAAATTTCACGTTGCGAAAATGTAATTATGTAAATATACGAACCGGCAGTATTTTTCCTGCCGATATGAGGTTTAACTTCACTGCAACCGCAACGTTCCAAACCAGCGCGTTCCACAAAAACCCACTCGCAAGATGATTAAAATGCCCATTAATTTACGTGAATTAAACACTAAATTCCTTCCATTTGGCCTATAAATTCATGACCATGAGATTTAAAAATCATGGTATATTGTGAATTATTGTGTGAATGGTATTTGAACATTTAGGCTATTTAAAAATGTTTACTTTTTCTTAAGAAATGGATAGATGTTTAGATCTAGCAATTGAATTTTGTAATTAGCTACAATTGGGTAACCAACTAATTATATGCTTTAATTTCAGGTCATCCAAGTAAGATTGTTTCATATTTGGCTCAGAATGCTTCAATCCATAATAACTGAAAATTTCATTCAGTTCTCTTAATTTTTAAGAAGGTTATGGGCTTTTGACTGTCCTTGATCACAGCTTTTGAGTTAAATCAATGGAAATCAATAGGGAACAAGATGCTAATTTCAGAGTATGAAAATGGCCATAACATTTTTAATACTGAAAATGTGAAAGTGAATTAGGTGTCAAATTACACTTCTTTTTATGCTTTATCTGATGGGATAAATTGCAGACTTTATTTTTAAATCTCAAAATTTTGTAACATTGCTACTTGAGGGCATGGTGGACTGTACAGCCTATAACACCCAAGCACCAGCAGTACTTTGTTATACAGTTAAAGGTATTTTTATGAGTGATTAATTCAGCCAAATATAACAACATGCTGGATTTACATGGTCAATTATTTCCCCAGATTTTGAATAAAATTGTTCACAAAACATCAAAAAAAATTAAAATCAAACTGCTGCATGAGTCACAGTGCCACCTCACAGATGTCCAATCACAATGGATCTCATTTACATAAATGACATCACAATGGGACAGGGGTGTGTGATTGGAACCTTCATGTGCTCCCACTAAAATCAAACTGCTGCATGAGTCTCAGTGCCATCTCACAGATGTACAATCACCATGGATCTCATTTACATACGATATCACAATGGGACAGATCTCTCCCCCTCTCTCACTCCCTTCCACCCCCGTGCCTTTCCCTCACTCCCCCTTCTCTCGCTCCCCCCCTTCCTCCCTCCCCTTTCTCTCTCTCTCTCCCCCTCTACTCTCTCCCCTCCCCATCTCCCCTCTTCTCCCCCACCCCTCTCCTCTCACCTCCCACTCTCCTCTCCCCTCCTCTTCCCCCACCTCTCTCTACCCCCCTCACCCACCCTTCCCCCCCTCCCCATCTATCACCCCCTTACCCCTGTCTCCCCCTTCACCCTCCCCGCTCTCCTCCCCTCCCCTCCCCCATCCTCATCCCCTTCTCTCTCCCTTCCCCCCTCCCCTCTCCTCCCCCTCCCACTCTCTCCCCATCTCCCCCTCCCCACTCTCTCCTCATCTGCCACATGCCGCCCCCCCTGCCATGCCCCCCCCCCCCCACATCCGCACATTGGAGGAACAGATCCAATGGGTCTGCACTTGGTCTAGTAACAAACAGAAATCCAGAAGCACAAAACTGCCCAATGATAAATCGTGGAAAAAAAATACTCTACATGTGTATCAATGGTACTACTATCCTAAACGTAGTGATCATTTCTTGCAGTTTTGCTTCCAAAACATATGGATAGCCATTATATGAGATAGAAGAGCTTAAGCTAGACTGACAACTCGGGGGGCAAGAGGAGGGACAAATAAAAAATCAGAACATAGTCATTGATAAGTTACAGCACAGAAGGAGGCCATTTTACAGATCACTTATAAAACTAGAAAGGAGGCATTTTCCTTCACCAACTTTTTACAATTTTATAACTATAGAGCTTGTATTTATATATATGTTTTCACATTATCATAGCCCTAAAAGCACTTATCAGTTGATTACTTAGATTTCAGTTGAAGGAAACAAGGCAACCAATTGATCAATTGCCAGTTTGTCTTGGATCATATCTGTTGAAGGATAATTATTAAGCAGGATATCTCCCAAGTTAACTTCTATGTAATACAAGGTAATATAGTATCTGAATAGAAAGTCAGAGCTTCAGTTCAACTTATCTCTACCCATGCAAATCTCCTCTTAACTGCATTGACAACATGTGCTCGTTCATTGCGTTGAGGCTTGAATGGGAAACCTGGGAATTCTAAAACCTGGAAAAAATCATGGAGTAGGGCATCAGCAAAGTTACAATGGTCGTGAGAAAAACTCCAATTGGATTCCTGTGTTCATTTGCGTTGTAATCTTATAACTTGGATCATCCTTTTATTCATTGCATGTACCTAAAAGTAAAAATTAGATTTTGTTCCAACTGCTGAATTGGAAAATCACCACTTAAAAACGATAACAGGGCCCAGTGTCTTGTACTGCAAGAATGCCTGATAGGCATGAAACCAAACATTTGATATGTATGATTTTTAAGGTAATCATTGTGTTCTCATAAAGCTGGTACTTAGATGCTTATGTAGATTTTTTGGACATTCTCCTCACTTCTATATAATGAAATAGAGAGTGCCTGTGGTGAATGGGAAATATGCTCATGGATAATGCAACAGATGAATTTTGAGACAGCCATTTTATGTACCAAGGTAACACGAGTTCTAGTTGCAAAAATAGAAGTCATGGATGACTTTAAACAAGGGGAAGATAAATCACATAACACAAAACAGTAAAAATAACTAGTGACAAGTAGAGATACTAAGAACATCAAAAGGATGAAAATAAATGCAAATTATATCGATAAAACCAGACAATTTTACATTCACATTAGGAAAAAGAAAGATGTTACAGGCAATGTACTCCCTTAAAATTATAGAGATAGAGAGGGAGGGGGAGGGGGAGGGGGAGAGGGAGAGGGAGAGGGAGAGGGAGAGAGGCAGAGAGAGAGAGGCAGAGAGAGAGAGGCAGAGAGAGAGAGGCAGAGAGAGAGAGGCAGAGAGCGAGAGGCAGAGAGAGAGGCCGCTCACTGAGGCAAAGACTGAGTCGCCAGGATAATACACAGACAGGCAGCACTGCCTCTTCAAGTACAAAGCTGAGCTGCCAGGATAATCTGAGACTGCCAGCGCCTCCTCTCAAGCTAAGGGTGAACTACAGTGAGAAGATTAAGATTACCATGCTTCCTCCTTCGAAGATCAGGCTAAGTTGCTGAGACAAGGCTGTGATCGCCATCGCACATGCACCCTGACGGCAGGGGACAGTATCCCCATGCCATCCTGGACTGTCTTACCAATGTAAATAAAATATATACGCGTTCACCCTATTGCAAGTGTTGGTATGGTCATTGCCATACCTGGCGTCGGACCTCATAGAGAGATTTAGCCAAACATTCCAAGCTGACCGAGATGCTCCACCTAAGCTAGACCCACTTGTTTGTCCCATATCCCTCTAAACCTTCCTACAATGGCATGTACCTGTTCAAGTGTCTTTTAAATGTTATAGTATCTGCCTCAATAGTATCTGCCTCAATTATCTCCTATGGCAGTTTGTCCATATACCCACCAACCCCTGAGTGAAAAGAATGCCCCTCAAGTTCCTATCAAATCTTACCCCTCTCACTTTAAACATATGCCCTCTTGTTTTGTATTCCCCTCCTCTGGGTGAATGTGCATTCACCCTATCTATTCACCTCATGATGTTATACACCCGAATAAGAGCGCCCTTCAGCCTCCTGCGGTCATAGGAATACAGTTATAGCCTGCCCAACCTATCCCTATAGCTCAGCCCTTAAATCCTGGCAACATCCTCATAACATAGATGGTAAGGAAAGTTATTGGTAAAACAGCTGAAGATGTTTGGGCCAAGGGGACCTTTACCAGATCTGATGCAACAATAGCTCAAATGATGTCAAGGGCAATCCTCCTCCAGAATTCATGTCTTTAGTCAAGTAGCACTATGGCTATAAAGAGACCTTTCCAATAAGCCACCTTTACTTTTATTTGATGGTTATTAAAGAAGACATGGCTTCCAGTATTTTCTGTGTTAATTGCAGTACTGAAAACAAAATGTCAATTCATCATTTGTGTTTTGCTCTTTTAGTACACTTGACCAGGTTCCATTCAATGTCTGAGTAATGGAATCCATGTCTAACAGCCAAGCCTGAATTTCATATCAACAGAAAAGCATGCAGGTAGATCGGGATAATTTAACTATTTTGAACAGCGAATTACTTAAAATGCATACCCCCCCACTCCCTTGACGTACCTTTCGACAATGTAAATGGAAATATAGTCAGTGGACAGCCAACTTTTATATATGACAGTTCTCTTTCTGTAGTCAATGGAAAACTATGTTTTATATTCTCAGTTAAAAGCTTCAGTGATACCTTATCCAGTAGTTGCAGGTATATTTGAGGTGGTAGTGTACTTAGTAAGGTGGATTTTACATTTTGCAATATAAGATAAATACATTCATATCAATATATTTACCTTTGTTAGGGCTGTAATTCGCTGGGCAAGTTCGGCTTCTACTTCTGGCAATGTTTCTGCTCGCTTCATTGTTTGCTGTAGCTTCTGTTCAGCAAGTTCCAAACGTTCCTGTAACTGTCTATTTTTCTCTTCGAGCTAAATTCCCATGTAATAGAGATGCAAAACATTCATTTGAATGATCATCAGTGAAAAAGTTTCTGTCTGCGGTTTCCAATAAACTAAAATTAAATACATCGTATACATTTATTCAGCAGAATATAAATATTATTTTCAAATATTTTAATCCTGTGATTTATTATAGATTTTAAGGTGGTGTCCATTACCATCAACAATGAAAGATTATATTAAATATTTGTGTTATATACTTATTCAAAAATCTTAAAATATAACTCCCTTTAACATGGCTGGGATTACGGCCAACATTTCTGGCTTGTCATAAAAAAAACAATAATGCTCTCAAAGGCCTGTATGTTGGTGAGCTGGCCTTGCAGTGTATTCATACTGTTATGCTCTGCTATAAATTTGAACTTATGTGGTCTGGCTCCACATGGGCAAATTTGCTGGCTAAGATGATTTTGGAGCTGAATAACAAGGGTCCGAGTAACAGCCTTGTTCCCCACACTCCCTTTAAACACACACGGGGCTCCCATACCTGGACTTCCTTAAATACATTAATACCCAATTCCATGTGCTCCCTTTAAACTGCTTGGGTGTCGAGTGAAATTCACACATTCCCTTTAAACTCACTTGGGCTCCATACCTGGACTCCCTGCAAGTAAACCAGGGACCAAAATCCCAATGCTTCCCATAAATATACTGGGGACATGTTGTCCATGCTCCCTTTATCACACCAGAGCACTGTTTCCCACTCTCCCTTTGAACACACAAGCCTTGTCGCTCGTGGCTCTTAAATTTACTGGGCTCCTATTACAACATAATGTCAGGATCCTGTTAAATTTCTTAAAGCCTGAGTCTTGAAGCAGATCTGAAATATTATTGCTTTGTTCTTGTTATCTACACTCCCATTAATTTACAGGGCCCTGTTTCCATGCTGTCTTTAACCTTACTGGAGCCCTGCTCCTTTCAAAATAACTGAGGCATTATTTCCCAGGCTCCCTTTAAATTTGCAGGAACATTTATTTTGCTACCGTGAAGCATCTAAAAGAAGGTGAATTAAAGGTGTGCTGTGGTTTTAGAGTAACATCCAGTATTCTATAAAATCCAGCAACACCTGTCCGGCTATCAGAACTTTATTGTATCGACATAAATAATTTGTTCCTCTTGCGTTATTCCTAATGATCGTTTCAAAGTGATGATGTCCTGTCATGAGAAAAAATTAAGAAATAAAAGAAACTTAAAACAATTATAATCACTTTCATTGATTAAATTAAATAAGTATATGTTCGTGTTATACATTTTACCTCACAGCTGTTTCCTCCATTCATTAGAATAGACTTCTAGATTAAACCTGGAGCACAAACAGCAGGAAGATTTCCCAGAATATATTCTGGCAATCCGTGCATGTGTACTGATGAGGGCCATGGTAAAATACAATTGGGGAATCATCATCAAGAAGCTGTGTCGATGTTCCAGACATCTACTTGCACATGGGAGTACTGAACTACTACACTGATATGACAATTAATGCCAGAGGCTCGACATGGAACTGCCAGCATATCTGTGAACAATTCAAGTTATTATCATTGACTTTTGCTGTGCCAATACCAATGTGCCAACTTGAGTTTAAATTTTTTTTCCCCTGGTGTAATCCTGATGAATATATAATTTCTGTGATGTGTGGATTTCGACATCCTCTCTGGAACATGGTACTCAAAATGCTATAGCACCCTAGAAAAATCCTTGTACAAAACAGGATTCATGTGTATATATCTAATTAGTTGCAATATGTTTCTGTTGGGAGTACTGTGCATCAATTTACAAGCTTATGTAAAATATGCATTAGCATCAGTTTGGCTTTGGGCTTCCAGAGGCAAGATCTCCCCTGCCTAATTTCAACCATCAGCAATCTGCCAGACTGGAAATAATTCTTAATTAATTCCCATTGGGTCCTTCCTGTTGAGTTTTGAAGCAGATGTGAAAGATTACAGTTTTGTTCTTTGTTACCATTCCAACATAAAAGACAACTTCATTCTTTTTTTCTCCAAATCTTATTCTGTGTGTTTTTTACTTGGATACAGCAACCTCATCAATTATACTGGGCTGAATGAGCAACCTTAGTAATGTGTAGTTTCAATACATGTAACTAGGTGTTTTTATAAATTACTGATTTAAAATCTGGTAAAGACTATGATCAATAATTTACTGAAATTATTAATTTATGGCAACTGAATATGATTATTTTGCATAATAAAGAACCTTCAACAGTGGTAAGAAAATAAATGTATTTTTCCTGATGTTTTTTCAAAATTCTAATATTTGTTTTGAAAGTTAATGCTGAAAACTATATCCCATTACTATATTAACCACTAATTTATAAATGTATTGAACCTGGCGAAAGAAATCGTCCTTATTTGCCAACTCGTTTTCCAGTTTGTCGTTTATGTCATGTACTGAGGTTGATTCCCTCTGTACATTAAGGTACCGCTTCTCCAACGTAGTTATCCTTTCTTCCATATCTTCTTTCTGAGCGATTACCTGTGGAAAATTAATAAATCAATCTGACTACTTTAACTGGAGATATTTTTTGCACACAAAAAAAATTGTATTTCATGTAAAAAATGGTAAAATACTGGGATTCCTATTATTTAAAAAAATATATTATTTAAAAAAATATATTGGAGCAACTCAGAGCAGCAAGCCTGGAGGACATGGATAGGTGGCATTTCGGATTGGAATCTTTCTTCAGACCTGAAATGTCATCTATTCATGTCCTCTAGACCTACTGCCTGACCTGCTCAGCTATTCCAGCACTGTATTTTTTATGTAAACCAATATCTGCAGTACCATGTGTCTTTATATTATTTTAATTTTGGTTGCAAATATATGTGAAAATTATTTTAAAGTACCAATAACCATTACCTTTCCAGTTGAATATTAGTTTGTCTTTCAAAGGTTTGTATGAATTTTTGTTCTCATTCTGTCACATCCTCTAAACGTCCTCTAAACATCCTCTAAAAAGTCGCTTATACCCAATTTTCATTCCCACCACCAGTGTGTTCCATGCACTTGCTTAAATCTACACCTTGAACTAGACAATTATGCTAATAGATTAACCAACGAAAATTAACTATGATTAACACATTAACACTTGAGGAGGTACGCAAAGATTCTCACATTTTTGGACCTTGTGTACACCAATCCCGAAGTGCATACCAAAGTAGACACAAAAAGCTGGAGTAACTCAGCGGGACAGGCAGCATTTCTGGAGAGAAGGAATGGGTGACATTTCTGGTCGAGACCCTGCTGCCTGTCCCACTGAGTTAATTCAGCTTTTTGTGATGCGGCTTGTCCCGCTGAGTTACTCCAGCTTTTTGTGTCTATCTTCGATTTAAACCAGCATATTTTATCCCAAAGTATCTACTATTCAAATCACCAACTGTCATTGAGCCCAAAGATTAATACAAAATAAATATTTTATAAAATTCATACCTCTCTAATATCCCTCTGATATTTAGTACTCATGTCTTCTGATTTAATCAGATCTTTTCTGGCTGTTTCTAGATCCTGTTCCACAACAGCAAACTGACCAGATAACGCTGCTAGATGCTCTTTTGTCTGTGTCATTTCAAAATTCTGTTTCTCCAGTAAGTCCTGCAGTTCCATAACTTGATTCATTTCATCATTGGTGTCAACTGAACCATTGGAAAGGCGCTGCAAAGAAAAACAACAGATACATAGAGTTGCTCTTGAGAATTGTTAAAATATCTACAATAAAATCAACAAAATCCCAAAACAAAACTGGGAAAGATGAACTATGATTAACACATTGATGGAGGTATGCAAAGGGTCTTGAATGTTTAGACCTTATGTACACCAATTTCAATCAATGGGAAACGGTCATGTTGGTTCTATTACTCAGGAACAAGCTAAGCAGAAAGAATGAAATTTGAATTCAAATTCTATTGTCTGCATGGGATCATTTTAAGATTATGTAAAAGAATTTAAGGAGAGAAAATTAACCTTTGGCACTAATAGGTCTGGAAAAATCTAAGAGCTGCTACCCATTTATCATTGTTAGTTTATCAGACCAGCAATGAAAACCTTCTTCAAATATTAACAGGACTTCTGTTGCCCTTTCACCAAAGCCAAATTCTCATACAACATCATTAGCCTGAAAAAGAGTTGTTTCTCCTCCACAAATGCCTGACCAGATGGATAATTAGATTGTGGAGCAGGTGAAACACTAAGGAATTTTTAGACTATAACCTTGTTCAAAAATATTGATATTTATTATTATGCAAGACACCTCTGCATTAATATCATCACTTCTGATCCATAGTAATTCAGTGCTGAGATTAGGTTAGGGATGTGCATGGTTTAGAACAAATCAACTAAATATATTACTGGTGATATTTACAGCGGCCTATTACCCTCTCAGCATGCAAATGCTTGGGATGTAGAAGGAAATTGGGGCACCCATGCGGAAATCCACATTTGCAGGCTCCAAACAGATAGAATGAATGATTCCATAGCTGAGAATCAAAGGGCTATTGGGACCCAGGAAAATGACACCAGAGGGGTGCCATAAGAGAAGAGAATGGATTCTTCTTTTATTTTGTATCGACCTTGAAATTGTATTTTTGATATGATAACATGTGATGGTTTAATACTTAATGTGCTTAAGATAGACTCCAAGATGTATTTTAAATATAACATTTGTTATGTTGTGAATGTCTAAATGGTGTTATAGTTAGTAAACTTTAAATATAACCTCAAACAATGGAATTAATGCAAGTCTTTGCCAGCTCAATAATACTGCAGAAGATATAAAATTGGTCAGATTTTGTAATTCAGGTTATGATAATTTGAAACTAAATATCCAGCCATAACATAATACTACTAAGACTTGACAGACTGCCTCGTCCAGAAAGGTCTTGTATATATTAGCTGCAGGAAACACAGAAGAGTCATACCGCATGAAAATGGAACTTGCTGTGATCATCAAACACTCATCGATGCTAATCCCATCATTCATCTCATACCTGCAGCAACTCACCACCCTAATTCTCCAGTCATTCATCCTCAATAAGTGCAGTTTAGAGTATTGAATTAACCTATTAAGCAGCACATTATCAGTAATTGGGAGAGAACGAGAAAATGCAGGGAAAGCCCATGCAGTTACAGGATAAACATGTAATAATCTGCATACACAGCATTCAAGTTCAAGATCACTTCTGAACTTGTGAAAAGAGACATTGTTACACTAATGCAAAAAAAGGGTTTCATTCTGACCCTGAGAGTGCTAAATAAATGCAAGGTTAAGAGTAGAGAAATGGAAGTGCTTGTTGAAAATTTGCTGTCACGCTCATCTGTTGTAGTGTTATCCAAACAGCTGAGAAAAATCCCACTCAGCTCAGCATTATTAGTGTAAGGTAATTTCAAGTAACTACAAGGATAAGGTCAATGGTAAATTGATGACATTTACAGGAATGCCCAATTAATAATCTTTTGTATAAAGTAAAAAAAATATGGCCATGCGTTTTTATGGGTTTTCTGTTTTTTTCATGGTCATGGATACATTCACTGTCAATTTCATTGCATAAGGATTCTCCAAACAATGTCACAGATTGACATAAGCTTGCTGTTGTCACATTCTCCAAAGGCACACACTGTGGTTGTCATTAATGACTCCAGCGAATCAATCAAAATGCAGGAAAATGTCTCACCATTTGTCATTTCACCCCAACGAGTTCTTTAGGGAAGAAAATCAGATCCATGAACTTTTTCTGGGTGAGAAAGCATCCCCCGTTACTTTACCCCCCTCCATTCTCTTGAATCCTGGCTGACCTTGCACCAGTTTCTCTCCCCTCCCTCCTCGACTAAAAGTCCATTAACTAGCTTCACGGTTTGAAACTATGTATCCCTCTTCGGATCATACCTGTTTCTATATTTAACCTTTGTCCAACCGTCTGCCTATCGGGGAACCCCCTCACCTGTGCTCATCTGTTGCCGACAATGATTTACCCTGCCTCTTTACGCTTCCAGTTTTTTCTCAGTTCCTCCACTAAAATCAGTCTGAAGAAGTGTCCCACCAAAATATCTCCGAACCATTTTATCCAGAGATGCTGCCTGAACCAGTGAGTTGCTCCAGCACTTTGTGTCAATCTATCTTTCCAAATGGCTGATTTAGAATTATTGATTCAGAGTATCCTGAAGGATGTACGAAATACTTGGAGACAAACGGAGCTATGAAGCTGGTTATCAAGGGAAACATCAAGATCTTGATAACTTGATGCCTGGACAAGTCAGAATAACTTTGAAGTTTTCTCCAGAAGACTGCAAAGAGTTGTTCTAATTCTAACTTTGCAATTAGAACTTTGTATATTGATGTACAAGGACATTGCCCAACTTCAACGGTATAGATATTCCAGGAGCTAGATGCTCAGGGATTCTTTTCTGATTGCTGCAAGATATCCAAATCCATCCTCTGGTGAAATTCAAATCTTATCCTCTCACTAATTCAGTGGATGTAAACGTTGGCGCTAGAGTACCTGTTGTTTTGGCACTACTAATGCTGCTTTGGTTCCAACATGGCACATATGGCAAGTGCTGATGTTTGTAGCATTGGTCTTACTGATCATTAACTTGAAGATGTTAACACATACATGGCAAATTCCCAATGGATGAAAGTTGAACCGAATGTTCTTGATGTTAATCGGTGCGCAACATGTTTACGCCAATGCTGCAATATTAAAGTTCAATGATCTAGCTAATCCCCTTCTTTTATAATGCACAGCTGACTTTGAATTCATCAGAAGGATGTTTTCACCAGCAGAGTTTGTTGAAAGGACTACTTGCAGTTTAATTACTAATTGATTTATATTGTATGATGGTAACATTATACAACTGTTGATAGTTCTTGGACTTCCTTTAAAATAATTTAAAGTTCATAGTATTTTTCCTTTGCTTCCTTAATAATTTTATCTTTACTTCAAAATGTCTCCAGATTTGGGTGCATTTGTAGTTACCCTCCTTGTAATACCACATGATTGGTAAGAAAGAGAAAAGAGAAAGAGCAGAAAAAGCTACAAGAAGAGGGAGGGAAAGGCTGAAAGAAAGGCTTCCATGAGGAGTGTAGGAAGGAACTGTAGATGCTGGTTTAAACTGAAGATAGGCACAAAATGCTGGAGAAACTCAGCAGGACAGGCAGCATCTCTGGAGAGAAGGAATGGGTGACGTTTCGGGTCGAGACCCTTCTTCAGACTGAAAGTCCATTAACTATCTTCACACTTTGAAACTATGTATCCCTCTTGGGATCACACCTGTTTCTATATTTAACCTGCTTGATATGTCCTCCTCGTGGAAGATAGACACAAAAAGCAAAGGCCCCAGCACAGTTCCCTGTGAAACTCCACTGGTCACAGCCCTCCAGATAGAACAACACCATTCCATTACGACCGTCAATCTCCAATGAGTAAGTCGTTTCTCAATAAAAACGACCAAGTCATACTGGTTCCCATGCATCTTAATCTCTGGATCAGCCTACTGAGAGACATCATCAAATGCTTTACCAAAATCGGTAGACAAAGATCCGCTGTCCTTCCTTCATCCATCACCTTTGTCACCTCCTCAAAAAACTCAATCAAGTTCGTAAGGCATGATCTGCTACTGACAAAAGCGTGCTTACTGTCCCTCATTAGCCCATTCTGATTCAAAATGCAAGTAAATCCTATCCCAAAGAATCCTTTACAATCAGCAATCAATCGGCGGATTCACAAATATATCAGTGGAATTGTTGAAATTTCTAAGTTGAAATGTGTAGACCTCAAGCTTTATGGAGGCCAAGCTCTGTGCACGTTAGTGCTCTACCATGCTTCTTCATCACATACATAGACTTTATGGCAGGCTCAATAGTGAAACGTCTGGCTAAATCTATACTTTACCCTTGAAGATTACTCATGCCCAGAGGCTTATTATTGAACAGCAAGAAGTTGAGGATTGTATCCTGATTAATAGAGATTGATGGATCATGATTGATGAGGCTATGGTGCTTTACACCAAAGATTGAATCCAGTAGTGCATTTACTACTTGAAGATGCATTCACTGGCATCGGTTCTGAAAGTACTTCATTAAACTTTTATCATATTGCATTCAGGTCATTGGGGCAGTTCAGTTCAGTTTATTATTATTGTCACGTGTACCGAGGTACAGTGAAAAGCTTTTTATGTTATATGCTATCCAGTCAGCGAAAAGACTATACATGTTTGCAAGCTAGTTGTCCACAGTGTACAGATACAGAATAAAGGGAATAACGTTTAGTGCAAGATAAAGTGCAGTAAAGTCTGATTAAAGATAGTCCGTGGGTCTCCAATGAGGTAGATGGTAGGTCAGGACCACGGTGTAGTTGGTGATAGGGTGGTTCAGTTGCCTGATAACAGCTGGGAAGAAACTGTCTCTGAATTTGGAGGTGTGTGTTTTTACACTTCTGCATCTCTTGCCAGATGGGAGAAGGGAGAAGAGGGAGTGACCTTATCCTTGATTATGTTGGTGGCCTTGCCAAGGCAACATGAAGTGTAGACAGAGTCAGTGGAAAGGAGGTTGGCTTGCATGATGGACTGGGCTACGTCCACAACTCTGCAATTTCTTGCAGTGTTGGAAGGAGGTTCCCAAACCCTGCTGTGATGCATCCCGATAAATTGCTCTCTGCGGCACATCTATAAAGTTGGTGTAAGTACACCTGCTATTGCCTGATTTGAACTACACTGCATATATTTGTAATACATTTGCTTTTCTTCCAGTCAACAATGTTCTTTTGGCATCAACTACTATCCTCCATAGTATTTAACTACACTTCCAAACTTTGTGGCAGTACAGAATTTTCAAACTTTATGTTGCACACAAACTTTTATGTTTTTGTATCCATGAATGGGAAATGTTTCTTCACTGGAATTTTCCCGGGAGTTTAACTTATTTTTTAAATCAAATTAGCAAGGATGCCACCTAGGCTGTCATAGATTTGACTTTAAACAGAAGCAATATGATCATTTTCACAGTCACACAGTACAGTTAATAGACCTGGAGTTGACACCATAGAAGTAGTCATTAATAGTCACTATCTAATGTTGACACTTTTTCAAAGGGAGAGCATGGAGTCCATTGAAAAGGGAATACCTGTGAGGTCAGCCGCAAAGGACTGCAATTTGCAGAAGAAACTAACCATGAAAAGAAAGGGGTTGGATTCATCTGATGAACTTTGTACTATTCCATGCTGTGCACTATTCCATGCTATGCACTATACCATGCTTTGCACGATTCCATGCTGTGTACTATTCCGTGCTGTGCACTATTCCATGCTATGCACTATTCCATGCTTTGCACTATTCCATGCTGTGCACTATTTCATGCTTTGCAGTTTTCCATTGCTTGACTTGTTGGAATTTCATTGTTTTTGGAAGTCGACTTGCTGTGTGAGATAATGGTGATATCAACAGCCTCCTCAAAAACAGGGGGTTCTTTCTCACCCAGAAACAGTTAACGGACCTGGTGGTCTCGTACTAAAAGTAGCTGTTAAAGTTTACACAGTACTTAACTATCTTTTGTCCCCAGATCTTTACTGGAGCTGACGGAAATATATCCTCAATCTCCTTTGGGCACAAAAATGCAGCAAACAATTGACTAATGGATGAATTATAATGAACTTCTACCATGATGATCCTAATCAAATTGAGCAGATGCTCAAATTGCACCTCCATCATTAATCTAAACCAAGTCACACACATGACAACAAGGTATATCAATGAACTATTAGAACTTTAATTCCATTTAAATATTCATGATAGTTTTGTTCTGCACAACTAAAAGGTTAGTGTCAGCTTTGAACCTGGAGGCAGACTTGGGAGTTTGGTGATATTGCTGATGAGAAACCAGATATCAAAAGCCTTGATCTGCTGTTCACCAGGCCACGAGGGTGGGCAAGATGAGCTTCACGTGTTTAAATTGACTTGAAGGCACTCTTCAACACTCATTAGCACAGGTATCCAGAATAATTTCAAGTGTGCTCATAAGAAATGTACCAGACCATGCATTTTAACAGATTAATCCACAGGAGGACGAGGATGAAAGATGAGGGGGAAGATAAATATTGTAAAACAGTACCAGCTTCCCACACTACTGCCCATGATGTCAGAGATGGCTTATAACATTGTTAGTTATCACCACTGAAAACCCACTCAATCCCTCCAACTCCTTAAGTGAGCAAAAATGGTGATAACATTAGAAATATGAACTAAAAATAGAAAGTGAAGGTGTGGCATCATCTGTTGAAAGAGAAACCATTAATGTTTCTCTTTCCGATGAAGTGTTTTTATTTTCATTTACTGTTCTCCTCGGCTCTCTAGTGGGATTTCCACCTCTCCTTTGTCATCTTTAGTCTCATTGGTTTATCTTTCCCTCCTAGCCTTCAACATAGTGTTGACAAATACTTGCTTCCACAAACATATCTCTTTCCTCACCAAATGTCTTCAGCTTCAACTCACCTCACATGGATTTATACTGCAATCCAACTTCACAATTCAGCCCACCTGCAATCACTGTTATATTCATTTACCCAGTGCTTCCCAGTACATCCTGCGATCCATGCTAAATGTACAAGTTCACACGTTATAGGAGTAGAATTAGGCCATTCGACCCATCAAGTCTACTCTGCCATTCAATCATGGCTGATCTCCACTTCTTAATCACATTTTCCTACCTTCTCCCCATAACCTTTGACACCGGTTCTAATCAAGATTTTGTCTATCTCTGCCTTAAAAATATCCACTGACATGGCATCCACAGCCCTCTGTGACAGTGAGTTCCACAGATTAACTACCCTCTGACTAAATTAGTTCCTCCTCACCTCCTATCTAAAAGAGCGCCCTTTAATTCTGAGGCTATGACCTCCGGTCCTAGACACTCCCACCAGTGGAAAGATCCTTTCCACATCCACTCTATCTATGCCTTTCATTATTCTGTAAGTTTCAATGAGGTCCCCCCTTAATCTTCTAAACTCCAGCGAGTAGTGGCCCAGTGCTGTAAAATGCTCATCATATGCTAACCCACTCATTCCTGGAATGTCTGGTGTCAATATATGAATGCTTGTGATCTCTGCACCAATACCAGCTCAGTCAATCTCAAAGCTGTCTCAGCCACATTTGGCTCTACTACAGATGACATTTACCCTTCCTTTCTGATGTTAAAGATCACAAACTTCAACATCTCAAGTTCTGATAAAGTGACTTCAATCTGAAACGTTAACTGTTTCTCTTTCCACTGATTCTTCCTTGATCTATAGACTTTTTTCGGCATTTACTGTTACTTCGTGAGAAAATGTCTAGAAAAGCTGTAGAGCAGTCAAAGCCGACCCCTTAGAATCTCTTTGTCAGAATCATTGAAAATGCAAATGGCTGGAGATGTTGTCAGGGATCTCATTCAGGTACTTCATTCCACTATTTTAACTTGCCCAGAAATTATACATGTGCAAATGGAAATTCCAATATCCTTTCATCAAATTTTCACCAGCAAGTTGAAGCAGATCTGAAAATGTTCTTGACATTTTCCAAATGTTTACTGAAAGGGGTGGAGGATTCACAGATTTCCTGGACTAAATGTTGTTAGGAATGAATCACAGTGAATAAAGAACAAGAATGCCAAAGCAGAACACAAATAAGAAATTTGTCATTTTTCAATTGGAAAGGACCATTTGGAATTTAAGGCTATTAAAAGCAATTGATTGCCTATAACTTGAACTAATGCCACACTTGACAAGCATACAAAGAATGAGTTTTACTTGAGACAATGCATTCACTCACCTTTCCATGAAGCCTCTGACCTGGCTCTGCTCCCTCTGGAAGCTCAGATTCTGCAGATTCTTCATTCTTCTGAAAGTGTGCCTTTTGCTCTTGCTGTAGTGCTATCTGTAAGAATTTAAATAAAACACTTGTCATAAATGATGTATGAAATTTGATAAATATTTCATGGAAAATTAAAGCTTCTCTAGGCTGATTTTATTCCAGTATAATTTTCTATTTGAAATTATACTAAAATATACTTAACGGAAATGAATCTCTACTTACATATCATGCGCCGGTTATATCATTAAGTACCTTCTACCTCTAAAATTATATTGATTTCATTCTCTACAACCAGCATGCATATAACGTGTATGCACTTCAACATGGTGTACTTTCAGTGAAACTACTGGGCATTAGATGTAAGGTCCAAAGGGTTGTATATTCTATTGCTCTATCAAATGAATAATGCAGTATAGTAGCTTGGAGACACTAATCTCTAGATTCCCATTCTTGTTTGGATATCCCAAGGATTGCATCCCAGCAATAAATAAATATTCTGGGGGCAATAAATATTCTGCCAAAAGCCCACTTTGTACATAAAATGAAATTCAAAAGCATCAAGGTGACAGGTTCTGAAGAAATAGAACATAGAACAATACAGCAGAGGAATAGGTCCTTCGACCCACAATGTCTGTGCCGAACATGATATCAAGACCATCACTTATCTACCTGCACATCCCCCCAAACTCTGATGTTAACTGTTTCTCTCTTCACAAATTCTGCAGTTCTGCATTCAATATTTTTAATTATAATTAAACAATGACATAACTACAATAAGACATAACTTAAAGTAAAATTCTGATAATCTGGCACCCTTGGAACTCTGGAGGTGCCGGACAAGTGTACATTCTGGACTATAAGATGTTATTCTTATTCATACCCATACAAAATATATCCCTTTTTTAAAAATATGTTACACAATGTATGATCATTTTTTTTCATTGAAAAATGGTTAGTTAAATGGAGGTGGAAATATAGAAGCACTCTGTACCCTGGCTCTGACCACAAGCCTACCATGCTCCTGACCCCTGGGGTTCCAGACTACAAGGCTGGCTCTGGCCGCATACCCAGGCCACAATACAAACCTTTGCTCTGGCTACATCCTCAACCATAAGCTCTGACAGCACACCCAACTTGTGCTCTGGACTCCTCACTCAAACTTTAGAAAAATGAATGAGCCAGATGCCAAAATATCAGAATGTTGCAATAATCAGATGTCAGGTTATCATAGTTTCATTGTGCTAAAGTCTACTTTGAATACTAAGAATATTGACACAAAATACAGGTACTGGAGGAACACAGCAGGTCAGGCAGCATCTCTGGAGAACATGGATAGGTGACATTTCAGGTCGGGATCCTTCATCAGACTAAAAGCCCTGTCCCAGGGTACGAGTTCATTCCAAGAGCTCTCCCGAGTTAAAAAAAAAAAAAACTCGTGGTAAGCATGGAGAATGAACGTAGCGGGTACGTCGGAGCTCGGGGACGTATCTTAGCGGCTGGTAACACTAACGGCAGGTACTCGGGAAGACTCGCTAACGGTAGGTAAGCACGGAAAGACTCGTGAAGATTTTTCAACATGTTGAAAAATGTCCACGAGAGCCCCGAGTACCGACGAGTGGCCATTATCGTAAATCTCCGAGTTCAAATCAGGGCAAACTCAGGAGAGCTCTTGGAATGAACTCGTACCGTGGGACAGGGCTTTAACTGTGGTGTGGGGGGAGAAAGATGGAAGAGAGGTGCTTGCAGCTGAACAAAGGCCTGAGATGAAAATACTACAAGTATAAGATAAGGATAGAAGAAGTGGGAGTTGCGAAGCCAGAAGGAGGAATATAGGCGGAAGCGGACAGGGTAAAGGGATAAATGGATCTATATCCAGCTGGAGCACAGGAAAGAGAGCGAGAGAAAAAAAAAGCTTAGGGAAAGGTAGATGGGGGGTGAGGTGTTTGTAGGCTAGTTACCTTAAATTGTAGAATTCAATGTTCATACCATTAGGTTGTAAGCTACTAAAGTGGAATATGAGGTGCTGTTCCTTGAGCTTGCATATCGCCTCACTCTGGCAGCAGAGGAGGCCCAGGACAGAAATAGAAGTATGGGAAAGGGAAGAGGAGTTAAAATGGATAGCAACTGGGAGATCCAGCAGGCCTTGATGGACCGAGTACAAAGGTTTGGCGAAATTGTCACCTAGTCTACGCTTGGTCACAAAGGAGGCCACATCAGGAACATCAGATGCAGAAGATGAAGTTAGAGGAGGTGCCGTGAACCTCTGTCTCACCTGGAAATATTGCTGCGGTCCCTGGATGGATGTGAGGGAGGGGGTTATAGGGACAGGTGTTACATCTACTGTAGTTGCTAGGGAAAGTACTTATGAAGGAGGTGGTTTTGATGGGAAAGGAAGGATGAACAAAGGAGTTGTGGAGGGTGGCAAAGACACAATGAGTATGGGAAAATGTGACTGGTGAGATCACATTGAAAATGTTGGATATGTAGGAGAATGATGTGTTGGATGTGGAGGCTGATGGGGTGAAAGTTAAGGACCAGGGGAACTCTATCCTTGTCCCGTCTGGGGATAGGGCAGAACTACGGGACCCAGAGGAGAGGCGGATGAGGGATTCATTTATGACAGCAGAGGGAAAATCATATTTATTAAAGAAAAATGACATCTCACATGCCCTAAAATGGAACACATAATTTTGGGAGCAGATTCGGCAGAGTAGGGAGAAATTGAGAGTAGGGATAGTGTCTTTGCAAGAGGTAAGGTGGTAGGAAGTCCAGTCTAGCTAACAGTGGGTTTGTCCTAGACGTCAGTTCATATTCTGTTCCCTGAGATGGAGGCAGAGAGATCAAGAAAGGGGAGCGAGATGTCAGAGAGAGTTCAAGTGAATATGAGGGCAGGGTGGAAGTGGGTGGTAAAGATAATGAAATCAATGAGTTCTACGCAGATGCAGAAGTCAGCCCCGGTGCAGTCATCGATATAAGGGAGAAAGAATATCGGCATGATACTAGTGTACGATGGCAACAAGGACTGTTCGACATATCGACAAAAGGGCAGGCATAGCTGAGGCCCATGGCTACACCCTTAACTTGAAGAAAGTGAGAGGAGTCTAAAGAGAAGTTTTTGCGGGTGAGGACAAGTTCCGCCAGATGGAGGAGAGTGTTAGTAGAGGTAAACTGATTGGGAGATAGATACAAAAAGCTGGAGTAACTCAGCGGGTCAGACTGCATCTCTGGAGGTGACATTTCGGGTCGAGATCCTTCTTCAGACTGATCATGTCTCTGTTTATACCAGCATCTGCAGTTTCTTGTGTCTAAGAATATTGATTCTGAAAAATATTTTCAAAAGATGTCCATGTAACTGAAAACTGCATAGCATACAATCATATTTGTATTGTATTGTATTGTATTCAAATTTATTGTCATTGTCTCAGTTAGAGACAACGAAATGAATTTCCCTTACAGACAGTATCATAAAAATAAAAATAAATAAATAATAATAAATAATAAAACATATTAAAAATAAAATAGAATTTAAAAAAAAAGCACAAACACTGAAAGTCCACGACACAACATAACACAGTGGCACCAAGGTGAGGAAGGCACCATAGTCCAGCCAGCCTCCCCTCCGCTCTGAGAAGTGCAATTAAATCTAATCTTGAGTGCCTTTAAGAATAACTAAAACAGTATATTTTTGGGTGGTGTGTAGCCACAATATATGCCTCATTGACGTATTGGAGATGAGGAATTGACAATAGAGATTGCTTGTTTTACAAAACAAAAATATGGATTCCTGCCTTACTGGAAGAAAATTATAAATAGGTTGCAGGACAGATGTGTGGATCAATCAATAAGGGTGTGGGTGAATTGGGTAGTATGGAGCTGGGTAGTTCCTCCTAGTGCTGCATAATATTTTATTCCTGAGTAAGTCAAGTGGTCAGGCCCATGATTACAATCACATTTGTGGTAATAAATTTTAACGGTCCCCAAACAAGCATATATCCCCTAAATTAACATACTCAAACAAAATATCAGCTGTTTGTGATGTCTGGAAATGGATGAATTATTTGACAATAGCTGCAAATGCCAGTGTACATTGGGTAAAAGCACTTTAAAACATACCAATTTATTCCACATTTTCAACCCCTTGCACAAAATTTCAGCATCAGACAATCCTATTTTAGGACTCTCTTGGATAAAATTCACAGCATAGGTCTTTTTATAAGCTATATAACAGATCTTAAGCACAACTTAAAAATAGCAGCCAATGCTCAGCCAATATAATTTCTCACTTCCTACCTCTTTCAGCAACGAAGAAAGATAGTTTGTGACACATTTTTGAAATGCTTGGGCTGTTGCCTTCTGACTAAGATCTGGATTCTCTACCAGGTTTCAATGTGTCATATGATGTATAAAACTTTTTGTTTCAATTGTGTCGGATTAAATGTGTCGGAAGGAACGGCAGATGCTGGTTAACACTGAAGATAGACACAAAATGCTGGAGTAACACAGGCAGCATCTCCGGATAGCAGTAATGGACAATGTTTTGGGTCGAGACCCTTCTTCAGACTGTGAGTCAGGGGAGAGGGAGACACAGTTGTGGAAGAGTAGGGTGTGAAAATGATACATCAAAGGGAACGGAGATCAAGGAAAATGTAGAATCATTGTTAGCTCGGGGAAGGTGACAGCAAAGCATAACAGGATAAAGTTTCATCAGGAAGACAGTCAAACTGGTCGGAGAGCTGGGGGAGTGATGGAGAGAGGGGGAACACATGGGTTACTTGAAGTCAGAGAAGTCAATATTCAAACTGCTGGGTTGTAAGATGCCCAAGCAAAATATGAGTTCCTCCATATCCTTTAGAACATTGTGTGTGCAATGCAATTTTATTGTGAGGCATGAAATGAGTAGACTTCCATAACCCATCAAAGTTACTTAAATAAAAGCTCCCATTTACATATAATCACAAAATGTTATTTGGGAACATCACACAAAATAATATTACTGCAGATAACCAAAGGCTTGGTTTAAGAAATAGATTTTAAGTCTTGTATTTATGCAAGACAAATAGGTTTATAGATGGAATTCCAGTTCTTATGACCTTGACAAGTCTTAACCAAATAACCGCATCACCCCTATATCAGAAGATGTTGGTTCTTAGTCACTGACGTGCTGCAAGTTCAAATGGGTTTGGTTAGGCTGAGGAAGTAGAGTGGAGAACTGAGCTGCTCAATATCACGATACATTTTGTGACAAAAGAATCTGGCAAGGTAACAGCAAAGGTGGCAGTATGAAACGTTCTGAAGATTGAAGAAGCGATCAAAAAACTGCAATAAATACACATGGCCAAAGAAATGGGTATGAGGATGAACATTAAGTCTGGAATTAATTCGTATGTGTATATCAAAGTGTTGAAGCTGAGGTTCCGCTTGTTGAAGTTGAGGTCTGATAATTTAGAATCAGAGCAAGAAAGGGGTAAACGGTTGTGAAAGCATATCAAGGGATACATTTAGGAGGAGAGGTGGAGTGATAGAAAAATGAAGGTGAAGACAGATCTTAAAGACTTTGAATTCAAGAACTGTTGGAGTTTGTGATTGTTGACATCTGAAAAGAAGCAAACAAAGTATTTTATTAAAGCACTAAATGTAATAAAGGATGAAGAGGTTCCACTATCCGGGGTAGTTGAAAGACAGAGCGAGTCAGTGCTGATGGAGAAAGTGATCAAGGGCCTGTAAATGTCTGTGCATTACATTCAGTGTGGTTCACGCAAAGAGTGAAATAAATCATTATAATTATAATCTTTTTGAATTAAATCCAAGCTGGACACAAACTAAGGAAGGAGATGTGGCTATGGATGATATCTTATCAAAAACAAGGACAAAAATGGAAACTAAAGATGATTAACAGTTAAGCAAGATAAATAGAAATCTGGTTGGAGAAAATATCACAGTGTTATATCATTCGGCATTCCTGGAAGAGAAGCAGCAGTGAATTAAACAATAATCCCAAAACAAAATACTGCAGATATGTGAAATTAAATAGAAAACATGAACGACGCTCCACGTCGGAAAGTCAGTATTTGTAGTGAGAGAAAAATAAAGTTAGTGTCTCAGAACAATGATATTTCCTCAGAATTGCTCCCCTCAAACAAAGGACAAAATGATCTGAAGTATGATCAGGTGAAAAAATATCACAAGGCTCCAATCACTATCATTAAGACTAGCACTTAAATAAACAAGGCCGAGAAGGACACAGACCTAATGCAGCCAATTTTGTTTTGTGTAGATGGACAAAATGGCCCATAAGAGTGCAGTGCAACTGTATGATTCACACTAGAATCAGCAGAAGACTGGCTGACATCCCTGATTTGTAGAGAGTCATTGACTGTGCAAATGTAGGAATGAAGACCCCACAAATAAATAAATTAATTGAGACCTATTCGCTCCTCAATGCTGATTTACTGGGAGAATGTACTGATAATTGGAGAGAATGTACTGATAATATTAATGAAGATCTCATGAAATGAAGTCCGTAAACAACAAAATGAAGCTTGCACGCCAACCAGATTTTTCTCTGCCGCGCTGAAAATCTGTCTCAAGGGCCTAAACAGATCAACATGCTTTTCAATAAGTAACCGTCAGCATCTCCAGAGTGGAAGTTATACTGTTACCTTATTTGGCAACATTTTGGACCAGGCGGGGAAACAATGATCTAGCACCCAGTCTATCCAGATGATTCCTTGAAGGAGGAAGAGAGGAGGAGGGGGAAAAGGAACGAAGGAGAGGATCGACATGAAGAAACGAATACTCCAGCAGCACCAAATAATACAGCAGAGAATGTTTATATCGTTGTCGATTTCATCAGTCCACCAATTTAACCGCTACACATAAAATCTAATTTTCTCAAGCCTCATTCCGAAAATACAAGGTATTCTTTCCAATATTCAGACATCTATGGTGTTTTACCAGTGATCATAACTAAATTGGCAACTTTTCAACCAGCAAATAAAATAGACAAAAATGAGAAGTGGTGGATGGAAAGCCAGAAAGTTAATTGTCTAGTGCATAAATGTGCATGTCCTTCTGCAAAATCAATTCCTCCTGCAATTTATATATGGTGCCAGGAGCAGAGACGGCGATCAATGGCCTGGTTTGTGCTTCATGTTTGTATCATCTATGATTTTACATTGAGGCAAGTTCTAACAATTGTGTAGTTGAGTTCAATTCTACCAGCACTGAGTGCTGAAATAGTCTCAGCCAAATCCCGTAGGTTTTGGAGGACCATTAAAAGTGCCTGTGAATCGGTCATCAATGTACAAAATAACATAAGAAGTATTCACTGGAGGGGAAGCAAGGGTTGAGACTCTTTGAAAAGTGGTGTGGCTTCCATATTCTTTTGCACCACGGTTCCTTGAAAGGCCTTTAAGAACTTCATCGCTAGCAATGAGCTGCAGCAACAGGATCAATATGATTGCTCTGAGAACCAGCAAAGGCTGAACAGCAACTTTCTTAATTGAAATGAAATATGACATACAGTATTCTCTCCCAAACAGCCAGATTCTCCTATCACCCAACTATAATAGGGGCAATTGTAATAGTTGCAAATTAAATTACCAAACAGCAAGTATTTGGGATGCGGGTGGAAAACAGAGCACACAGGAAATTCGACTTTTTCAGAGGGACCACATGCAAACTCCACAAAGACAGCAACCATGATCAGGGTTGAACCTCGTGGGTAAAGCTGCCAGGCAGAGTGCTACCTGTGCTACCTGCTGCCCTGCTGCTCAGCAAGCAGGGAATGCATAAGTCTCCTAAATGCATCTTCCCCCACTATCCTTCGCTGCAGTGCATTCCAGGCACTCACTGCACTCTGTGAAAGAATCTTGCAACTTCTCCTTTAAACTTTCCCATAATGATTCTGGCTGTCGACCCTAATTTCATATACTTCTATTAAGAGTCCCTGCAACCTCCAGAGAAGCAGCTGAGGAGATGGTGTCAGGGATATTAAACAGACATTCGGATGGAGTAGGACTATTATTAACTGGTCAAAATTGTTGTATTGATGCGGCTGTCAACAAACACAATATACTTGGAGCTGAAACTGAGAATAGTGAGGTACAGCATGCATGCTTGGAGATGTTAGCAGTATTTGTCTCAAACATGAGTGCCTAATCTTACAAGCATTTACAATGTCGTAATTCGTACCACCTTAAAGGAATATCAACCATTTCAGCAAGTGCATGATGGCTTTCATCAAGGGAAGCATTACAATGAATGCAGTGTTGTCCATGGGCATTGTACATGGAAATGTAGCAAACCACTCAATAGCTCATTCAAATGAAAAATAGTGGAAATCTCATGGTGAGGAGTGATGGCGACAGAAGAAATGGAAGTGGTGCCTCTGCTTGCAACTTCAACTTGATATTCTGTTCCCCCAGCTCATAGTCAGTACATCACATGCTGCTTCAGGCAATCTACCCTCGCACAGATGCAGATTTTTTTATAGGTTTAGTAATATATTAATAAATTGATAATATATAGATTTGGTATACTCTGAGATACACCGGATGGTCTAATGGCTTTAATTACACTATTTCTGAGTTTCAGTATGGGGTTTTAACCTCACATTACTGGGTGTATTGCCAATGGGTTAGTATGTCAATTTACAGATAGATTAAGAAGAGTGAATAGCTGCAAGATATTACAGTCCTTTATTAATTCACAAAGCGTTGTGCTTCAGTGTTTCATGCATGTAGCCCTTTTTTAATTCGGCATTCACCAATGAAGCAAAGTGAGTTTAAGCAATGAATTGGGGAAGAAAGGAATGATAGGAAAATCACATTTAATTTGCTGACATGTGGACAACCCATGCACACAGATAGTCTTTCAGAAACTTTTAAATTGTCAGCAAAATAATACTTCTGGTAACGAAAGCCCTATTGTTCATGAGATGGTGACGTACCATGCTAATGTCCACGCAAATACTAATTTGGGAACAATAATCAAGGAGAGCAGCTAATATTGTTTACTGTGGCACATCTACAAAATAAAAATGGCTGAGAAAATGCATAATCGTTGTTTAAAAAAGATTCAGTGGATAAATATTTTGGAGTAAAGTAGAGCAGAGGCAAACCTTTGGAAGGACTCATGCTGAGAGGAAGCTAATAGTTTGCCTCCTTAGGTGAATTAAATGTTAGCTGCAGCCTAACCTTGTCCAATATACATCAAACTGGTCAACATCCGTTGTTGTATGTGCTCTCTACCCAATCTTAACCAGGTATTATATGTATGTGATTTAAGGTGGCACTAAAATGTAGGCCTGTAAAGTATCAAAGAGAATCCTTAAAAGTCACAGCACGTGCATTTACCAACCACCTGCTCTTAAAACCCCCTGCCGACAATTATTATAATATTCTGCTGCCTGGAGAGCAGGGATAGTTTGTTGCCAGAGTGTGGAGTTAGCACTTGTCTATCCATTAATATATCTTACATTAACAAACCTGGATTTTACTACCAAAACAATTCCCTCTCAAAATCAATACATGTTATCCACAGTCCAAGAAACAAGGTAACTGGAGGGAGATTAAAAAAATGTGTGGATGTAACAGGAAGTGCTTTTCCAGTTTTTGCTTGGGATTCAGAAATAGCAGGAGCTGATATCCCAGAAGTCAAGCTATTCTGCAAACGTTTTCCTGATCAGAACCTCTCAATCAATCGATTTCCCATCAAAATTAGAGATCTGATGTCTATCCACCAAGTTTCCAGTCCTGTTCCTAACCTCTGATGTTTGATTCTCTGAACTTTCAAAATCCAACTGATTATCCCAACCCCAACACACAGAACAAAAAGAAAAAGAAAATAGGAGCAGGTGAAAGCCACTCACGTCCGCCCTAGCATTCAAATATGATCTTGATTGTTCTTTTCCAGGCCTCGTCCCGTCTGCTGTGCCTTTCAATTCCCCGATATTGAAAAATTAATCTAATTCTTCATTAAATATCCCCATGATTTAATCTCCATGGGCAAAGAATTCCGGAGATTCACCCGCTCAGGATCTTGTATTTTTCAATAAGATTAGCTTACATTTTATATGCAAAGCTACATATGAGGAGATAACATTCTACTAACCAGGAATTGGTCAGACTCCTTTGGACTACCTCCAATGCCAGTATAAGGGGACCAAAACTGTTCACAGTATTTCAGGTGTGGCCACACCACAATAACTGTCATAATACATTCCTATTTCTAAACACTAGCCATTTATAAAACTCTCATCTTGTTTGTTGGCAGATTTGTGTTGTACCTCTATTTGTGCTAAAATGGTACACAATAGTTCTACAATATTTGCCCCACCTTACTCACCATTGTCCTGTGATGTAAATGAAACATTTTGTTCAGATTGATGGTATATTTTAAAAGTTATTAACGTTTCAAACAAATTAATTGGGAGAGAGTTCCCGTGCACATCTTTACTGGCGTCACAAAGGGCACCCGATGGGTCCTCAGCCATGCCGGCGCAGTTGGTGCCTTTCCAGAAGTCAGATCGGTATCTTTTTTTGACAACGGTGACATGGGTAAGAATACTTCCATTTTAATTTTACTGTCGCCGACCACGGGGATCCGCTGCCTTGGCGCTGAGGCTGGGGTTGTGTCTGCGGGCAGCTGGCTCTGGGGGGCGGGCAGAGGTAATGCCAACGATCCAGGGCCTGGGCGCTGAGGCTGGCTCTGAAGCTGACGATTGCTGCTGCACCTCCGGACATGCAAGGGGGGAAAGGAACTGCACCCTTGAGATCCTAAGGTGAGGAGGGAGAGTGGAGGGATTGAGGGAGAGGAGGGGGTAGGGAGGGAGAGGGGGGGGGGAGTGAGGGGGGTGAGGAGGGAGAGGGGGGGAGGAGGGGGAATAGAGAGAGAGGAGGGAGGAGTTGGAGAGGTGAGGAGGGATAGTGGGGGGGTATGGGAGGTGAGGTGGGGGATAGAGGGATAGGAGGGAGTAGGGAGGTGAGAGGAATTATGGAGAGAGGGAGGGAGTGTCTGAGGGTAGGGGAAAGGAGAGGGAGGGAGAGGTGAGGGAAGGATTGGAGAGGGGAGGAGGAGAGGGGAAAGAAGTGGGAGGGTGAAGAGGAGGGGGTGGGAGTGCTGGGCAATGAGGGGAAATGAGCCACTCCTGCGCAGTTGGGGGCTATGGGTGAGTGGTGGAATATTGCGTTGGGGAACGGGTTGCGTTGGGGGACCAGGCCTCCCATGTGACAAGGACCCAATGGGTCCCACTTAGTCTAGTCTTAAAATAAATGACAATATGCCATTTGTCTTTCGACACACGCTGCATCTGTCTGCCTGCTAAAGAACATGAATTGTGCAGGATCCCTCTGTACTTCACTCATCTGTAATCTTTCTCCATTGAGATTATAGGTTGTCTTTATATTCCTCTTACTGAAGTGCATTGATCTCACACATTCCCACATTAAATACCACTTGCCAAATTTTCACCCACACATTCAACCTACCTATATCCTGTTGCAAAGTCCAAATAACCTTATTGCAACATGTCCTCCCACCAATCTTCTTGTCATTAAGAGACTTGGATAATTTATACACTTTTCCCCCTCCAGATTATTAATACAAATCAAAATATTTGACAGCCAAGAGCTGATCCTTTTGGTACTTTAGTAGTTTAATCCTTCAGCCTAAAAAATACATATTTATTCCAACTTTGACTTCTATTTAATAACCCATCTTCAAAACGTGCTACACATAGTTCCCCTAATACCATGAGCTCAAATGCACCAGCCTTTAGTGTGGCAAATTGTCAAATGCCATTTTGTAATCCAAAATACAATGCCCACAGGTCCCCTTCTATAAAATCTGCCTGTTACATTATCAAAGAACTCCAGCAAATTCGATGACTTATCTTTCATAAAACTATTTTGATTTTGTTTGATGACTGGTTATTTCATCCTTGATTATAGACATCAACAAACGATGTTAAGCTAACAGGCCCATGATAACCCACTTCCTCCTTTCGTCAACAATGAAGTCATGTTTGTCACTTTCCAATGCCCCGATACCTCCTTAAAGCCCTGTCCCACGATACGAGTTCATTCCAAGAGCTCTCCCGAGTTTAAAAAAAATCATACGTGTGGTAAGCACAGAGAATGAACGTAGCGGGTACGTCGGAGCTCGGGGACATCTCAGCGCTAACGACAGGTACTCGGGAAGACGCGCTAACGGCAGGTAAGCCCGGGAAGACTCGTGAAGATTTTTCAACATGTTGAAAAATGTCCATGAGAGCCCCGAGTACCGACGACTGGCCATTACCGTATATCTCCGAGTTCGAATCAGGGCAAACTCGGGAGAACTCTTGGAATGAACTCGTACCGTGGGACAGGGCTTATATTCTTTTAATCTCCATTTTTTTAATGTAAAACTCACTGGCTCCAATCTTCAGCTGTCAACCACAAATCTACTCCCAATTTGTCAGGATGTACCCAAGAAACAGATCTGATTAATTTGAAGCAGTTTCTGCTGTTAACTTGAGCAGTAGTTCTGGGAAACTCACACTTTTCAATTGGCCAGCAACTAAATCTTTCACAATCTCACCCCACTCTCCACTGCCTCCCATAACCATGCCTTGGCAGCTAAATTAACTCAGCTTCTTCCCTCTTTACTCCCCTCCCTTACTTTGTCTCTTCAAGGCCTTTAAACCTCGGGTATGGTCAACATTTTATCTCCAATTAAAGAATGAAAATTAGATTACAATGAGAGCAAGTTATTGCTGCCAAATTATACAATTCGTACATCAAGATTAATTTAGTTGTGTACATGATCCCAGCCTTGCGAGCTAACTTTCGTTAGCAAATAAAACATTATTATCTTAATTTAACTTTTTTAATTAGATTAATTAAGGTATTTGCATTAGCAAATTTAATAAAATGCATTCTCAAAAATTCTGTTTGAAAATGCATCCTTTCTAAATTATATTTAATTTACACATTATATAAGTTTTGCAATTTTTCACTATTTTTAAAATCTATTAATTTGAGATGTAATTGTTTTAAATGTATTTTAAATCTTTAATCAACACGATCGCAAAAGGTATTAACACATTTAAACAAGGAGTATTAAAACATGTTCTGAGTTTCATCAATGTGAAAGTCTGCTCATTAGTCTTTAGTGGGATGAAATATTATCACCTTTTATATACCATTACCAACTAGACAGAAATTAAATCAGCATCCCCCAAATGTAATCAAAGCAAAATTAAGTTTCATTAAGACTGACATCTTAAATCGATTTAAAACAAGTGAGCAGATTGATTTAAGCAATTGCATAAGATTTATTGTCTACTGTAAAACAATAAAAGTCAGCAATTACTGTGCATTTGTCAATTCAAAGTAATTAAACATATTTAATACCACTGCAACAATTTATTTGAATCCTTCAACATCATTGTGAATATCGATTGAGTTTGATCTCAATTCTGTTTGGATTCAGAGGCTCTAACTATATGGGGTCTTCCAAAATTTCAGCTAAACTTGTGATGGCATTTGGTCAAAGATAGCTTCAGGTATGTGTTCTGAGGAAGGGTCTCGACAAGAAACGTCACCCATTCCTTCTCTCCAGAGATGCTGTCTCTCCCGCTGTTATTCCAGCTTTTTGTGCCTATCTTATGAGATATCTAAAGTGCTGCTTAAGGGGACACTTATGGCCTTTGTCTTTGATAAGTTCTCTCAGATGGTGGGCCATAAGTTATAGGAGCAGAATTTGGCTATTCAGCCCATCAAGACTACTCTGCCATTCAATCATGGCGGATCTATCTTTCCCTCTCAACCCCATTATCTTGCCCTCTTCCCATAACCTCTGACACCTGTACTAATCAGGTGTTTGAGCCATAGATGATCTTATCAACACTGTTTATTGGCTGGTAGCTGGATCTCTTGCTTTCTTTCCAGCCCCATCTGTTTTTTTGGTCACAAGTCTTTTTGTTGGAACTCAGCCTTTTGAATTCTGCATCTATGTTTTTTTTCCCTGTCTTGAAATATGATGCGGATTGCTGTTCAAGATTCTACGTGTCTATAACTAATTAGTTCCTACATTTTTAATTATACCAACTTTGATATTTTTGGATAGTCTTCATAGAAAAAGAGTGGTCTACTGTCCAGCAATGGCCAACACCCTCCTGCATAGACATGGACTAGAATAGTTAACTGAAAGCATTGGAGAAGTACCAACAACACTATCTCTGCGACATGCTCCAAATTCATTGGCAGGGTAAGCAAATTAATGTCTGGATTCTCTTCCAGGAACTACATCTCCAACATCCGGAATCTGATCACAGTCAATTACCCTTGGGGGGCAAGCCATATTGCATGCATGCCTAACACCAGACCTTTGAAACAAGTACGCTATTACAAGTTTTCTCTCATGGAAAGAGATTTGCAAGAGAACAAAGACAATGCTTCAATGTTCCTTCCAAAGCCTCTTTGAAAAAATTGTACTGAATTCCTGATCCATGACTACTCAAAATAGGGTAACTAAATATCTTGAGGCTTTAAGACAGAAGCAGGCAGAAGCCATATGCAACATCTGGCCCACTTTAACCATAAAACATCATCTTCCCCATATCTGCAGTTCCCCAAAAGACTATTTAGTCACCTCGGAACCCATAGAACTAGAAAGTCATCTGATAGTTAGCAAAATCTAAAATGCTGGAAGAACTCTTCCAATCAGGCATCTATGGAAAAAAAGGCTGGTCAACATTTTGTGTTGACTGATTTCTCTTCCACAAGAGGCTGCCTGAGTGGCTGTGTTCTTCAGGTTATTCTGATTCAGATTCCAGCATCGATAATAGTTGTTTGTTCTCCATCAGATGTCGGCATCTTGTCTTTGATGTTAATTCTTGAAGCGACATTCTAGAAGGCTACTAAAACCGGTGACATACTACCAGAGATGGTTGTTCTTATAAGAAGATATCACGATTGGCCGCTTACCAAAACACTCTTTCAGTGTGCTTACTCAGATACATAAATTTTCAGGCGTTTCTTTCCAGTGGCTATGCATGCTCAGTCACTGACAATATTCAAAGTGGAGGCTGACTGATTTTTAGACAACAAAGGAATCAAAAAGTATGGGACTGAAGCAGGAGATGAACTTAAGGCATGGAGCAACTATGAATGCCAGAACAGGGTTGTGGAAGGGGATGTGGGTGGGTGCACATGGCAACTCCTGTTTCTATTTCATATATTTTGGGAAAAAAAAGAAATGCAAATATGAATCAGGCACATCTGATAAATTCAGAAGAGTCAACATGGCTATGAGGTTAGAGTTGTGGTGGCCAGTTTAGTTTAGTTTAATTTAGTTTAGTTTAGAGATACAGCACGAAAACATGCCCTTCGGGCCACCGAGTCCGCACCGACCTGTGATCCCCACACATTAACACTACCCTGCACATACTATGGACAATTTACACTTATACCAAGCCAATTCACCTACAAACCTGTACATTTTTGGAATGTGGGAGGAAACCGAAGATCTCTGAGAAAAACACACATGGTCATGGAGAGAACGTGCAAATTTCGTACAGACAGAACGTAGTTGGGATCGAACTTGGGTCTCCGGTGCTGCAAGTGCAGTAAGGCAACAACTCTACTGGTGCGCCACCATGCCACTCTGTTCACATACAATTAAGTGATCATGATAAATCTTTTTTTTATTTTTGAGCTGAAGAAGGGTTTCGGCCCGAAACGTCGCCTATTTCCTTCGCTCCATAGATGCTGCTGCACCCGCTGAGTTTCCCCAGCAATTTTGTGTACCTTTAATTAGATTGTTAATTTTGTTTTTGACCCGGATTTAGTTTTGGTATTTGTATGTATAGTGTCATGAAAAAAAACCTAATATGTTTATCAAAAAGGAAGGCAATCAGATAACACCTCTGAGAAGAACAATCCCTGCAACCCCCTGCTGAAATGGACTACAGAAATTAACCGTTATTATTCAAGGAAGGATACATTTCCTGGGAGTCAACAGTATTTCAAAATCGTCAGTAATAAGTTACACATGTAAAAAAGACTAGGACAAATAAAAATGCAAAATGCTGTAGAAATGTCATGAAAAATATCTGTACCACAGATTTCCCACTGAGATGCAAAATAAGTCACTGTAGTCAGTTTATCCTCAGCAATCAAAATCTGTGAAGTGAGTCATCACAGCTTTACTGCAGGACAGGATATACTATACATGCCATAGTGTAATCTGAATACTTGTGATTTCTATCATCAAGCCGTCTGTCACTGCCAGGTTCTACCCTGCACTTCACACCTACTCTTGCATATGGAGTCAAACTGTTGTGTGTCTTAACATAGAAACTTGGAATTTACTCTCAGTGAAGTTATCGACAGAACCTTAGCTTGTTCATATCAATGTGCAATTTACGTGATACATTAATTAACACCTCTACGAAAATAATGTAAAAAGTAAATTGATAACACTCATCAGCATTCAGAAAAACATAAAAACTTATGGCACTGGAAGGTATTCAGCCCATCATGTCAATCCCAGTCAAAATGAACTATGAGGAGAATCACAATTCCCACCTCTATTTATGCTGTGAAGATCATCATGTTCTCATTCGGGTACTTTTTAAATATGATGAGAGCCTTTGCTTTCAACATCCTTTAGGCAACGAGTTGGTATTGGCATTAGCTTATTGCGATACAGTCAAATCATACATACATGAGTACAATTAAATCACGCACAAGCAAAAATATTAGCACAAAGAAAAAAATTACCAGACTACAGAATACGACAGCTACAAAGGAAGTCAAAATATAAGAAAGTGAAAATGTGGTTGTGTCAGGATAAATTGTAAGTGAGTAGGAAAGAAAATGTCTGAAGAAGGGTCTCGACCCAAAATGTCACCCATTCCTTCTCTCCAGAGATGCTGCCTGTCCTGCTGAGTTACTCCAGCATTTTGTGTCTACCTTTAAATAATTAGTAATATTGCTCAGGGATTTGAAGATCTTGATCATCTCCAATTCAGAAGCATTGATGCTGACTGGTGTGTGTGCACCACCCTGTTACCTGAAGCCAATGACGAACTTCTACATCCTGCTAACATTGAAGGAGAGATCTCCCTTTCTTCCTTTTATTTCTTCTATTACCTTAGAAAAGAGATAAATTACTCTGTGTTGTTCTTTCTGGGAAAATAGATTTTTCTTGTTCATCCTATCCTTGACTCACACAATTTTGTTCACCTTGAGTAAATCTTCCTTCACCCAAGAAGAACAAACCTACCCATCCATTCATTATTCTTAACCAAAATTGCCTGCAGTTTTTCAAACTTGGTTTGGCAACTGCTTTGCCCAGTCTAATTATTCCCAAAATCCATGTCCTGACATTTGTTTGGGTTAAACTCCCAACTGCTAAATTTTGGCCTACATTATCAACACATTAATATCTGTCTGCAGCTATCAACTACTCAGCTAATTATCCAGCCATCTATGAACTTACTTATGATGCCTCGCACATCTACGTGAGTCAATTACATATACTATAAACAATAGGAGTCCCAACACTGGCCTTGTGGGAACCACAGGCATCCAATCGCAAAAACAACCCTCTACCATCACCCTCTGTCTACTATTGCCAAGCTAAATTTTAGATCCAGTTTGCCAACTTGCCCTATATCCCAATGGCCCAAATCTTTTGAACAAACCACTGGTAATAAATCAACCTTAGGCACACCCTGAGAAAGCGTTTCACATGCCTTCTCCTAGCATATTGGTCTGTACAATGTTCTTGCAGTGATTATAATATGTTTGGAGCAAGGTTGATGATTTATGTGTCAATATTTCTTTTTAAGAAACTGAAAAACAGTTGACTTCAATCTAACTGGTCGCTTAAAAATAGAGAAGCTTACAATGTAAGAATGCCATCCTTATTCTAGCTGTCTCCACAAAGGATGGCAGCTTCTGGAATGCTCGACACTAAATAATACTAATACAATAGAGCGGGCAGTTAGTCTCATGCTACAAATCCATCAAACAACAATGACTATAGGTTTTTTTAAATCTGCATTCTCTATTAAGGTGAAGAGGAAAAGATTTAATAGGAATCTGAGGGGTAACCTTTTGACGTAAAGTGTGGTGGGTGTATGGATCAAACTGCGTGAGGAGGTAGTTGAGGCTGGGACTACCCCAACATTTAAGAAGCAGTTAGACAGGTACATGGACAGGATAGGTTTGGAGGGATATGAACCAAATGCTGGCAGCTGGGACTAGTGTAGCTGGGACATGTTGGCCGGTGTGGGCAAGTTGGGCCGAAGGGCCTACTTCTACACTGTATCATTCTATGACTCTATGACTCTCCATAGCTGTCACACTGTATTCTGCATTCTATTTATTTTCTCCTTTGCACTACCTGATGTATTCATGTATGGTATGATTTGCCTGGATGGCACACAACAAAGTTTTTCACTGTATCTCAGAATACATGACAATAATAAACCTATACCAATACAAACAAAAGGTCATATTTCACATGAAAAAGGCAACAAAAAAATCTAAACATCCAGACATAAGCTTTCATACAAAAAACTTCCTAATGACGATGATTGAATTGATGGACTGTCCATCCAGACCTAATCGTAACTAGGTGCCGTTTTCTGTCAAACTGTGGTGTTCTTGCTCTGCAGAATAATTCATGCATCGTTCACAAGCTCCAAACTGGCATCTGGCAATCATCCTTTGTTTGTACCTGTTTTCCATTAAATGCCCTTCCATCATAACATCGTATGATCCGGTAGGCACTACCTCTGCCGTCTCTGTTGTTGATCTGTAATGAGTTTCTTCATTACCATATCTTGTTGGTACCGGGCAACTCCACTGTAATGGTGTGCCTTTCTGTTTTGGCCACCTCAAAATGCCTTTGTTTTGCACTTCTGGTTTCCTAGGCACACCATTACAGTAGAGTTGCCCGGTGCCAACAAGATATGGTAATGAAGAAACTGGTTTCCTAGGTCCATGAAAACATTTGCACACTGTCCTGAAAATGGCACAACTAACATGTTTTCCCATATGTGGGACATTCCTTTATGAGTCCCCCATGACCCTATCCATAATAAAGGATTTAGTAGAGCTTTTCGTTTTCCGCTTTTTGTCTTGCAACATCGCATGAACCACTATTGGCTATCCAGCATTTTTAGACTAACTCTAATGGCTTTGCATGTCTTTATGTATTATCTGGAGTTAACTTTTTTTCACATGAGGGTGTTTCTCTAAAGATGGTCTCCTGAAAACCACAAGCAATTTGCTCTCTGGGAAGAGAGTCCTTCAAATCTGTATAACTGCAATTACCTGCTAACAATCCTAGTTCTGTTGAGAGTGTCGATGGGTTCTCCCTGGTCCTGGTTAAATACAGAGTCCACTGTTTCATTTCTAAACGGATTAGAATATGTTTGTAGCACATTTAATACAATCTCTAAGGTCTCATTTGTGAGCTTCATACTATAACCCAATTCTTTCTCCATCTGATATGAAACACAATAACTTATTTACTTTCAGTTTGTTTGGTTCGTCATCCATAGACAATTCAGCACAATGTTACCTATTCCCTCACTGTCCTCACTTGTTTGGCAAAGTACTTAGCTTGAAAAGCAGTGGCTTAGTGACTTTATTTGTTCCACCGTGCACTACCTTAATTGATTTTCACAGCAGTTAGTCACGTTAAATTTTGTTGCAAGGGGTCGTGATCAGAATTTGGTATTCTGAGTCAATCACTATATCTAAGTCAGGGGGAATCTTTTTCAGCCACTTGCCTTGAGGGAGATGCAATTTCTCTCCGTGTCGCATCTCCGTCCCCTCTGCGGCCTACATCGTGGAGTGGTGAGGCCTTTCCTGGGGACCGGCCCGGAGCTTCAAGCCGCTGGCGCGGCGCGGACTTACCATCTCGGAGCTGCGATCCTTTGCCGAGGATTGTGGAGAGCTCCAACCGCGGGGCCTGTGAACTTTAACAGAGCCCGACTCGAGAGCTCCATGCCGCGGAATGTTCCGATCCGTCCCGATGCCGGAGTTTCTATCATCCCGACGCAAGGGCTTGAACAACGGACCGTTGGCAGCGGCAAGTGCGGGTTCAAAGGCCCCGACCACGGGGTGAACAAAGGAGGAAGATGACTGAACTTTGTTGCCTTCCATCACAGTGAAGAATGTGGATTCCACTGTGGTGGATGGTTATGTTAAATTTTATTACGTGGCTGTGTGTATTGTTGCTTTTCACTTAGTATGGCTGTACGGTAACTCAAATTTCACTGTACCTTAATTAGTTAAGTGACAATAAACGCAAACTTGAACTTGAACAAAAGGGTTCTGACCCGAAACATCACCTGATCATTCGCTCCACAGATGCTGCTAGTGAAACTATACCTTTGTAGCCTCATGCCATCTTCAAAGCTTATTTTCCTGTCTACCTTTGTGTCATCAGCAAACTTAGCAACTTGCATGTTCATCCAGGTCATTTATAATTAGAGTCATAGAGTAATAGTGTGGAAACAGGCACTTGGCCACACAGGCCAACATGTCCCAGCTACACTTGTCCTGTCCATGTACCTGTCTAATTGTTTCTCAAACATTGGGATAGTCCCAGCCTCAACTACCTCCTCTGGCAGCTTGTTCCATGCATCCACCACCCTTTGTGTGAAAAAGTCACCCCTCATATTCCTATTAAATATTTTTCCCTTCATCTATGTCCTCTCGTCCTCACTTCCACTACTCTGGGCAAGAGACTCTGTGCATCTACCCGATCAATTCCTATCATGATTTTATACACCTCTACAAGATCAGCTCTCCTCCTCCTGTGCTCCAAGAAATAGAGACCCAGCCTACTCAACCTCTCCCTATAGCTCACACCCTCTAGTCCTGGCAACAGATAATAAAGAAAAATAGGAATAGTCCATACAGCACTTGTGTGTGCTGTCTTGTGCAATAAGATTAGAGCTGATCTTTTAACTTAGTGTCACATACATGCAATATTTAAATCTTGATTGCCTTAGAGTGCAAAGATCAGCATAATTTGGGTCAGCTTGAGGTGCAATGAACGTGAGGAAATAATCACCAGATGATGCAGAATGGTTGGGTCACCCAGTGTTGAAATGGAATATGACAGCACATTCATGCCAGAATAGTGTGAAATTTTGGAACTGGCTGTCTTAGTATACTTGATTAATTTACACTTAGTACTTTAACATGCAAGGAACAATTGTCTTCCTCTATAAACTGCCCTATTATAGTCGATATCTGCACCCTTAGCAATAGAACTAGTGCATCCCTCTATCTTCCATGCAGCTGGCACCAAGGCCATATATTCCATCTGCCCTGGTTGAAGGCTGATCAGAGAATCATTAGAATCTGTAGCTGGCCAAAACAGAATCCTCACTTCCCAGTTCTTGGCCCATACTTAAGTTCTGACTCTTCAAGTGTTCAGCCAGATGCACTTTGAATGTGATGATGGCATCACTAATGCCCAATGACTCACCACATGCAACTCCTTAGTAGAAGCTGATCTTTATTGTCTGCAAGGGTCAGATTCAGTGATGGAGTACCTTTTAAAAAAAAATCAACTCTTTGCTGCTCAGCTGCCACTATCTGGTTAGATTATTGTTCTCACTTATTGAAAAAAGGAAAGCAGCAAAGGAGGCGGCCACGGTGGTGCAGCTGTAGAGTTTCTGCTTTACAGCACATGCAGCACCAGGGACCCAGGTTCGATCCTGACTACGGGTGCTTGTCTGTACGGAGTTTGTACGTTCTCTCCCTGACCTGCGTGGGTTTTCTCCGAGATCTTCAGTTTTCTCCCACACTCCAAAGACGTACAGGTATGTATAGGTATGTTGCAAAGCCTACCTGAAGCGTCGCTGAAAATCTGTCGCTGCGGGTGTGCGCGATTTTGGCGCCGTTTAGAGGGGGGCGGGTTTAAAACGCGATTTTCTCTCGGCTGTTTAAATCGAAGATGTTCAGCCTTGTTAATTATTAACGAAAAATCGCTGGAAGACCCCGTCGCAAAAGCTATTATTAGTTTTAAAGGCCTTGGATAATAGTTATAGTAGTTTAAAAATCAATCTCTAAACCCGCGACCACCGACAGCCGTCAGGGTCTCATAGAGCAAACCACAGAAGGTATGTAGCTTATTTTTACATTAAAAAGGGCTTCTTAAGATCCCTTTATACAAAGTTTAATGTTGCGAGTAGCTAATTTTGGGCCCACTATATCCCGCAGTATTTTTCTGGGCATTTGAGGCACAAATCTAGCGCAATGTGAACGTTCTAAACCAGCGCGTTCACAGGATCCCACTAGAAAGCTGATTTAAAATGGACTTTAATTTACAGCAATTGAACACTAAATTCCTTCCATTTGGCCTATAAATTAATGTAAATGAGATTTAAAAATCATGTTTTATTGTGAATAATTTGTGAATGTTATTTGCACACTTAGGCTATTTAAAAATGTTAATCATTTATTAAGAAATGGATAGATGTTTAGATCTAGTAATTGAAGTTTGAAATTAGCTACACTTGGGTAACTAACTAATTATATGCTTTAATTTCAGGTCATCCAAGTAAGATTGTTTTATATTTGTTTCAGAATGATTCAATCTATGATAACTGAAAATTTCATTCAGTTCTCTTAATTTTTAAGAAAGTTATGGGCTTTTGACTGTTCACGATCACAGCTTTTTTGTTACGTCCATAGAAAATCAATAGGGAACAAGATGCTAATTTCCGAGTATGAAAATGGCCATAACTTTTTAAATACATGAGATATGAAAGTGAATGAGGTGTCAAGTTAAACTTCTTTTTATGCTTTATCTGATGGGATAAATTACAGACTTGATTTTTTAAATCTCAAAATTTTGTAACATTGCTAGTATGTAGGTTAATTGTCTTGGTGTATGTGTAAATTGTCCCTAGTGTGTGTAGGATAGAGTTGATGTGTGGAGATCGCTGGTCGGTGTGGACTCATATCCCTCTGATTCATTACTGTTCATCTACCTGTCCAATGGTCATTAAATGCTATTATTGGATCGGCCTCAACAGCCTCATATGGAAGCTCATTCCATATACCCAGCTCTCTATGTTAAAAAAAATGTCCCTTAGGTTCCTATTAAATTTTTCCACTCTCGCCTTAAACCTATGCCCTCCAGTTCTTGATCCCCTATCTCGGGGGAAAAAACTGCATTCACCCTACTTATGCCGGTCATGTTTTTATACACCTCTATAAGATCACACTTCTACCCCCTGTGCTGTAAGGAATAAAATCCTAGCCTGAACAATCTCTCCGTACAGATCAGGCCCTAATTTCCAGGCAATGTCCTTGTAAATCTTTTCATTACTCTTTCCATCTTCAAGGCATCTTCCCTAGAGCAAGATTACCAAAACTGAATACAATACTCTAAGTGCAGCCTCTCAACAATATTTTATACAACTGTAACATAATGGCTCAAATTCTATACTCAATTCTCTGTAGGCGAGCATGCCAAAAGCTTTATGTAAAGTTGAACAAGGGCAGGACTTCTTGTTCTTGGTATCTTGGACCTTCAAAGAGAAGGGTAGGGTCCGAGGGAATGTTTTAGAATAGGGGATTTCAGAGTATAAGTACACTTTCCAAAATGTAACACCTCCCACCAATCTGAATTAAACACCATTTGCCATTCCTCTCTCCACTTGCTCAACTGTAATTCCTCTGTAATTCCTCACTGTTTATGTTAATGTCATCTGAAAACTTACGAATCATGCTTTGTATATTCCCATCCAAAGCATTGATATAGAAGGCAAATAGCAGTGGGCCCAGCACTGACCCAGTCACAGGCATCTTGTCTGAGAAACAACCTGCCATGAAGCCAATTCTGTATCCGGTAAAAAAAGACACAAAGTGCAGGAGTAACTCAGCAGGTCAGGGAGCATCACTGGAGTACATGATTATGTGAAGTTTCATGTTGGGACCCTTCTTCAGACAGACTAATTGTGGTGGTGGGGGAGGAGGTACGGGGGCGGTGGGTTGGGAAGAGAGCTATAAGAAAAGTCGAGGCAGAACAAAATCTGACAAGTGATAGGTTGATACAGGTGAGGGGGGGAGTATTATTGGTGGATTGGCAAATGCTGACCATTTTATGTTCTCTTTCCCTTACTGACCTTTCTGTCCTGGGCATCACGCAACATGCAAACTGGAGGAACAGCACCTCATATTCCACTTAATTAGCTTATAACAATGGTATGAACATTGAATTCTCCAACAACCACCCCCTCACCTTTCTTCCCCCTCTAGTCCCTGTGCCTCACTGAATTCACATCTATTTCTCCACTTCCCCCTCCCCCATCCGCTTCCACCTATATTCCTACCTCTGGTTTCACAATTCACAGCTCTTCTATCCTTTTCTCTCACCTTTTGTCTTTTAATTTACTGGCCTTTTGCCAATCAACCCCACTCCCCTCCACCCAATCACCTGTAACCATTTACCACTTGCCAGGTTTTATCCTGCTGACACCTCTTCCAGCTTTCTTCCCCCCATCCCCACCACAATCAGTCTGAAGAAGGGTCCCAACTGAAACATCACCTATTCATGAACTCCAGAGATGCTGCCTGACCTGCACTTTGTGTCGTTTTTTGTACAGCGACATCTGTAGTTCCTGGTGTCACTGTATCCAGTTATATAGCTCATCTTGGAACCGGGCAGTCACGGTGGCGCAGCGATAGAGTTGCGGCCTTACAGCAAAATGCAGCGCCGGAGACCCAGATTCGATCCCGACTACGGGCGCTGTCTGTACAGAGTTTGTACGTTTTCCCTGTGACCTGCGTGGATTTTCGCCAAGATCTTTGGTTTCCTCCCACATTCCAAAGACGTACAAGTTTGTAGGTTAATTGGCTTGATAAATGTAAAAATTGTTCAGTATAAAATTCCAACTTCCAGTATAGTCCCTGGTGAACTCTTTGGAAGTGATGACCACAAGGTACAAGGTGCAACCCAAGCAATCTAATGTTCATACCATGCGGACTTTTATCAAAGGCCCAGTGGAAGTCCACATAGATTGCATCTATGGCTCTGCCCGCATCAACCTTCTTGGTTCATATAGCTTAATATATCATAGATATATAGACAAGATCATATAGGCAAGATTCATATATCTTAGCCAGGGCATCAGTAATTTCTTCTCTATCTTATCACAGTGTCCTTGGAAATAATTGGTCAGGCTCTGCAGAGTTATCACCATTCATATAGAACATAGAAATGTGCAGCACAGGAACAGGCCCCTCAACCCACCCGTGTGTTCGGAACATGATGCCAAGCTAAACTAATCTCACCTGCTTCCATATGTTCCATACCCTTCCAATTCCTGTACTCCATGTGCATCCACCACATTCTGTGTAAAAAACTTAACCTGCATATCTCGTAAAACTTGGCTTTCTTCTTAAAGTTATGCCTTCTAGTCTGACATTTCCACCTTGAGAAAATAGTTCTGATTGTCTATCCAAGTATGTCTCTCATCTATCTATATTTATATATTACTAAAACTCTCATCTTGTTTGTTTGTGAGTCTGCTGTCTGCCTGCCTGTGATTGAGGAATGCCCTGAACTGCGCCAAAACGGTACAAGATAGCGGTACAATTTTTGCACCACCTCACCCACAATTGTCTTGTGGTGTGTTTTATATCAAGTTTTGTTCAGATTGATGTTATATTTTACGTTATTCACGTTTTACTTTACAAAATCTCACTTGTGGCGGAATATTGCATTGGGGGAACGGGTTGCGTTGGGGGAACGGGTGAATGGCGGCATATTGCATTGGGGGAACGGATTGTGTTGGGGGACCAGGCCTCCCGTGTGACAGGGATCCAACGGGTCGCACTTGGTCTAGTAATCTATATTACTAAAAGTCTGATCTTGACTGCTTTTGGCTCGCTGTGCTGTGATTTCCGAGAGAACGCCGCCACCTACGGCCGTCATTTTTGGCCACCTCGCTCAGAGCCCCCCCCACCGCCTTCCGGGACCAGAGGATTTTTCCCATCGATGACAAATCAGAGAGATATTAATGTTTTTAAAAATAATCACCATTCTCTCTGCTGGCCCTGTTGGAGGGTTGGGGAGGGACTATAAAACCAGGAAGTGGTGTGCCTCACTCAGTCTCTGCAAGATGGATGAAGCCAAAGGGTCACATCTCTCTGAGCTCTGAATAACACTGAACAAATGTCTACTCAACTTTGAGTCCCCTTAATGTGGTTTGAAAATGAAAATATGGTTTGTTTGAAGTAAAAAGGCACTGCCTGCAAATGGTTGTTTGGGTGCTTTGGCTTGAAGTTGAAAGGCACTACTTACTGCAAATGGTGGCTTGGGTGCTTTGGCTTCAAGTTGAAAGGCACTACTTACTGCAAATGGTGGCTTGGGTGCTTTGGCTTGAAGTTGAAAGGCACTACTTACTGCAAATGGTGGCGGGTGTTTTGGCTTGAAGTTGAAAGGCACTACTTACTGCAAATGGGGGCTTGAGTGCTTTGGTTTGAAGTTGAAAGGCACTACTTACTGCAAATGGTAGCTTGGGAGCTTTGGCTTCAAGTTGAAAGGCACTACTTACTGCAAATGGTGGCTTGGGTGCTTTGGCTTGAAGTTGAAAGGCACTACTTACTGCAAATGGTGGCGGGTGTTTTGGCTTGAAGTTGAAAGGCACTACTTACTGCAAATGGGGGCTTGAGTGCTTTGGTTTGAAGTTGAAAGGCACTACTTACTGCAAATGGTAGCTTGGGAGCTTTGGCTTGAAGTTGAAAGGCACTACTTACTGCAAATGGTGGCTTGGGTGCTTTGGCTTGAAGTTGAAAGGCACTACTTACTGCAAATGGCGGCTTGGGGGCTTTGGCTTGAAGTTAAAAGACACTAGTGCAAATGCACTTACTTCCTGTTTGCACTGTATATTGATTTTAGATAAAATGCTACCACTTACGGCTGGATTTTTGGCCATCTTACTCAGTCCCCCTCCGCTGAGCAGGTGCCGAGAATTCTTCCCATCAATTAAAAATAAAAGTGTTATTCGTGTTTAAAAAATGTTGAGAATCTCTCTCCTGTCAATCACGCCATGAAGGCTACACCTTTTCCGGTGGGAGGGGTTATAAAACCCGGAAGTGTGGGTGTGGCTCAGTCACTGCATGATGGGGGTGGGAGAGGTCACGACTCTGTCTGAGCTGTGAATCAACTGAACACACTGAATGTCTACTGTACTGTGAGTTTGGTGTTTTGTGTGGTTTTATGGTGATTTCACCCTGCATGAAATGGTATGAAGCTGCACTTGAATTTGGTGGCCTTGCACCCTGCTTGAAATGGAATGAAACTGCACTTGAATTTGGTGACCTTGCACCCTGCTTGAAGTGGTAGGAAAATGGATTTGAATTTGGTGGCCTTGCACCCTGCTTGAAGTGGAATGAAACAGCACTTGAATTTGTCGGCCTTGCATCCTGCTTGAAATGGTATGAAACTGCACTGAATTTGGTGGCCTTGCACCCTGCTGAAAGTGGTATGAAACTGCACTTGAATTTGGTGGCCTTGCACCCTGCTTGAAGTGGTTGGAAACTGCACTTGAATTTGGTGGCCTTGCACCCTGCTTGAAGTGGTAGGAAACTGCACTTGAATTTGGTGGCCTTGCACCCTGCTTGAAATGGTAGGAAAATGGATTTGAATTTGGTGGCCTTGCACCCTGCTTGAAATGGAATTTCAAGGAATAGCCATGAGTCAACTGCCAGCCCACCAGCTGCCAGCAGATCAGGCTTGAGGGACTGAGCTGCCACCCCAAGAACCCATACCAGCGCTCCAGAAAGCCCCCCCACTGGCCACCAATATTGGAATTGGTGGAGAGGTGGAATATTGCGTCGGGGGACCAGCCCTCCCGTGTGAACATGGGACCTAACGGGTCCCACTTAGTCTAGTTTTATATACTTTTATCAGATCTCCCCTCAACATCTGACCATCCAGAAAAAAAAATCAAAGTTTGTCGCACCTCTAGTGTCGCTTATACCCTCTAATCCAGACATTATTCTGTATCTCCTGAGCACCCCCTTCAAATCCTCCACATCCTTCCTGCATTGAGGCAACCAGAACTGCACACTATACTCCAAAAAACGTCTTAGAAAGCTACATCATGACCTCCTGATACTTATATTCAATGTCCCAATCCACGAAGGACGCATACCATACGCCTTCTTTACCACTCTATCTACACATGCTGCCACTTTCAATGGAGCTATGGACTTGGACCCCAAGATTTCTCAATACATTAGTGCTATTACGAAGGCTTTCCATTAACTGTGTTCTTTCCTCTTCATCCGGCCTCCCCAAGTGCAGCACCTCACATTTGCTCTGACTTAATTTCATCTGGCGGGTCTCCATTTATTTCTATAGCTGATCTATACTCCACTCCATGCTTTGACAATATTCTTCAGAGTCCACAACTCCAGCAGTCTTGGTGTCATATATAAACTTACTAACTGACTCATTAAAACCGATGCATAAATAATGCAATCTCCCAGCATACTTGTTCCTCTATTTCCCGTTGACTATTTGGAGGCCTATTGTCCAATCCCAACAAGGTGATCATCACCTTTTTATTGCGACTACCTATATTTTAATTTTACTACCTTCTACTCTCTGCTTCCGACCAGCAAGCAAATTATGTATCCAATACTTGATGCATGATGCATTATCTCAGACACCCCAGTCTCCCTGCTACCTTTCTCTCCACCCATCCCCGTGTCTCCCATTTCCCTTTTACCCCCTCTTTCCCCTTCCCTCTGATCAAATCCACCCATATACCTCCCTCCTGCACACATTTAACTCCTCCTCTTCTCTCCTTATCTGTCATTCTTTTGTCTCCTTTTCACCTCCAGCCTTTGTCACTTACTTCATTGACCTACCAATCAACCCCCTTCCTCATCTGAATCCACCTATCACTTGCCAGACTTTTTTCTATCTACACCTCTCCTTTCCAACTTTCTTCTCCAATTCCAATCCGTCTGAAGAAGGGTCTTGACCCGAAAACATGTCTGTTCATTTCTTCCACAAAAGCTGCCTGAGTCGCCAAGATCCTCTAGCACTAAGTGTTTTGCTCAACAGTCTAAGCAATCAATACTACTTTTAAAATGTCAACTAATTACCATCGTGCATGATTGTGTTGTCTAATTTAAATTGATACTTGCTTTTCATAGAACTATGCATGGCACGGTGGCACAGCAGTATGTTGCTGCCTTACAGCACTTGCAGCGCCGGAGAAACCGACCACGGGTGCTGTTTGTACAGAGTTTATATGTTCTCCCCGTGACATGCGTGGGTTTTCTCCAAGATCTTTGGTTTCCTCCCACACTCCAAAGACGTACAGGTATGTAGGTTAATTGGCTTGGTAAATGTAAAAATTGTCCCTAGTGTGTGTAGGATAGTGTTAATATGCGGGGGATTACTGGTCATCGCGGACCTGGTGGGCCGAAGGGCCTGTTTTCGTACTATATCTCTAAACTAAACTAAACTAAAACCTTGACTATGTTTTGCTGCACTAAGACTTTGTGGTTAATATTGACTGGTTACTCAAAGTATGTTAATGAGATCACAATCCAATGGTCCAGATAGTTCAAACCATTGCTTGCCAGCTATTTTCCAGGTACTTACAGTCGCATCACATGCTGTTCCTTCGCTCCCTGCTGAACTTGTCCAACTGCCAGTGGAGTTTGGCAGCTAGACTGTCTGATAAACCCTGTGTGGCACAGACATCATTGGCACGTACTGAAGACCATGTGACCAGTCTTCCCACATGCAGATAATGTCATTTTCCAGGAGTTTATACACAGCAAGCTGAGGGAGAAAAATGTCGAGGGGTTCATGGGCTATAATATAGTTTCTATTTCACCAAAATGTTTTTCCATGTGGCTCAGGCATCCCCTTATCATATCCAATGCAAAAACAAAACTGAAAACATACATAAATGCTTTGAAATCTCACATATAAAGTGAATTTGCTGAACAAAATTATTTTCAATTTTAATTATAACAGTATTTAGTTTACTGAAACTTACTTCTCTTCAGTTTTTACAAACTATCCATTGTTCTCAAATTGCGATGCTCTTATTTGTTAGATTATAGTCTTCTCCAGTTTTCGGAGTAATCCGTAAATAGTATTTGTTGTGGTACTTGAGATCATAGTATCACTGTAGTGATACCCGAGATCACAAACATCAATAAGAAAACCATTCCCATAAATGTACTGATGGTGATGTTCGATTAAAAGTCAATCAGCTACCTTATTTTGCATTTGCTTTACAAGGGTTGTTCCAACTACTGGTTGAGGGACAAACAAATGTAAAATATCAAAATATTTTACCAGGTAGATAAAATGAATGCTTTAAAATTGACAATCGAGCAGAGGTGGTTTGTATGGTGCAACATGAAACAACTGGAACACCTCTCAAACCTTCATCGGATAATTTACACATCCTCTATTGCTGCTTCCTCTTTTCTCAAAGTCCCAGAATGAACCAGTGACCATGTTCCTTCTCAGGGTCTCATAAAGTCAGAGGCCTCTTGTTATTCAGATGCGTAAAAGGAATAATGATGCTGCCCGGATTGCCCATAGCAGAGGACATCCATCAGCAAAAGGCCAGGAGTCTCTGAGCTCCCTAGAAACTCAACAGCACACAGAGATATTACTACCTGAGCAAATTGTAACCTTGACAGTTCAGTGAATAACACATGCCTCTGCTGAACTACTGACCTTCTCACTTAAATCAGTATTTATTTGTGGAAGGTAAGGCAATAACTGTGTATCAGCCAGTTGGATGATTCAGCTGTATACTTATGTGCATCTGACACAAGTTAGTTGGGTGAATCATAATCTCAGTATCTGTTTTGCAGTCCTATCAAAATAACAGTTGCCAAGCTATGTGCTCAGGTTTACAAAGAAAATGATTGACATATTGTATGCACAAATGCTGGAGTAACTCAGTGGGACAGGCAGCATCTCTGGAGAGAGATGTGTGACGTTTCAGTTCGAGACCCTTCTTCAGACTGATGTCAAGGGAGTGGAGCCACCCACTCCCCTGACATCAGTCTGAAGTAGGGTCTCGACCCAGAAACATCACACATTCCTTCTCTCCAGAGATGCTGCCGGTCCAACTAGGTTATTCCAGCATTTTGTGGCTACCTTCGATTTAAACCAGCATCTGCAGTTCTTTCCTCCACCTGATTGACCTATTAATTGTCCATTAAATATTGATCATGTTCTCCTTTTAAATGCACACATGTCAATCTACTGCACAAAGGCCATAAAACATATTTCACATTTGAGGAATTTAAGGAAACATCACATAAATCTGTGATTAACTCCCATTTGATTTTACTTTCACAGTATGATTAGTTGCTGCGATCACACGTTGGTAACATGGAGTTTGGTCTGAAGACTAATGATTTGAACATAATTTGGTGATATTTCATTGTCATGTAAGCCACATGATGTATGGTTAAAAAAAGGCAAAAATCGTCTAACCAAAGAGATTTGTGTTTAAACGTGTTACCTCTTGGTTAGCAGCAGTCAATTCCTCTTCCAGTGTGGATACTCTCTCCAATGCAATTCGTAGACGTTCCCTCACCTTCAGATAAAACACAACAAATTTGTATAAATGGTAGATTTTTTTTAATGCAAGTGCATCATAATGCTACTTACTGTACTGATGTAGCCCATCATTATGGTTCCATAAGCGATCAGTTTGAGCCGATGGTAATGTTGATCAAGTAATCACAATTTCTCAATTTAGTCCACTTTTGCCTCTGTTTTGTAATTCAGTACTGTTGTGCATTCAGCACTTTTCAGATTGACTTGTTATTTTGATGACAATCAAAACATTGCATATTCCAACCTGGTACCGCAGCAATATCCATTTAAAACTCTTTGGACATCCAACTAGCACCAAACTCTGTCATATATAATTCGAGAGTGTTCGGTAAATTCATTTTTTTTCCTTCACGAGAAATTCAGTGAATTCAGAAACACAAACAATATTACAAGATGCAGATTGGTCTCTGGGGCAGAATTGTGAAGTTGATCGTGTAATTTTTTGATGAAGAGATAGGAAAATGAATGAAAAAATCCAACAGGCTATCTTAGATCTTTACTCAAGGCAAACAAGATAAAAGATTATCAGGGGAATTACATAAAACTTTGCTAATGTCTAAGATCCTCTTTTGGAACACAGATGTGCCATGATTTTTATGCTCTGAAAGTATTGTTTGTAAGCAAGACTTTCCACTGATTGCAAGATCTTTGTATCCAAACATGCCAGACTTCCAGGATTTTGTTCTTTTTTTTCCTTTTCATTTTCTTACCTTTTGATTCTTTAATCCTCTTTTTTTTCTTTTAACTTTTAAGGTAAAGGGCAAAAGTTATTGCTCCAAAGTCTTGCATAACTGCAATGAATAATGATACAATCTACAGAATCAGGATTTAGATTGTCAGTAAATTAAAAGAAAATAGAAAGATAATTTGGTTGTAGACTCATGCCAATAAAGAGAACCCTCTTAAATGACAGTTTACCATAGTTCAATGTGGACACTGTGACAATAAAGTCCAATTATATTCAATCATAAATGTGTTTTCATGCTATTCCTAGTCCTCCGTTTCTTACTTGACCGCAGAACCATCCAATTTCCCTACCCCGCCTACGGAGCTGGTCCTCACCCTCAACAACTTCTACTTGACTCCTCCCACTTGCTCCAAGTCCAAGGCGTAGCTAAGATCTTTGTAGGGTACGTTGAACAATCTCTGTTCCAGGCATACAGTGGGCCTATCCCCGAACTCTACCTCCTGCATCCATGCAGAACTCATGGACGTCATCAATTTCCATCCTGCACGCGGACCATCTTCAACACCTCCCTCCCCTTTCTTGATCTCAGTTTCCATCACAGGAAATAGACTTCTGACTGACGTCTATTACAAACCCACTGACTCCCACAACTATCTCGACTATACTTCTTCCCACCCTGCGTCCTGCAAAGATTCTATCCCCTACTCCCAATTCCTCCGTCTACGCCGCATCTGCGCCCAAGATGAGGTGTTCCATACTAGGACATCCAAGATGTCCTCATTCTTTAGGGAACAGGGGTTCCTCTTTCCCATCATAGATGTGGCCCTCACTCGTGTCTCCTCGGTATCCAGCAGCTCCGCCCTTGCTCCTGGTCGCAACAGATAGAGTCCCCCTAGTCCTTACCTTCCACCCCATCAGCCGTCGCATTCAACATAATTCGCCGAGATTTCGCCACCTCCAAAGGGATCCCACCACTAGCCACATTTTCCCATCTCCATCCTTTTCCACCTTACGCAACTCCCTGGTTAACTCATCCCTTCCCAGCAAAACCACCCCCTCCCCAGGTACCTTCCCCTGCAACCCCAGAAGATGCAAAACCTGTCGCAATACCTCCTCCCTCGACTCTGTCCAGGGACCTCGACAGTTCTTTCAGGTTAGGCAGAGGTTCACTTGTACCTCATCCAACCTCATCTACTGTATCCATCGTTCAAGATGTGGACTCTTATACATCGGCGAGACCAAACGCAGACTAGGCGATCATTTTGCGGAACACCTTCGTTCAGCCCGCGTGAACCAACCTGATCTCCCGGTTGCTGGACACTTTAATTCTCTTTCCCATACCTACAAAGACCTTTCTGTCCTAGGTCTTCTCCATTGTCAGAGTGAGACTAAACGCAAATTGGAGGAACAGCATCTCATATTTCGCTTTGGCAGCTTACAACCCAGTGGTATGAATATTGATTTCTCTCACTTCAGGTAGCCCTGGCATTCCCTCTCTCTCTCTCTATCCCACCCCCCACCCAAGTCAGTCTAGCTTCTCATTTTCACCCTACAAACAGCTAACAATGGCCTGTTTCCTTTATTATCATAACTTTTTTGCATATCTTTCATTCATTGTTCTTTGAGGGGGGATCTTATAGAAACTTACAAAATTCTTAAGGGATTGGACAGGCTAGATGCAGGAAGATTGTTCCCGATGTTGGGGAAGTCCAGAACAAGGGGTCACAGGATAAGGGGGAAATCTTTTAGGACTGAGATGAGAAATAAAATTTTCACACAGAGAGTGGTGAATCTCTGGAATTCTCTGCCACAGAATGTAGTTCAGGCCAGTTCATTGGCTATATTTAAGAGGGAGTTATATGTGGCCCTTGTGGCTAAAGGGATCAGGGGGTATGGAGAGAAGGCAGGTACAGGATACTGAGTTGGATGATCAGCCATGATCATATTGAATGGCGGTGCAGGCTCGAAGGGCCGAATGGCCTACTCCTGCACCTATTTTCTGTTTCTATGTTTCTATGTTTATCTCTCCATAACACCGTCAATACCTCTAGCTTCCCTTATCCATAACCAGTCTGAAGAAGGGTCTCCACCCAAAACGTCACCCATTCCTTCTCTCCAGAGATGCTGCCTGTCCCGCTGAGTTACTCCAGCATTTTGTGTCTATCTACACTCTACCTTTGTTTGGTTCATCTGAATTATAATTATACTGGAAATGTATTTCTCAAGACTTCTCCCGATCTCCTTGTTGACTTCAGTAGAAACCGTGGAGATCCATCAAAAAGACAGATCTTACCCCAGAGAATACCCAAAAAAACTCGAACCAATTGTATCAACACTACTTATAATTTATTATAATGAATATGTTTAGCAAAAAGATAGGATAGTTGGTATAGAAATAAGATTTAATCTCATTTAACACTGAGAAATATGCATCATTGATTGATAATTGTGATTGACAGAAATGACTGAATAAATTAATAGAGCTGAGAACTTGAGTTCAAAACAGTGACAGAATTCATTAGAATACCATTTTCGATTAGTTTAAGGATTAATCTGTGCACATGACTGTCAACATAAGACAATCAAAAATTAATGGTCAATGTGCATCCACTTTTCAGGTACTCCGAACTGAATAAGCATATCTGTGCCTAAGCAATTGATGGAAAACTCTCAATGTACAATTCATTAAAATTATGCAATAATTACTATTAGCATCAAATTCATCGAAGAGGAAATGTGTTCTGGCTCCACATCCTTCATGGGGAAAGTTCTCACTTTCCAAGGACTCAATGAAAAATCCCAGCCCGGTAATATAGAGCATTAGATACCAACATGCAGATCTAGTACATGGCAAGACTAACTTCCACACTCACAATTAATTATTAAAGTGGGATGTTAGAAGCTTTAAACTGAATCTTGGAAAGAATTACAGGTTACTAAAAAGGTTACGAAAAAGCACTCAACTTCTGTTGAACAGACGTATCATCACAAGAACCATTCCCTTCGGCATTTATATTAACAGCTACAACCATTCCTATTTCATCCTTCATCTATGTTTGTTATTTCCACTTATGTAACATATTAACACAGAATTATGTTCCAAGTCATTTCACAGAAATAATTAGAGAAAGGGAGAGAATTTATGCTAGGACTTCCAGGAGAAGATAGAGGCAGGGAAATAGAAGGATTCAGTGATTTTGAACACTAAACTGCTTGAGGTCATAATAATGTAAAGTTGTTATTTTCTGTCAGGCAATAAACCAACATGCTTATTATTATTTTAAAATTCCACTGTGCTTGTGAATGTCTATGCTTTGTGTGTGCATTTCCCAATGTCAAAGTACAAGTAATACTTGTGAGTGTAATTAATTTGTTTTTTTAATGCAGATATTGGACATTTGAAATAAAACCAGATAACACTGAAAATACTCAGTATGGCAGTCAGCATCTGTGGGAACAGAAACAATGTTAACATTTCAGGTTGCAGATCCTTCTTTGTTCATATCAGAACTGGAAAATTATGCTGTAAGTAATCTAACCATAGCATTGATTAGTCTTATTCTCTCTCCACAGACATAGCCTGACCTTTTGGGCATTTCCTACTGCTTTGCAATTTGCAATTTTTACACCCCTTTGCTCGTGTTTCTCTCTCTCACTCTTACTAACTGCCTTAATTTCTAAGCTATTTAGCTTGTTTTATTCATCCAACCTCCCTACTTAACATTTACTGCAGTCTTGACTTCATTTTATCGAAGGTACTTGCTCTATTCTCACGAGGCTCCAACACTGCAACTTAAAACTTTTTTTCCCCCAACTCGATGAAGGGACTTTGAGTTAAAATGTTTACTCAATTTCTTTTTCCACATTGGATGTCTGCCTTTCTGAGTGTTTCCAGTGTTTTCTACACTTGTAAACAGAAGACAATTTTCCAAAGCTTATGAAAAATACATTGCAATGAAGTGTATTTTTAAATTCCTTGAATAATTTATTGGTTTAAATTTTGAAATAGTTCTTCTGCACAAGGGATGTTTAGTTTTATATTTTTGCATTATTTTGTTCAGATCAAACACAAAGTAATGCTTTAAAATCGCAAGTCTGTTTCCATCATGTTCCAAGTGGGGGTATACAGATTTGAGGTCAAGTTTGTAGAAAACACATTGAGCATTAACTACCCCACTGAGATTTAGCTTGCAAGAATCCCTTGCTCTTTCTGTTCCCATAACCTTATTAGCAACGTCTTTGATCATTCCAAGGCCTGCATATTTATAAATATACATTGGATGGCTTATTTTTGAACAGTTCAGCACCCAAACAGTTCAGCACCCTTCCAATGGAGTTATGATCAGAATCAGTCAAAAAGCCATGATTTTTTTGACTGATCGATTTATCTCAATAGCCTAATGTAAGGACAATAGCCTAATCTGAATGAGAAGGATGATGATTGTCTGTATGATGAATGTTTTCTCCGGAACGCAGGAAGATCTGGTAGAAGTTATAAAATTATGAGAGGCGTGAGTGTCAGAACTTTTTTTTTTCAGGATGGATATATCAATTAGAGGGCATAGCTTTAAGGTGAGAGGAGCAAAATTCAAAGGAGATGTGCAAGTCTGTTATACAGAGGGTGGTGAATACCTGGAACGCGCTGCCGGGGGTGGTGTTTGATAGCAGCATTTATGATAGCGGCATTTAAGAGACATTTGGATAGGCACATGTATATGCAGGGAATGGAGAGATGTGGATTATGTGCGGGAAGATAAGAGTTGGTCTTCGCATCGTGTTCAGTGCAGACAGAGTGGGCCGAAGGGCCTGTTCTTGTTCTATGCTCTCTGTGCATCTAGGTGTGTCTTCCACAATTCATTTGCGCAGGCCTTAACGTTGCCTCAAATCTAAAGAAAGAGACTTTTCAGCAACAAAACGATGAGCCAGTAAATTTGGGGCCATGCATTGTCACTCATTTCATACAATGTGTCCAGAAAAAATTCATGTTAAAATCTTCACCACTATTGTATATGGTCCCTTCCTGCTGTCATTTGTTTGAAGGTAATTGCATTCTCGGAGTTTGATTCCTGAGGGGATGTAGCATTTTTAGTGCCACTTTCAGACATTTTATCATGTACATTCACTTCATGTGCAGGTAGATTCAGGTGACAGATCATCTGCCTAGAGCTAAATTACAGGAAGGAGAGAATATAAAGCTCTTTGGTATTTATAATTTATACGATGTCACTCAGCTGACATTTCCAATCCCTGCCTACTAATTGGACACACAGATTATATTCTCAATAACCATATAATGCCATTTGTTTATTTTACTTGCAATACGTTCATACATCAACAACTATTGAGATAATAATCTGCCATCTTGTTCTTACATTTTACATCTTACAAGAGTTTTTACATTTTACTCTTGATATCTCTTAAGATCATCTCTGACCCCTCTCGCCCTGGCCACAAACTCTTTGAAGCACTTCCCTCTGGAAGGTGACTCCAGACTGTCAAAGCTGCCACAGTCAGACATAAAAACAGCTTTTTTCCACGAGCAGCAGTTCTACTCAATAACCAAATGTCTGTAGCTTCCTTTTGCTCTGGTATTTTATTTCATTCACATGTTAAAAGTATAAAGTTTTATTCTTAATGTTTTAATGTTTAATGCTTTATTCTTAATGGTTTACTGTGTCGTGCTGTTACTTGCGAGCGGAGCATCAAGACAAATTCCTTGTACGTGTACATACTTGGCCTATAAACTTATTCATTCATTCATTCAAACAAATAGTAGGAATAAACTGGCCCCTGTCAGAATGGCAGGCTGTGGCGAGTGGAGTGCCACAAGGTTCGGTGCTGGGGCCACAACTATTTACAATATATATTAATGATTTAGATGATGGAATCAAAAGTAACACTAGCAAATTTGCAGATGACACAAAGCAGACACAAAGTGTGAACTGCGAAGAGGATGCTAGGAGGTTGCAGGGTGACTTGGGCAGATGCATGGCAGATGCAGTATAATGTGGATAAATGTGAGGTTATCCACTTTGGCGGCAAGAACAAGATGGCAGATTATTATCTCAATAGTGTCAGACTAGGAAAAAGGGAAGTGCAAAGAGACCTGGGTGTCCTTGTACACCAGTCACTGAAAGTAAACATGCAGGTATAGCAGTCAGTGAAGAAAACTAATGGCATGTTGGCCTTCATAATGAGAGGATTTGAGTATAGGAGTAAAGACATCCTTCTGCAGTTGTACAGGGCTCTGGTGAGACCTCATCTGGAGTATTGTGTGCAGTTTTGGTCTCCTAATTTGAGGAAGGACATCCTTGCTATTGAGGGAGTCCACCGTAGGTTCACGAGGTTAATTCCCGGGATGGCGGGACTGTCATATGACAGATTGGAAAGAGTAAGCTTGTATTCACTGGAATTTAGAAGGATGAGAGGGTATCTTATAGAAACATAAAAAAATATAAAAGGACTGGACAAGCTAGATGCAGGAAAAATGTTCCCAATATTGGGGGAGTCCAGAACCAGGGACCAGAGTCTAAGAATAAAGGGGAGGCCATTTAAAATTGAGATGAGAAAAAACTTCTCCAGAGAGTTGTGAATTTGTGGACTTCTCTGCCACAGAAGGCAGTGGAGGTCAATTCACTGGATTAATTTGCAAGAGGGTCAGAGAGAGCTCTTGGGGCTAGCAAAATCAAGGGGTATGGGGAGAAGGCAGGCACGGATTATTGATTGTGGACAATCAGCCATGATCACAATGAATGGCGGTGCTGCATTGTAGGGACGAATGGCCTCCTCCTGCACCTATTTTCTATGTTTCTATGTAATCTCATATATCACTGGTTAAAAACCTCATGTGGACAACTGTTGATTATTTTGCCCACCACCACAATTGGAGAATAAAATAAAGACTATAATATGATTACCGATGAGGTTACATCCTGATAGATGCCCCAAAGATAATGGATTTCAGTTAAAAATATAAAATGAAAAATTTGAACCTTTCTCCTTGGAATAGTCAAGGATAGAGGTATCGAGGTTTTCTAGACAAGAATTTTTGTTAGAATGGATGACCAATAACCAGAGATTGAAGATTTAAAGTTTAAAATGATCTAGAAGTGAAATAAGAATTTGTTTATAATCAGAAGTTTTGGGATCTGGAATATCACCCAGGAAATGAGGTGGAAACTAATACCATAAATAATTTTAACAGGAATTCGGACAAATGTTTGAAGATAAGCAATCTATGATGTTAAGGATAACAATGGAGATGTGGGTCAAAGCAAAACTGCTTTCTCAAAATGTTAGCACAGATATGACCGAATGATTTGCAGTACATTTCTACAGTACTATGTCAACCTAAATTTTAAAAATGTGACTCATTCAAAAACAAATAAATGGAAGTTCTGGAAAAATCCATTAAGAATTAGCAATGTTATAAACTCAATATAAACTCAATATCTGTAAGCACGAGTTGATTCTTGACAAATTCTCCAAACAGAATCATCAAAGTTGACTCTAAGTCAGTAACACAGCTATACCAGAAGGAAGGAAGTTGGCATCATACAACTGGAATTTGAATGCCCTGCACAAGCCAAGAGAGCAAATTTCATCCAAGTATCAAGAAGAAAGCAGCACCTTAACTTTCAAGATGCATAGAAGGTGCTGAAAAATACAGCCAGCTGAAATCCAAACTTACTCTTTTGAATAAGAACACAAACCATTCTTTGATGTTCTACAAACTATATTAATTCCCCAAAGTTGTAACCTCATTGAAAACTGAAGCGTCACTTCACCAATACGTGGCTATAATTTTTAGTTTCTATAGTATTGACAGGATACATGCAAAATGAAAATACAGCCTTCACAGTAAGATCTAATTCTTTTAGCTCATCAGTAATGAAGAACAATAAAAATGAGATTCTTTCAATTATTGAGGTGCGGTATCATAGTCATACAGCATGGACACAGGTGCTTTGCTTCAATTCATCCGTCGATCAAAATGCCCCATCTAAACTATCCCATTTGCTCGTGTTAGGCCCATGTACTTATCCAAATGTTTTTAAAATGCTGTTATAGCATCTATCTAAAGGTATCCCTTGGCAGCTAGTTCCACATACCCAACACCATCTGACCGTCTTAAAAGTTGACCTTCAGGTTTCTATTAAATCTTTCCCTCTCACCTTAAACCTATGGCCTCTACTTCTTGATTCCCTTATCCAAGGAAAAAGACATGATGTTATATACCTCTATAAGATCACCTTTCAGCCTCCTGTACTTCAAGATATAAAGTCCTAGCCTGCCCCACCTTTTGCTATAGCTCATGTCCTTGTGACCTGGCAATATCCTCGTAAAACTCTTCTGCACTCTTTCCAGCTTAATAACATCCCTCTTCTAGCAGGATGACCAAAATTGAACACAATAGACCAAATGCGAGCTTGCCAACATTTTGCAGAACTGTAATAAAGTCTCAACTTCTATACTAATTTCCTTGACCATTGAAAGCCAATGTGCCCAAAATCTTCTTCACCACCCTAACTATCTGTGAAATAAAATAGATAGACACCAGTGGTTCGGTTCATCTTTCATGACCAGGCTTCTGAAGTCAAGTGGTAGGTAGGTTTATTTAACCAAGCAGCCTTTAAATACCTTATCGCTGAAGAATCCCAGTACTGTTCATCCCAATACAATGCAACAATTGGATGAGCTCTACATGGGACAAATGATCAATTGTTGTATATTATTTCCCAGATGATTAACATGGAAGTTATTGGCCTTATCTCAACAATCTTGTTACCCAGTGCATCTCTGTTTCTTAATCACAATTAAGCTCATAGACTAATGATAATTCAATGAGGAGTACAGGATCGCACATAAAAAATAATACTTAATAGTTTAAAAATAAAGCATTAACCTATGGGCTACCTTTATGGGAAGAGTGGAGAGTTACTCCTTATGACATCAATGTCATATCTAGGTTCCTATGTAAAACTAAATTAAATAAAATCCACAGAAATAAATTCAATGCAAGGTGTTACGCTTGACACTAGAGGAAGATTATCCTGAATACAGGAAGGCTATTACTCTAATCTCTGTATATTGATAGAGGAAGAAAACTTGGCCAAACAACATCAGATGCTTGATTAATAGATTACCATATTTTATAACCTTATGAATTAAGCTCATCCCTTTATAAATTCATCTCATGGTTCACAGCAAATTGTACATCACATTCATGCACTGGTTGTTATATATCAGAAAACATTCAGATCTCAGAATCATCAAGTAATGATAATTTCTAAAAGAACAATGTCAAAATGATACTTCTCAGTTAGGTTCTGTACAAACAAGAGAACAACTTGCCCCAACAGTTATGTCTTAAATGTAATGTGATTAAGTAATCCTGTAATTCATACGGTCTATTTGACTGGAACTGCTAATTAATCACACATAATGGATGATTTTATTTTGTGGACTCAAAGCAACTGGGATTCAAATTGATCACCATAGCTCACTCTTCAAGCCCACAACAAAATACAACTTTCATCCCATTGTTATGGACCAATTTACACTACAACAATGAAAGTACAGTGGCCTAGAAATTGTTGTGTGACCTGCAAAGATAACAGCATAGTGTTATAGCAAATGATTAGGCCATGATTTGTACCACTGAAGAGTATGTGAAGAAAAATACAGTGGCTCGATCAGGGAGTTAGATGTTAGCAGGCCAAAAGTCTGAGGTTCAATACAGCCTGGAGTTCGTTATGATGTCAGGCTTAATAACAAGGAACTGATGAATGTTTATCCATGGGGATAAATGTGTTGGTAGTTGTTTAATATCAAATGTCCTCTTGGGGTTTGAAGGGGTTGGAGTGGGGAGGGAGCAAAGTGGAGTAGTGTTAGCTGGTTGGACATTGATATCCTAATCATGGGGTGGAATCAGGGTGGTCAGCTATCAAGCATTTTGGAAAGATTTGGGCACATGGTTCATCATTGGGGAATATTGATACTTGCAAGTTTTAATAATGCTAAAAAGGACACAAAGTGCTGGAGTAACTCAGTGTACAAGTCTGAAGAACGTGGATAGGTGATGATTTGGGTCGGGACCATTTTTCAGACTGATTGTGGTGAGGGGGAGAAAGCTGCAAGAGAGGAGGGCAGGATAATGCCCAAGTGATAGATAGATACACATCCGGGGAGGGTTAGGGGGAAGGGGTTTGGGGGGTATGGGGGGGAGAGATGGTTGAAACGCAGATGGCTGGACAATGGCCAGAGATGAAAATACAAAAATACAAAAAATGTGAGGTAAGGAGTGCTAAATGTGAGGCCAGAGGAAGGAATATAGGGGCGGGGGAGATAAGGGGAGGGGGAGAGAAGAGGCGGGTATACACTTTTCGTCATTAACAACTCTATTTTTTAGAACTACTCACCGCCCCTTCCTTATTAAATGTTAGCTTCGACAGACCCTCTCCCCAATCAGTAATTCACTGTTGAACAAAATCAGCAACACCTTCACTCCTGACATTTTATAATGCTACTGTGGTTTGGGTTCCGCTACACATGCCTAGTTGAATTTTTGGAGTAGCTTTATTGAATTCAGAAATAGTGCATTACAAAAACGACCTTGTGACTCCCAGTTTCAGATGTGCAGCCCTAAAAAGTAGCATGTTCGAATGTTGTGGACACCCCCCTCACACTGATCCCTTGCGCATTCAGGTTTAATGAATGGTTATCGTTTTTCTATATTTACTTGGAACATTTGGTGATGATAATAGCTTCCCATATAGCTCTATTTTTTGACCTTTTAATGCTAAATATAAACTATTGGAAGCATACTGAATACAGAAATAATGCCACAGTTCCCAGTCAGTATTAAAGGAAGTTAGTAATCATTGTATAACCACTCAGAGAAAGCAGAACCTTGATTTCCATAGTTTGTTAATATAATTTCGTGAAACATATTAATATAATTTCAGAACTACTTAATTATTTTTGATGTTTTGAGATCAATTTCGTGTCAGTTGTGCACAATAAATTGAAAATACAATCTGCAATCCACTTGATGATCATTTTTAGTTTGTATATATAAACAGACTTTTCATCACAGGGCCATTTACTACATTTGCATTAAAAATCTTCCTTGACGCATTATAATTGACCAACTCTGCCTTCATTCAAGAAACTGAATATGAAAAATGACTGTTAAGGCCATGTTGATCCACTGCCACAGGCAGTATGGGGGGGGGAGGTACGAAGTTAGGTAATTTGGGATGTGGTGCGCTCCTACCACCATTGGTGTTTGGTTTCTGCTTGTTTCTCTGTTTCCTGGCCAACATAAATGTTCCTTCTCCACTTTGAATTTAGCACTGACATTAATGCTTTAACAGGTTAGGTACAGTGGCAAATCCTCTGATAAATTAAGAGACTCTGCAGAAATATGTTTGAATGATGAGCATAATACACAGTAATTTTTGCCCTAATATTTTCAACTTATTAATATGACTTTTTCAATATGATTAGTTCATTTATTAGAATGACGTGCTGCAAATTCAACACCTGAGAGAAATAAATGCATAACATGAACATTACAATAGAAAAGAAGAAATAAAGTAGTGCAGCAGAATCCGAAGGGAAGGATTAATTGGTTAGCGATTTACGGAGAAAATGCTGGAGTAACTCAGCAGGCCAGGCAGCATCACTGGTGAGAAAGTATGGGCGAAGTTTTGGGTCGAGCCCCTTCTTCAGACTAGAGTCAGGGGAAAGGGAAATGAGTTATAGACGGTGAAGTAGAAATATAGAACAAATGAATGAAAGATATGCAAAAAAGTAACGATGATAAAGGAAACAGGTCATTGTTAGCTGTTTGCAGGTGAAATTGCAGTTGCTGGTTTACAAGAAAAGACACAAAGTACATGGTGGATTCTGAAGAAAATGGCTTCAGTTGCTTTCATATCAAGTTGAAAGACATTTCTGTTTATTCCTCCAAAATGTCGGACAATTTCAAGACAATGGCAGGGTCAAGAGATGACGAATGGGGGTGGGGGGGTGAGCTGGGTAACATAATTGTATGTATGGAATCTGATAATAAATCAGATTAAAATAAAAGATGTTAAAGCAATTCATTTTTTCCACTTTTCATGACACTCTCGGGATTACTCCATGCAGATTACATTAAATTGGAAACTACAATACATACAATACAATACAATACAATTTTATTGTCATTTGAGCCTCAGTGAGGCTCAAACGAAATTTCGTTTCCACAGCCATACAAACAGACAATTTCTAGACATACACACAATTTAGTTCACACAAACATCCATCACAGTGAACCCACTGTGATGGAAGGCAAAAGTCTTTTCTCTCCCCTGTTCTCCATGTCTCTCCCGACGGGAAGCGGTCTCTCTCTCCCCCCGGACCCGTGAGCTCCCGATGTCCCCGACAGTCCACCGGACCTGCGGCTGCGGTGCTGGAGCCTCCGAGCCCCAGGAGTCGAGTCGCAGCAGCGAGTCACCACCGCTCCCCACGCACCGAGGCCGGCCAGCCCCACGATGGTGAGTAGTCCGCAGCTCCGCAGTCTCCCGAGCCCCCGGGTCGTTCAGGTTGGAGGCCGCTCCACGGTGCTAGGCCCCAACGACAACGGAAACCCGACAAGGAAAAGGTCGGGTCTCCCGGACAGGGAAGAGATTTCAAAGTTTCCCCCTCCCCCCCCCGCCCCCCACATATACACATTTAAAACCAGTATTAAAAAACTATGGAGCCCATAATGATTATAGGAACTTGATGTAGGTAGAAGATCCATTATTTATACATGACATACTCTGTGAAACATTATCAGACCTCCAAAGACTTCAGTGCATTTCATCGATGCATGCACTTTGCGCAAAGCTCAATCACCTTTGTATAAATGCATAAAATATATAAGACTCAAAGCCAGATATGTATGTTTGCTGATTTTAACACAAAGCAATGTTATATCCTCAATATGTCTGGTTTCTTGATCTCTCGCTCCGATTTGTTATACATTTGCTAAAAATCTCAGATAAACACCAATTTATCTGCACACAGAATTTTCATTTAAGCAGTGTTACATTTGGCCTTCATTCCAAATTAGTCATTTAAGAAACAACAGTAAATACGGGAGATAATATCAAATATTTCTCACTTAACAAGTGTATAAATTTTCATGGGATATGGAATTGCAAAATAATGTTTCCATGATTTCTTGAAATGTGTTCCATGCGAGCGTTAATTTCCTGTTGGTTGTGGGTTCACAGAATCTCCTCCTATGCAAGCTACTTACCTTCTCATCTAAAGCTTTATGGTGTTCAAAAAGTGACTTTAGTGCCTTCAAAACCTCAACTTCACTGGACACTCCTGAAGGAGACTGTGCCTGCCGTTTCACCACAGTCATTCTCAGTGATCGCTCATGCCTCGAAACAAGACATTCCAAATGTTCCAACAAAAGCTGAAAGAAATAGTAAGATATTAGGTTTGCTCCATTTTACTTAACAGGTGATTTTCAGTTTAGTTTATCAGTTCAGTTTATTGTCATGTGGACCGTAAAGCTTTTGTTGCAATGCTAACCAGCCAGCAGAAAGACAAAACATGATTACAATTGAGCCATTTACAGTGTATAGATACATGATAAGGGAATAACGTTTAGTGCAAGGTAAAGGCAGCAAAGTCCGATCAAGGAGTGATAGTAATTTTAGAGACAAAATCCACCGTAACTCTAGGTTCATATTTATCGTAACTTTTCCCACCTGTCCATTTGTGATAGCTATTTATTCTTACTCACATAATTTGGTATTTGCATGATTTTTTATTTTAATCTCCATACAAAACAAAATAGTGCTTTGTAAAACACCCTTCCCTCGGATAGCTCATTCCTACTGAACATTATCTTCTGCTTGGTTCAGATATTTAAGACAGCTCTAATGCATACGAGATAGCAATATTGTCAAAAAATTCCAAATGCGGAACTTCATCAAATTAAATTATACCCAGGTTTTAAAATTCTGGTGCAGTTCTATTCTGTAACTCCAGTAAAAATGAAACTACCTAACAAACTCCTAATAGTTACATCAAAACGTATGTCAACTTCCTACAAGTGAAATGAAGAGAAGTAAAAGGTAGGTACAGTGAATTGGAAGCCATGTTCAGAGTTGTTGGCAGGGATGGATAGATTCAGAGGCTGAGTTAAAGTTCACTAGTTCAGGACAATTAAATCCTGCAGTGATTATTTGTTTCCTTCATATTTAATGGGTGCTTCTGGTCTACTGTAACAAAGAGTCAGATATCACTGAGAGGAAATGGCACTACGTGCAGAATGTGTATACCAGACAGATCAGAGAGGATTGGGTTATAGAGAAAGGATGGATGTCTAGAAATCATAGAAAATCAAAATTAGTGAAAATCAGGTGGAATGGAACATATAAATGTGCAGATATAAAGATTGTAATTGCATATGCAGGGGAAATTTATATAACCTGTAAGCATATGAAACATGAACGAGAAGAAACGGAAAAAATGCACATATAAGGCTGCTTAGTGCATCAGCCTGATTGATTTGGGTTAAACAAATCACGAAATGCAATTTGGGCACAAATTCTGGAATAAACTACATGCTATGGCAATTTATTTCACTTGGAAGTCTGTGAGCAATGTAGTGCCGCAGGGAGCTGTGCTGGGACCTCAGTTGTTTGTGATATATATATATAAAGGTGACTTGGACATAAATGTGTAAAACAAAAGACACAAAGTGCAGGCGTAACTTGTCTGAAGAAGGGTCCTGACCCGAATCATCACCTATCCATGTTCTCCAGAGATACTGCCAACACTTTTTGGCTTTTTTTGTAAATGGGTATATGCAGTTCCTTGTATCTCCTTTGGACATAAATGTAGGTGAGTTTGTTGGTAAGTCTGCAGATGACACCAATTTAACTGGAGTTGCGGATAGTGAAGAAGCATTTCAAGGTATTTAGCGGGTTTATAGATCAACTACAGAAATGACTGGAGAAATGACAGAAGATGTTTAATCCGAGAGGTGTTGCTCTTTGGGAGGTCGAATGAAAAGGGAAAGTACACAGTTAATGGCAAGACCTTTAACAGCATTAATGTTCAGAGGGATCTTGATGTCTAGGCCCATAACTCTTTGCAAGTGGCAACACAAGCAGATATAGTAGGAAAGAAGGCATATGGCATGCTTCCCCTTCATTGGATGGGGCATTGAGTATCAGAGCCAAGAAGTCTTGATGCAGCTCTACAAGACTCTGGTGTGCACGCAATGTGTGAAGTGTTGGTTAACCCATTGCACAAGGGATGTGGAGGCTTTGGAGAAGGTGCAGAAGAGGTTTACCAGAATGCTGCCTGATTAGATGGTATTAGCTACAAGGAGAGGTTGGACAAATTTGTATGGTTTCCTATGGAACACCTAAGCCTGAGGGGAGACCTGATAGACTATATCAAATTATGAGAAGCTTAGAAAGGGTAAATAATTAGAACCCTTTCAGGGTGCAAACGTCAAAGACTAGAGGCCATAGCTTTAAGATGAGAGGGGCAAAGTTTAAAGGAGTTGTGCTGGGCAACCTTTTTTTACAAAGAGGTTGATGGGTGCTTGGAACATACTGCCAGGGGTGGTAGTGAAGGCAAATCCAAAAGTGGCATTTAAGAAGCTTTTACATATCAAATAGATATGCAGGGAATGGAGGAATATACATAATGCACAGGCAGATGTGATTATCTTAGCATCAAGTTTGACATGACAGTGTGGGCCGAAGGGCCTGTTCCTGTGTTGTACTTTTCTATGCTCTCTGTTCTTTGCTCTCATTGCAGTTTACAGATGATTTAGAAGATAGGTTTAATTTGTTGTTTATCCTGCTGATAAGCTGGTCTAACTTTAGCCATAGGTAGACGATAGCAAAAATATACTTGAACCCATATAAATAAAATCCCTGAAAGAATCCGGGTGTGGTTTACTTCTCAAATATCTGGCTATTACAATTTCCAGGTTATATGCTTAGATAGCTTACTCTTGTGTTATTTCTCTCAGCTTTGAGTTCAGAAATTTCCTCTTCTTTTTCCAGCAGTTGTTCTCTGCATGCATTTAGCTCTTTTGTCAATGCAGCAAACTCCTGTTAAAGGATAAATTTTAAATATTAATGAATGCCTTAGTCTCCTAAACTTAATACATAGCACAAAAGCAAAACATTATTTTCTGGATACTACAACTTTTAACTATTTTAACTATTTTCTATTTTCACCCACCACAAACACTACGTTTCTTGTGTCAAAGAAAGTAATATAAAACAATTCCATCCACAAAGGAGAAGTTTGTGTAAATTTAACATTGTGCTTCATTGGTATTGAATCATTGATAGATGAGTTGTTTATTGGCAGTTACATGTGGCCTTCCTGTTCATCCTCATCTGCCTAGGTTTTCTATTCACATTGTTTCTCCACATGTTTTCCTTGAGATGGGTCCAGAGATTGTTCTATTGGAAGGATGAATTTGCAGTAGTGGAATGGGGCATGATGACTCCCTTTTGGGTTTCCTGAGCAGCCCTCAAGACCTGCCCTGGCTGCAAGAATTCTATTGTAAAATGGCATTAATTTGCAAGACTCCAATGTGCGTAATTTGCAAGACTCTGATGCATTCCCCCTACTGGCATTCCTCCTCCAGCCCAGTGACACTGGTTATGCAGAGACCACAGCTTATTAGTGTTAATAACAAGTTGTGGCCTTGTGCGTAAACAAAATATTCAACAACAAAAAATTACCAAAAATGTAATATTCATGGTGGTGATAAAAAGTGTCATAGCAGAAAACATTTCCACGCAGGTGGAGAATTCCCTCAACCAGTGTGTTTGCTGCTAATTGGTTCCAATAATTACTGAATGAAATGAAGAATAGGTGAACCAGGTCCTCACACCATTCAAATTGGGAAAAGGGTTATTCAAGAAGTTAAGAACCCTTATTTGAACAGTTTTGTAATAGTTCTGCCAGACAGCAGGATTTTAAAACAGACATTGTAGCTTTTGACCAACAGGAAAAATTTGTGCCCCATGATATCTCAACCTGAAATTCATCCAGTCAATAATAGTAAGATTAAACGAGAACTTACCAGTTCGAAGTATGATCGTTATTTTATGAGTACGTTGAGGGAATATGTGAAGAACCCCGCCAGGACACATGCGTGTCATTCTTCAAAGCAGCGGTGTGAAATCACAGATAACTGTAATGACTGAACATAGTAAGATTAGAGAAGAAAATACCAGTTGAGTATATGATCAAGGGTGGGAGCGGAGGGCACGTATTCCCTCAACGTACTCCTCATAAAATAACGATCAAACTTCGAATTGGTAAGTTCTCGTTTAATCTTACTATTTTACTTCGGAGTCACGTGAGTGACTACGTGAAGATTTCAAAGCTCTGTGATTTCATGCCGTGGAAACGAGTCCATGCATCACATCTGCCTTAATTGACTGGGGGAGGAATTGTGTTAACATGTTTAGACATGAATCCAACATTGAAATCCATGATAAATTGTTAACAACAAATTATAGCCCCTATTTATGGGGTAAAATTATATTACAGAACTTAAAATTGGCTCTGCAAAGTTCCAGTTTAACTACTGGTTTGTGGTAGAATAGTTGGAACATTTTCCCCTGATCCATCCTGCTGTCTCGAGGATTTGGTTCATTGGTACATCCAACTCCATAGCTGCCGATGTAGCTGCAGCCCTGGTGGAATAAGATTTGAATATGTTAGTATCCACCCCAGCTGTTGTTAAAACCTGTTTCAGCCATCTGGAAATAGTTTGAACCGACACTTTTTTGTGGGTTGTTTGTGGCTGATTAGTAGTGCCATCTCATAGCCTCAGATGTTTTTGGTGTTCTCCATATATAACAATACTTGTCTTATTATACAGAGACGATATCTGTAGGGTAATCCCTAAATTCTATTTTGAGGCCTGATGATCCCGGTCTGTTCTGTTTGACTAATTCGTAATATGAAACGTTATATTCCTGTTGAAGAAGTCATATAGTCCAGCCTTAACTTATGTACGACTGTACCCTTAGTGCCGTGACCAAAGCCATCAGCATGACTGTTTTGTGCGTCAGTCTTTGCAGGGACAGAGCTGTTGCTGGAGACCAATTCCTTAGCAACGTTAGGGCAATACTCATATCCCATTTTAGAGAGTACCTGGTTCTTGGGGGATTGATATTAAAAATTCCCCTCATAAGTTTGGTTACCAGGGGTGAGTCCCAACAGAATGACGCTCTGATCCTCGCCATAGATATGTTGAAAGGGCACTTCTGGCACAGTTAATGGCACTGTAACTGAGCCCCTCATCATAATGGAGGCCTGCCAGGAATTCCAGAACAGACGTTATGTTCATCGAACTGTAGGTGATGTTGTTTCTGTGACAATATATCTCCCATTTCCTGATGTATACCAGATATAGTTTTTTGGTGGACTGTCTGTGGCCCGCTGAGATAATGTTCAATGTTCGGTCCGCCAGTCCCAGTTGCAGTAGAGGTTTCTTTAGACTCTACAAATTGATAGGTCTGTTGTTTTTGACATGGATGGGTTCCCTTGTTACGGGATGAACCAATAATCTGGTTGTTTCAGGATGGTGATACATGGTTAAAACCCATGTCGAGTATCACAGGGAACCATGGTTAAGTAGGCCAATCGGCACTACCAATTAACAGACGCTGAGTCTTGTTGTATTTTTCGTAATACCTGACTGATGATACAGAAAAGGAGGGAATGCATAGATAAACAATTGCCCCCTCAATGCAGTGAAAAGCATCTGTCCCTGCTTTCCCACAGTCTGGTTCCCAAGAAACACAGTTTGGTAACTGGTGATTAAGTCTTATTTTATTGAATTTGCGTGACCTGATGTCTGTCACTGAATTTTGGGTTACCTGGTAGGTAAGTAGCTGATATTCAAATATTTCTCTGGATACACCATTACCAAATTGTATTAGGAACTCAGCGGGTGCAGCAGCATCTATGGAGCGAAGGAAATAGGCGACGTTTCGGGCCGAAACCCTTCTTCAGACTGATGGGGGGTGGGGAAAGAAAGAAGGAAAAAGGGAGGAGGAGGAGCCCGAGGGCGGGCGGATGGGAGGGTGGGAGGAGACAGCTAGAGGGTGAAGGAAGGGGAGGGGACAGCACAGGCTAGCCAAATTGGGGGAATTCAATGTTGATGCCATAAGGGCGCAAGGACCCCAGACGGAATATGAGGTGCTGTTCCTCCAATTTCCGCTGTTGCTCACTCTGGCAATGGAGGAGACCCAGGACAGAGAGGTCGGATTGGGAATGGGAGGGGGAGTTGAAGTGCTGAGCCACCGGGAGGTCAGGTAGGTTAAGGCGGACTGAGCGGAGGTGTTCGGCGAAACGGTCACCCAACCTACGCTTGGTCTCCCCGATGTAAATTAGCTGACATCTAGAGCAGCGGATGCAGTAGATGAGGTTGGAGGAGATACAGGTGAACCTTTGTCGCACCTGGAACGACTGATTGGGACCTTGAATGGAGTCGAGGGGGGAGGTGAAGGGACAGGTGTTGCATTTCTTGCGGTTGCAACGGAAAGTGCCCGGGGAGGGGGTGGTGCAGGAGGGAAGGGAAGAATTGACGAGGGAGTTGCGGAGGGAGCGGTCTTTGCGGAAGGCAGACATGGGGGGAGATGGGAAGATGTGGCGAGTGGTGGGGTCACGGTCCTCACCTTTCACCCCACCAGCCGGCAAATACAACACATAATCCTCCGCCATTTCCGCCACCTCCAACGTGACCCCACCACTCGCCACATCTTCCCATCTCCCCCCATGTCTGCCTTCCGCAAAGACCGCTCCCTCCGCAACTCCCTCGTCAATTCTTCCCTTCCCTCCCGCACCACCCCCTCCCCGGGCACTTTCCGTTGCAACCGCAAGAAATGCAACACCTGTCCCTTCACCTCCCCCCTCAACTCCATTCAAGGTCCCAAGCAGTCGTTCCAGGTGCGACAAAGGTTCACCTGTATCTCCTCCAACCTCATCTACTGCATCCGCTGCTCTAGATGTCAGCTAATTTACATCGGGGAGACCAAGCGTAGGTTGGGTGACCGTTTCGCCGAACACCTCCGCTCAGTTCGCCTTAACCTACCTGACCTCCCGGTGGCTCAGCACTTCAACTCCCCCTCCCATTCCCAATCCGACCTCTCTGTCCTGGGTCTCCTCCATTGCCAGAGTGAGCAACAGCAGAAATTGGAGGAACAGCACCTCATATTCCGTCTGGGGTCCTTGCGCCCTTATGGCATCAACATTGAATTCCCCCAATTTGGCTAGCCTGTGCTGTCCCCTCCCCTTCCTTCACCCTCTAGCTGTCTCCTCCCACCCTCCCATCCGCCCGCCCTCGGGCTCCTCCTCCTCCCTTTTTCCTTCTTTCTTTCCCCACCCCCCATCAGTCTGAAGAAGGGTTTCGGCCCGAAACGTCGCCTATTTCCTTCGCTCCATAGATGCTGCTGCACCCGCTGAGTTCCTCCAGCAATTTTGTGTACCTTCGATATTCCAGCATCTGCAGTTCCCTTTTGAACACCAAATTGTATTAGTCAGATTGTCACTCTGTATTCTAACATGCTGGTGATTTATCCCAGAGCAGTACGACTTTAGGCCATAGAACGCACCCCACATTTCCAGGTAGTTTATGCCCAGTGTCTGTGATAATGATGCCTCCTGTGCCTTTCATCTACCTCCACAGATGGAGATGGAAATTGGTAGTACCCCAACCAAGCACACTGGCATCAGTTTGTAGCACCACTAAGGGTTTGCTGATAACGATAGGGTTGGAACAATGCCGAATGTTATCCCTCCACCATTTTAATTCCATAAGCTTTGATTGGTGGCTTATTGGTCTGTCAAAATGACCAGTATTAACTTTGAGTGTTTGTATTTTTGCCCTTTGTAGATTTTTGGTAATACAAAGGTCCAAATTGTGTGGCTGGAAAGGCAGACACTATATGCCAATTACCCTTGCTACCAATCTGATAGACGGTTCACTGATGTCAGTGGGGTTGTTGCAGGCCTCAGTTAAGACTGTAGCCTTGTCCTTTGGTAAAGTCACCGACATAGTGAACCCCAAATAATCCATTATGTTGGTAGGCGTTAGTTTAGATTTAACTGGATGGATGATAACCCCAGTTTTCACCCAATTGTATGGTGGCTGTTACAGCTAGTTAGGCCAACTCCAAAGTTATGCCCACAATTAGTATGATCATATGATTATGTATTTGGTAGAGCTCTATACTGCCAGAGCTGCCCCATCCAGTTGAATTTTTTAAAATAACGTTTGTGATCAGTCCGTGTAGGCACTGAATAGTAAGCATCTTTTAGGTCGATGCTAGCCATGGAGTAGCCTTTGGAAATCAGTTCTTTAGCAGTTACCAGTTCCCATTTTGTACTGAATATATAGTACAATGTATTCAATTTGGTCAATTCGATGATGATGCGACTGTCACCATCTATTTTGTTTTTGGTAAAGATGTAAGACACAAATTCCAGCCAATCGTGTTGGGTTTACCCATTACCCCTTTTGCACAATTCAATGGTATATCCCTGGATACTGCTTAGGATATAAGTGTCTGTAGTTGATATACACCATGTATCCAAAAGAGTGTAATCTCCCACCAATGTGTGTATTATCCACTCTTCCTATAATTTGTAAGGGACCAGACCCACCTACCTCCATTGTTACCAGTGGAAGTTTGCTTCTTCTGTGTAGTCTTCGTGGAGGTTGAGGCGCCGGTGTCTGGGTTTGTTTTTGGGTTGAGGGTTTGCGCATCTTCCAGGAAGGCCGGTCTGGGCTATGGTCTAAAAGACCGCTGTCCTGTATGCCCGGCCTTTGAGCTTTCACCAGCTTCTCTTGTGCTGCTGGTGGGTGCATAAGGGTGCTGTCTTTGGCTGTAGGAGATCCTTAATGTTGTCGCCTTTATGAGCCCCAGGGCTTTCCTAAGTCCTGCTCCGACATGTTTCCAGATGCTATTTCCACGACTGGAACATTCAGGGATACGCAGTTTCCTGGTCCCAAGTATTTTTGCAGTGGTGTCCATCGTGGTCTGGCTGTATGTATTTGGACACCATGAACAGTAGATTTTGCCTTCCTGCACCCCCTGCACACTTGTAGTTTTGTTCGTCAAAACCCCTCTTCAGGGTCAGCCCAGAATTGACCCCCCAGTACTCCCCTCTGACGAGGGAGATGCACTGTGCAGCCCTACGTAAGGTGCTGCTGTGGGTGTTTTTTATATCCCCACGGTGACTAGACTCCATCTCCCGGAGTCTGTCATGTTGGAGCTCTGCTCCATAAGCCGCTCCAACCGGCTCCAGCGCTCAAAGTCGCTGGCCGCTCACGGCTGCTCAAAGTCGGACTCATCAGTCAACGACTCTTTTGGTTTACTTCTTGCCTTCCCGCCCAGACGCAGTGTTTAATCTTGCCGGTGCGGGGGCGAAGTCGGGCACAGCTGTTCCCTTACGGGTGATTCCTGTGCCGCCGGCCGCTGCTGGCGTCTGCAACTCCGCGGTCTTCCCCCACCAGCTTTGTCGCAGCTCTGGTCGACTTCTTTGCCTTGTGCATGTTTCCCCCACCTGTAGAACAGTATGGGAACAATAAAGACCGCAGTATCACTTACCTGCAGGTCCAGGCTTAAAACTTGCCGTTATGGGGGAACGTCCTTCCACCCCTCCTCCTGCCGTTTTGACTTGTCAAAGCCAACGGCTCCGTTCTGTATAGTCTCCCGCCCAGCCATGGTGTTTAATCTGGCCGGTGCGGGAGCGAAGTCGGGCACAGCTGTTCCCTTACGGGTGATTCCTGTGCCGCCTGCCGTGGTTTGCACAGCTCTCCATGTTTCCCCACCTGTGAAACAGTATGGGGAGAATAAAGACCGCAGTTTCACACCTGCAGGTCCAGGTTTAAACTGTCGCTACGGGGGAACGTCGTTCCACCCCGCCTCCTGCCGTTTCGACTTGTCAAAGTCGACGGCCCCATTCTGAATAGTCTCCTGCCCGGCCGTGGTGTTCTGGCCGGCGCGGGACCAAAAGTCGGCACAGCTGATCCCACTTACGGGGCTTGTGCCTTCAGCTGCTGCTGGCTCCCGCAACTTCGCGGTCCTCCCCAGCCAGCTTCACTCGCAGCACTTGTGGACACTATTTTGTCCAGCTTCCCCCCCTGTGTAAAAACAGCGCGGGGACAAAAAACTACCGCAGAGGAAGTCACTTACCTGCAGGTCGCGGTTTCAAACTTACCGCTGCGGGGGAACGCTCCACCCCGCCTGTCGTTTCGCAAGCGTGAAAGCGATATGACACGCATGCGTCCTGGCGGGGTTCTTCACGTAGTCACTCACGTGACTCCGAAGTAAAATTAATGTTTACTTAAAACATAGGCATAATGATATTCATCTTATTTCTCGCAACATATAGTTCATATAGGGTGTGGATATTTTAGTTTAGTTTAGAGACAGAATGGAAACAGGCATTTCGGCCCACCGAGTCCACGCCAACCAGTTCACACTAGTTATATGTTATTACCACTTTCTCATCCACTCCCTACATACTAGGGGCAATTTACAGAGGCCAATTAACCTACAAACCCACATGTCTTTAGGATGTGTGCGGAAACCGAAGCATCCCAAGGAAACCCATGCAATCACAGGGAAAAGGTGCAAACTCCACATGGTCATCGCCTGTGGTCAGGATCGAACCTGGGTCTCTGGTGCTGTGAGGCAGTGGCTCCAGCAGATGTCACCCTGAAGTTTCATAAGTTATTACAGGCCAGTTTAAGAAAACTGTAACTGATGGTATATGTGGACTGTGGCACCCAATCCATTATTAAATTGAAATAGTGTAGCAGCGCCTGCTAGCGCACGCAGATATTGAACCCGGCGTTCGGAAGCCGCGGTCACGTGACTCAGGAGGGGCTGCTTGTTTCGCGCGTTTTTTCACTTGCGCGCGTTAGTTCAGCGCTGATCACCGTTGTGGGCAGACGAGCCTGGAAAGCCTGTATACTGGATATCAAACTTTTGAATAAAGATCTGTTGAAAACTCCAGTAGTCGTTTCTCAGACCACTAAAATAGAGTATTTATTCACCAATCTACACTTTGTTTCAGAGGTTGCTTGAGAAGCACAAGAATTAAGGATAAGCAAAAATTCAATCATAATCTTACTACTGACGACAAAATTGCCATCTGCTTTTCAAACACCCCGCAGGGAAAGGATTCATTACTCTTAGCTCTCTGCCCTTTATGACTTCAGAGCCACAACTTTCCAGATGACAATTCAATGGACTATGAAATGGCTTAATAACCTCTTCAGTTATATCAGATAGATAAAAGAAAAATAATACTGTAGTTAGGTATAAGCTTGTCATACACCAGTCAATTGTAATCCAGTTCATCTTGCAAACATTGGGTAACTGGTGTCTAAACTGGAAAAGTTGCTCTACAGACCAGTCAACTAACAATCTGACATGGGTTTACTCACAACCTTTATGTTGCAGATATCTGAAGAAGGGTCTCAACACAAAATGTTACCTATTCCTTCTCTCCAGAGATGCTGCCTGTCCCACTGAGTTACTCCAGCATTTTGTGTCTAACTCCATAACCATCTATATGTAGGTCCGGTACTACTGACCGGATAGGACCACCAGCAAAAAGTTTCACAGGAACGTTGCCTGAATTGCAATGAGGAGACATGTAGAGGAACCAAAGAGAGAGCAGGCTATTCTAGACTGGGTATTGAGTAATGAGGAAGGGTTAATTAGCAGTCTTGTTGTGTGTGGCCCCTTGGGCAAGAGGGACCATAATATGGTTGAGTTCTTCATTAGGATGGAGAGTGACATAATTAATTCAGAAACAAGGGTTCTGAACTTAAAGAAAGGTAACTTTGAGGGTATGAGACATGAATTGGCCAAGATAGACTGACAATTGATTCTTAAAGGGTTGACGGTGGATGTGCAATGGAAGGCATTTAAAGACTGCATGGATGAACTACAACAATTGTTCATCCCAGTTTGGCAAAAGAATAAATCAGGGAAGGTAGTGCATCCGTGGATAACAAGGGAAATCAGGGATAGTATCAAAATAAAAGATGAAGCATACAAATTAGCCAGAAAAAGCAGCCTACCAGAGGACTGGGAGAAATCAGAGTCCAGCAGAGGAAGACAAAGGGCTTAATTAGGAAAGGGAAAATATATTATGAAAGAAAACTGTCAGGGAACATAAAAACTGACTGCAACAGTTTTTATAGATATGTGAAGAGAAAAAGATTAGTTAAAACGAATGTAGGTCCCCTGCAGTCAGAAACAGGTGAATTGATCATGGGGAACAAGGACATGGCAGACCAATTGACTAACTACTTTGGTTCTGTCTTCACTAAGGAAGACATAAATAATCTGCCGGTAATAGCAGAGGACCGGGGGTTAAATGAGATGGAGGAACTGAGTGAAATCCAAGTTAACCGGGAAGTGGTGTTAAGTAAATTGAATGGATTAAAGGCTAATAAATCCCCAGGGTCAGATAGGCTGCATCCCAGAATACTTAAGGAAGTAGCCCAGAAATAGTGGATGCATTAGTGATAATTTTTCAAAACTCTTTAGATTCTTGAGTAGTTCCTGAGGATTGGAGGGTAGCTAATGTAACCCAACTTTTTAAAAAGGGAGGGAGAGAGAAAACGGGGAATTACAGACCAGTTAGTCTAACATCGGTAGTGGGGAAACTGCTAGAGTCAGTTATTAAAGATGGGATAGCACCACATTTGGAAAGTGGTGAAATCATTGGAAAAAGTCAGCATGGATTTATGAAAGGTAAATCATGTCTGACAAATCTTATAGAATTTTTCGAGGATGTAACTAGTAGAGTGGATAAGGGAGAACCAGTAGATGTGCTATATCTGGACTTTCAGAAGGTTTTCGACAAGGTCCCACATAAGAGATTAGTATGCAAACTTAAAGCACACGGTATTGGGGGTTCAGTATTGACGTGGATACAGAACTGGCTGGCAGACAGGAAGCAAAGAGTAGGAGTAAACGGGTCCTTTTCACAATGGCAGGCAGTGACTAGTGGGGTACCGCAAGGCTCAGTGCTGGGACCCCAGCTATTTACAATATATATTAATGATTTGGACGAGAGAATTGAATGCAACATCTCCAAGTTTGCGGATGACAGGAAGCTGGGGGGCAGTGTTAGCTGTGAGGAGGATGCTAGGAGGCTGCAAGGTGACTTGGATAGGCTGGGTGAGTGGCAGATGCAGTATAATGTGGATAAATGTGAGGTTATCCATTTTGGTGGCAAAAACAGGAAAGTAGACTATTATCTGAATGGTGGCCGATTAGGAAAAGGGGAGATGCAACGAGACCTGGGTGTCCTGGTACACCAGTCATTGAAAGTAGGCATGCAGGTGCAGCAGGCAGTGAATAAAGCAAATGGTATGTTGGCATTCATAGCAAAAGGATTTGAGTATAGGAGCAGGGAGGTTCTACTGCAGTTGTACAGGGTCTTGGTGAGACCACACCTGGAGTATTGCGTACAGTTTTGGTCTCCTAATCTGAGGAAAGACATTCTTGCCATAGAGGGAGTACAGAGAAGGTTCACCAAACTGATTCCTGGGATGTCAGGACTTTCATATGAAGAAAGACTGGATAGACTCGGCTTGTACTCGCTAGAATTTAGAAGATTGAGGGGGGATCTTATAGAAACTTACAAAATTCTTAAGGGGTTGGACAGGCTAGATGCAGGAAGATTGTTCCCGATGTTGGGGAAGTCCAGAACAAGGGGTCACAGTTTAAGGATAAGGGGGAAATCTTTTAGGACCGAGATGAGAAAAACGTTTTTCACACAGAGAGTGGTGAATCTCTGGAATTCTCTGCCACAGAAGGTAGTTGAGGTAGTTGGGGTATGGAGAGAAGGCAGGTACAGGATACTGAGTTGGATGATCAGCCATGATCATATTGAATGGCGGTGCAGGCTCGAAGGGCCGAATGGCCTACTCCTGCACCTATTTTCTATGTTTCTATGTGTGAACAGGTGATAGATAGTCGGTGTGGACTCTGTGGGCTGAGGGGCCTGTTTCCAGGCTGCATCTCTAAACTAAACTAAAACCCTTAGGTATTACTTCTGAAGAAGGTGGTTGAGGCTAGCAATCCAAAGACACAAGACCACTACAGTCCAAATCCCAGCATCACATCAGTTGCATTTGAATTACAAAATGCGGAAAGACATCAGTAATCATGAAACATTAATAGCCAGCAAGGAATGATATTTGTTGAATGTAACCCTCGGCTCACGTTGTTGACACTTATTGGGTCTCTGAAATAGCCCTACCAGCCACTTAGGGATAAGCAATAAATAAAGGTCTTGCCAGTCCAGCTCAGAAGTACCGTGTCAGTTTTTACCGCATGGTACAGAAGTGAGCGAATCCGTTGCTAAGGAAACTGTACTGAAAAAAAGGCGAAATACAAAGTAGCAGCCAAATGAAAGCCAAATGTAGAAAGAGAGCATGAAATCTGAATTAATCAAAATGTTTCTTGGAAGAAATAGTGTTGTTTATCTGATATTGAAACTTTTATATGATCAACCCAAATCAAAATCATTCTTTGCAAATAAATAATGGTTGCAGAGGTCATACTACGGACAATAATGGTTGCAGAGGTCCTACTACGGACAAATGATTCTAACAACATATTACCCATAACGCTCTTCCAGGAAGCATGGCAAGATTAGTGTGGTTGTTCATTGACTTACAAAGAGCAACATCTCAGAGCAGTTCATTTCAATCCATTGGAAAAGTAGCTTATCCAGAAGCACCAAAGTGTTGTCCTTTACTTCACAAAATAATTAGTCAATTGATTCAATACGGGGCGACTGACACTGACTGAATATGCATAGGTGATAGAACAGTCAAGTCAAAGAAAATAAAATTAAATATGTGTAGAAAGAAACTGCAGATGCTGGTTTAAACCGAAGATAGACACACAAAGCTGGAGTAACTTAGCGGGACAGGCAGCACCTCTGGAGAGAAGGAATGGGTTACGTTTTGGGTCGAAACCCTTCTTTATTAAGCTTGAAATAGTGCAGAGAAGATCTATGAGGATGTTGCCAGGTCACATGGGCCTAAGCTATAGGGAGGTTGGGCAGGCTAGGACTTTATACCTTGGAGTACAAGTGGATGGAGGGTGATCTTATCGATGTATATAAGATCATGAGTCTTTTTCCCAGGGTAAGGGAATCAAGTAGAGGCCATAGGTTTAAGGTGAGAGGGAAAGATTTAATAGGAACCAGAAGGTCAACTTTTTCACTCAGACAGGTATATGGAACTAGCTGACAGGGGAGGCCGTTGAGATAGATACAATAACAGCTTCAGGCTGAAGAAGACTAACTACAGAAGACTGACGCAAGACTTCAGTCTGAAGAAGGGTCTCGACCCGAAACGTCACCTGTTCCTTCTCTCTGGAGATGCTGCCTGTCCCGATGTGTTACGCCAGCATTTTGTGTCTTATCTTCAAAATAAAATTGACAAGGTTAAAAAGGGGTGCCAATTTGCTTGTATCTTTTTGACAATCTCATGAAATCAAAATCAACCTCAGTATCTCCAAATAATCCAAGAACATTGGAAAATGAAAGGAAAAATAATCACCTTTTATTACTAAGTGACAGTCTGTAACACGATGAAGCAATGTACCATATTATTGATAGAAACCATATTATATATTGAGAAAGCAAGATTCTGCCAAATTAATTGAAATGATATATGATAAGGATCAGGTATATCAAGAACGGATGCAAGAGTCATGCCACGTTTGGGTATCAAAAGCTTGAAACATTAGGAGAAAGTAAAGACTGAGGCAAATAAAGTTTGAGTGTGGCCCAGTGTAAAAAAAAGGCTAGAAAGCTAAAATTTGATTTTGCCACAGTGAGGAAATTTGAAGGAGGAACAGACAAGATGCTGTAAATGGAGTTTTAAAAGAAAAAGAATGGAAAAAATAACAACAGTAGTGTTAATTTAATAGAAAGGTTGTAATGTTAGAGATGCAAAGGAGTCACTTCATCCAGGGTTATGAGGGTTAGAAGAATTTTCTCTTACGGAAAGCGTAAATCTTCTGGGACTAATATCTTATATCCTTCCTTGTTCTAACATCACTCTTATTATTGTACTGTTATCAACCCAAAGGATTATCTCTGTTTCTCTCTCCACAGTTGCTGCCTGTTTTTATTTAATATTTGCAGTATCCGCATTATTTTGGTTTTAGTATTCAAGTTTTGAGTTGTTTTATTGAGCTGAGAATGTTTGAGGGGAATAAAGGGTGACAATGAAAGTACATCTAGTTTGCTCAAGCAGCTTCAGCAACGTAGGAGAATTGAGAGTACCATTTTGAGTTAGAGGATTGGAGTATGGTTCACAATGTCAATAAAGACTGCTTATGGCGAAAGATTAAGACAGCTTTCAAAATATTTTGAGCCAACATTTGAAAGTCAAACACCGAGAAGATGACACACATATTATACTGTATGTGTCACTGAGGAGCTCAATGGCACGGCATTTGAAGTTTTGCAATTCTAATTGTAAATGCTGAGAACAAGATGTTATGCCTAAATTGAAGATCGTTATAAGTAGTCTGCATTTGATTCGCCAGAACATATAATTAAAAACCTTTATGGTCTTACTGCTATCATTCTATCCATAAATTAAATTATTATTAATTTTTCGAGAATTATTATTAGTTTACGAGAAAAAATGACAGAAGAAAAGTCATATATATCTTTCCCATAATCAACCATAAGACAGCTTTTGCATTACAAATATTCACCATCCCTCCCCCACCCAAGTCACACTCCATCTCTCCCCCACCAGCTTCTCATTCTCACTCAGCAAACAGCTAACAATGGCCTGTTTCCTTTATCATCATTACTTTTTTGCATATTTTCATTCATTTGTTCTATATCTCACTACATCACCATCTATATCTCTCGATTCCCATTCCCCTAATTCTAGACTGAAGAAGGGTCTCGACCCGAAATGTCACGTATTCCTTCTCCCCAGAGATGCTGCCTGTCCCGCTGCTTTACTCCAGCATTTTGTGTCTATTTTCAGTTTCAACCAGTATCTGCAGTTCCTTCCAACACATATGAAATACATGTTCCATATCAGCAAGAAATGTCAGCATATCAGTAATATAAGTGACAATATTACTGAGGTGGTATAACACCATCTTTAAAATAGCTTTTCTGAAAATTAGATTATTAGGGAAATAAATAGCTGGCACTGTGGTTCATAGCACCATTGTGTAAAGTCTTAAAACTAGTTATAAAACATGTCACATTAGCAGTTTCTTCAATCTGCTCGCTATACTGGTGTGGAGTTAGATTCACTGAATAGTTTCAGCTCAGCTTCTGTATGAATTGTGTATTTTTGATGGAATGGAGATGCAAGACTAAAGTCACGGTGGCGCAGCGGTAGAGTTGCTGCCTTATAGCGAATGCAGCAGCGGAGAACCGGGTTCGATCCCGATTACGGGTGCTGTCTGTACAGAGTTTGTATGTTCTCCCTGTGACCTGCGTGGGTTTTTCCCCGAGATCTTCGGTTTCCTCCCACATTTCAAAGAAGTACAGGTTTGTAGGTTAATTGGCTTGGTAAATGTAAAAATTGTCCCAAGTGGGTGTAGAATAACGTTAATGTGTGGGGGATCGCTGGTCGGCGAGGACCCGGTGGGGTGAAGGGCCGGTTTCCGTGCTGTATCTCTAAACTAAACTAAACTAAAAAAATCTTTCTTCAAATGATAGCAAAGTTATTCAGAACTAGGCATGGAAGATTTAGCAATCGTCTACAAAATCCACCATTCGAAGATAGTTAAAAATAGTCTGCATCAGATTTATTAACACCTGCTGGTAAAAACCTTTCTGCTCCTATTGATATCATTTTGTTCTCACCACAAGTTTAACAGGTACTTGTATGGCTGGAACGTCATGCTTACAAGTCACTGCAGTAATGGAAAACAAATAAAACCGAAGATACTGAAATCTAAAACATAATGAGAAATGGTGAAACTACTCAGTCAGTCAAGCAGCATTAGTGGAAAGCGAAACTTAATGTTTCAGGTTGAAGACCCTACCTCAGAGCTAAGTAGGAGAGAAAGGTAGACACAACATGCTGGAGTAACTCAGCAGGACAGGCAGAATTTCTGGAGAGAAGGTATGGGCTACGTATTGGGTCGAGACCCTTCTTCAGATGAGAAAGGTATCGCCCATTCCTTCTCTCCAGAGATGCTGCCTGTCCCGCTGACTTACTCCAGCATTTTGTGTCTACCTTCGATTTAAACCAGCATCTGCAGTTCTTTCCTGCACGAGAAAGCAAATTAGACCAGGTAACAGAGAAAGTGGGAGTAAGCAATAAGTGGAACAAAGAAGATGTCACGAATAAAGTGAAATGGTGGCCAATGAATGGACTGTTAAGGTCATTTGCCTGTGTAATGTGTTGATTTTGTATAGTCTGCTGGGTTACTGGGACATGCTGAACTGGCCGGAGTATACAATCGAGATAAAAGGGAGAGAGGAGGTATATGTACAAATGGCTAGTTCTGATGCAAACAGAAAGAAAGAGCAAGTTGGAGAATTCAATACTTAGTCCTCTAGGCTGCAATATGCTGAGATGAAAGATGAGTGCATTGTTAGTTTTAATTTATTACGAGACCAAGTGGGGCCAGTTATGTCCCGTTCCCCCAACATAATATTCCACCACTCACCCATAGCCCCCAACTGCGCAGGCGCGGCTGAGGGTTTCCCATTGTGACACCAGAGATCCCCATTGAGACGTGAGTCATGGCAACCCTCCCTCAACTGCGCTTCGCCATCAGGGCAACCCTCCCCAACTGCGTCTCACCATCCCTCTTCCTACCCATATCCTCCTCCATTCCCCCTCATCCCCAGCACTCCCTCCCCCTCCTCTTCACCCTCCCTTTTCTTTCCCCTGTCCTCCTCCCCTCCCACACTCCCTGCCTCTCCTTTCCCCTACCCTCAGTCACTCCCTCCCTCCATAACCTCTCTCCCCTCCCTATCCACCTCTCCCTTTATCCCCCCTCCTCTCCTACTGTCCCTCCTCACCTCCCCCACTTTCCCGTTCCTCTCCCTCCCTACTCCCACAATCCCCCCAGTCTCCCTCCTCACCTCCCCAGGATCTCAATGTAAACCACCGCTGACCCCGTTTTTTCCAGCAGGGCGGCGATGATGCTGTACTTGAGGCGGGGGCTGTTGGGGGGGGCGAGCGTCCGGGAGCCTGGGGAGGGGGAGGGCTTGTGACCCCCTGGAGTATTGTGTGCAGTTTTGGTCCCCTAATTTGAGGAAGGACATTCTTGCTATTGAGGGAGTGCAGCGTAGGTTTACAAGGTTAATTCCCGGGATGGCGGGACTGTCATATGCTGAGAGAATGGAGCAGCTGGGCTTGTACACTCTAGAGTTTAGAAGGATGAGAGGGTATCTCAATGAAATATATAAGATTGTTAAGGGTTTGGACACGCTAGAGGCAGGAAACAGAAATTAAAATAGGAAACTTACCCTTGGAGCCGTCGGATCGCCGTTGTGACAGGAATAAACGATGGCGGACTGAAATTGTGCAAAGGTCGCGCTGAGGACCCGATGGGTGTCCTTTATGACGTCTGACAATGCAAGCTCAGGACCTGTGGGGTGTCCTTTGTGACGCCTGTCAAGTAAAGACGCAAGTGGGTCTAGGCAAGTTGGGCAAGTGGGGGCGGGGCAAGTGGGGGCGGGGCAAGTGGGGTGCTGTTTTACTTTTTTAAAGTTTTAAACGCAAAATATACCATCAATCTGAATGAAACTTGTTTAATTTACATCACATGACAATAGTGAGTAGGGTGAGCCAAAAATTGCAGTACTATCGTGTACCGTTTTGTGCAAATACAAACCGGGCAAACAAACGGACAAACAAACAAGACAATAATTTTAGTAATATACTAAAATTATGTTCGGAACCATCCCCTCAACAAACGTTTGCTGGGGAGGGGGGGGGGGGTGGCCTGTGGCGTCACACACACACTAACCACCCCCCCCCCCCCCCCCACACACACACACACACACTAACTACCCCTTGATATTATATTATCCCCTATATATTAATATTAATCATTCACTCTTTTTTCCCCATCCCCCGCCCTACCCACTCACGCATAGCTCCCAACTGGCAGGCAAGGCTAGAGAGGGTGAGGGAGAGAGGGCAGCGGCAGTGAGAGGGCAGGGGTAGAGAGAGGGCAGGGGCAGGGGCAGTGAGAGGGCAGGGGCAGGGAGAGGGCAGGGATAGAGAGAGGGCAGGGGCAGGGGCAGTGAGAGGGCAGGGGCAGGGAGAGGGCAGGGGCAGAGAGAGGGCATGGGCAGGGGCAGAGGGAGGGCAGAGGCATAGGACGGTGGCAGAGAGCAGGCTGGGGCAGTGGGGGGGGCAGGGGCAGAGGGCGGGCAGAGGCAGAGGGCAAGCAGGGGCAGAGGGCAAGCAGGGGCAGAGGGCAAGCAGGAGCAGAGGGCGGGGGCAAGGGCAGAGACAGAGGACAGAGGTAGAGGGCCGAGCCGGGGCGGGGAAGCAGAGAGAGAGCAGAGGGCGGAGCGGGGGTGGCAGAGAGGGAGCGGGGGGGGACAGAAAGGGATGGGGGTAGAGTTTGAGGGGTGGGGATGGGGCGTGGCGTCACAGGGGAGGGCTGGTTCCCGAATGCAATACTCGCTCCAGGCTCCAGGGACACTGCTGTGGATTTACCCAAAGTTCACAACATTAGCAACACATTATACTGACAAAGGAGCTGAACCGTCCATCCAATGGGTTGTCCTTCATATCATACTATTATTGGCATTTCCTTTGTTTTACCCTTTGCCCTCTTCACTGGTACTTGCTTTCTCTCTTAAGGTCATAAGGTCATCAGGATTAGGAGTAGAATTAGGCCATTCAGCCCATCAAGTCTACTCCGCCGTTCAATCATAGCTGATCTATCTCTCCCTCCTGTCCCCCATTCTGCTGCCTTCTCCCCATAACCTCTGACACCTGCACTGATCGGTATGTCAAAGAGGACTCTCTTGAACCTCTACAGGTGCACAGTAGAGAGCATGCTGACTGGTTGCATCATGGCTTGGTTCGGCAACTTGAGCATCCAGGAACGGAAAAGGATGCAGAAAGTTGTGACCACAACCCAGTCCATCGTCGGCTCTGACCTCCCCACCATCGAAGGGATCTATCACAGTTGCTGCCTCAAAAAGGCAGCCAACATCATTGTATTGTATTGTATTGTATTCAAATTTATTGTCATTGTCTCAATTAGAGACAACGAAATGAATTTTCCTTACAGGCAGTATCATAAAAAATAAATAAATAATAAATAATAAAACATATTAAAAATAAAATTGAATTTAAAAAAGAAAAGCACAAACACAGAAAGTCCACGACACAACATAACACAGTGGCCCCAAGGTGAGGAAGGCACCATAGTCCAGCCAGCCTCCCCTCCGATCTTCCCAGATGTTCATCCGTGGTCTGGGCCTTCCGAGCACCCGCAGTCGCCGCACCGGGCGGCCCGATGTTCAGGCCCTCACGCCGGGCTGGTGGAACCCACACCATCCTGGACCCACACCATCCTGACCACACACTCATCTTTCCGCTACCATCAGGCAGAAGGTACAGGAGCCTGAGAACTGTTACATCCAGGTTCAGGAACAGCTTTTTTCCCCACAGCCATCAGGCTATTAAACTCGCCAACAAACAGACTCTGAACTGTAACAGCCTATTGCACTTTATCTGCTTATTTATGTGTATATTGAACTGAACTGTTCTGTATTTTTGCTTACAATATTCTGTTGTGCTGCAGCAAGCAAGCATTCATTGTCCTATCTGGGACACATGACAATAAACTCTCTTGACTTGACTTGATCGAATTTCACTGTACCTTAATTGGTACATGTGACAATAAACTGAACTTGAAACCTTAATCAAGAATCTATCCATCTCTGCCTTAAAAATATCCACTCACTTTGCCACCACAGCCTTCTGTGGCAAAGATTTCCACAGATTCACCGCCCTTTAGTCAAAATAAATTTCTCCTCATCTCATTCCTAAAAGAACATCCTTTAACTCTTCCTCAGTTCTAATGAAGGTCTTTAGCATGAAACAATAAATGATTTATTTTTGCTCAAATGTTGGTTGATGGCACAGTTCTTAAAGCAAATCTTTCTTTCTTTCCACAGACTTTCAGCTAAACTGTGGGCAGGTGTCAACAGTCAACATGTATATATTTCTGGTACAAAAGTGAACAGTATAATCAGAATGCATGTGCTCTGATTTCATATTCACAATTATGGTGAGGTACAGCTACACTGAAAATCTTGCTTGTAGCAGCATCACGACTGCCAGTTGGTGCTGCTCATATAAGGCTTCAATTGCAGGTGAAATTATGTCGCTGCTTGACTGTATTCCAGTCATTTTGCAGGTTCATATTGTAAAAACAGCTTGATATCATGACGAGATGCGATCCCACCTTCTCACAAGGAACAAACACCTAGCATGGAAGGCAAGGAATATGCGAAGTTGATGTGCTGTTCCCATAAGACAGATGAAGGTATAAACTAAGCAGAATAGTGTGACTCTTTGGGAATCCAGAGTTAGTTCAGTCAACGAAGAGCAGTATGAAGGCAGTCAGGTGCATCACATATCGAGCAAGATGTTACAAATTTTGCCTGGAGGATTGGAATCGAAAAGCAGTTGGAGGACACTGCGAAAGGATGTCAATGATGTACAGGACATCATAATAATTCACCTGCAGGTCCTCTCAACTCACATCCCTGGTTGCGAAAATTATGATTGTCAGTGGCAGCAGACGCAATCCAAGTCGGAAGATGCTTTCCTCATGTATTTTATTTTACCATGAGTCCTAGGGTGAGTGAGGAGTCTATGCCTTGTATCGCAGCTACATCAGCAGATGGTACACGTAATGTTCAAAGGCATGGTTGCTATGAATAACAGCTCTCTGACCTTACTTTTCTTGCTTTTATCTGCAATCAAGGCAAGATTATTTTCCTCAAAAGTGCTCATTTCTTCCCTGACAAGCTAACTTCATTTTGTCTTGATCTACTGTCTGGATCGACTGACTGCCATTGTGTGATGTGATGTTTGTTTTCAGGGTGATTTTAAAGTTTTTTTCTGGCCTTCTCATTTCCTTTCACCATTAATGAACAAATGTTTTAGTCGGCATGCAGCAGGCATTATACCAAATGTCTGCACCACTTGAATTGATGCAGGATAAGCAAGCCTCAACAGGTAATAAAGATACCCAATGTTCACTCCCCTGTGGATATGGAGGGTAGGTGACAATACTCTCAGTTTGAAGAAGGGTCTCGACCTGAAACGTCACCTATTCCTTCGCTCCATATATGCTGCCTCACCCGCTGAGTTTCTCCAGCATTTTTGTCCAGCATCCTCTCAGTTCATGTCTTTTTAAGAAAACTCTAATGCTGGTATTCCAGGTTTTTCAAACATTTTGGGCGTCACCTACGGCCTGCATGAACAAGAACACATTACGTTGTAAATTAAAAGTCTAGTATGTATTCTCTTGCCATGGTTATCAGTGATGAGACAGCCTAGCAAAGATAAAGGTGAGACATTGCATACTGTGCTAAACCATGACATTAATATTTGTCCATTGGGAGAGATGACTACTAAGGCAAACAATTTGCTCAACATTGTCTAGTTCCTCTGTCAATATAGACCTTATTTTTGGAGTTTGTTGTTTCACTGGTGCTAGAGAAGGTCCAGAGAAGGTTTACAAGAATTATCCCAGGAATGGGAAGGATGAGGGGGAGACCTCATTGGATCTGATCGAATAGTAAAAGGCCTGGATAGAGTGGATGTGGTGAGGATGTTTCCACTAGTGGAAGAGTCTAGGACCAGAGGCCATAGCCTCTGAATAAAAAGATGTACCTTTAGGAAGGAAATGAGGAAGAATTTCTTTAGTCAGGGAGTGGTGAATCTGTGGAATTTGTTGTCACAGAAAGCTGTGGAGGCCAAATCAATGGATATTTTTAAGGCAGAGATTGATAGATTCTTGATTAGTAAGGATGTCAGGGGTTATGGGGAGAAGGCAGAAGAATGGGGATGGGAGGGAACGATAGATCAGCCACGATTGAATGGCAGAGTAGACTTGATGGGTCGAATGGCCTAATTCTGCTCCTATCACTTGAGAACTTAGTAACTTATGAACTGCGAGCAGGCTGTTGCAGAATTTTTGTTTAGCCAATGTTGAAGATTGCTACGCTATTGCAAGTTTCAGATAAATAGTTAATGATGTATTATACAATTCTGAGCATGCAAATGCAGCATAATGCTGGAGTCAATTATAAAAAGTGAAATAGCTGCACATTTGGATAGCAGTAGCAGGATTGGTCCGAGTCAGCATGGATTTACGAAGGGGAAATCATGCTTGACTTATCTTCTGGAATTTTTTAAGGATATAACTAGGAAAATGGACAACGGAAATCCAGTAGATGTAGTGTACCTGGACTTTCAGAAAGCATTTGATGAGCTCCCACATAAGAGATTACTGGGCAAAATTAGAGCACATGGTATTGGGGGTAGGGTGTTGACATGGATAGAAAATTGGTTGGCAGACAGGAAACAAAGAGTAGGTATTAGCGGGTCCCTTTCAGAATGGCAGGCAGTGACTAGTGGGGTACCACAAGGCTCGGTGCTGGGACCGCAGCTATTTACAATATACATTAATGATTTAAGGTTCAAAGGTTCAAAGGTTATTTAATGATCACATACACCTAGGTGTAGTGAAATGCTTCTTGCCATGCAGCACATAAAGAAAGAATACAGACATAACATTAATAAGAGATTTAAACATAAAGAACATCCCCCCACAATGGTTCCCATTTTGAGGGAAGGCACAATGTCCAGTCCCCACCCCCAGTCCACCCATAGTCAGGCCTATTGAGGCCTCCACAGTTGCCTCCACGGAGACCCGATGTTCCTGGCCGTTCTCGCCGGGTGATGGTGGTCCGGCGTCGGGAGAATCCTCACAGCGGCTTGGGACACCTGGAACGGCCGCTTCCGTACTGGAGGCCGCGGCTTCCGAAGCCAACAGGGCCGCGCCGGATGGAGCTCCACTACTGGCGATCTCATCGAGAGATCCCAGGCTCCCGATGTAAAGTACAGCGCCGCTGCCCGCGGCCGGCCGCTCCACAGTCCCGCAGCTCCGCGATGTTTTTCTCGGCGGTCTTCAGCTCACCGGAGCTCCAGCGCGGCGACCCGGGCAAGGCATCGCCCACTCCGCTCCGCGATAGCGCTTCAGCGCTGTGCCGCTGCCGAAGCCGTGGTTCTGGGTGGTCCCCGACAGGAAACGCCGTTCCAGGCCCGCTGGTAGGCCGCGAGGACGGGTCGAAACTGCAGCCCGGAGAAAAGCCGTCTCTCCGACCAGGTAGGGACCCTGAAAGATAGTTTCCTCCTTCCCCCCCCCCCCCCCCCACATAAAAAAGTCTAGACCTCCAGAACAAAAACACGTTAACTAACTAAAAATAAAAAAAAGAGATGAAAAGACGGACAGCTGCTGGCTGCGGTAACCGGTACAATGAAGGGATTAAAAATAACATTAGCAAATTTGCAGATGACACAAAGCTGGGTGGCAGTGTGAACTGTGAAGAGAATGCTATACGGATGTAGGGTGACTTTGACAGGTTGAGTGAGTGGGCAGATGCATGGCAGATGCAGTTTAATGTGGATAAATGTGAGGTTATCCTTTTTGGTGGCAAAAACAGGAAGGAAGATTATTATCTACATTGAGTCAAGTTGGGAAAAGCGGTAGTATAACGGGATCTGGGTGTCCTTGTTCATCACTCAATGAAAGTAAGCATGTAGGCACAGCAGGCAGTGAAGAAAGCAAATGTTGGCCTTCATAACAAGAGGAGTTGAGTATAGGAGGAAAGAGGTCCTTCTGCAGTTGTACAGGGCCCAAGTGAGACCACACATGGAGTATTGTGTGCAGTTTTGGTCTCCCAATTTGAGGAAGGACATTCTTGCTATTGAGGGAGTGCAGCGTAGGTTCACCGGGTTAATTCCTGGGATGGCGGGACTGTCATATGTTGATAGAATGGAGCGGCTGTGCTTGTATACTCTAGAATTTAGATGAGAGGGGATGTTATTGAAACAAATAAGATTATTAAGGGTTTGGACACACTAGAGGCAGGAAACATGTTCCCGATGTTGGAGGAGTCCAGAACCAGGGGCCACAGTTTAAGAATAAGGGGTAAACCACTTAGAACGGAGATGAGGAAAAACTTTTTCACACAGAGAGTTGTGAGTCTGTGGAATTCTCTGCCTCAGAGGGCGATGGAGGCTGGGTCTCTGGATACTTTCAAGACAGAGCTGGACAGAGCTCTTAAAGATAGCGGAGTCAAGGGATATGGGGAGAAGGCAGGAACATGGTATTGATTGTGGTTGATCAGCCATTGATCTCTCTCACTCAGCATGTCACCTTTCCCACCCATGACAAAGGTCACATCCTTGACCTGGTCTGCTCCACAAATCAACCGGTACTCGACCTCCATCCATGCCTCTTCCCCCTCTCTGATCATAAGCTTATACGGTTCACCATCCCTTCTCCGACACCTCGCCCTCGCTTCCTCCGAGAAATCACATTCCGTAATCTAAAATCCATTGATCCCCTCCATTTCTCTGACCTCCTCTCCACCACTCTCCCCCTGGACTCAGCCCCCATCTCACCTGATGATCTCACAAACCATCTCAACTCCACCTTGTCTACCTCCCTTAACACTATGGCCCCCCTCAAAACAAGAACCGTAACTTTCAACACATCTTCACCCTGGTACACGCCTGCACTTCGTAAACTGAAACAGACTGGTCGCCGACTTGAACGACTCACAAAGAAATCATCTCTCACAGTCCACCTTGAAGCTTACAAACTCCACCTCACTGATTACAAAGATGCCCTCATTGCTGCAAAATCTGCCTACCTCTCCTCCATATTCACTGATCCCTGCCTAAACCACAGAACCCTCTTCTCCACAGTGGGCAACCTCCTCAAGCCTCGAGCCAACACTCTCCCGACCTCTACTCCGGTTCTCTGCAACTCATTCCTCCACTTTTTCGCTGATAAAATCAGCACCATCTATCAATCTTTATCCCCTGTTCCCGACTCCCCGGCATCTACTCCACCACCTACCAAGGCCCCTCCTTTCAACATCTCCACTGACCTCCTTACCCCTCCTCCACACTGCTTCCTCTCCCAGTTTGACCTGGTCACCCCTATTGAAATCTCCAAACTCATCAGCTCTTCCAAACTCACTACCTGCTCCCTCGACCCTCTCCCCACTCCCCTGCTGAAGTCCTGCCTCCCCGTTCTCTGCCCCTACCTCACTAATCTCTTCAACTCCTCATTGTCCCAAGGAATTGTCCCCTCCGCTTTCAAAACTGCTGCTGTCACACCAATCTTAAAGAAACCTGGTCTTGATCCCTCCTCTTTCATTAACTACCGCCCAATCTCAAACCTCCCCTTTCTTTCAAAAACCCTGGAGCGTATCGTTGCGTCGCAACTTCATTCCCACCTCCTTGGGTATAACCTACTTGAACCCCTCCAATCTGCCTTTCGCCCCATCCATAGCACAGAAACTGCTCTCCTCAAAGTCCTCAACGACCTCCTCACCTCTGCTGACACTGGTTCCCTCAACATCCTCATCCTCCTCGACCTGAGCGCAGCCTTCGATACAGTGAACCACAACATCCTGCTCACCAGACTCAAAGACCTCGGCATTGAAGGCTCTGCACTCAGCTGGCTCCGTTCCTACCTTTCCAACAGATCCCACTTCATCTCTCTCCACAACCACACCTCTGCTACAGCCACAGTCACTCAAGGCGTTCCCCAAGGCTCCGTACTCGGCCCCCTCCTCTTCATCATCTACATCCTCCCCCTTGGTCAGATACTCCGCCACTTCAACCTGGACTTCCACTGTTACGCCGATGACACCCAGATCTACCTCGGCACCAAATCCCCCCCCAACCCCCCCCCCCCCCCCCTCTCCCATATCAACTCCTGTTTGTCAGCTATAAAAACCTGGATGCAACATAACTTCCTGAAACTCAACAGCGATAAGACAGAATTCCTCCTCAAAGGCTCCAAAGCCACACTCAGCAAAATCAATAACCCCACTCTCACCATCGACGGCACCACTGTCTCCCCATCTCCCAAGGCCCGCAACCTTGGCGTGATCTTTGATTCCACCCTCTCCCTTGAGCCTCACATCCGCCATGTCATTAAAACCTCCTTCTTTCATCTCCGCAACATCACCAAACTCAGACCCTCTCTCACACCTCCCGCTGCTGAAAGACTCATCCATGCCTTCATCTCCTCCCGACTGGACTATTGCAACTCACTTCTCCTTGGCATCAGCTCCACCTACATCAACCGACTCCAACTGGTCCAGAACGCAGCCGCCCGACTCATCACCCACACCAAATCCTGGCATCACATCACTCCAGTCCTCAAACAACTTCACTGGCTTCCCATCTCCCACCGGATCACCTACAAAATCCTGATCCTCACCTACAAAGCCCTCCACCATCTGGCCCCCCCATATCTCACTGACCTCCTCTCCCCCTACCAACCCTCACGGTCCCTCAGATCCACATCAGCCGCTCTCCTCTCCATCCACAAGTCCAACCTCCGCAGTTTTGGGGACAGAGCCTTCTCCAGGGCAGCTCTCAGGCTCTGGAACTCCCTCCCCCAACTGATCCGCAATTCCGTGTCCTTCACCATCTTCCAGTCCCGCCTCAAGACCCATCTCTTCACCTCTGCCTATCCTTAGCCCCACGTCCCCCTCCCTTTTCATCTGAGCATTAATTGCCTCATACTGTGTTTTGAATTGTATTCTGTCTTTACTTTGTGTACTAGTCATGTCTCTACTATTTATTTCATTCCCCTTACATGTTTTTCCTCTACCTGCTAAATTTTTGTAAGGTGTCCTTGAGACTCTTGAAAGGCGCCCATAAATAAAATATATTATTATTATTATTATGATCACATTGAATGGCGGTGCTGGCTCGAGGGGCCGAATGACTTACTCCTGCACCTATTGTCTATTGTCTATAATCATGTCCATTCACAAGTTTGACAGTGTTCCTCATGTTCCTGCTTTAGCTCTCGCATGTAGGTGAGAGGTTGAAGAGGTTGTTTTTAGTCTGAAATTGGTCCTTGATGCTCAGAAACTGATCGTCTTGGATTAAATGTAATACAAAGGAAATGCTGATTTATACCAAAGATAGATACAAAATGCTGGAATAAATCAGCGGTCAGGCAGCATGTCGGGAGAAAATGGATAGGCGATGCATCAGGTCGAGACCCTTCTTCATGTTCCGAATTGAAACGTCACCTATCCACTTTCTCCAGAGATGCCGCGTGACCCGCTGAGCTCCTCTAGCACTTTGTGTTTTATCGGTGAAAGATGGACTGAAAAATATGTGAGGATATGAAATGGAGCCAGAACTTACTCGCTTCCTATTCAAATTTCCACATCGTTGGCACTCCTCTGGGATCATGGATGGTTTGTTACCAATAAGAATTTGAAGGTTCTTAAGCCACTAATGAGACTAATGTGGTAACTCCAGACTCTCCCACAGCTGCAGCAAGCAGTGTCCGATTTGGCGGATTGATAGTTTAAGATAGTTTATTCCTTTCTTCACCTGTTCTGGGTTTCTGCGTATTTTTGATGATGGGCTCAAAGCACCCAATACCATCCCAAATGCTCCTTCTATACTTTAACCTGTCATGAAGTAAGACATTCCCAAAGGTCAGTGTGGCTGGTGCAATTCTTTAAGCAGGCTTTGAGCATATCCTTGAATCTTATCCTCTCCCTAACTGGTAATCTTTTCCTGTGACAGAGCTTTGAGTAGAATATAAACTTTGAAGGTCAAGTGTCAGGCATGTAAATGACAAGCCCTGCCCAATGCTGGAGATGGAGGCTTGAATGATGACACTGACATTGATTCCCTTATCATTCCACTGAATTCAGAGAAATTTGCAGATACAGCATTGGTGGTTGCTTTCCAGTGCCATGCCCATTGGTGTATGTATTCCAAGTTCAATATTTCTGAGACTTTGTAAATACACCAATATCGACTAACGACAACCACTTACTGAATTATTGATAGGGAGGCGTGTGTCACAGACACTCATCTAGTGAAGCTAAAGCTATGTATTTTCAAAAGGTGATGCAGAAGAAACATTGAAAAGCCAGAGCTCATTATCACCATCTCAAAATAGATGATCCTGTCACTTTACAGGAGGTCACATGAGCAATCTGATTATTATGATGCATCATTTATTGAAGTGGACCAGTCTCATTTGTTGTTCATCTAATACATAGCAGCAAAAGAGGCTAAGGACGATAAAAGTAATACAGAGGAAGATAAAACAAAAAAAGGCTGCACATGACTAGAATCGGATTATAAATAGCAAGAACAAGGTTGACCTCAAGGAATCAAAGGGAAAGATGGTTAAAAGAAAAGCAAAGAGAGCATTTGAGAAAAGACCTCCTGGCAGCATTAAATGAAATAAAGAGGAAGAAGATTAGACGTTATTGCCTTCCATCACAGTGGGGAACGTGGAGAATCCGCTGTGGTGGGTGTTTATGTTAATTTTTATGTAGTTAGAAACATAGAAACATAGAAATTAGGTGCAGGAGTAGGCCATTCGGCCCTTCGAGCCTGCACCGCCATTCAATATGATCATGGCTGATCATCCAACTCAGTATCCCGTACCTGCCTTCTCTCCATACCCTCTGATCCCCTTAGCCACATGGGCCACATCTAACTCACTCTTAAATATAGCCAATGAACTGGCCTCGACTACCCTCTGTGGCAGAGAGTTCCAGAGATTCACCACTCTCTGTGTGAAAAAAGTTCTTCTCATCTCGGTTGTGTGTCTTGTTGCTTTTTTTAGTATGGCTGTATGGTAATTCGAATTTCACTGTACATGTGACAATAAACTGACCTTGAAACCTTGAAGTATTGAAATCGTGAATTAAAATACTACAAAACTCAGAGAAACATAGAAAATAAATGCAGGAGTAGGCCATTCAGCTCTTCGAGCCAGCACCGCCATTCAACATGATCATGGCTGATCATCTAAAATCAGTACCCCGTTCTTGTTTTCTCCCCATATCCCTTGATTCCGTTAGCCCTAAGTGCTATATCTAACTCTCTCTTGAAAACATCCAGTGAATTGGCCTCCACTATCTTCTGTGGCAGAGAATTTCACAGATTCACAACTCTTTGGGGGAAAAGTTTTTCCTCATCTCAGTCCTAAATGGCCTACCCCTTATTTTAAAACTGTGACCCCTGGTTCTGGACACCCCCAACATCGGGAACATTTTCCCTGCATCTAGCCTGTCCAATCCCTTAAGAATTTTATATGTTTCGAGAAGATAACCTCTCATCATAAATTCCAGTCGATCCATTCTTTTATCATATGTCAGTCCCGCCATCCCGGGAATTAACCTGGTGAACCTACACTGCACTCCCTCAATAGCAAGAATGTCCTTCCTCAAATTAGGAGACAAAAACTCCTCTGAGACCCCTTACTTTGTAATCCAAAAATCACATTCATGATAGTTTGATTCATGAAGCCTTCAGATTTGATTGTTCCATTCACATCCAATTTGCCTACAACAAGAGAATTAATCATCCAATAGGGGAATATTTCATGGATAATCATTAGATACTTTTCGAAGAAAATATTTGAGTTGATCAGCATACTAAAAGTTTTTCATGAATCTTTCCCCTGATTTTCACACCAACTGAAGATACATCCAGCCATACCAGATCCATCTGTTAGCTTGTTTAACTTGGTTGCATTGTCATATACCAGGCGTTTGGAAAAAACATGTTTGTATAAACAAATTCACCAAGATTTTCTTTCCAGTTTGTATCGCGTTCACAAATGATTTGCTTACAATTGAAATTGAGGTCCAAGAAGCAGCCACATATATCAGTTAGGATTTATGCTAGATGTCATCAGGTTAAGTGTTTGAGTACATACACCTTATGGCCAAGTGCAGAATACAAAATTATCAGTGTGTAATGATGATTGTATTCCGACAAAGACATTTTTAAATTCCATGCTCTAACCTGCAAACCCCCACTTCCAGTCACGGGTGACTTGATAAGACTACCTCTAGATATTCAGAATGACTATAAGAATCAAAAAGAGGCTGAGCCGGATAAAAGAGACGTGGAAGAGGGAAAGGTGCTCTCATACTTTAATTTCATTGAGATGTCTTCAATCAATCAGTGTTCTTGATGGAAACCTCTTAACTGCAGCAGCTGCTAGTCCACACTCAGAACAATCTAAAGGCATTTCCTTCCATTGCTATGCAGACGATACGCAACTCCCCCTGAAGCCCAAAAACCGATCAAATCTACTTAACCTTATCCACTGCCTCGAGGATATAAAGTGTTGGATGGCCCAGAACTTCCCCCAACTAAACAAGAGTAAGTCTGGGGTCATCCTTCTCGGCCTCTCGGACTCACTCAAAACGATAGCAGGCAGCCTTGGAAGCCTTACCCCATTACTCAAACCTCACGTCAAAAACATTGGTGTGATATTTGACTCAGCATTGAAATTTGACAAACAAGTCAATGCCATGGTAAAAGCTAGCTTCTTCCAGCTTCGGACAGCTAAAATAAAACAATTCCTCCAGTTTGATGACCTCAAAAAGATCATCCACACATTTATCTCCTCCCGCCTCGATCATTGCAACTCCCTTAACACTGACATCAGCCAATCTTCCCTGTCCCACCTGCAACTGGTACAAAACGCCGCAGCGAGACTCCTGACGGGCACCCGACAAAGGGACCACATCACCCCTATTCTGGCCTTTCTCCACTGGCTCCCTGTGCGGTTCCGAATAAATTTCAAGATCCTTCTTTATGTTTACAAAGCCCTTAACGGGCTTGCCCCCACCTACATCAAAAGTCTGCTTACCCACCACACCACCTCCAGATCCCTCAGATCGGCCGACTTGGAGTTACTTAACAACCCGCGGTCTAGGCATAAGCTCAGGGGCGACCGCGCCTTTGCGGTTGCAGCTCCTAGACTGTGAAACAGCATCCCTCTTCCCATCAGAACTGCCCCCTCCGTCGACTCTTTTAAGTCGAGACTTAAAACTCATCTTTACTCTCAAGCGTTTCTTGACGTCCTCTGAGGGAGGGCTATATGTATGTATTTATTGTATGTACTTAATCTATGAACACATGTTGTATAACGTTAGTACCTCCACCAATGTAAAGCACTTTGGTCACCGAGAGTTGTTTTTTAAATGTGCTATAGAAATAAAAGTGACTTGACTTCATGCAGTCCATAGTTAATAACATTCCAGTCACCATGCTGCCATAATGGCTGCCCTCGATGCCTCATGTAATAGAACTGCCTGAACATTAATAAAATTCCATAGACACCATGCTGCCATAATCACCTCGCCTTGCTGCCTCATGTAATACAACTGTCTGAACGTTAATAACATCCCAGTCTCCATGCTACTCTAATGGTCTTTTCTCAATGCCTCATGTGACAGAGAGCAAGCAGAAATTGATTTATGCTGCTGATAAATATCAAATCATCTTTTAAGAGTTTTAATAAAAATATAAGAATGTTATGAATCTTTATATTTTTTAGAAGTCATCCTTGAAGTAGTTGCGTGTTCCCGGGAAAGCAACAGCTCATGAGGCGGACCAGAAAACTCCAGCAAGTTATTGATTCCTGAATGCCATAAAGAGACTTCAACATCCTGTTCCTCATTCAGCTGCCAATTTGTACGTCAGAACTACACGAATAAATTCCATCCATGATCTAGAATAGTCTACTAGCGATTTCAAGCAAGGTTGTTCGACTTTGATTAATGTCAAAGCATATTGATAAATTCAAAGGTTTTCATTTAATCACAGGCTTCTACCGATTTAGCTCAACTCAGCTGGGCAAGTAAGGTACACAGCAGCTTACTTCAGCAGCTTACTTCAGCGCTGATCATGTACATAAATAATTAATAGGTTGCCAGCGGTAATAAAAATTCAGTGTTCAATGTGCTAATTTATGTGAAGTTGCTTTGCACTTGGGTAAAAATGTGTGAAGAGAAAGTATTTTTATTCTGCTACTTCATACAGGAGTGTTTCAACAATCAAAACCAACAATTAATACAATATTGAAATCAAAAGAGTTTTAATTCTCCCTAAATATTAAGCTATGAAATCCACAGGACGGTCGACTGGCAAAAATGGGGAAGTAGATGCACACAGCAAAGATTAGAATCAGAAATGTGTCTAGCAGATTCTCTATGAATCTGCTCTGTCATTCAATCAATTTGTGCTCTCAGCTCCTTTTTGGTGGCCTTTCTCCAAAAAGCTATCTATCTCAAACGAATTCCAAAGATTCCACTAACCTCAAAGAAATTTCTCCCGTATCAGTCTTTGATCAGCCATTAATCCAAAGACCATGGCCACCATCTCTGAACTTCCATTCATATCTCTATCTCACCATCGTCAGGATCGTTATTCCCCCTCGTTTATTCTTGCTTGTCCCAAATGATGCTTTTCGTCTTGACACTAAGTGTAAGATTATGAGTAGTACTTTTTTTTAAATCTCATAAGAGTATAAAGTATGTTTGACAGTTAGGTTGACAAAGTTGACAGTTGACAAAGAGGACATGACTTCAGAATTAAGGGACAGAAGTTTAGGGGTAACATGAGGGGGAACTTCTTTACTCAGAGAGTGGTAGCGGTGTGGAATGAGCTTCCAGTGGAAGTGGTGGCGGCAGGTTCGTTGGTATCATTTAAGAATAAATTGGATAGGCATATGGATGAGAAGGGAATGGAGGGTTATGGTATGAGTGCAGGCAGGTGGGACTAAGGGAAGAAAATTGTTCAGCACGGACTTGTAGGGCCGAGATGGCCTGTTTCCGTGCTGTAATTGTTATATGGTTATATGGTTATATGGTTATTTCAGTACACTGCATCTACCTCAGTCAAGATTATATGCTTGAATGAGATCACCTCTTATTCTTTTACAACGTCAGAGAATAAAGACCCATTCTTTCATCATTGCAGGCACACCTCCTGAAATCTTCACCATATGGCCTCAAAAGCAGGGATAACCATTTTAAAATATTAATAAAACTGCACAAAATAATCTGGATATAGTTTTACAGAAACCATGTGCAGTTCCAACAGGACTCTTGTCTTGCACTCCATTGTTAACAAGCAATTATTAACAGTCCATCTGCCTTCTTAGTTTTTTACTTTGCCAACATATTAAATTTGTTTATTTCATGCATGTGGGCATCAATGATCTCTCCTCCTGACCATCTAAATATCTGAAGTCAGGAAGACAAAACTTCATCTCAAAACCACTACTGTTAGACATTTCCATTACAATTAAATCTTTGGTCTCTGATTAGGGACAAACAAAAGCCACGGTAAAATTATGTATGGGCTATAAAATGTCACGAACATAAGAGTTCTCTCTTCATATAATCTCTTTTCAAGAGTTTCCTATCTTATCTATATTACTAAAAGTCTGATCTTGACCACTTCCTGTTGTTCTGCATATTGATTTTAGAAAAAACGCTACCATTTACGGCTGTGATTTTTGGCCATCTTACTCAGAGTCCCGCTCCGCTGCGCAGGACAAGAGGATTTTTCCCATTGATGAAAAATAAAAGAGTTATTAGTGTTTAAAAAATGTTGAGATTCTCTCTCCTGAAGGCCACGCCCCTTCCGGAGGGACTATAAAACCCGGAAGTGTTGCGTGCCTCAGTCAGTCTCTGCTAGATGGGGGAGCAAGAGGGTCACGTCTCTCAGTCTGAACTGTGAATAACACTGAACACATGTCTACTAAACTGTGAGTGGTTTTACTGACCTGTCAGTGCCCTTAATGTGGTTTGAAAATAGAGTTTGGAAATGCTAAAGCTGTGTTGCCTTTGGTTTGGAAATGCTAAAGCTGTGTTGCATTTGGTTTGGAAATGCTAAAGCTGTGTTGCCTTTGGTTTGGAAATCCTAAAGCTGTGTTGCCATTGGTTTGGAAATGCTGAAGCTGTGTTGCCTTTGGTTTGGATATGCCAAAGCTGTGTTGCCTAATTAAAGTTGCCTTGCCTAATTAAAGTTACCTTGGCTAATTAAAGGCGTGTGTGTGTGTGTGTATAATCATATTGCTTGCAAAAAACCGACGCTTAAAGGGCCTATCCCACTTGGCCGTCATTTGCACGTAATTTACGCGACATCATTTACGCGTCACGACGCACGACAAGCGCGTCATGACAAGCACATGATGCGCGCATGGTGCGCATTATGTGCGTATGATGACATAGGCAGTGACGCGCGGTCACGTACGGCGTCCCAGGATTTTGTGATTTACAAAATCTTCGCGTACCACTTGCGTGAGGCGCAAATGATGGCCAAGTGGGACAGGCCCATAACGGTAACATTTTTACATATTCCTGTAGAGTTTTTTCCCGTGTAGTTAAAAATCACCTTATCTGAAAAATTCATGCTTTATTTCTTGAGTTATTAATCAAAATTTTCAAATATCTGAAGAAACTTGGAAAAAAATAACTGCTAATTCCCTGTGCTTACAGCTGTGATGTCACAATGGGATTGTAGCCCTGCTCGCAACATTGTTGGTATCCAAGTACACTGAGTCCTGCTAGCCCTAGCAAGTGCAAATGCTTTTATTTTTTAATCACACTACACTGAGTTCTGCTAACTAGCAAGTGCAATTGCATTTTTTTTTAAGTTTAAAAATGAGGGAGGGTGCATAGGCAAAATGAGCAGCCCCTGCGCAGTTGTCGGCTATGGGTGAGTGGTGGAATATTGCGTTGGTAACGGGTTGCATTGGGGGACCAGGCCTCCCGTGAGGGCTATGGGTGAGTGGTGGAATATTGCATTGAGGAACGGATTGCATTGGGGGACCAGGCCTCCCGTGTGACAGGGATCCAACGAGTCCCACTTGGTCTAGTATACTTATAAATCTCTGACCTTCGATGGATGTGTGTGTGTGTGTGTGTGTGTGTGTGTGTGTGTGTGTGTGTGTGTGTGTGTGTGTGTGTGTGTGTGTGTGTGTAATCATACTGCTCGAAAAAATGACGCTCTAAAGGTAACATTTTTACATATTCCTGTAGAGATTGATGCAGTGAAGTCAAAAATTGCCTTATCTGAAAAATTCATGCATTATTTCCACAGTTATTAATTAAAATTTCAAATAACTTAGAAACTCGGCTGGCTTTGGCTGATGACATGATGACGTTACGAGTGATGTCGCACACTGCGAGTGACGTCGCACGCTCGCTTTTCGCAGCCCGCTCGCTTTTTGCAGCCCGCTCGCTCGGCTCCCCTTCTCCTCTCCCTCCATCCCCCTCCCTTCCCACTCCTCTCTACCCCCCTCCCTCCCCCTCCTCTCTCTCCCCCCTCCTCTCTCTGCCCCTCTCTCCCCCTCCTCTCTCTCCCCCCATTCACCCCACTCTCCCCCTCCCCTCCCCCTCCCTCTCCCCCACTCCCTCCCTCTCCCCCCACTCCTCCACCCTTCCCCCCCTGTATGTGTGGGGGGTGATTAGTGAGTGTGTGTGTGACGCCGCAGGCCACCCCCCCCCCCCTGCCCCCGCAACCCTGCGTTGAGGGGATGGGACCCAACGGGTCCCACTTGGTCTAGTCACCTTTAAAGATCTAAGATCATGAGCAGTGACATAACCTTCCCAGTTCATGGCACTAATACACGTGGCTTGACGTGTTCCAAGAAAGAGATCATTCTCAGCATGAAATTTCTTCCTACAGTCCTGATTTTACTAATGCCACTCTAGAAATCTGGTCTAGTCACCTTTAAAGATCTAAGATCATGAGCAGTGACATAACCTTCCCAGTACATGGCACTAATACACGTGGCTTGATGTGTTCCAAGAAAGAGATCATTCTCAGCATGAAATTTCTTCCTACAGTCCTGATTTCACTAATGCCACTCTAGAAATCTGTATCGCTAGTTCACTTTATACAGCTTTTGACCACACCACCCCTTTCTCCCCCACATGTCTCTTGTGTCCCAGCTGGACTCACATCTATTTCTCTCAATAGACAATAGACAATAGGTGCAGGAGTAGGCCATTCGGCCCTTCGAGCCAGCATCGCCATTCAATGTGATCATGACTGATCATCCCCAATCAGTACCCCGTTCCTGCCTTCTCCCCATATCCCCTGACTCCGCTATTTTTAAGAGCCCTAATTAGCTCTCTCTTGAAAGCATCCAGAGAACCCGCCTCACAGATTCCACAGATTCACCACTCTCTGTGAGAAAAAGTGTTTCTTCGTCTCCGTTCTAAATGGCTTACTCCTTATTCTTAAACTGTGGCCCCTGGTTCTGGACTCCCCCAACATCGGGGACATGTTTCCTGCCTCTAGCGTGTCCAAACTCTTAACAATCGTATATGTCTCAATGAGATACCCTCGCCTCCCCCTTCCTCTCTGACATTCCTTTCTTTGGCTTGACAATTTGCAATTCTTCTGTCCTTCTGTCTCACACCTCCTGCTTTTATCTCTGGCCTTTTCCCCAACCATCAGCCTATCAAAACAAATCCTTGCCTGTGTCCTCCTAATACCTGCTGTGCTTTGTCCTGATTCCTCTCTTCAAGGTTTCTTACCCCCTCCCCTCTCCCCCCCCCCCAACAACAAACAGCCCGAAGAAGGGTCCTGACCCGAATCATCACCTAACCATGTTCTCCAAAAATGCTGCCAGACCCATTGACTTACTATAGCACTTTGTGTCCTTTTATGTATTGAGTTCCTTTTGAAATAGAATTTACAAAAACAACTAAGAGCCTAATGGGCCTGTCCCACTTACGCAATTTTTTTTGGCGACTTGCCGGCACCCATCATAGTCGCAGCAGGTTGCCGAAAATTTTCAACATGTTGAAAATCCAGTGGCAACCAGAAAAAGGTACGACTCTTTGGGCCACTACTCACGACCATACAGGCGTCACCCGCGATATGCCGTGAGTATTGGCCCAAAGAGTCGTGCATGGTCGTGAGTAGTGACCCAAAGAGTCGTACCTTTTTCTGGTCGCCACTGGATTTTTGACATGTTGAAAATTCTCGGCCACCTGCTGCGATTAATGACGGATGCCGGCAGCCGCTAAAAAAATCGCGTAAGTGGGACAGACCCTTAACTCTTAATTTCCTTTTGTTTTGACTATTTGTAATGAGCTACCAGATAACATTACAGAATATAGGGTTATCAAGGACAGTACTTGCAGCATACGATCCGCCTGACACATTTGAACAGATTTCTGAAGAATTCACACAGGGAATCCCAGCCAATCAACCAAAATTGAGACACATGTCAGCCTGCAATATCTCAAACCCGTTCATTTTGGATGTTACCTTAACTTGCACTTCACAACACATAGAAGAGACCATCTGTCAGAATTCCCCTGAGTTCCTCTTTAAATATTTATCTCCAGCTCCAATTACTTACTAGTGAAGTTATTAATTAAATCAGATGCCTAATAAAGTTAAGATTAGGTCCAAACTGAATGGGTTTGAGATATCGCAGGCTGGCATGTGTCTCAATTTTGGCTGATTGGGTAGGATTAAAATTCCTCCTACAGATTTTCAAATTGACGTCCCATAAATATTCTTGAAGCTATATGTGGTCTTCAGAATTCTGTAGAATTCCAATGTTGGTCCATATTCAAGGACTCTGCAGCTGACCTAGATAAAAATGCCAGACTTCATCAGCAAGTGTGTAGAGGACTGTGTAACGATATGTGTGTTCCCCAACCAAAAAACATGGAGGTCTGTTCCGAGGTGAAGTCCAAGTCTGCAGCCTTTGATCGGTACAAGTAATCTATCCTGCACCCTCGCAGAGCTATTAATGATGCCAAAAGAGAATTCCGGACCAAGCTAGATTCCCGATGCAACGGCACGGATATCCATAGATTACGGCAAGGCTTGCACGCTGTAACAGGCTACAAAGTGCAGGAAGACAGTATCAATGGCAACAATGGGTCTCCCTCCGATGAGCTCACTGCATTCTATGACCGTTTTGAACAGAAGGTCAGTGGAGCAACTTCACCTGCCCCACTGCTCTCAGGTACATCTGTGCCAACATTACTAAGGTGGGTATAAATAACATCCTGAGAGTGAACCCGTGGAAAGCAACTAGCTCAGATGGAGTCCCTGGCTGCGTCCTCAGGACCTGTGCAGATCAGCTGGCAGGGGTATTCACAGACACCTTTAAACTCTATCGACTCCATTCTGAAGCACCACCCACTGCAAGAAGACCACTATCACAGTGCCAAAGAAAAGTACAGTAGCATGCCTTAATGACTACTATCCAATGGCTCTGACATCCACCATCATCAAGTACTTCGAGAGAACTGTGCTACATCCACAACTCATGAACTCCAGTCTCCCAGCCAACCTTGATCCATCGCGCCCGGGTGGGGTTAGAAAGGGACTACGCCCTGTCCACGGGCACCCTGGGGGATTTCCGGGACAGCTGCGCACCACAGGGGGTTGAATGCATTCTCAATAAGGATTGTAACATAGTTGTATAGTAGTCTATTTAGGATATTTGTTTGTATTGTATTATGGTGGTGGGTTATGGTTTGTTTTATTGTAGTGTAAATAATATTTTTTAGTAATTGAATACATTTTTTGATAAATTAAAAAAAACCCTTGATCCATGGCTGTTTGTTTCCCATCGCAGCAGGCCCACAGCTGGGGCTGGGGCTTACCCCTGATCTCCCGGACTCCAGCTCCACCTCCAGCATGTCCCTGGCCCTACACTAATTTCAGGAACACCTAGGAGTGATTCTTCAGTAAGTGTCTACTTTTAAGTTTCTGGAAACCTGAAATTTTTGCAACTTTGAATGTTGTTTCACATAGATGAACATCTCTACTATGGGAAAAATATGTTTGGTGCAATCTTTTAGAGAATATAATTTATTTTTTCCTCTTCTTTTTCCAGGTTGCCCATTGCATTCAGTCATATCCGTCATATTTTTATGATGAACTGCAAAATATAACTGATTTAAGAATATAAAATCACATTTTTGTCACAGTCTATCAAATTATAGTATCTTCCTCAAATAAACCACCAAAAAAAAAACTTTTTCAGTCTAACGCATTGATTTTAAATCTTCGTAACAGTTTACTGCCGAAAAAAGTGGTGATTTTCAGCAAGAATGGTAACCTTCACATAACTTTTCACCAACTTCCTCTAAAACAATATTAACTTCAGATGAATAGACAGAAGAATACTGTTCATTTATCAATTACAATTGATAATTATGGTCATTGTTATATTATTTTACACATTATGAGCATAAAATACTCATGTGATGGATATGACTCAGCATAGTGGAGATGATCAAGTTTGGGAGCGTCACGTGATGGAGATGACTATAACTATCTTTAGGGCTAGGGTTCGGGCTGGGGCTGGAGTTGGAGCTGGAGTTGGAGCTGGGGTTGGGGCTAGGGTTGGGGCTAGGGTTGGGGCTAGGGTTGGGGCTAGGGTTGGGGTTAGGGTTGGGGCTAGGGTTGGGGTTAGGGTTAGGGTTGGGGCTAGGGTTGGGTCTAGGGTTGGGGTTGGGGCTTGGGTAGGGGCTGGGGCTAGGGTTGGGGCTAGGGCTGGGGCTGGGGCTTACCCCTGATCTCCCGGACTCCAGCTCCACCTCCAGCTCCTCCACCTCCATCTCCAGCTCCAGCAGCTCCAGTTCCAGCTCCAGCCAGGCACAAAGGGCTGAAGAGGGCCAGGCGTGGCGGGGGGCATCGGGTCACGGGGAGAGGTGACGGCTACAACGGGCCTTTGTGTCCGGCTGAAGCTGGAGCTGGATGGAGATCGGGGGTTAAGTCGCGGATGTGGCCGTGACGGGCCTGGTGGCCCAAGCCTTTAGCCCAGGATGGCCTCGTCGGAAGGTCATGCCTGGCCATATCGTTTCCTGAATGGCACGTGGCACGATTTGTTCTCCAGAACAAATTCAAAAAGAACGATTAAAAAAAACAATTCTAAGAGATCAGCACCGTTCGAAGTTGGCGCTGATTAAAGGTCGGGGGGAGGGGGGGGGGGGGGGGGAATAACACTTTATTCATTTAGGGTTTAATCTTTATTTATGAGGATTATGTTTATTAACAATATAGAAAAAGAAGAAATGGGATAGTATTACGGATTTTCCTTATGTACAGCATCAAAGTAGCTGGACACCAAAGTAGACACTTACTGAAGAATCACCCCTAGACAACAAAGACTCTTATGTTAGACTCCTCTTTATCGACTGTAGCTCCACCCTCAACACCATTACCCATCCAAACTCATCTCTAAATTCCTGAACCTTGGAGTCAGCACTCCAGTTTGCAAATGAATTCTCAACTTTCTGACCCACAAATCACAATCAATGAGTTTAGGTGACAACAATTCCTCCACAATAACTCTCAACTGCCCACAAGTCCCCTACTATACTTTCTATACATTCGGCTCCTTTTGCAAATTTGCAGATGATACCGGTGTGGTGGGCCGAATCACAAACAATGAACTTAGTAACATGGTGTCAGGGCAACAACCTCCCCCTCAATGTCTGCAAGTCGAAGGAGCTAATTACCGACTTCAGGACACTTGTCTGAATACATGCTCCAATCACCATGAGTGGTGCCGAAGTGGAAATGGTTGAGAGCTTCCAGTTCTTTAGCATTAATATACTCAACAATCTGTCATGGACCAACCATTTTGAAGCAACAGCCAAGATTACAAACCAATGCCTCTGCTTCATTGGCAGACTGAGGAAATTCAGCATATCTCCACTGATTCTTACAAACTTCTTCAGATGCACCATAGATTATACACCAGCTTACATCACAGCTTGGTTTGGAACAGCTCTGTCCAAGACCACAAGAAATTGCAGTGAGTTGTGGGTGTAGCCCAATCCATCACACAGAACAGACTCTACACCACTGACCCCGTCTACACTTCACAATGCCTTGGAAAAGCAGCCACCATAATCAAAAACCTGTACCATCCCGGTCGTTCCTTCTCATTAGTCCCATTGGGCAGAAGCGACAGCAGCTTGAGAATGTGCACCACCAGACTAAGGAACAGTTTCATCCCTTCTGTTATCAGGCTTCTGAATGGTCCTTCCATATGCAATGGTACTGTCCGATTCACCTCTACCCTACTTTGGACTTTGGACTTTGTTAATGGAACTGCCGGTGTGTTAAAATGCTGTGAACTATATTCTGCATTCTGTACCCTCCCCTTTGTTCGAACTATTGTACTCGAGTTTGACTTGATTGTATTTTTGTTCCATAAATCTGATCGGTAGGCATGCAAAAAAAACCCATTTTCAACGTACATGTGACAATAATAAATCTGAACATAACCTAAACCTAAAGTAGGCAGCCATGACTTTCCTGGCTAGGCCAACTTTAGTCGGGCGTAATAGATAAATAAGTATGCACACATTTCCTGACGTGGGTCTGCAAGATAAAAGTAATTCCTCTGACTCAAGAGGACAATCAGCCAGTGACTAAACAACACAATTAATTGTCAATCATGGGATTTTATGGGGGAGTCTGTGACTTATAGTCACTTTGGCTGTCCTTGCAGTGAAGACTAAATGATAATTGTTATGGGATCGTGACCACACATTTTCAATTTGTCTTTTTTTCCCTATTTTTGCCATGCTCAGGTTAAGTACAGCTATTTTTATTTTTATCAATTTAGCTATTTATTTCCTAGAAGTGAAAATTTGTGCTTCCTAATCAGTTGGAACGTACAATACAGGAAGACTTGTCCTTGCTGAAATTCGCCAGGGTCTCATTGCTGGCTGAGTTCAATGATGGCAATACTCGTGAGAAACATTTGTCAGCAGGAAAATGATTTGCCATCCGGACTTGAGGATGTTGAGAAAAGCCATTGCCATCACAAAAGTATTAATATTTCCTCGCAGGCTCTGCAGCTCAGTAAACCTGCAAAAAATCTTCCAATGTCACACAACTATTGAATCATTGCAGTGCAGGAGACCATTTGGCTCCTTATGTTCCACTAACTGAAGAAGGGTCTCGGCCCGAAACGTCGCCCACTCCTTCTCTCCAGAGATGCTGCCTGTCCCGCTGAGTTACTCCAGCTTTTTGTGTCTATCTTCCCTACGAGAACAACTCACTACTTCTCTTCCTCGGCCCTTTCTACAGTCGTACAATCTTTTCTTCATTTATTTACCCAGATCCCTCTTGAAAAACACAATGAAACCTCCCTCCACCACTGAGTTCACCGCCCATTCTACCGGCCTTTTTATATCCAGTTGCAATCCATCATTAGGCTCTTCGCAGTTCACAATACTGACAAGTTTTGTGTCAAAATATGGCAAAAGAATGCTGCGGCCACAAGCACTATACATGATGGCAGAACCAAGTAATGCAATAATTGTGTTAAATCCCTAGCATATTTTAATGCAGAATTGGACGGCTTCTCTGATACGGTATGCTGTTGTCAAAGTTCAGACTGAGAATGGGATGGTCAGTTTAAAGGAACAAGAAATGTATTTAGATCATCGGGGCTGATGAGTGATTGGCAAGTGAATCAGAAACTATTCATTTGCAAAATTCCTGGATTGAATTTTCAAAAGAGCGCTTGAGTTCTCTTCAGTGTGGCACAGTAAAGACCTGTGTTCATTTTCTGTGTCCCATTTATTGGTGTCTACGATTTGAACCACGATTGTTGAATTGACTACAACTTTCTGAGAATTTTCCAGAAATAACTAGAGAGCATTCCAGATATATTTAAAGATCTGAAAAAATATCAATGAATTGGTATGACTCTCCTCTTCTGGTTTCCTTCACAGCTTCTGCTGGTCCTCTGTCTTCATATATCAATCGGGTGAAGTGGGTTTCAGATATCAAATCCTAGCTCACAATTTGTGTAAACGCACAATGATTTTCAAGTCAAATAGAAAATGCAGAGGAAATCTATCCTTTTCAATGCAGTGCATTCTAAAATATGGCAAGAGGTAGCCGAGCATTCTCAAATTAAACTAGTTTGCCAGTAGGATGGGAATCTCAAAGGAAATTTTAAAAAGAGAGACGTAAAGTATACAGCATATGTTTCAAAAGTTGAAAATGAGAGATAGTCAGAAAAAAACAGACAAGCAGTAAAATGGATCAACATATTGTAAAATGTAAATTGGCAAATTAAAGTGGTCGGTGAGGTCGGTGAGGGCGCTGCAAGCTGGCGCCCTGCCAGCAGCGTGTTCTTTTTTCAACTTTTTTAATTTTATTAGTATGTTTTAAAGTATGTTTTTAATGGTTCTCGGTGTGTTTTGTGTGGGGGGTGGTGTGGGTGGGTAAGGGGGAAACCGTTTTGGTCGCCTCCTCCACGGAGAGGCAACTTTTTCCAGGCCGCCTCCCCCGTGGCCTAACAGCGAGGATCGGGCGGCCTTTCCCGGAGACGCGCCCGGGGCTTCAGCGGCGGGCGCAGTGTGGACTATCGGCGCGGAGCGGGCGCGCCCTCGCTGGGGTTCGCCAGAGGGGAGCGCTCCGTTTCGCTGGCCCGCGGCAGCCGGCAGCCTGAAGCCGCAGTCTGCAGAGCTCCAGCTGGCACGGCGTCTGCAGCCCGGGATCCCTCGTGGGGAACCCGGAAGAAGAAGCCACCACGGCCGGCCCAGCGGCCAACTTCTAACGAGGGCCCGGCATGGACTTACCATCACCCCTGGAGGGGAGCTTCGACCGCCGGCCCTGCAGTCTGCGGTGCTTCTGGCTGCGGCGCGGCGGGGACTTTAAATCTTCGACCGCCGGCCTGCGGCCTACACCATCTTGAAGCCGCGGTCTCCGGTGGGGAGGCACCAATTCAGGACTTATCTGAACTGTACCGCTGCTGGCAAATTCATTTCACTTGCACTTTATGTGCAATGTGATGAATAAAACCGTATTGTATTGTATTGTATTGTATTGTATTGTTATGTATTGTATTGTATTGTATTGCATTGTATTGTATTGTAAAGGTACAAGATCGAGAAGCTCTTCACATTCATAACGGGATAGATCAATTAATGGCACAAATGGACGTAAGTGGGTATGATCTATTGGTTGATTGCGAGATGCAGCATGGAAACAGGCCCTTTGGTCTTCCAGGTCCAGGCTGACCATCACTCATCCATTCACACCATAAAGGACAGAGTGCTGGAGTAACTCAGATAATAAGATGGCATCCCTGCAGAACATAGGTGATGTGTTGGATTGGGACACTTATTCAGGCTGATTGTGGTGGAGAAGGTGGGGTGGGGAGAAAGCTGGTAAAGAGGAGGGGCAGGACAAAGCCTGGCAAGTGATAGGTATATGTGGGTGAGAGTGGGTTTTGATAGGCAAATGGTTGAATGAGGGCCAGAGATGAAAAGGCAAGAAGTGTGAGACAAGGATAGAAGAGGTACAAATCGGTGCTAATTGAATACCTCCTATTATACACCTCTTCTTTGATTTATCAATTTCTACTGTCAGCCACATTTCCTGGTAAACTTTTGCGCCTTAAAGAAATATATTTTCTGTAAATTATACATTATATCCCCAAATACTAGCCATTGCCAGTCCACCATCATATTTTAAAAAAAATGAGGGGAATCAGAATCACAATGTGCTCAATGCCTCCAAGAAAAACGGAGACATCCCCCACCTGCTCCTGGAACTTTCTGGCAACTAAGGCTCAAAATGGAGGAGCATTCAGGCTGGTGTTATGAACTTCACATCCACAAGCTAGTTTAAAAATGAGATACTGATGTAGAGAAGCCCCTCATAAGCAGCAAAAGGAGCACAGTGCCTCAAAAACTACTTACCCTTTCGCTCTTTTAAAGTCATCATGCCCTACTCCTCAAGCGTCAAGAGTCTAATTCCCACATTAACCCCCGCAATAGCTATCTGAGAACCACAAAATAAGTGGAGAAACAAGTCATTGCCAATTCTGAAGGAGTGCCTGAGAAGAGTATTTGAGCTATTAAAATACTATCGTGGATAGTAAGATTCTCCCAGAGATCCTGAAAAGAATTATTTACAGTACAATGGCAGATCTTTTTAAAGTTTTGAAAATCATACCACCAAATGGATTCTGAGAGTTGATCGGGCGGTTCGGAAGATTTATAGATGCAAGGACATATAAATTCTGAAAGACATCAGTAATGATTAAGAATATGAATATGGCAACTTTCTCAAGGAAATGCTGTGTCAAACTACTGAACATTTTTATTTTTGAGCTTCATTTGATAATCTCCCCATTCGTGACACATCAAGACCAAAGGGACAGGATAGACCAAGGTCACCACACACTCACTTGGATCTTTCAGTAAGGTTCTAAAAAAAATGGCTTGTTGATAGTGAGTTACCCGTGTGTTAGCAAACCAGTGGTTATGTGTTAGATAACAAGCACATCATAATGCATTGGGAAATGGACGAAAGAATGCATCTTGGATATGGCACACCTACTTGCAAATAACACAATAAGAAATTATTAACATTAGGTAATATTTTAAATAAGCACTGCAATTTGATTGTTTTGGTTAATAAGATAGAGGGATTTGAAAACATTGAAAAAAATTGAGTTTAGTCTTGCAATTGAGAATAGAGTGATAATTATCCATCAGATGGATACAATTAAGAAGCACACCAGAATTTATGCTCATAGTTCTGATGGAATATTAAATTGCATCTTCCTGGATTTTCCAATAACTGAAACTGTATGTGCAATTCATATACACTATAAATTTTGAAGCAGCATTTTCTGTAACCTTCTGCAGAGATGATTTGCTTTTTCAACATCAATATGACATTGGCCTTGGATAGACACTTGTCAGATTGTGAACTTGAAAGTCTGGTCTCACCAAAAGAAAGCAATCATATGTAATTTCACTTAAACCAAATTTCTGAGCAGTAAGGTTACTGCAGACCAAGTTATTGATGGGGATCTTCATCATAATTTATTTTTAATCTACAGTTAGTCTCAAACAGATAATTCTGAGAGCTCTGGTTGAACAAGTACTGATTTATCAAATACATGGAAAGTCAATAATCCGGAAACGATAGCCTCATCAACCCATCTTTTATGTGACAAGAGTTCAGAATGATCAACAACATCAAATCATGTATGTGTCCTTGAGATATCAATGACTTGTGGGGATGCAACTTAACATGATCAAGAAGGATGACACACTTCCCCCCACCACCATACACTCGCCTTTGATGTCCCTGTGACAGATAAACAGCCTTCCCAATGAAATTGGAATATAAATTATGTAAGCCGGCAATTGGTCCAGAAAGATCTGCTCATAGGAACACTAACATAAAGATATAAACATACAGAGAGAGAAGATACTGTAATTATGTCCAGAACTGAAGTGATATCCAATATTGTAACAATATCTGGTACTGTAATGATAACGAGAAATTAAGTGATATCAACTGGAGTGCAGATGTAATTGCAGCCAGTTTGAAAGGTATGACACATAAAATAATGAAATTAATTGAAAGTGAACTGACCAATTGTCATTGGTGATGGAGTCCAAGAAAGATTAATTGGATCCAATGGATCTGCAGTCAACCCAGACTGACCAGACAAGAGACATTGTATGTATAATCAGTTAAAGTGACTATCACTGTTTGAACATCTCTTGCCATATGAGTCTAGTTATTGCAATGTAGTGGACATATTTATTTCCTTGCTGGGGATTGTGAATGCCATGCATTGGCATATTTATCATCATCTATGTTGAAATCACTGGCATTACCATTGTCATTTTTCACAAAATATTAGCAATGCCAGTAGCTTAATTTTCTTGCTATTAATGTTATCTTTGTATAAGTAACCAAAGTTTAATAAATCGATAAAAAAAGATTTTTTGGGCTTGAGCTAAGTTGAAAGAAAGGTCTAAAAAATGCTCTTCACATTCTTCCACATCACCCACTTCTCTGGGGATCATGGCAGAAGCCTCCTCATGGCGATCCCTGGAAACAAAAACACGATGCACTCAGTGACGCGTCGGGCGACCAATTCTGTCAACATGTTGGACAACGACGGAGGCCCACAGCGAGCTATGCGTCTTCTGACACACGAGCGAATGAACCCACTTCTCTATCAGCTTTAGAAATTATGGATTTCTTCACTCCTCCAAATCTGGATTCTTGCTGGGTTCAGATATTAATTGCACCATCATGGTTGCTATGTTTCTAGCTGCCTTGATGTTAACATCACGCATTTTCTCCATAAAATCTACCTCTCTCTCATCCTTTAAAATGATCACTATAACCCTTATCATTAGCCAAATCTTTAGTCATCGGCAATTGTACATCGCTTTTTAACAGTGTAAAATTGTGTTTGTGAATACACCTGTTAATCTTATATTAGAGGAATTAAATAAATGCAAGTTAGTTTGTGTCTTAATCTTTTCTGCTTCATTTCTAAAAAAATAAATATTTAAATTTGGAAATCCTCCACTAATTAATGCCTTGCGCTGAGCTGGAGGAATCCTCCTAGCAACAAGGTACAACAACAAAAAATAATTAACAGCAAAAAAAAAGACATTTACAAAATGGTTTCCACCTCAAAGATAACCTCCCTCAATCCAAATTCCTGTTTATTACTGACAATATTTGTTTAGGTTGCTTTTGACGTGTAAGTTGGAGGATGCAGGTTGAAAGGGGAGCATCATGTTCTCTCTGATGCACTCTCTATTTACATACGATGCACCAAGTTTTCTCCAGATCTAAAAGCGAACTGGTTCTTTATCAGAGTATTAATCTGCCACAGACATTTTGGAACAGATTTGAAATGATAGCTCTTTAATCTATGGTAGACAAAAAAGCTGGAGAAACTCACTGGGTGAGGCAGCATCCATGGAGCGAAGGAATAGGCGACTTTTTGGGTCGAGACCCATCTTCAGACTGATGTCGGGGAGGGGGGGGGGGGGGGGGGAGAGACGGAGACTGTAGGCTGTGGGAGAGCTGATAAGGGGAGGGAAAGGAAGGAGAAAGCAAGGACTACCTGAAATTGGAGAAGTCAATGTTCATACCACTGGGGTGTAAACTACCCAAGCAAAATATGAGATGCTGGTCCTACAATTTACGGTGGGACTCACTCTGGCCATGGAGGAGGCCCAGGACAGAAAGGTCGGATTCGGAATAGGAGGGGGAGTTGAAGTGCTGAGCCACCGGGAGATCAGGTTGGTTATTGCAAACTGAATGGAGGTGTTGGGCGAAGCGATCGCCAAGCCTGCGCTTGGTCTCACCGATGTAGAGCAGTTGACACCTGGAACAGCGGATGCAATAGGATGCGGTTGGAGGAGGTGCAGGTGAACCTCTGCCTCACCTGGAAAGACTGCTTGGGTCCTTGGATGGAGTCGAGGGGGGAGGTAAAGCGACAAGTGTAGCATTTCCTGAGGTTGCAAGGGAAAGTACCGGGTTTGGGTGGGAAGGTACAAATTGACCAGGGAGTTCTTGGTTCTTGGTTTCTTGGTCCTCCAAAATATTCCAAATGGAATTTAAACTGGAGGTGGTGGAGGGAGGACTTAAGCCAGGAAGGGTTTTTGGGAAGAAAGAGCTACCTTAAATTTAGTTGCATCTGGTTGGGTAACTATGGTAGGATGGAGATTATTCCATGGTTTGATTGTGCGGGGGAAGAACGAATTGCTGTACACATCTGTCTTGGTAGCTGGAATCACAAATTGGATCGAATGCCCTCGTCTGCTCCTAACTGGTTTGGGTTTGGTGTAGGTCTTGTAGTCTATGTCGAGCTGACCATTTAATATTTTGTAAAAACAGGTCAAACGGTGAGCTTCACCTCCGTCTTGGAGAGGGTTCCACCCCAGTGAATTCAGAAGTTTGGTGACACTCGCCTCTCTCTCATAGGTGTTTGTAACAAATCGAGCTGCCTGTCTTTGGACACGTTTAATGGAGGCAATGTTTTTATTTGTGTATGGGTCCCATGCTGCAACTGCGTAGTCCAAATGAGGTCTAACGAGGGTGAAGTATAGCTTCTCCTTGACAGAAGTTGAACAATGATGAAAGTTGTGCCTCAGAAAATTTAGGACACCTGTTGCTTTTACCGTTGCATAATGAGCCTGACCATTCCAACGCAGATCATTCTGCAATTTGATGCCAAGATACTTGGTTTGTTTGGATTCTTCAAGGGTGACACCAAGTATATTGTAAGATGTTTCGCCTGGATTCCTCGTTCTGGTGACACGCATGGTTTCACATTTGGAAGGGTCGAACTGCATGCCCCATTGTTGTGACCACTCAACTATAGTATTGAGATCTTTTTGGAGAGCATCTTCATCATCAGCTGACTTAATTGGACGGTACAGCAAACAATCATCAGCGAATAGTCTGGACGTACTTGCGACTTTTTCATGGATGTCATTTATGTAAAGCAAAAACAGATGTGGGCCAAGTACTGTGTGTGCCCTGAGGTGTACCACTCAACACTGGATGCCAATTGGAGCTCTTTCCGTTCACACACACACCCGCTGAAGATGTTTTGTCAGGAAACTGGAAATCCATCGTTTCGTGTTGGAACGAATACCATAGAAGTCAAGCTTCCGAAGCAGTCTCTGGTGTGGGATGACATCAAATGCTTTAGAAAAGTTAAAGAGGGAACGGTCTCTGTGGAAAACAGAAAGGGAAGGATATGGGAAGATGTGGCCAGTGGTGGGATCCCGTTGGAGGTGGCGAAAATGTCGGAGGATTATATGTTGTATGTGACGACTGGTAGGGAGGAAGGTGAGGACAAGGAGGACTCTGTCCTTGTTACGAGTGGGGGGATGGGGAGTGAGAACGGAGCTGCGGGATATAGAGGAGACCCTGGTGAGAACCTCATCTATAGAAGAGGGGAGCCCCGTTCCCTAAAGAATGAGGACATCTTCGATGCCCTGGTTTGGAACGCCTCATCCTGGGTGCAAATGCAGCGTAGACGAAGGAATTGGGAGTAGGGGATAGAGTTCTTACAGGAGGCAGGGTGGGAAGAAGTGTAGTCCAGATAGCCATGGGAATCTGTGGGTTTGTAGTAGATGTTGGTCAGTAGTCTGTTACCTGCGATGGAGATGGTGAGGTCTGGAAACGGTAGGGAGATGTCAGAAATGGTCCAGGTGAATTTGAGTGCCAGATGGAAGTTAGTGGTGAAATGGATGAAGTCAGTGAGTTCTGCATGGGTGCAGGAGGTAGCACCAATGCAGTCGTCAATGTAGCGGAGGTAGAGTTCGGGGATAGGATAGTTCGACGTACACTACAAAGAGGCAGGCATAGCTGGGACCCATGTGCGTGCCCATAGCTACGCCTTGGATTTGGAGGAAATGAGAAGAGTCAAGGAAAAATTGTTGAGGGTAAAGACCAGCTCCGCTAGGCGGAGGAGAGTATTAGTAGATGGGGTTTGGTTGGTTCTGCAGTCGAGGAAGAAACGGAAGAATTTAAGACCCTCCTGGTTGGGGATGGATGTGGAAAGTGACTGGACATCCATAGTGAAGATGAGAGGTGGGAAACAGAAGTCATGAAGGAGACAAAGAGCATGGGAGGTGTCTTGGACATAAGATAGGGAGGGATTTGACCTGGGGGGGATACGATGGAGTCGAGGTGAGTGGAAATAACTTTGGTGGGACAAGAACAAGCAGAAACAATGGGTCTGTCAGGACAATCAGGTTTGTGGATTTTGGGGAGAAGATAAAATCGTGTGGGGCTGAGGAACGATGAGGTTGGAGGCTTGGGAGGGCAGGGAGCCAGAAGCGATGAAGCCAGTGGTGGTGCTTGAGATAATGGCCTGGTGCTCGTCTGGGGGAGTCATGGTCCAAGGATAAGTAGGAGGAGGTGCCTGGCCTCAGACCGGTAGAGTTGGCGCCTGGCCTCAGACCGGTAGAGGACTGCGCGCGAGACTACCACGGCACCTCCCTTGTCGGCAGATTTGATCACCCAGTCGGGGTTGTTGCAGAGTGAGCGGAGGGCTGTACGTTCGGGGGGGGGAGAGGTTAGAGTGAGAAAGGGGAGTGGAAAAGTTGAGGCAGCTGATGTCTTACCGGCAGTTTATAATGAAAAGGTCTAAAGCAGGTAGATGGCCGTGAAGGGGAGTCCAAGAGGACGGGGTCCATTGGAGACGGGAGAAGCGGGCATCACTAGGGGGTGAGGGCTCCTTCCCATGGAAAAACGGTTGGATGTGGAGGCGACGGAAGAAGAGCTCCACATCATGGCGGGCACTGAACTCATTGAGATGGGGATGGACAGGAACAAAGGTGAGGCCTCTGTTGGGGACAGACCGTTCAGAGAGGGGGAGGTCAGGGTGATGAACACACGGCTAGGATATGGGTTGGGGCCGGAGGAAGGCAGGTGAGTAGAGATCGAGGCGATGTCTGGTAGGGGGGAGGAGGGTGGTCAGGGAGGAGGGGGTTATGAGGACTATAGTGTGGATGGGCAGTAGCTGGGGTCACATGATACAAGGGGAAAGGGGAAGAACCAGTGGAACCCCCACTGAGTTCCCTGAGTGGGGGGGGGGGGGGGGGCATTAGAACCCAGCACAGCCAAATCGCGTGGTGTGACCACAGTCAAACCGCATAGTGTGCAGCATGGAGACTTCAGGACCGGTGCTGAGCGTAGGACTCAAGTAAGGCCAATGCCTTCCCTGAGGTAAGGCTCAGGTATGGCTAAGGCTAATCTATGTTACTCCATTAACACAGAAAAATCATTCTAATTTGACAGAAATTCAAAGGGATCATCAGATGGACAGACAATTCTCAAACATATTACAATTACAATTAAACGTCATAATTTGTAAAACTATATTCTCAAGAAGCTAAGCCATGGTGCTTTTGCCTTATTTTAGCTCATTGGTTTTTGTAAAATCAGTTTTGTACATTGGTTTATCAGTTCTTGAAATTCAAAATTGCAGACGTTGTATATCTAGAGAAAAATATATTACTTCTCAGTTTACTGATGCAGTTTGATTCACATTCAAATTATTTTCAGCACAATGCACTTTTATACAAGGTTTATTTAATTAATGTTTAATATTATCATACTTTTTTTGTCAGGTTGACTTGACAGGCAACAGAAGGTTTTACTGAGTAAATCACAGGAAAATTGCTCAACTATCCAGATGGTATTAGTCAGTGTTTTGGACTGAATCATCAGTCTTTGCAAATCTCTGCACAAGAGAACCTAATGTGACAGAAACGGCTTTTGCTTTCCTATGCTGCATCATGACATTGGCTTCATTCTTTCCATCATTGAAAAAAAGGATGAAAGGCTGATGATACTAACATGTGGAGCAGAACGAAGGAAGCAGTGAAGTAGAAGATAAAGCTGATGAAGAGGTTGTGAGAAAAATAATAAAGAGATTGTGGAATAACACTGGGGTGGGTAAGGAGTGAGAAGGAGCTGCAAAGGGGAAAAGCACGTAAATTTAGGAAACATTTAAAATTTAGTGGCAAGTTTAGTGTTTGTTGTTACAGAAAGGGATCAGGATATGCCCTCAGTTCGTGAAAGGATAAGAGCATGCTGCTCTGAGTAAGCAGAGCCAAACCTCCAGATCAACAGTCATCAAATGAAACAGGAAAAGCAAACCAAATGTCATCAGTGGGAGGGTAGTATCTTGCAATAATTAAATCAGGTGGAAAACAATTCTACATGGATGGTTATCTAGATGTCAAATATTCCCTTTGGGAAAGGGAATGCAATTTGAGTTTTAGCCAAGATCCCAAAAATCTTCATGGATAGCTCCTATACTTTCCCACTGGACATGGAAATGGTAACACCATGTCTTTTCACTCAGTTGCTGAGCCGCTTCTGTAAATGTGTGATTAGACTGAATAACACCCATCTGATTCAAATGGAACAGGGCTTTTGACCCAAAAGGTTAACTGTGTTTCTCTTTCCATGATGCCTGACCAGCTGAGCATTTCCGGCATTTTCTATTGCATAACAATATTGTCAAGGCTCTAAAATACATCTTGCTGAGACTATATAGGCACAGAGTGGATATGAATGCCATATACTAGTGAAATTCTAATAGATAGCCATTAGAAAACCACAGATAGGCTATGGGTTTCAAATGTCGCTACTAATGTTTTTAAATAACACCTTGTTTTAAAAAAAATGGATCATTGAAATTGAACTTCAGATCAAGGTAAAAGAAATAGGCATTTGAGAGAGGGAGAGGGGGGGGGGGGGGGGTGGCGGGAGTGGGTGTGGAGGGGGGATGGAGAAGGGGGGAGCTTCTCTCCCTTAAGAAACTTTCAGTGCAGTCAGGGCAAAACTACTTTCACCCAACCCAAATCTTTAAATTACATTAAACATGAAAATAACAAAGAGTAAATAAACATTGCCGAATTTTATGGAATTCATCTGCTGTTCCTCTGAGAATTTGACTCAATTAACCACCTGTCAAGGTCAGCTGTTTAAAACAAATTAGGAATTTCCTGATACAAATAAGGTTGGAGAATTTTTTAATACATTTTTTTATTTTGGGGCAGCAGTTTTTGACTTTATCTACAGACCTGCAATTATTTTTAACGTCATTGTTCATGCTCCAGTCAAATTACCTCTACAGGCAGAGAGTGCAGACAAATGTCAATTTGGTGCAGGATCACAAAAGTCCATTAATTTAAAAAGCTAGTGAGTGGTGGGAGCTTTCCCTCAATAGGTATCAGATCTGTTAACCCTGCACTAGCAAATAGCACCCTCATGTGCTGCTCCACAATAATTGGAGTTGTCCGTAAAGTAGGTGTCAGATTCTGTCAACCCTGCAGTAGTAAACATCACCTTGATTTGCTGCTCCACATATAGTTGGAGGTAGAACCATAGCTTTTATAAGCCTTCTGGGCATACAGTCGATAGCTAGAACCAACCCTATCAAGCAACCCCTAAGTGTGTCCTCTCCTCTTGATTCTGGCGATTTGGGGCTTCTCGGAGACTAATACTGAAGCTCCCATTATAACCAATTAATGGTAAACCTATGCTTAGAACCTGCCACACAACTCTAACTATAACCTTTTGCCACACGGATTGAAGTGAGTTCATGTCCAAATGACTCCACAGCATACATACTAGCAATTGATGACTGCTTATCAATAACTAGACCAAGGGGGACCCTCTGGGTCCCGTCCCCTCAACGCGCGGTTGCGAGGGGGGCGACCTTCGGCATCACACACACTAACCATTATTATTAATTCGCTCCTTTTACCCCATCCCCCGTCCTATCCACTCACGCATAACCCCTGGAGAGGGGGGGGGGGGGAGGGAGAGGGAGGGGGGTAGAGAGGGAGATGGAGGGGGGGAGAGATCGAGGGGTGAGGGGGGGGGGGGGGGCGTCACAGGTGAGGGCTGGTTCCCGAACGCAATACTCCACCACTCACCCATAGCTCCCAATATTCACCACTCCCTCGAGGAGGGGGGCAGAGAGGGAGGGGGGCAGAAAGGGGGAGGGAGGGTTTGAGAGGAAGGGGGGGCAGAGAGGAAGGGAGGGCAGAGAGGGAGGTGGGGCAGAGAGGGAGGGGGGGCAGAGAGGGGGGCAGAGAGGAAGGGTCCCGCTCCCCCCGTCTCCATCCCCCTCCACACCCACTCCCGCCACCCCCCCCCCCCCCCTCCCTCTCTCAAATGCCTATTTATTTTACCTTGATTAGTTTCTAAAATCTCTTCTGGGCAGAGGTGATTTGTACGAGAGGGATGAGTTACACTTAAATTGGAGTGGAACCAATAACCTAGCAGGCAGGTTTGCTGGGGCTGCATGTGTGGGTTTAAATTAGATTGTCAAGGGTGGAGGATCCAATGCAGGAGCAAGGCAAGTGAGAGGCTGGAAGTCCGTATGGATGGTGATGAAAAAAAGTTCAGTGGTCAGAATAGGCAGGTGCATGGCATGGAGCGGGGAAGGACTGTTGGATTGAATTGCATTTAGTTTAATGCAAGAGGACTGACAGGTAAGGCAGATGATTCAGGGTGTGGATAAAACGTGCAACTGGGATGATGAAACCGTCGCAGAAACCTGATTAAGAGAGCGACAGGGACTAGCAGCTTAATGTTTCATGTTCAGATGCTACAGGAGATATGGAAGTTGGGGAAAAAGAGGTGGTGTTTTATTGATTAAGGAGGATGTCACAGTAGTAGTCCGAAATGACATTACTGATGGTTCTTCCAGTGAACATGATCACCATGTTCAAACTGTACTACAAGATATGGAGCAAAAGCAGGAACAGGATACTCATTCTGGATTATCAGTCATGATCATATTAAATGGCAGTGCTGGCGAATGGCCTACTCTTGCACCTATTTTCTATGTTTCCACGTTTCAGGGAAGGAAAATTTCATTCTCATTGAGTCTGTCCTATGCAGCAAAGTGGTTGACTTCTAATTGCCTGAGGAAATGACTTAGTAAACCATTCAATTCGGCTTGGGCAATGTGCTGGCATCACCAGTGATGACCATATTCTATGGATGAAACCATTAAAAAAAAAAAGAGAACCACAAAGTCTGTAATGAATATATCGCCAAAAATAGTTAACTAAAGAAGTGTAAGTCTGATTGAGATCCAAAAGATAACAGTTCCACTGGTGCCAGGTTTTTGACAGATGTAATGAATAAATACAAGGTATATGTGTTCAAGCAAAATGGATGCTGTCTATGGCACAGTATGCAGGAAGTGATGCAGAAAATAAATAAGATAAGCATATATTTTTGATCACCAAATGATAGGAGATTTGTAAAAGCAGCATGAAGGATACAGTGAAGGAGAATTATAGCTGTAAGGAAAGTTTGGCTATGTTGGATTGTTATCCTTGTAACAGATTGGTGACCACCAGGTGGCGCCCGTAATGGCCGCCTCGCCAACAGGCTGTCTCGTCCTTTCTCTGTTTTTATTATTTTAAGAATGTCTTAAATATGTTTTAATGTTTCTTGGTATGTTTTATGTGGAGGGAGGGCGGGGTCCGAAGGAAACTTTTTTCAGCCACTTACCTCGACGGAGAAGCAATTTTTTCCCGTGTCGCATCTTCGTCTCTCCCTGCGGCCTACATCGTGGAGTGATGCGGCCTTTCCTGGGGATCGGCCCGGAGCTTCAAGTCGCGGGCGCAGTGTGGACTTACCAGCGCGGAGCGGGCGATCCTTTGTCGAGCATCGCCAGCGAAAGCACTCCGACCGTGGGGCCTGTGGACTTTAACACCGTGAAGCCGCGTTCTCCGTTAAGAAGAGGCTGACTGTCCCTACAAATTAGTTGGCCATAACTTCATTCTCAGAAACTCCGTAAGGATTCCGAATCAAATAAAAAAATTATTTGGATTGGTAAATATCTCAGTGTACACCCCTATAGTACACAATCACTTGTTCAAACCGGCACTGATGGATAGAGTGTTTCTGGACTGGAGGGGGAAGGGGCTGTGTTGTATTGATGATCTCTACATAGATAATAAATTTGCCTCATTTTTTCAGCTCCAAACTAAATATCGCCTTCCTCAACAACACTTCTATCGCTACCTTCAAGTCAGGCATTTTGTACGGGAGCGTATCCCAGAATTCATAGTCAAACCAAAAAGTCACATTCTTTATGATTTATTTCTCTCACAGCCTGACTCTAAACACTTGATCTCCCGCTTTGTCACTGCCTTTACGACACCAGTTGAAGCCGGTCATCTCAGGGAGGCCTGGGCTGCAGAATTGGGCACTCCTGTGTCAAATGAACTGTGGGAGGAAGGTTTGTCTGGTATACAGAGCTGCTCTATTAGTTCTAGATACAGATTAATTCAATTTAAAGTCTTGCATAGACTACATTATTCTAAAACCAAACTTAACAAGATTTTTGAATCGGTTTCCTCCATGTGTGACAGATGTGGTACTGCAGAAGGATCACTATCACATTTATTTTGGCACTGTCCAGTATTGAGTAATTTCTGGAGTGACATATTTAACTGTCTTTCCAAACAATGTCGAATAAATATTCCGCCTGATTGTAATCTGGCTATTTTTGGTTGCTCTGACAATACAAGGGCCCTTCCTTCCCACCAGAAGCAGATTCTTAGAGCAGGTATGGTTGCAGTTAAAAAAATAATATTACTGAATTGGAAGTCTCCACTCTCCCCATGTTTCAAGAGGTGGCTCAACTAAATGCTTTCTATTGCTAAGATGGAACAGATTCGTTTTAACAAAGGGAATTCACAAAATTATTTTTTGAAGGTGTGGAAACCATTTTTGATATTGCTTGATGAGGCATAACTGTCTGATTTGTTTATTTTGCTGCTGTGCTATGTCTTTAATCTGAGCGAACTTTGATCTTGCACTGACTGATATTGTAGCTGCCCTCCACTCGTTTTGTTTTTGTTTTTTTTGTTTCTTTAATTGTTGTTTTTTGTTCTCTGTCTACTGTGTGTTTGTTATGATCAAATTTGAAAAAAAAAAGCTGTACAATAATTGTATAATTGTAGATGCCGAGCGATTTATCCGTGTACAATTGCTTCTAATAAAAATAAATTAAAATTAAAAAAATTAAAAAAAGAAGAGGCTGACTGTGTTCTGATCTGATCCATCCTGATGCCGGAGTCTCCATCGTGAGGGCTTGAACATCGGACTGTCGGCAGCGGCGAACTAGGGAGGATTCAAACGCCCGGACGACCACGGGCGAACAAAGGAGGTAGATGACTGAACTTTATTGCCTTCCATCACAGTGAGGAATGTTGATTCCACTGTGGTGGGTGTTTATGTTAAATTTTATTTTATGTGGCTGCATGTATTGTTGCTTTTCACTTAGCATGGCTGTACGGTAACTCAAATTTCACTGCACCTTAATTGGTTAAGTGACAATAAACGCAAACTTGAACGCGAACTTGAACGTGAGGGGAGATCTAGTTGAGATGCATAAAAATTGTGAGAGGGCCAGATACAGTGAATAGATACAGTGAATAGAACAATGATTCCTCGCTGCAATGTACATTTCAATATATATAGAAGAGCAACATAAAAAATGGAAATTCTCGAAGTTACATCACTGAATAACTGAGGAAAGTATGGTAGATATTGCAAAGGATCAGGTCACAATGTTCCAATTCTCTAGTTATGGGAGTTGGGACCATTCTTTTGATATGGTGGATGGTAAAATGTGCTTAAATCAGGCATGCTTGAGACTTTGGTGTGTCGGACTGGCAGATGTTTGTGTCTACAATTAATACCACAACAGACTTCTATTCACTTTATCCTAGATGTTACACAGCAGCATAGTAACAGGTTACATTTCTCTGAAGAAGGGTCTTGACCCGAAACGTTACCCATTCCTTCTCTCCAGAGATGCTGTCTGTCCCACTCAGTTACTCCAGCTTTTTGTGTCTATCTTCGGTTTAAACCAGCATCTGCAGTTCCTTCCTTACATTTCTCTGCATTGTATTTCACCTGCATGGTGTCTGCCTGTGACTTTGTGAAGTTTGTTGCCATCTTCCCTCAATAGTTATCACATGTTTGTATTTTGTGACATCTGCAACATTTCAAATAATTTCCAATACATTTAACTCTGGAAGAAGGGAGTGATCACCTCACAATATCCCAAAGCATAGTCTAGCTAATGACTGTTTTTTTAAAGTGAAGGGAAACAACATCAGCTAACTTGTGTAGGAAGGAACTGCTGATGCTGGTTTAAACCGAAGATAGACACAAAATGCTGGAGTAACTCAGCAGGACAGGCAGCATCCAGCATCTCTGGAGAGAAGGAATGGGTGACGTTTCGGGTTTAGACCCTTCTTCAATGCTCAATGAAGTTCCACATCAGCAATATATTCTGCTGCATTAGTAAGTAAAACAAAATTATTCATTGATTATTTTATTGGTGGCTTGAATTTTAAAATTTACTAGACCAAGTGCAGACCCGTTGGGTCTGTTTCCCCAACGGCGTTTGCGGGGGGGGGGGGCTGCGGCATCACACTCACATTAACCACCCCCCAAACATACAGGTGGGGGGAGGGGGGGTGAGAAGAGGGGAGGGAGGGGAGAGGAGAAGGAGGAAACGGGACAGATTTGGGAGGGAAAGGAGAGCGGGGTAGGGGGTGAGAGATGAGGAGAGAGATGGGGAGGGGGGATGGGGAGGGAGGGGAGGAAGGAGGGAGGGGGAGAGGGGTGGGGGGAGAGAGGGGAAAGATTGGGGAAGGAGAGTGGAGGGGAAGGGGGAGAGAAGTGGAAGAGTGGGGAGGGAGGAAGAGAGGGGTAGGGGGAGTGACGGAAGAGGGACAGGGGGAAGGGGGCGGGGGGAGAAAAATGTTTTTCTCATCTCTGTCCTAAAGGATTTCCCCCTTATCTTTAAACTGTGACCCCTTGTTCTGGACTTCCCCAACATCTGGAACAATCTTCCTGCATCTAGCCTGTCCAACCCCTTAAGAATGTTGTACGTTTCTATAAGATCCGCCCTCAATCTTCTAAATTCTAGCGTGTACAAGCCGAGTCTATCCAGTCTTTCTTCATATGAAAGTCCTGACATCCCAGAAATCAGTCTGGTGAACCTTCTCTGTACTCCCTCTATGGCAACAATGTATTTGAGCATTGGGCATTGTGACATCACACGATGGATCGTTCACCAGGTGCTGGTGCTCCTGCAAAGGCATATGTAAATGAATCCATTCCGATTGGACATCTGTGAGCATCGGGCATTGTGACATCACATGATGGAACGTTCACCAGGGGCTGGGGCTGGTGCTGCTTCTATGGGTGAGAAGCCAGTTTTTTTTTTGAAATATTGGGGGGGGGGGGGGGGGGGGGAGAAGGATTTGATTAAAAATGTGTACATAAACACGACGAAATGTAATCAGGAGTGGATACTTAGAAAGAAAAGTGAAATCTCTACCGAAATGGAAAAGATCTCGGCGATTCTGCGTCTGGTTTCGGCGTAGCAAGGAATCAAAGGAAGAAAGGCGGCCGGCAGCCGGCAGCCGGACGCCGGACGCCGGCAGGCACACAGTTTTATATATTAAGGTAGATAGATTGCCAAGAAATTCTATACTGACAGGCCAGAGTAGTGGTATATCAACAAAAACTTAAATGTGGATCTGTTGTTGCAAGTTTCATAGGAAATTCTTTGCAGTTGAAAATGTGCTGCCTAAGACAAGGTTAAGGAGAAAGGAAAAGAGATGGTGGCCAAGGATCAGGGCTTGGCAGTATATTAATAATCAGTGAGCTCGGTCAGGACTGGGGACAGGTTGTAATTATGTGGGTGAGGTGAGGAGTGAGTGTGAAGATCCGGTAAGTACCTAAAAGAACTTTCAATTGCAGATGCTCCTCGACTTACGATGCTTCGACTTACAATATTTTGACTTTACGATGGTGCAAAAGCATTATATATTCAGTAGAAAGCATACGTCGAATTTTGAAATTTGATCTTTTCCCGGGCTAGCGATATACAGTACGATATTCTCTCGATTGGGATCGAAGTGATCGACGTGATCTCTCGTAATTGACATCCATTTCTTCCGTAAGGATGTCGGAAGAAATGGACGTCAATTATGAGAGATTCGCAAAAACTTACAGGCAGATACAGGCAGGCACGGTACTCGCTATCAAAATATGGAGGGGACCGGGGGACACCATTTTTGGCGGCCACGCGCGCATGCGCACACTCACACACAAATGCGCGAGGCTTCGGAGGCTCAATCCAGCGCTAAATGCAGCTCAACTCTGCCTGTCTCGCCGGGTTAACCAACAGCCCTGCCTTCTCCGCGCTGGCCATATTTCCCACAATCCCAGGCAGGTTCACCTGGCGAGACAGGCAGAGTTGAGCTGGGTTTAGCACTGCTTCTCTGCGCTGGCTGTGGGCTTGGGGGTACAGCTCGCGTCTGACTCCTGATGTCTCTGGCCACCCGTGGGGGGGACACTCGGGTGGGGATGGGACAGAGCCGGCCGGGATCGATCCTGGCTGCGGATGAGGCGCAGGTCTATGCCACGTCTCCCTCCTCCAATCACCGCACTCTATCCTCAGTCCCACCCCCCCCCCCACTCCTCCCTCCTCCAATCATCGCGCTGAATCATGTCCCGCCCTCATTGCCTGCTGACCGACGTCGCTCTCGTCCAATCGGCGCGCTCGAACAGCAGTCCCACCTCCACTGTCTCGCGGAAAGTGGAGATTTTAAAATCCGGATGAGAAAAACTTGGGTGGGGATGTTCCCCACCTCTCAAAACATGGGGGGGACGTGTCCCCTCTGGTCCCCCCCGGGTTTTCCGCCCCTGGATACAGGATGCTCTTGCCTGCTATAGGGAAATATATAATGAAAGGAAACAAACTGTGCACTCAAAACTTGATATCTTCCTGAAGAACACTATGCCAGCTAAACAATCAAGTGTCGAAGCCCCAGTGCCTTCTCCCACTATTCTCGAGCCTTATCAGAAGAGAGAGAATGTTTGGTAGGTTAGGTGTATTAAATGCATTTTCGACTAACAATTTTTTGATTTCCGATGGGTAACTTAACCCCATCGTAAGTTGAGGAGCACCTGGCATTGTGCTAATAAGAACTACAGAAGTATCCAGGAATGTTTGCTCCTAGGACAACGGTTTCCCTAAAAATGTTACAAACTAATATTACAAAAGCAAGGATTTCAATGTTAGATTGCCAATTAATCATCTTTCACATCTCAAATATTCTTGAGCAGAAGGAAAATACTCATCAGCTATTGGGTCTGCATACTACCAGGAAGTAAACTACTTCATCAAGACTGTTGTGTGATTTGGCTTGTTATATAATATCTCATGTACCCAGAAAATGATTATAGCTGCTTCAAGATTATAACTATTGAGGTATTTCATCATGTTGATAAAATCTTCCACAAGTCCCTGATATTCTAAAACAAATGAATCTCATAGTATGTAGGTATGTTGCAAAGCTTACCTGAAACGTCGCTGAAAATCTGTCCCAGCCCGTGTGCGCGATTTTGGCGCCGTTTAGAGGGGGGCGGGTTTAAAACCCGATTTTCCCTAGGCTGTTCAAATCGAGCTTTTTCAGCCTAGTTAATTATTAACGAAAAATCGCTGGAAGATTCCCTCGCTTGAGCTATTATTAGTTTTAAGGGCTTTATTAAATTGTTATAGTAGGTTAAAAATTAACCTCTAAACCCCCGACCGCCGGCAACCGGCCGGATCTCATACAGGGGTAAACGGAAGGTAGGCTGTTTATTTTTACGTTAAAAAGGGCTTCTTAAGATCCCTTTATACAAAGTTTAAGGTTGCGAGTAGCTAATTTTGGGCCCATTATATTCCGCAGTATTTTTCTGGGCATTTGAGGGTACAAATCTACCGCAATTTGAATGTTTTAAACCAGCGCGTTCACAGGATCGCACTAGAAAGCTGATTTAAATGGACTTTAATTTACAGCAATTAAACACTAAATTCCTTCCATTTGGCCTATAAATTAATGTAAATGAGATTTTAAAATCATGTTTTATTGTGAATTATTTGTGAATATTATTTGGACACTTAGGCTATTTAAAAATGTTAATCATTTATTAAGAAATGGATAGATGTTTAGATCTAGTAATTGAAGTTTGAAATTAGCTACAATTAGGTAACTAACTAATTATATGCTTTAATTTCAGGTCATCGAAGTAAGATTATTTTATATTTGTTTCAGAATGCTTCAATCTATAATAACTGAAAATTTCATTCAGTTCTCTTAATTTTTAAGAAAGTTATGGGCTTTTGACTGTCCACGATCACAGCTTTTTTGTTATGTCCATAGAAAATCAATAGGGAACAAGATGCTAATTTCCGAGTATGAAAATGGCCATAACTTTTTAAATACTTGAGATATGAAAGTGAATTAGGTGTCAAATTAAACTTATTTTTATGCTTTATCTGATGGGATAAATTGCAGACTTGATTTTTAAAATCTCAACATTTTGTAACATTGCTACGGATACATGAAACATATGTTATCCTGCACGAACAGGGTAGGTTGTCTTACAAGCTGAAGATAGCAACAAAATGCTGGAGTAACTCAGCGGGACAGGCAGCATCTCTGGAGAGAAAGAATGGGTAGCATTTCGGGTCAAGACCCTTCATACAAGCTAAATGTTGTACAAGGTAATCCAATCCAACTCAGACAACCAAGTGTATTGATACACATATATGCTTTTTATGAGGCCAACATTCAGATAAGCAATACCTGTCCCTATACCTTCCCCTTCGACTCTGTTCAAGGACCCCGACAGATTTGTTAGGAGAGACATAGGTTCACTTGCACCTCCTCCAACCTCATCCACTATATCCGCTGTTCCAGGTGTGGACTCCTGTATATCGGCGCAGGCTCCTAATCTACCTGATCTCCCGGTTGTTCAACACTTTAACTCCCATTCCCACACTGATTCTTCTGTCCTGGGCCTCCTCCATTGTCATAGTGAGGCCCAGCGCAAATTGGAGGAACAGCACCTCATGTTTCGATTGGGTAGCTTACACCCCAGCGATATGAACATTGACTTCTCTAACTTCAAGTAACCCTTGCTTTCCCTCTCAATCCATCCCTTCCCAGTTCACCGACCAGTCTTACTGTCTCCGACTACATTTTATCTGTTTACTTTGCTGTTACCTTCTCCAAACTAACAATGATCTATTCTACATTTTCCTCGATCTCCATTCCCTTCATCGTTTTCACACCTAACACTTTCTTATCTATACATTTGCTTATCTAAGTACCGCCCACTCTCCTGACATCAATCTGAAGTAGGGTCTCGACCTGAAACGTCACCCATTCCTTCTCTCCAGAGATGCTGTCTGTCCCGCTGAGTTACTCCGATATTTTGTGTCTATATTCCAATAAGCACATTTTTTTAAATGATTTTTCTTCCTCGTGCAAGTAACATCCATAAAGACAGATGCTTTTCTGTACTTCCTTTTGAGATGAGCAACCTTCATTCAGCCAGATACAGAATCCAAGTTTTTTCCTTTGATTTTGCCAAGAATCGTGATGCATTCCAAACATGGAACTCTTTGATGGAAAGATCAATTGGAAACTTTACAATTGTTGCCAAAAGCATGTTATAGACAATATTCCAAATGCAGTAGCAGAAAATATTAGCCCATGCTTGATAGATGCTGTTCTTTATTGCTAATTTTCGTCATACATGTTTATATGTTTAGCTTGGCCATTGGCCATGCCATTGATAATCAAGTGAAGGTAAATTTCATCTCCTTCTGGTATATCTGCTTATGCCAGATACTGTTCACTATGGTACCTTGTCCCAGATAATTCCACAGCCATGTGCTGTCAATGACTGAACTACTATTTCTCTGTCTGAATGAAGAGCAAGTGCAGTGTAGTTATTTGGAGAATCTTCAGGCCTTTGGTTCACACAAATAGCACTTAACAAGTGTCATCTCTTTGTCATCATTTTCTGACAAATTATGTCCAACTAACTATGACATGGTTGTGAAGCATGCAACAGATGATGACGAAATACGAGACTCTCTAGCTGAACCCACATCAATCCAGGCAAAGGAATTGCATCTCATCAGACCTGATTGTACTCCTCACACAGCTCAGGTTGGCTCCTTGCCTCTAGTTACAAATAAGATCCGAAATCAAATATGATCAGGAGTAAGGAGAGGATGTGATAAGGAGACAACTGGAAACAAGTACCTCACCATGAGGACTTTCATTTCATGACTGCATAAACGCTGCATTGTTCAAAATGTATAGCTTTTGTGATTTGTGTAGACCACATGGGTGGCATCACTCATGCTCAGAATTTTCAGGAAGCTGACAACCTTGGCAAGTCCATGTGTCTATGCTTGCTCTTCTCTTGTTAAGTAGAAGATGAAATGCATATTTCTTGAGTAGATACCATTAGTGACATCCATGATATAGCGATTAGCTATAAGGTTTAATATATTACATCATTTAAATCATGTGATGCTACAAACAAGAATGATTTAAAAACGAATTTTAAGATAACAGTGACATTAACCTTGGTTAGCAGAGTGATTTCAGCAAAGTTACCTGACCAAATGCTTGCAGTGGTTGACACATTTTGAGTACCAATGTGTAGGATGGGTCTCAACCCGAAATGTCAGTCTGAAGAAGGATCTCGACATGAAATGTCACCCATTCCTTCTCTCCAGAGATGCTGCCTGTCCCGCTAAGTTACTCCAGCTTTTTGTGTCTATCTTTGAGTACGAATGTCTTGGAAAACTTTAGATTCTTGGAGGTGAGGTGGGAACATGTTTCCTGTGCTTCTTGTGGAAAGTATGCCCAGGAATATTGCCTGTAAAAACACTGCTGATAGCTCCTTTACTGTGAGAGGCACATGCAGTTTCCCAAATTGGAAAAATATCTTGCACTTTCAGATGAGTTGAGGTTGCACAAAATATTGTAAAATGATTTGCATCAACTTTGCAAATTCTACCCGAAGCATTTCCTGTACTTCATAAGCAGGAAAGTGCCAGGAAAAAACAGAATAATGTTTGATATTTTCACTATAAATGGCTGATTAATAAATGTGACTGATTTATCTCTGTGCATCAGAACTCATCAAAGAGCAAGTACTCAGGTTCACCATTTAGGAATTTAATAGTTATTCATAACAAAGTTTGATATACTCAAATTGCCCTGGTGAGACCCCAACATGCAACACCTCACATTTATCTGCATTAAATTCCATAAACTCCATTCCACTGTTCATTTGCCCAATTAATCAAGATCCTGCTGTAACCTTTGGTAACCATCTTCACTACAATAACCATCTTCACTACAATGCAACACTACCCACTTTAGTGTCATCTGCAAACTTACTTATCATGCCTTGTACATTCTCATTCAAATCATTGATATAAACCACAATGGGCCCAGCCCTGATCCTTGAGACACACCATTAGCCACAGGCTTCTAGTCTGAAAACCAACCTTCCACAATCACCCTCTGTTTCCTTCCATCAAGCTAATTTTCTATCCAATTGGCTCATCCCGAGCAATCTAACCTTCCAGAGCAGCCTATCAGGAGGAACCTTCTGAAATACCTTACAGAAATTCACAATGTATGCAGTTCTGCCTTCATCAACCATTTTTGTTACATTTTCAAAAAACTCAGAATCATGAGACAGTCTCCCACATACAAAATCATGCTGATTATTCCTAATCCCCCCTTGTCTATTTAAATGTGTGCATATTTTAACCCTCAGAATTCTCCAGTAACTTTCTGACCACAGATGTCACACTCACTGCCCTACAGTTCCCAGGCTTCTCCTTGCAGCCCTTAATTAGAGGCACAACATTTGCCACCCAACTGCTCAATTAGAAATACCAGCATTGATTTTAAATGGTATTGTCTCAGAGCGTGTTCGACTTTTTGGTGAAACACTGTCATTTGTTTGGCAAAGCTGTTTGTCATTCCCAACAATTTTCGTCTTTCCTTCACTCCCAGAGACATTGTTGGAATATTATTCCACATTTTCAATTTACCCTATTCCTCTACACAAGGTTCCATTGTTTACTTGCAAGCTTTCTCAGTGAATTTTGGAAATCTAATAATATGGCATATTGCCAAGATGAGTTCCATTTTCAACCATACAGAGTGCAATTCCAGCATAGATTGTTGGACATAATGATATAATCAGTGCCTAATAGGGGCCAAGGAAAGAGCGTTCACGTCGCGGCCCTGTTTCAACCAATCTTTCCACCACCACGCACAAGAAGCGCAAGACAGACACCATTGGGCAGATGCCAAGAAGTGTGTTCAGCTCTGGCTGAACAACTTCTAATCTTGTGTGTGGACTCGATAAGAAGAAGAAGAGTGCCTAATAAATGTCATTGATCATTTATAACACCTCAAACAAACCAACAGCCATGAAACCTCAGTGTGTGGTGGGACATTTGAAAATCCGATTGAAATTTTGATTGTGAGAAACTATTGTTGGAGATACATTGCATGTAAAAGGATCCAATATAGATGTGTAGTTGTTGGTAGATGGGTCTGTTAATGCATTCACTGATTTTGACCACACATGTGAAATCTGTGAACTTCTTTCTGCACTGAAAACTTAGAACATGAATCCTGGCATCTTCTTGCTGTGTGTATTACTTTGCTGTGCTAGAGCGCTGACAGGATTCCAGAGTTCTAAATCAACTGCTGCTATCTCTGAGGTGCAGAATGCTTATTCTCATTTCTGGATAGACATCACAGTTATGAGTGATCCCGAATATGTGTAATGACTTATGATAGCAGTAATGGTAAAATGTGCTTGCATGCTATCATAAATGCAGAACATATCCAACTAGTGTACAGAGCTAAAAAAAAAAATGGTTATGTGCTCCAAACACAAAAATTGCACAAAAACTGCTTAAATTCTTATGTCACTGCAGGGTTGCACAGATACACTTCAGGTGGGAATGACACAGGAATAAACGAGAACATACCTAAAAGCTATCATTTTATTGCTATTTCCCAGTACTAATAATCATTAGTCAGACATAATTTATCTTTAACGAGTCTTGAATACCCACCATTATTAACATGGAGATACAAGGAAATGCAGATTCTGGTTTGCAAACGAAAAGCACCACTGTAGGAGATGTAATGTCACATCCATCCTGGGACCACAGCAGCCCTTCCGGGTGACACAAAAATTCACACACAACTTCACTAAACTCATCTACTGCATTCAGTGCTCCTAATGTGGCCTCCTTTATATCGGTGAGACCAAGCACAGACCTGCTCAGGCCTGATTGCTAACAATTTTAATTCCCTTTCCCATTCCCATACTGACCTTCCTGTCCCGGGGATTCTTCATTGCCAGAGTGAGCCAAACACAAACTGGAGGAACAGCATCTGCTTGGGTAGCTTACAACCCAATGGTATGAATGCTGAATTGTCCACTTTTAGGTAACGCCCCCCCCCCCCCCCCCTCTCCCTTTTAGTTCCCCCATCTCTTCTCCTTAACCCACCCTGACGGGCATCTATATCTCCCACTACCCTCCCCACACTAATGAAAAAAAATCAATGTATTATAGAAAAACCAAGAGCACAGCAGGAATTTTGGGCTTATTCAATGTAGAAGCATGCGGTTAATAGCTTTGGTTTCTAAGCATTCTTCTAACATACTGATAACCTGAAAATTCTGAAGACATTTCTGAGTTTAAAGGAAATGTGCATAGCAAGTATTTTACACAGTTGCCTGGAATGCCAGGGATGGTGATGGAGGCAGATTTGATAGTGGTGCTTATGAGGGCTGTAGATAGGTGCATGGATATGCATGGAATAGAGGGGTATGGGTCTTCTGCAGGCAGATCATAAGGTCATGTGATAGGAGTAGAATTAGGCCATTTGGCCCATCTATACTCCGCCATTCAATCATGCTTGATCTATCTCTCCCTTCTAACCCCATTCTCCTGCCTTCTCCCCATAACCTCTGACATTTGTACAAATCATTAATCTATCTACAGTATCTCTGCCTTAAAAATATCCACTGGCCTCCACAGCCTTCTGTGGCAAAGAATTCCACAGATTCACCACCCTGAGGAGTTGAGATTAATTTAGCTTTGCATCATATTTGGCACAGACATTGTGGGCCAAAGGGCCTGTTCCTGTGCTGTACTTTTATATGCTCTATGTATTTTGGTGATTTAAATCTGTCACATGATGTAACCGTTATTCTTCATTGGCTGCTAACAAAGGAATTACCACAAATAGATGACAGTACATTAAGGTCATAAGATGCAATTCTTTCACAGTTTAAGGATAATATTTTGTGAAAATACAGCCAGAAATATTGACTATCCATCCTGACCAAAATTTTATATTTACAATTCTATTTGCCTGAATTAATTCAAAAATAAATTAATTCATAGATTTTAAGTGTCTGTTGAAATTTTAAACACATCTGGTACTATAAAATATTTTCTAAAAATCATTCACCATTTTTATACCAGCTTATCTGTCATTTTTATGTTTCTATATCTACTCTTAGAGCAAGCTTAATCTTAATTGTTTGATCACTGGCTATTGGAGATTAAACTTCAGTCATTGCAATGATTAATTATGCCTTAGCAAAGACAGCAAAATGAAGTATATGGATTGAAAATTATAATAATTCACCACAAAACAAAGGTTTCCCAACAAGCATGTTTGTACAAATTCAAAACAAAATGGAAGTGATACTTCATTCTAGATCAAAAAGTTTTCTCCAAAATAATTTTAGTAAATATTCCTGATATTATATTTCAACCACAAAACGTGAACTAAAATTCACAAAACGAACAACAGACATAATGCCAAACCCGTCTGTAAAACCAAATACAGCTTTTACTGGCACAATTTACAGCTACAAGGAAAATGTCCGTTCATATGTTAATGCTTAGCATTAATTTTATTGAGGAATTATTATTGAAATAAACAAGTGAAGTCTTATTTTTTGCATATTTTTCATTAATAATTAATAATGTAAATTATAAATCTCAAAATTTATATTGGTGAAAGCTTCACTTTACAATAAATAGATTACAGTGAATTATAATAGAAATATATCTGATATAATGTTAGTAGTTTTCTTCTATTCTTAATTAAGCTTCAGTCGTAATTTTCTGATTGATCTTACCTGGAAAGTATAAAATCGAGTTCCATTAGGTGGATGAACCTTAACAGAGTCAGTTCCCGTACTCATGTCAGAGAAAATCATCGCTGGCAGCAATATGTAATCCACAGGTATACAATATTATTTATAAAGCTAACTATTAAATATCTCTTGTACACTGGGTAGTTACTGTACAAATGAAATCTGCTGTTTCTTCAGTAACAGCAATTAATATCAGCAGCATGTTCCCATAACTTTAAGTCATCCAATGGTAATTCCTTGTGGTTGAATTAAAAACCATTTAAAGAATATATGAAAGAATCTTGTGAAATTACAGAGATCATCGCCGAATATCATTTGTGCAAACACAGTAAAGTGGACTTGCCCATCAGCACCCAACAGTAATCACTGCTTTCAGTCTAGTGATTATGTTCAGCATCAGAATTCAGCATCAACCAATGACATCATGCATCCATGTGTATGCATCTACAGTCGTATGCAGTGGGAGACAGGGGCCTCTTCTGACTGACTAGGAACTTGTCTTTCACTTGAGTAAAATCAGTTACTTTTGCATTTTTATTGAACTTTCTTAGGGTATGGTCACAAAAAAATGATTCCAAGATCTGATCTGCAATTAGATTTCCGCTTTCCCAAAGTTACTGAAACATTATATGTATTCTCCAAAAAAAATAGAATTAAATCATTTTAAGACATAATCATAATTTGCATGAAAAGAAAGAACTTTCAGCAAGAGTTGATAGTCCCACACTCACAGTGGGAAGCATATCTTCCAAGAGTTCTACTATGAATCCACAGTCCATATTTTTCTATACAAACAAAGGTTAAAAGACATGTGCCTTAAATTGTCTTTCTGATACAAGTTATAAAAATGTTATTTATGTCACACTGCAAACCTCAAATTATTTGGACATTCTGCCACAATGCTGACTAACTGTGTTGGTAGTGAGGTGCAAAAAGGATTTCACGATATATCTGATAAAATTACAGAAGCATAGCAACAGAAAGTTCATGAAAATTTGGTTTATTAACCTTATTGTACAGAGCATGAAACCACAAAATCTAAAACAGAGCATGAAACCACAAAATATAGGAATTATAACCTAAACTAAAAGATTATACAAAGAAATTCTTGAACATGTCAAAACAACGATTGAATAGGCACTTTATGAAGAGGACGGTACTAGTTTCAGATGAAGCCCTGAGACTCATGGTCGAAAAGATCTTGCACATGCAATTATACATAAACTAGACTATGTGGGACCCGTTGAGTCCGTCACACAGGAGCCTTGGTCCCCCAATGTAATATTCCACCACTCACCCATAGCCTCCAACTGCACAGGCACAGCTAATTTCCCCTCATGCCTCTCACTCTCTCCCCCTCCTCTTCACCCTCCCTCTTCTTTCCCCTCTCCTCCTCCCCTACCCCAATCCCTCCATTACCTCTCTCTCCCTCTCCTTTCCCCTACCCTCAGTCACTCCCTCCATCCCTCCCTCCTTATCTCTTCTCCCCTACCTAGCCCTCTATCCCCCATTCCTCACCTCCCCCTATCCGCCCCACTATCCGTCCTCACCTCCCCACTGCCCTCCTCTCCCTCTATTCCCCACCTCCCCCACCCACCCTCCTCTACTCTCCCTCCTCTCCCTCTTTTCCCCCTCCTCACCTCCTCCTTTCCTTCTCCTCCTACCCTCCCCCAATACCTCACTCACCTCTCCTTTTCCCTACCCTCAGTCACTCCCACCCTCCCTCCTTCCTCCCTCCCTCCCTCTCTACATAACTCATTTATCTCCCTTCCCTACTCCCCTCCTCTCCCTCTATCCCCTCTCCTCCCCCACATTCCCTGCTCAGGATCTCGAGGTTCCTGCATGCCCTGGAGGAGCATCAGGCGTCGGTGCCCTTAGAGCCAGGCCTCGGATCCTCGGCTCGGCCCGGAAGCACCAACAGCTACGGCCGTGCCAGTGAGTGGGTAGGAGGAGCTGGGGTGGTGTGGGGGTAGGGGGAGAGCTCGGAGAAAAGATGGGGAAGAGCCATGGGGGAGAGGGGGGTACCATGGGAGAGGGGGGGCAGGAGCCAGCGAGGGGGACCAGTGGGGAATGGGCTGGAGCGCTGCAATGAGACTCACAGTGGGTGCTGGATGCTGTCCTCCGCCGGGATCAGACTCTCCGCTTTCCATTTGGTGACATCTCCGACTCCTCGCAGGGCTGGGCCGGGCCGTTTCCAATCCTTCCAAAAATTGTGTCTGGTTGGAGACTTCCGCTGGCCATCCTCAGCTCCAGTAAAGAAACGATGGCGCAGGAAGGGGCGGACCATCCCATGCAGTGACAGGAGAAGAAACCAATCCGTGCGGTGCTGATTGGCAGGAGAGGAGATCGATCTGCGCACGTGCGGTTTTTACGATTTTTAAACTTTGCTAACTTTTACAATATATTACTGATCGGAATGAAACTTGTTGCACTCGCAGCACAGGAGGATGGCGAGTGAACTGACGAAAATTCGTAGCGCTATCGTGTACCGTTTTTGCGCAAATAGAAAAACCGCGCAAACTGGAAGAGCACGAGATCAGAGTTTTAGTTATGTATAGATAGATAGATGCTTTTCTTTTGCAATTCCTGGCCTTCTGGAGGAGGGAGTTTGCATGGGGAAAATGTGTTGGACTGCAGGGTAGGTGAAGCGAGATTGCCAGCAAAGACCAGGGAAGTGGGTGGAGGATCACAGGGCCTGGGAGAGATTGATGCATAAAGGAAGGGTGGTGGGCAGAGAAGATAGTGGGAGACTGAAGGCATGATCAGGATGGGGAAAACCAAGGAAATGCTGGGAGGAGAAATCAATGAATGGGGTAAAGAGTGAAGATGATTGGGGTGGGACTGAGAAAACTGTCAGGAAAAGCAAGAGATTCCAGGGGCAGTGAGGATACTGTCATGGGTGACAAAGTGGTAAGAGCAATTAGAATGGGGAGAAGAGAAAAAGAAACATGGTTTGGGAAGGGTCAGTGCCTTGGAAAAGCCCAAGTATGGTCAAGTCCCTTTAAACTTTTAACTAAAACTGGAACAGGCCTCCACCTCTGGTTAATACTTCTACAGTATTTGAAGATGGCATAATTTGTATGCCATACAAAGATCCCTCGCAATAATGGACCACCGGGGGGGAGGGGGGGTTGGGAGGTGGGCAGGTTGATGTCCATTTTTTCCGATTGTCTGCTAATCTGAGTGAGGGGGATTAAATTTAATCCAAGGCTGGGAGGGAAGAGACATGATGGGGGGGGGGGGGGGGGCAGGGGTTAATCAAGGAGGAACTCACAGGCCAGGGATACGTGAGCTCCAGCTCCACACACAGTTCACCATGGATGGGCCCTGTACTCATACCTCCTACATGCTGCAAGCTCTCTCAGGCAATCCATCAGGTGACACTCATTGGGTAACTGGCGAAAGTTGCCACAGAAGTCTCGATATGCTATAACTAGAATTCGCTATATAGAGATCTGTTATTGCAAGGGTTTACTGTACACAGTAGAATTTTTCACTAATGGTATCAAATGTACATTCTGCCATTTGTTATTAGTGTGAATACCCAAGGTCTGCCTATGTACCCGGTCACCATGAATGAATATACAGTGCATTCAGGATATACATGCATACAAAAAGGGACAAAAAGTGTTGGGTCAGGCAGTATCTCTGGAGAACATGGATAGGTGACGATTCGGATCAGGACCCTTCTTCAGTCAAGTTACTCCAGCACTTTGTGTCTTTTTTTTACACAATTATGTCCAAGACACCAATATATATATATATATATATGCAGTCCTTTCAGAAAGTATTCAGACCCCTTCACTTTTTCCACATTTTGTTACGTTACAGCCTTATTCAAAGATAGATTAAATTAATATTTTTATCATCAATCTGCACACAATACCCCATAATAAAAAAGCGAAAACAGGTGTTTAGAAATTTTTGCAAATAAATTAAAAAGAAATAACTGAAATATCACATTTACATTAAGTATTCAGACCTTTTACTCAGTACCTTGTCGAAGCACTTTCGGCAGCGATTACAGCCTCAAGTCTTCGTGGGTATGACGCTACAAGCTTGGCACACCTGTATTTGGGTAATTTCTCCCATTCTTCCCTGCAGATCCTCTCAAGTTCTGTCAAGTTGGATGGAGAGTGTCGATGCACAGCTATTTTCATGTTCCTCCAGAGATGTTTGATCTGGTTCAAGTCCAGGCTCTGGCTGGGCCACTCAAGCACATTCACAGACTTGTCACGAAGCCACTCCTGCGTTGTCTTGGCTGTGTGCTTAGGGTCGTTGTACTGTTGGAAGGTGAACCTCCGCCCCAGTCTGAGGTCCAGAACGCTCTGGAGCAGGGTTTCATCAGGGATCTCTCTGTACTTTGCTCTGTCCATTTCCTCCCCGACCAAAACTAGTCTCCCAGTTCCTGCCGCTGAAAAACATCCCCACAGCATGATGCTGCCATCACCATGCCTCACCGTAGGTATGGTATTGGCCAGGTGATGAACGGTGCCTGGTTTCCTCCAAACGTGACGCTTGGCATTCAGGCCAAAGGGTTCAATCTTGGTTTCATCAGACCAGAGAATCTTGTTTCTCATGGTCTGAGAGTCCTTCAGGTGCCTTTTGGCAAATTCCAAGCGGGCTGTCATGTGCCTTTGGCCTGAATACCAAGCTTGGCCTGATCATGTGTTGTACTGTTCTATGCTCTGTGTAAAAGGGCTATAAGTCACAGATTTATATTTCTTCATTAATGTATATGGAAGATTAAAATATTTGCTTTGAAATACTCTACCAGACAATTTGTATTTTGGACACACATGATAGAATTTTTTTCTCTCGATTTGGACTTCACTAAGATAACAGGGAATGGGCTGCTGAGCCAGAGAAATCTGTACATATACACAGCATAAAGTATGACAAGGCACTAGCATTTCAGTCAATCAGATAATGAAGGTACCGTGATCTGCTTTTAGACATCATTCCTGCAGCAATTGAAATCGTGGCTTGGTTTGAATCACAGGCATGCTGGACATTCAGGGAAGAGAATTTTCCTTCTGTTCTATGTGTATATCAGTAAATCCTCAGATGCTGCCTTCAGGGCTACATGCACACCATCATAACGCCCAGAACTCTGGGGAAAGTAGCATTCATGTACAAGTCTGTGCTTCTGTATTCAGCCATAAATTCCTATATGGAATTTGGATGTCTCTATAGTATGATATCTGCCACTTGAATAGTGCCTGATAGTTCACATGTCCCAAACCGGAAGGATATATAGTATATAACTAGACTAAGTGGGACCCGTTGGGTCCCTGTCACACGGGAGGTCTGCTCCCCCAACGCAACCCGTTCCCTAGCGCAATATTCCACCACTCACCCATTCCCCCAACGTAACCCGTTCCCCCAACGCATCATTCCACCACTAACCCATAGCCCCCAACTGCGCAGGTGGGGCTCATTTCCCCTCATCCCCCAGCTCTCCCTCCCCCCCTCCGTCCGCCCTCTTCTTTCCCCTCTCCTCCTACCCTCCTCCAATCCCTCCCTCACCTCTCCCTCCCTGTCCTTTCCCCTACTGTCACTCCCTCTCTCCCTCCATAACTCCTCTCCCCTCCACACCACCCTCCTATCCCTCTATCCCCCACCTCCCCAACTCCTCACCTCCCCCTACCCCCCCCCACTATATCTCCTGACCCCACTGCCCTCCTGTCCTTCTATACCACACTCCCTACCTCCTTCATTCCCCCCTCCTCTCCCTCTATTCCCCCTCCTCCCCAGAACTCCCTCCGCTCCTCTTCACCCTCCCTCTTCTTTCCCCTCTACCCCTGCCCTCCCCAATCCCTCCCTCACCTCTCCCTCCCTCTCCTTTCCCCTACCCTCAGTCACTCCCTCCCTGCATAACACCTCTCCCCTCCTTACCGCCCTCCTATCCCTCTATCCTCCACCTCCCCCACCTCGCCTACTATCCCTCCTCCCCTCCCCCACTGCCCTCATCTCCCTCTATTCCCCACTCCCTGCATCCCCCACACCCCCCTCCTCTCCCTCTTTTCCACCTCCTCCCCCCTCTCCCTCCCCACCCCCTCCTCTCCCTCAATCCCCCCATCTCCCTCCTCACCTCCCCAGGATCTCGATGTAAACCACCGCGGCCCCATTTTCTCCAGAGGCGGTGTCCTACTTTGCCTTGGGTGCCGCTCCTCTTTGTACAACATTGCATTTCAATCCATTACTCTGGTATTTGCCTCATTTTTAAAACTGTACTCCATTTTAGATTGTGGCCAACCTGCAGTGCAATAATTTAATCGGTACATTCTTACTTCCTTCATTAGTTCCTGATCTTTTATACATTTAAACATTGGTAGATCTTACATAATTCATCTTTCACTTTAAAATAATGAGAATCTTTACTAATTATCTGCACAACTAGTCCTTCAGTGGTGTGCTAATGGAGCAACTTGCTATTTTTTTAATAGAACTGATTCTCAATCCCATTATATTTGGCATGCTCAATCCAGATTATTTACATAATCAGGAGAATTCTATTTTTGCCATTTGTCAGGAGAGGAAGAGTTAAAGCAGAAAGGTTAAGACAGACAGGAAATCATAGATTTTAATACCACTTCTTTTGATGGCAGATCAGAACCAGGAGGAGCATATTATCAAATACGAAGTAGGACACAGAAAGCTGTGGTAACTCAGCAGGACAGGCAGCATCTCTGGAGAGAAGGAATGCGTGACGTTTCGGGTCAAGACCCTTGTCGACTCGAAACGTCACCCATTCCTTCTCTCCAAAGATACTGCCTGTCCCGCTGAGTTATTCCAGCTTTTTGTGTCTATCTTCAGTTTAAACCAGCATCTGCAGTTCCTTCCTAATTGTTATCAAACGCATTGGTATCTGCTTACATGGATTCCATTGTTACTGCTAATCTCTTGCTGTTATACCCATGTACTAAGTTTTTTTTTAAGCTTGTAAGTTTAATGATTGTCAGTTAAATGTATTCTTTATAATTAACCAAGAGTGCTCCTCCAGGCCCAACAAAAATAGACCAGGTTTCAGTTGTAGATTTGACCTTTCTCCCTGCTACAGAACCTGGCAAAATCATCCTGTCCCAATCCTACAAACTCATCACCAGCTTCCAGCTCCACATCTACCTTAAACTTCCACAGGGGATTTAACTGCTGGTATCCTATTCCTGGTGTTGGAACATGTTGGGCTACCTGATCTTTGTTGCTAATCAACCCTCTGCTGTTTTCACTTTCTACTAGAAAAAGCCCAGGAGATGACTGGCACACTCAAATGAAATATGGAACTTCAAGCCCACAGAGCCTCGAAATCAAACACAAGTGTAACATGCTTGGCCTCAATCAACTTGTGCAAACCATTTCACAAAAAATTATTTAATGGCACCACCTGCTGGCAGAATACTTCACTGAAGTGTGATAGCTCTGTTTAAATCAACATTGCAAAAAACATTATAGAGCAGTGACAGCGAACGAAAGTGGATCATCATATAATTTCAGAAAATTACATCTCTGGTGAATGTACTTCAAATGTGTACATTTATTTAGAAAATATCTAGTGCAATTTTTTAACCAAGAAATCTCCATTCAGGCATATTCTCCAGAGTCACAAACTCAGAGACTTCAAAAAATAACTGCAACATTAAAATGGTCCATAACACTATAAAATGGTTAGCAACTAGGAGATCCAGCAGAACTTGGTGGACCGAGCGCAAGTGTTCGGCAAAATGGTCACTTATGGGCCAGTCCCACTTAGGCAATTTTTCAGGCGTCTGCCGGTGACTGTCAAGTTGCAACTGTAACGGCGACCGTCAAAGTGGAACACACACAAACACATCGCAAAGGCGGGGGACAGGGCAAGCGGGGGGGGCGCTGTCTGAAATTCACACTGTGCAAAACCAATATGATACAGACACACACCGCGATGAACAGGAAGGTTGGCGCTGTAATTAAGACAGCTAGCACAGTGTACGATAAGTCCTTTAAAAGAGGAGGGGGGAGGGGAGGGGAAGGGGGGGGAGGGGGAGAAGGAGTGGAGACAACTTTTAAGTAGCTAGAGATACACGGCTGTGAAGTTCGGCGGACATTTAACACTACCGGTCGGTTATCCTTGGTTCTGAAAACTACTGCTTGTTTTTTTTCCCCAATGAGCCAATGAAATTCACCGGTCAGCTTCTTAAAAGTTGTCTCCACTCCTTCTCGCCTTCTCCCTCTTCCCCTTGACATTCGCCGGCAGTCGTCTGGAAAATTGCCTAAGTGGGACAGGCCCATTAGTTTTGTTGGGAAGGGATGAAATGCAACAAGGAGTTGTGGAGGGAGCGGTCTCAGAAGGAGGAGAAAAGAGGTGGGGATGGGAAGGTGTGACTGGTGGTGAATCACACTGAAGGTGGCGGAAATGTCGGAGAATGATGTGTTGGATGTGGTGACTGGTGGGGTGAAACATAAGGACCGAGGAACTCTATCCTTGATCCGTCTTATTTCTCAATCCCTCTCTCATATTATTTTTTAATACATATTTATCAATAGCAATTAGACAATGCTAGTTGCCCCTAATCAGAGGCAAATGTTAAAACTTAACCATATAGGTATGTGTGTGCGGTCACAGAGAAACCATACCAGGTAAAATTATACATTTGGGTGAACCAGATGTACAGTTCTGGTTGCGCCATTGCTGGAAGGATGTGGAGGTTTTGGAAATTGTGCAAAGAAGGTTTACCAGAATGATGCCTAGATTATGGGGTATTGGATACAGGGAGAGATTGGATGGATTATTTTCTCTATAATGTCATAGTTGCAGGGAGATCTGATAGATGTATATAAAATTATGAGAGGCATAGATGTGGCAGAGTCGGAACCTTTTTTCCAGAATGGAAAAATCAAATACCACAGGGCATAGCTTTAAGAATAGAGTTGCAAAGTTTAAAGCAGATGTGGGGGGCATGTTTTTTTTCCACAGAAGGTGGTGACTACCTGGTGGTGGGCCTGTACTTGTGCTGTACTATTCTATGTTTTACGTGGTTGATCCATCACAGATTGTTGGTAATGTTCTATGTCATCCTTCGCTTAATATTGTACCTGCTTGTTAACTTCCTCAGATTTATGCACAAAAATAATCAGGCTCCATGAAACAGCAACTTTTTCCAGTCAACTGCTATTTAAATATATTCTGCTTTTTTAATTACTCCTACCAAAATATGCAAATTCACATTTCTTCACATTATACATCTGCCTTGTTCCGGTCTATTGATTTACCCTACCTTCCCATCCCTTTGAAGCTTCTCTGCATCTTCAGATCACTTGGTTCTATATTGATAGCAAATGCAATGATTTTAGACTTAATATCTTCATCAGAGTATTAAAATAGATCATAAAAAGCTGACACCCAAGCTCTAATCCTTTTCACAGCCCAATAATTAAGCTGAAAACGACTTATTTTGACCAATAATCCTCAATTGACCGTATTATATTACATCTAATACCGTGGACTATACTTTTATCAAATGTCTGTTGTAAATCTAAATAAACATCCTTATCTACTTTGGCCTTAATAGGCCATTCTCACGTTGCGAGTTGACACAAGAGGTAACCCGAGTTAAGGGCTCGTGGTTGTGTACGATATACCAAGTGAAAGATCAAGAGGTTAACCGAGTTCCCACGGGTAGACAGCAGTTTCCCGTTTACTTGTCATTTCTGCGATCTGACATTTTCGTCTCCCGAGTTAACCAGTTCCTGTCCCGTTAAACTTGAGCGAACATTGTCTACTGACGTGTTGTAAAATCATCATGTGGTACAAATGATGTGACGTGTTTTCTTCACACACTAGAAAATCCTCCCTTGGTTGAATTGGCTCATTTGGAGACATGTCTGCAATAAGGCTTTTCGAGTCCAGGATGATGGTGTTTTTTATTCAAGTGCTGTATGCAGCAGCCATTTGTGTAATGCGAGGACGCTTGCGTGAAGGCAGAAGGGTGAGATTAATAAAAAGGAGAATTAAGAGGAAGTCTCACTGGGTGAAGCCCATCTTTCAAAGGAGATCTCTATATGGACAATATGAAAAGCTTCTACCGGGGAGGCAATCTGCAGATTTCCTTGATCACCTTTTCCCTGCTCCAAGGAGCCCACAGGCAGTGTTGACTTCTCCTGTGGCATCTCCTGCTGCCTCTCTACCTGCCTCTCCTGTTGCGTCTCCTCCTCCTCCTGCATGACAAAAGCCTTATTGGCATGTTTTGTTCCCTTTCTTTGGACTTTTCTTGGAGTCATCTCTACAAGTCTTCCTCTTAAAAAGATTCTCCAGCAATGAGGTGAAACGCCCTCGATGGACCCAGGTCACGTGGTGATATTGAAACCACCTTTTTTTACTCATCTTTTTTTCCCCTCTGTCCAGCTGCCGGGTTCACCGTGCCCAGGACTTCCCACGGTAGACTCAAGAGTCACTAAGGTTAACGCACGGGCCACTACGTTATTAAAATTCTTAACCACAAGAGTAAAATTGACTCGTGGAAAATTTCAAACATGTTTGATTTTTGGCAAGAGTAGACAAGTTACACGAGTACCTGCCGTTAGCGCCACGATGCACTACGTTGCGTTCACGAATGCCTTACGCTAATCGTACGTTATTACCATGAGGTTTAACTCGGGTTACCTCTTGTGTCAACTCGCAACTCATTTGTCAAACATATGTAGCATATGTACAAGTTAAGATTGCTGAAAATGAAGCATGCTCATATCAAATTCTTGTTTGCATATTCTACTTACCCCTCACAATCTAAAAAGTTGAGGTAAGCATCTCCTTATTCTAAGGACATAACCCAGAATCTTTTTCGTGTCAGTGTCATTTCTGACAAGGCCCTGATTTCTGCATAATATAGCTGTAGATTGGCTATTTCATACTAGCCAACTATAGTGTTTGTTAGTGGTGATTCTGCCTATTATGTACTGCATATTATCAAGAGGTTGCTCACGCTAGTTAGAATGAATAGCAGCTCGGAGATGTGATGACTGCAGATCCTTGCTGTATGTAGATTTAATAAATATGTGTTGTATCTTGATGTGTGTTCGAGTCGACTCATTACATGGTGTCAGAAAGTGAATCTTGCCCACTCCGCTCATGTTTATCCCCTCCCCCCCCCCCCCCCCCCCCCCGAGGTGTGTGCATCTGTTCTGCTTAATTTGGCAGGACCTGAAGCAATGAATTGTGCTGACAACTTCACTTTTGCTCCTGCTGTTTTGGAAGATGTCGGTCAGGTCAGAGTGCCTGCTGAAACAATCGATGACCCTGCGGTTTTGTGCTTTACGGGATGAACTCACCCGGGTTAAGCTTGTAGGAGGAATGCTTGACAGCAAGCTATGAGGTTAGCTCCTTCGCAACACTGATTTAACTGATTTAACCCCAGAACATGCCTGTCGTATTTCTGAGATAACGTCTCCCCATACTGACTCTGTGCCCTTCAGTCAAAGTTCGCAGCATGATGTTAATCTTACAGATCTCTCCCCTCACAACCCCCGCACTGGGTCTGCAGTTCGTTGTCAAAATTGCAACTATTTCCATGCTACGTATCGTCAATTCTGTGCTGCCTATGGGAAAACCTGTAAAGAAATTAAACCACTTGCAAGAAAACCTGCCAGAAATTAAACCACTTTGCTCGGCGCTGTCGTTCCCATGTGACTCCTGTAGCTTCAAGGACAAGCCTGCACCTGCTTCAACATGAGTTTACTGATAATGACTTCCAAGAGCTTGACTCGCAATACCCCGCACCGTTCTAAGAGAGTACAGATACCAGTTCTGCCATCCACTCTCTCCTCCCTTCGTCTAACAAGCAACGTGACCCTGAGGTAACCATGTTTGTGAATAACAAGCCTTTGATCGCAAAGATAGATACTGGCGCCAAATGCAATATCATCTCATTAAGAGAGTTTAAAAAAATTCGTAATGCTGAACATATTGATAAGGCCTCTGCAACGCTTCAGGCTTACGGGGGAGAAGTACTACACCCACTTGGACAAGCTGATTTAAAGTGCACCATCGACAAACAGACCCATACCATACCGTTTTATATTGTTAAGGGAGATACAGAGACTTTGCTCGGTATCAATGCATGCCACGATCTAGGCCTGGTTTACTTTGGCCGCGCGGTCCATAAACTCTGTCTCGCTGACGGGCCTACACAACAGCTACTCTCTCAATGTAAAGACCCGCAAGGCTCGGTGCTGGGACCGCAGCTATTTACAATATACGCCATTGATTTGGATGAAGGGATTCAAAGTAACATTAGCAAATTTGCAGATGACACGAAGCTGGGTGGCAATGTGAATTGTGAGGAGGATGCTATGAGAGTGCAGGGTGACTTGGACAGGTTGTGGGAGTGGGCAGGTGCATGGCAGATGAAGTTTAATAGGGATAAATGTGACGTTATCCACTTTGGTAGCAAAAACAGGAAGGCAGATTACTATCTAAATGGCGTCAAGTTGGGAAAAGGGGAAGTATAACGGGATCTGGGGGTCCTTGTACATCAGTCTATGAAAGTAAGCACAAAGGTACAGCAGGCAGTGAAGAAAGCGAATGGCATGTTGGCATTTATAACAAGAGGAATCGAATATAGGAGCAAAGAGGTCCTTCTGCAGTTGTACAGAGTCCTAGTGAGACCACACCTAGAGTATTGTGTACACTTTTGGTACCCTAATTTGAGGAAGGACATTCTTGTGATTGAGGGAGTGCAGCGTAGGTTTACAAGGTTAATTCCCGGGATGGTGGGACTGTCATATGCTGAGAGAATGGAGCAGCTGGGCTTGTACACTCTGGAGTTTAGAAGGATGAGATGGGATCTCATTGAAACATATAAGATTGTTAAGGGTTTGGATATGCTAGAGGCAGGAAACATGTTCCCGATGTTGGGGGAGTCCAGAACCAGGGGCCACAGTTTAAGTATAAGGAGTAAGCCATTTAGAACGGGCTTATCTGGCAAGAATGTGTTTTTCAATAACACAGCCCAAATTAAATTTCTGAACTGAGCACAGATTGAAGCTCAAAGTCGCAGGCTCATTGCCAAGTCCTTCAGCCCTGATAATTATGAGACTGTCCCCTTTTGAAATGGCCATGATATGATGCACCTGTCCAACATTATATGACCTATTATTTACACATATAACATATAACTAACTAACTAATTAACTACTTACGCGCAATAAACTCGTAAGGAAGGGTATACCTTTTAAATTAAAGAAATCCATATCTGATAAAGAGGGAAGATACGTGATAGTCACGGGAGAAATTTACAATACGCCATTAACTATGATAAATATTTACGCGCCTAATTTTGATAACCCACAATTTTAAAAGAAAATAATAGATTTAATCGCAGAGCATAATTATCAAAATATAATAATGGGGGGAGATTTTAACTGTGTTATAGATCCATACTTAGATAAATCAATAAAGGTAGGGAAGCGTCTTGTTAAAACTAAGACCTGTGAATTTTTAAATACATATAATAAATAACAACAAAGCTGATGTTTGGAGAATAGGAAATCCAAGTGGTAGGGAATATTCATTTTACTCATCAGTTCATAAAACTTATTCACGAATTGACTATTTCTTATTGTACACAAAATTAATCCCGTATACGAATAAACCATCATATCATAATGGTATTATTTCTGATCATTCACCATTGACTTTTATACTTAAAATTGAGGGAACGCCGGGTATAAAACCTTTTTGGAGATTCAACGCACACATATTAAATAACCCGCAGGGCTATGAGTATATAAAAGAACAAACAACATTTTTTTTCGAAATAAATGACACGCCGGGTATTTCTGCACTGCTATTATGGGAAACCTTCAAGGCATATATTCGCGGTGTCATAATCTCTTACCAAAGTTTTCAAAATAAGGAAAATAAAAGAGAACTTCAGCGGATAGAACAGGAAATAAAATTACTAGAACTGGAAAATGCAACTGACCCAACCATAGATAAACGTAATAAGATAACTTTATTGAAATATAAAATCAATAGAATACTTCGAATTTGGGGATAAGCCACATAAATTACTTGCGAGGCAACTGAAGCAACAAGAAAAGGAAAAAACTATCACTAAAATTAAATCGGATAAGGGTGAGTTTCTAACACTACCAAAGGATATTAATAAGAGGTTTGCCCAATTTTATCATAATTTATATACATCTAAAATAAATACAGATGTTAGTAAAATTACAAATTTTTTAGATAATTGTAATCTCCCAAAATTGGATAGTTTAGAACAAGAGCAATTAGGAGCACGGATTACTAGTGAAGAAATAAAACAAATAATAAACTCACTGAAAAATGGGAAGACCCCAGGACCAGATGGTTTTAGTAATGAATTTTATAAAAGATTTCAGGAGTCAATTATACCAAGATTATTCAATTTATACATGCAGGCTTATACCGAAAATAACCTACCAGAAACCCTAGCAGAAGCAACAATAACGCTTATACCAGAAAAAGATAAAGATTTAGATGAACCGGGTTCTTATAGAGCTATTTCACTTCTAAATACGGATCAGAAAATTTTAGCAAAGATTCTAGCTAGAAGACTAAATAATTATATTAACAATTTAATAAATACGGATAAAACGGGATTTATACCCAAAAGACAATCATTTAATAATTTGAGAAGGCTTTTCAATATAATGTACTCTCACAATGAGGACAATGAAGATATTTCAGTTGTTACGCTGGATGCAGAGAAGGCATTTGATCAAGTAGAATGGCAGTATTTATACAAGGGACTCCAAAAATTTAATACGGGAGAGAATTTTATTAGATGGGTTAAACTACTTTACGATAGACCTACGGCAAGAATATTAACTAACAATATGCTATCTCCAAAATTTTACTTATCAAGGGGTAATAGGCAAGGTTGTGCCTTATCACCATTGCTATTTGCCCTTATGATAGAACCGCTGGCCGAAAGGATTAGAAATCACCCGAATATTCACGGATATAACACTAAGGACTCAAAGAATAAAATGTCATTATACGCTGATGATATCGTTTTATATATTACTAATACACAAACGAGTATACCCACATTATTAACATTAATTGAGGAATTTGGCTCTTTTTCAGGGTATAGAATAAATTGGAATAAAAGCGAAATTATGTCTTTAAAACCACAGGATTCGAGACACTTACTAAAATTACCCTTCAAAATTGCAACAGAAAAATTCAAGTATCTGGGTATTCAAATTACGAGAAGACACAAATCATTATTTAGTGCCAATTTTATGCCACTATTAAATAAACTGAATGATATGATTACATTTTGGAAAACGCTCCCGCTCTCATTGATAGGTAGAATTAACGCTATAAAAATGACTTTCTTACCACAATTAATATATTTGTTTCAAGCGATCCCAATATATATTCCAAAATACTTTTTCAAAAATTTTGATTCTACTATCACTAATTTTATATTGGATTACAGAACACACAGAATTCAACGAAAGCATTTGTGTAAACCTAAAGAAGTTGGGGGTTTATCATTACCTAACTTTATGTATTACTACTGGGCAGTGCATATTAAGAACATAATGTACTGGTTGGATAGTTCCACTCAGCAGTTGGAGTGGATAAGAATGGAGAAAGAGGAGTGCTATCCGCACGATATAGGAACGATCTTGCTCTCACCGATAAAATTGAATAGTATAATATATAAGAAGAACCCAATTACTCACAATACAATAAGAATTTGGGAACAAATAAAAGTATCCTTGAAATCAAATAATCTATCAGTACTAACCCCACCAGTGAACAATCCCGCATTCAAACCATCTCTCATCGACAAAACATATCAACAATGGGATAGACTGGGGATTAGGAAAGTAGGGGATATGTATGAATTGGGCAAACTGTTATCATTTCAACATTTAAAATTTAAATTTAAACTGAAGGATAATCAATATTTTAAATATATACAGATATGTGACTTTATGAAGAAATATATACATAGATTTCAAACTATATTTTTAGACCCTTTAGAAGAAGCAATGAATATTAAGCTGATTCACAAAAACTAATATCATACTTTTATAATAATATATTAAATAGAGAATTACCCTCAACAGAAGCACTAAGAGAAGATTGGGAACATGAGCTAATGATAAAAATCTCGAAGGATAGATGGGAAAAGTATCTGATTAGCACACATAATTGTTCTATTAATGCAAGACATAATTTAATTAAATTCAAATTATTACATAAACTATATTATTCAAAAACGAGGTTGAATAAATTTTATCCAAACGTCTCTCCCAGATGCGATAAATGTTTGTTTCAAAACGCTAAAATAACACATTCATTTGTAGGATGTACAAAGTTGAATAAATTTTGGAGCGATATATTTGATATATTTACAAAGCTTTTTAAGTCCACAATAGAACCTAAAACGGAATGGATTATATTTGGAATAATAGTAGAAGATATCAATTTAAATAAAGACCAAAATTTTTTTTAATTATGGGTTAATAATTGGAAAGAAATTGATACTTAAATTTTGGAAAAATACAACCATACCAACTGTTAAAATGTGGTTTAGGAATATGATGGACATAGCACGCCTTGAAGAAATGAGACTCCGACTAATAGATAAATATGACCAATTCTTAAGGAGTTGGTCTCCTTTCATCGACTTTTTGGAATCATGTGATGCAGCGGTACCGTAAAGATTGCTGATTTCAGTTCATGCCGTGGATAGATCTACTTCTCCGAATAAAGATTTGAAAATTTCTCTTTTAAGGGGCCTTCTCTCCTATTTCTACTTTCTACTTTCTCTTTTTTTTATATACAGGGTACACACTTCACGTTTTTCTATTCTCTACCATCTATTTTTCCTCTTTTTCCCCTTTCTATTGTTTTCTTTTTCTTGTCTTACTTCCCTTCTCAAAACATAAAAGTAGAGGTTGTACATAGAATGGATTACGGTATGACATAGTTGGCACCTAAAATTAGGTTCCACTGTACTGTTTTGTACTGTATTAACTTCTAATAAAATAAACAAAACATTAAAAAAAAAATATAAAAAAAAAAAAAAGAACGGAGACGAGGAAACACTTTTTCTCACAGAGAGTGGTGAGTCTGTGGAATTCTCTGCCTCAGAGGGCGGTAGAGGCGAGTTCTCTGGATGCTTTCAGGAGAGAGCTAGATAGGGCTCTTAAAAATAGCGGAGTCAGGGGATATGGGGAGAAGGCAGGAACGAGGTACTGATTGGGGATGATCAGTCATGATCACATTGAATGGCGGTGCTGGCTCGAAGGGCCGAATGGCCTACTCCTGGACCTATTGTTTATTGTCTAACTGTTTACCGATGAGCTTGGCAAGTTGCCTATCAAATACCACATTGCTGTTGATTCCAAAGTTACTCCTGTGGTCAGAGTGCCACATCGTGTGCCGTATGCCATGCGCGACCGAATACACACTGAACTCAATCTCATGGTCTCCATGGGTGTTAATGCTGAAGTTACTGACCCGTCTGACTGGGTTTCCACCATGGTCGTTGCAACAAAGAAAAATAATGAGGAGATCCGTATTTGCATAAACCCCAGAGATCTTAACACTGCCATCAAACGCCCGCATTACCTAATGCGAACGACAGAAGATGTTGCTGCCCAGATAGGCAACGCAGCAGTATTCTCAGTTCTGGATGCCAAAGGCTCATTTTGGCAGATTCCACTGGACCCAGACTCGTCCAATCTTGTTACGTTCGGCACCCCTTTTGGCCGATACAAATTTCTGAGAATGTCCTTTGACATCAACTCCGCCAGCGAAGTTTTCCAGCGCACTATGGAACAATTGTTTGCAGAATACCCATGCGCTATCATTGTTGATGATTTTCTCGTCTACGGACGCGATCTGGCTGAACATGACGCCAATCTGAAGGAAGTACTTGACCGTGCCAAAGCCATTCATCTCAAACTCAATCCCCTGAAGTGCAGGTTTCAAGTTACTTACATAGAAAATAGGTGCAGGAGGAGGCCATTCGGCCCTTTGAGCCAGCACCACCATTCATTGTGATCATGGCTGAACGTCCCCAATATAGAAAATAGGTGCAGGAAGTCATTTGTTCACAAGTGATGGTCTCAAACCAGACCTGTCGAAAACTACAGCTATCAACGAAATGTCTGTTCTTACTGACGTCATGAGCTTACAAAGGTTCCTCGGAATGGTCAACTACCTGGGTAAATTTATTCCCAACCTCAGCGACATATCTTCCCCTATGAGAACCGACACACAAGGTCGGAGCGTGGTCCTGGTACACGCAGAACCAAACAGCTTTTGACACTCTCAAATTGCAGCTGGCCAGCTGGCCCCCACTCTCGCCTACTTTGCTTTGGAATCACCAGTAACGCTCACCTGCGATGCGTCCCAGTATGTAGGTATGTTGCAAAACTTACCTTCAGCGGCGCTGCAGTTCTGCCGCTGCCCGTGTGCGCGACTTTGGCACCTTTGAGAGGGGGGCGGGTTTAAAACGCGATTTTCTCTAGGCTGTTGAAATCGATGTTGTTCAGCCTACTTAGTTGCTAACGAAAAATCACTGCAGAATTCGTTCGCTGCAGCTATTTTTAAACTAAATTGGGTTATTTAATTGTTATAGTAGATTAAAAATCATCCTCTAAAGCCGCGAACCCCGACAACGGGACGGATCTCATGTAGGGACAAGGCAAGGTAGGTTGTTTATTTTTACATTTTAAAGGGCTTCTTAAGATCCCTTTATACAAAATTTTATGTTGCGAGTAGCTGACTTGGGGGCCCATTCAATCCCACAGTATCTTTCATGCCATATGGGCTTCAAATCCACCGCAATGGCAGCATTCCAAACCAGCGCGTTCCACAAAATCCCACTCGCAAGCTGATTTAAATGGCCAATAATTTACAGCAATTGAACACTAAATCCCTTCCATTTGATCTATAAATTAATGTCAATGAGATTTAAAAATCATGTTTTATTGTGAATTCTTGTGTGAATGTTCTTAGACACTTAGGCTATTTAAAAATGTTAATCTTTCCTTAAGAAATGGATAGATGTCTAGTAATTGAAATTTGGAATTTTGGAATTAGCTACAATTGGGTAACTAACTAATTATATGCTTTAATTTCAGGTCATCCAAGTAAGATTGTTTAATATTTGTTTCAGAATGCTTCAATCTATAATAACTGAAAATTTATTTCAGTTCTCTTAATTTTTAATAAAGTTATGGGCTTTAGACTGTTCTTGATCACAGCTTTTGTGTTAAGTCAATGGAAAATCAATAGGGAACAAGATGCTAATTTCCGAGTATGAAAATGGCCATAACCTTTTTAATACTGAAGATATGAAAGTGAATTAGGTGTCAAATTAAACTTCTTTTTATGCTTTATCTGATGGGATAAATTGCAGACTTGATTTTTAAAATCTCAAAATTTTGTAACATTGCTATAGTATGGGCTACGCACAGCGTGTCTACAGACTACTATCGATGGAAATTTCAAGCCCGTTTCGTACGCCTCCCGTATGCTGACTGATACTGAACAGCGTTACGCCCAGATCGAAAAGGAACTGCTTGCAGTAGTTTTCGCCTGCACTAAATTCAAGGACTTTATCTTGGGAAAGTCTGTGACTATCGAGACTGACCACCTGTTCACCATTTTGAACAAACCGATCCACGCTGCCCCAGCACTACAGCGAATGATGATGCAACTACAGCGATTTGATTTCAACATTGTCTACAAGAAAGGCAAAGATGCACAAAGCAGACACGCTATCTAGAGCCCCGCGTAAAACCAACGAACAACTCTCCGAGAAGGACCAATTCTCAGTAATGAAGGTTTCATTTGTGCCAACTGACAGTTTGAGCAGCCTAGCGCAACACACGGCTGCTGATGAGACCTTACAATTGTTGTCTGCAGTCATCCGGCACGGCTGGCCGGATAAGCAACACAACACCCCGCTCGAGACGCCCATACTTCCTGGTTCGCGATGAGGATGAAATTATTGTCAAGGGCCACAGGGCAGTGATCTTAGCAGCCCTCCAGGACAAATACTTTGACGACATCCTGGCGTGGAGGCAACCCTCCAAAGAGCGCAAAGCATGTTTTACTGGCCCGGAATGACCAAATACATACGTGAAAAAAACGAAGTTTGCGCTTTCTGCAAAAGCCTGATGCCACATCAGCAAAAGCAGCCTCTACTGCCGCACCCATTACCCCCTCTCCCGTGGTCCACGTTAGCCACTGACATCTTCGAATGGCATGGGAAACACTATCTGGTCCTTGTAGACTCTTACTCTGGCTGGTTCGAAATCGACTTACTTCAAATCACTACTTCTGAAGCTATAATCGAATAATTGCAGCGCCACCTCTCCGTGCACGGCTCCCTGCACTTATCCAGTCTGACAACGGCAGACAGTTCACCAGCCAAGCTTTTAAAAACTTTGCACAATGATGGGACTTTCAACATATTACCAGCAGCTCCAAATTCCCACAGTCCAATGGACTCGACGAACGTGCGGTCTGGAGTGCAAAACAACTCATGGAGCGGTCATACCTTGCCAAATCAGACATGTACCTGGACTTGCTCAAACTAAGGAATATTGCGCGGGATCCCATACTGGGTTCTCCTGCCCAACGACTGATGTCTCGCCAAACCCGTACCCCTCTGCCTGTGTCCCAGCAGCTTTTGCAGCCACAAGTTCATTCCCCGACTGCAGTTCAGAAGCAACAACAATCCAAATGTGACACGCGGAAACACTTCTTCGACAAGTCCAGCAAGCCACTTAAACCTCTCGCTCACGGACAAGTGGTCCGTCTCCAGACAAACAAAGGCTATGCACGTCTGGGACACATCTACGGCCCTGCCAAAGAGCCGTGCACTTGTTTGGTCGAAGCGAACGGAGCCATCTACAGACGCAACCGTCAACATATACTTCCAGTGAAGGAACAGCGTCCTGCGACTCTGTATCCTGATGTCTCGCGTTTCGTATACCCTCCTACAGTCGGTCCCGCGACCCCACTGTCACCTATTGTTCCCACTGTGGGCTCCCCGCGGCGTTTGGCGTCTAGCTCGCCTATCTCATCTTCCTCCCTGCCTGTCAGGCCGTCTGTTGTTTACCCCTTTCCCTCCCCGGATTTTTCTTCAATGAAAGGAGATGAGGCGGACTCCTACCGCACACGGCCCAGAAGGGTTTGCAGGCCACCCGTTAGATATAGCAACATTTTTTGTGTAATTCTGCAAATATATTATTAACATCCCTCCTATATTGCTTAGTTACCGATGCTTCTTTTGTTTCTACAAGGAAGGATGTAGATTGGCTATTTCATACTAGCCAATTATAGGTTTATTAGTAGTGACTCCGCCTACTATATATTCATATTATCAATAGCCTGCTTACGCTAGTTAGAATGAATAGCAGCTTGGAGATGTGATGACTGCAGATCCTTGCTGTATGTAGATTTAATAAATATGTGTTGTATCTTGATGTGTGTTCGAGTTGACTCATTACAATGACATTGAAGAAAAAAGCAACCCATCATTTGATCTAGCATGCTGCTTGAAAAACGAAACTTTGCACATGGTTCATGGAAAGGGGCAAGTCACCAGGTATAAGATGTGTCCAGCCAGCCAGGGATAACGCCTGAGATAGTGGCAAGACGTAAGTTTTGTTCCAAAGAACTCCAAGGAGGATCTTAATGACAAAAGGACAATGACTGATTGGCATACACAGTGAGATTCTTGGATAGGTCTGCCTGAAATGTCAAATATCACGGAGAACTCCTTATATATAACTTTGGCAGGGCATGCTATCAAGCATGGGACTGGTGACCAACTCCTTTTCTACACTTGCAGACCCAATCGTTATGCGTCTGCCAGCCTTCGTCTCAGAATCCACTACAGACTAGGTACAGGCAAGGTTGATTATCATTGGAATGGTAGATTCTTCTCTTATGCTCTCTTGCAATTCAGGGGTTTCCTGTGTCTAATCAACACTATGTGTTAGCAGCATGTATGTGACCCAAGACATGTACCTGGACATGTATGTGATAGAAAGCTTCATATCAGCCAGCATTACACGGCCATCAACCACAACTGCAAGCTCTGCATAATATTTTGCCATGTGCACAATGCACATCTATTCCATTTAATAAATTGTGCAATTTTATAACAGAAAATACTCAGGTTAGTTGTTTATTTCCCCTACACAAGTCGTCTTTTCAATGATATGTTACTAGACTAAGTGGGACCCGTTGGGTCCCAGCATCACACGGGAGGGCTGGTCACAAACGCAATATTCCACCTCTCCACCAATTCCAATACTGCTCGCCAGTGGGGGGGGGGGGCTGTCTGTTGCGCTAGTATGGGTGTTGCGGGCTGAAGGTACTGGTTTCCAGAGGGCTAGTATAGACATTGTGGGCCCTTTGGATGCTTGGGCAGGCATCCAACTGTTGCAACGATTCTAAAAGCCAAACCAAGGCAAACAATTGGGTTGCAGACACCCGACAACCAAAATTCATTTTGTGAACACACACTTGTTAAAAAAGGCGAGGCAAACAATTGGGCCGCAGACACCCGACAACCAAAATTCATTTTGTGAACACAAACTTGTTAAAAAAAAGCGAGGCAAACAATTGGGCCGCAGACACCCGACAACCAAAATTCATTTTTTGAACACAAACTTGTTAAAAAAGGCGAGGCAAATAATTGGGCCTCAGACACCCGACAACCAAAATTCATTTTGTGAACACACACTCGTTCGAAAAAGGAGAGGCAAACAATTGGGCTGCAGACACCCGACAACCAAAATTCATTTTGTGAACACACACTTGTTAGAAAAAGGAGAGGCAAACAATTGGGCTGCAGACACCCAACAACCAAAATTCATTTTGTGAACACAAACTTGTTAAAAAAGGGCTGCAGCCACTTTACAGCCGCACCGAGGGGACTCACTGTGGAGTAGACGTGCGTTCAGTGTTATTCGCAGCTCAGAGAGCCGTGACCTTCTCGCTTCCTGGTCTGGCAGACTGAGTGAGGCACGACACTTCCTGGTTTTATAGTCCCTCCCCCTGCCGCCAGCGGAGGCAGCAGAGAGAATGGGGAATTTTGTAAAAACATTAATATCTCTCTCATTTTTCATCTACGGAAAAAATCCTCTGCACTCATACGGCGGAGGGTGGCTCTGAGCGAGGTGGCCTAAAATGACGGCCGTAGGTGGCGGCGTTCTCTCGGAAATCGCAGCACAGTCAGCCAAAAGCGGTCAAGATCAGAGATTTAATAATATAGATGCTGTTGTAGTTCACAATTAAAATGTTGACCAATCTAGCACTTTTATCTTAGGAAAAACCAAGGTGCGCAAATATATGTTGAAAGCATATCTGTTGAATATATTCTGTTGTTTATGTTAGCACATATCTCATTAAGTACTTATCCACCAACAGCATCAAATACTTTTTTCAAATGTCCAATCCCACAAAATTCACGGAGGACACAAACATAAATAAAAAATACATTGGGCAAATGATTGTGCTATCTGACCTTCAAGTCAAGATTCCCAGCACTGTTGGTCACATGTAACACGTGATTTACAGGTTAAACACATTTGAGCACCTTAGTTCTCCCATTCCTCAGCGTAAAAGAAAATCCCTCTTTTCCTTCCAACTCATACATTTGATCTGAGACAAACTACAAACCATTTATCATGACATCTCTTTCATGGCTAATTCATGGTTATTTGACTATACTGTTCCTTGTACTCAATATCTTAACCATGTAGTTCACCGGGTGCCTAGAAAATGGATCTTATAGTGCATAGTAAATTAATTTTGTGATTTGCTATTAAAATGGAAAAAATAAGTTACTAATAAGGAGCAAGTTTTCATAGAGAAAATATGAAAAGGTTGGACAACTAGAACTAATTCATTAGCTCTTTTTAAAAATAACAAGTCTGAAATTCCCAGAGAACCATTTCATCAATGCAAGAGTTGCAGTGTAAGATTTCCAGGTCAGACATGGCATAGAAAGGTCTTAATCTAAAGGAAGAACTGCCTGGAAATCCAGGCATTGAGTATAGAAGTTGGAGGTCATGTTGCAGTTGTATAAGGCATTGGTGAGGCTGCACTTATAGTATTGTGTTCAGTTTTGGGCGCCATGTTATGAGAAAGATGTTGTCAAGCTGGAAAGGGTGCAAAGAAGATTTACAAGGATGTTGCCAGGACTCGAGGGCCTGAACTAAAGGGAGAGGTAGAACGGGGTAGGACTCTATTCCTTGGAGCACAGGAGGATGAAGGGTGATTTTATAGAGGTGTATATATCATGAGAGGAATAGATAGGGTAGACGCCCAGAGCCTCTTGTCCAGAGTAGTGGATTCAAGAACCAGATGACATAGGTTTAAGGTGAGGGGGAAAGATTTCATAAGAACCCAAGGGGTAACTTTTTCACACAAAGAATGGTGGGCATATGGAACGAGCTGCCTGAAGAGATAGTTGTGAGTGGTACTATTGCAACATTTAAGAAACATTTAGACGGTACATGGATAGGACAAGTTTAGAGGGACACTAGACTAATTGGGACACGTTGGGTCCCTGTCACACAGGAGGCTTGGTCCCCCAACGCAATATTCCACCACTCACCCATCGCCCCCAACTGCACAGGCGCAGCTCATTTCCCCTCATCCCGAGCACTCTCTCCCCCTCCTCTTCACCCTCCCTCTTCTTTCCCTTCTTCTCCTCCCCACCCCAATCCCTCTACCTCTCTCCCACTCCTTTCCCCTACCCTCAGTCAATCCCTCACTCCCTCCATAACTCCTCTCCCCTCTCTACCACCCTCCTATCTCTCTAAACCCCACCTCCCCCTATCCCCCCCACTATCCTTCCTCACCTCCCCTATCCCGCCCACTATCCTTCCTCACCTCCCCACTGCCCTCCTCTCCCTCTATTTCCTCTCCTCCCCACTCTCCCTCCTCACCTCCTCCCTCTTCTTTTCCCTCCCTCACCTCTCCTTTTCCCTACCTTCAGTTACTCCCTCTCTCCCTCCATAACTCCTCTCCCTTCCTTACTCCCCTCCTCTCCCTCTCTCCCCTCTCCTCTCGCACTCCCTCCTCACCTCCCCAGGATCTTGAGGTTGCCGCTCCTCTCCTTGCGCGCCTCGAATGATCCTCGGCCCAGCCTGGAAGCACCAGCCGGCATGTGGGCGGTGGGGGGATGGGAGGTGTGAGGGTGGGGGGAGAGTTCGGAGAAAAGACGGGGGAAGAGCCATGAGGGAGAGGGGGGTATTATGGGGGAGGGAGGCAGGAGCCAGCGAGGGGGACCAGAGGGGAAGGGGCTGGAACTGCGAGGCGTTGCGATGGCGGTGTGTTTGGGAGGCAGCTCCAGTAAAGACACGATGGCGCAGGAAGGGGCGGACCGTCCTGGGGAGTGACAGGAGAAGAGACCAAAACCCGAAGGAGAGATTGATCTGCGCACGCGGGTTTTTACAATATTTAAACCTCGCTAACATTTACAATATACTACCGATCGGAACAAAACTTGTTGTACTCGCACCACAGGAGAACGACGAGTGAGCTGATGAAGAATCGTAGCACTAACGCGTACCGTTTTTGCACAAATTTAAAAAACGCGCAAACCGGAAGAGCAGATGATCAGAGTTTTAGTTAAGACTCAACGACTGTGACACAATGAACGTAGGCTTGGTGAACCATGCACTTGAAGATTACAAGATATATCTACTTGTGTTTCTTGTTTTGACTTCGTATTAGTAATTGATCGATAATCTCTATGAAATATGAACATCTGCAAATTTGTCTTCAAACACTAATGGAACACTCAATATTGAAAGTATGAAAAAAGTAATTTCTATCTTTAATTTACACAAACATAGTGATCCATATATTAAGAGAGGCATTTGTAATATAGTGCAGGGTAAGCTATATTTATTAGTCGCAATGTAAGATTGAGTGAAGTTAGAGCGGGAGACATAAATAGTAGTGAATCGGATGCTAAGCCAAATAGTTCGTTTCTTGAGTCAGAACAAATACATGAATCAGCAGGAAAAGATTTTACTTTGTGCAGTGTGGGAGAATTGGTGAGCTGAGCCATCCATGCAGCACAGCTACAATGCCATCTATACATTTGCTAATGACACTATTGTGGTTAGTTGAATCATAGACAGTGATGGGTCAGGGTCCAGGAGAGAACAACATTTCCTCCTCGATAACCATCTACATATTTGTACCGTAAGGTTGTATGCTTAGCCCCCTACTCTACTCACTCTATAATTATGACTGTGCAGCCGGACAAAGTTCCAATTCCATCTTTAAATTTACTGACGACACCACCATTAATGGGTAAATTACGGATAATGATGTCAGAGTTTAGGAGGGAGATCGATCATAGTATTGAATGGTGCAAGAACAATCTTGCTCTCAACATCAGTAAAAGAAAGGAACTGATTGTTGACTTTAGACGAGGAAGGCCAAGGATCCACAAATCTGACCATCAACGGGTTGTTGGCAGAGAGAGTCAACAACTTCAAGTTCCTGGGCGTGATTATCTCAGAAGATCTGCCTTGGACCCAGCAGATTGATGCAATCATCATAAAATTCAATCTTTGCCTTTATTCCATTAAAAAATAAAGATTATTCAATATGTCAACAAATAATCTCTTGAACTTCTATAGTTTAGTTCAGCTTAGGGATACAGCGCGGAAACAGACCCTTCAACACAAGACCAGTATTCCCCGCAAACTAACATTATTCTACACATACTAGGGACAACTTACAATTTTATCGAAGCCAATTAACCCACAAACCTGTACGCATTTGGAGTGTGGGAGGAAACCTGAGCTCTCGGGGAAAACCCACGCAGGTCACGGAGAGAACGTACAAACTTTGTACTGTTCCTGAGTATGTGCTTATAATTTTCATGGCACCTATACTTCTCCATACTTGCGCATATGATAATAAACTCAATTTGAAACAGAACCAATCATAAAAGAAATGAGAAGAAACTCAGAAAGAATAAAGGCCAAGTACATAGAGGGGGCAAAAAACAAAGCTAGTCATGAAAAATAATTGTGAAAGAGAATATGAGACTATAGAAGATATAGAAACATTATGAGGATGCATAATGCAAGAGAAACTCCTGGGTCAGTGTATTTCACACACTTTCACTTTGACTATTTGGGTAATAACCAAGTATTGTTTGCTTACCAGAACATAGGAACAAAAGGAGAAAGAACAAGTTAACAACATACAATGCCTCTCATCTATTCAATAAGATCGTGGATGATCTGATCTTAGATTTAATTTCATATTTTTCCCTATAACCATCAACTCCCTTGGTGATCAAATGTCTGGCTATGCTAGCTGAGTATCTTCCTTGTCATCACATGAACTTCAATATGTAAAGGCATAAACTTCTCAAATGTCCACTAAGCTCCGTCACAGGAATCAGCCTAACCTTTATTTTAACTGGGGAAGGTTCCCAGCCTGAAATGTCACCTATCCATATTCTCCAGAGATGATGCCTACCTTGTTGAGTGACTCCAGCACTTTGTGTCTTTTATTTTGCAATCCATCACCTACAATGCCTTGTTTCTACTTCTTCTTTTAACTGCCTACAATACAACCATACCTCTCCTTAATTGAGATGACTAAAACTTCCAGGTGTCATCTTACTAATGCTAGGGACAATAATGGCAAAACCCATCTAATTTTATATTCCATTGCCTTGACAATTTAGGCCAGTGTTCTATCTAAAAAATAGATGCAGGAAATTCAAAACAGAAACAGACCTGATTATTTCTCCTTCGACAAATGCTGCTAGACTTGCTGAGTCTTTCCAGCGTTTTCTGTTTTTATTCAAACATTCTTTTTGCCTTCTTAACTACATGCTGTGCTTGCACGATAAACTTTATATATGGAGACACAAAGAAATATCTGTACTATGTCTGAAGAAGGGTCTCGATCTGAAACGTCACCCATTCCTTCTCTCCAGAGATGCTGCCTGTCCCGCGGAGTTACTCCAGCATTGTGTCTATATCTGTACTACAGCTCTTTTTCACCATTTAAACAACATTCTGCCTTTTTATTCTTCTTACCAAAGCAGAGAACCTCACATTTCTCCTCCAACATACCTCATTTACCTAATTGTTATCCACTTGCTTAACGCATCTACAGTATGTCCCTTCCAAAGTGCCTCACTTTAATCAACCAGCTATCTTCATAACATTTGAAAATTTGACAATACGGTGAATCTCTTTGTTTAAATCATGTATATCATAAATAATTCAGGTCCTGTCATTGAATCCCATGATATTTGTATAGCTATAGCTTGGTATACTGAAAATTATCCAGTTAGTCCAACTTTCTTTTATTAATAAATTAATTTTCTATCTACAGTATGCTAAGATATTACCATGCAAGTCACAAAGTCCTATCAATCAATAATCTAGAATTGCCTTCTAGAATGCTTCAGAGAAACTCAAATACACTGAATGTCCACTGAATTCCCATCAAGCATCCTGCTCGTGACATCCCCAAAGAACAATAATGAATAGTCAAATATGATTTCCCACCATAAACGATGGCTGTTTGATTGGATTAATATTTTCTCAAATTCCAGTTACAACTTCTTTAATATTGTTTCTAACATTTTTGAAAATGATAAATGTCAGGTTATCTAAAGAGCCTGTCCCACTGTACGAGGTAATTCAAGAGTTCTCCCGGGTTTCCCCTGATTCGAACTCGGAGAATTACGGTAATAGCCGCTCGTAGGTACTCGGGGCTCTCGTGGACATTTTTCAACATGTTGAAAAAACTTCACGAGCTTACCGCGTTTCCCGAGTATCTGCCGTTAGCGTTACGAGCCGCTAAGAGACGTCCCCGCTACGTACATTCTACGTACTTACCACGAGTTGATTTTTTTTTAAACTCGGGAGAGCTCTTGGGTAAACTCGTATTGTGGGACAGGCCCTTAACTCCCTCTTTCCTTGAATAGAGACATTACATTTGTTTTCAGCCATGATAACAAATCATAGATCAGCCATAATTGAATAGTGTAGTAGATTTGATGCGCTGAATGGCCTAATTCTGATCCAATGTCTTATGGTCTTATGGTTATTTACTCCGCTGTTGGGGCCTCACGAAATCCAGGTAATTTTGTCAGATCATAACTAATGCAACCATAATCTATTTTATAGCTCCAGAATGTAGGGCATTAGTTGAGGGGACTAGTTAGTCTTTATTCCCATTAATTCTCCAGTATCTTTTCCTTAGTAACAGCTATTATTCTATGTTCCTCCCACACCTTTATTTCCTTTGATTAGAGCATTTGTGAAGTATATTTGTCCAACATCTCCCCTATTTCCCAAAGTTTCCAGTTAATTCCACATTATTATCCAGTGAGGGACCAGCAGTCACCTTAGTTACTCCCTTTCTTTTTAGATACTTATGGAAACTCTTCATGCTTTGGAGCCTACCATTCACTCCCTCTATTTTTTGAGATATCATTATAGTTTTTATTTAATTCCACTCTAATTAATCTTCACAGAACTGTCTAACTTTCTATCAATATTATTTACCCTTAACTTACTTGCCAAGCTTTCATCGCTGATATTTTACAGCTGGTACTGCCCATTTCCCAACAATGTTCAAAAACAGGACTAACATTTTTGAGGAAAAGCTTGATGGTGCTTCCAGGTCAGGTCGAGGGGAGTTTCCTCCGCCATGGGTACCATGTAATCCCGTGCTACCTGCTTCATAGTTGGATAGTCGGCGACAAAACCGTCTCCCCCACCTGGTTTGCACGGTGAGGAGGGGGCTGTGAACCCCCAGCAGGACCAAAACAAGACCTGTCAAAGGGCGGATGAGCTTCTAGCGAACCAATGACCATCCACTGTAATCTACAGTAGAAGTTGCGATTACTGTCGTACATAGCATTGTAAGGATGCTCCTGCTCTCCACACCTCGAACATCTGGCGGTGAAGTGCCGTCCCTTCTACCTCCCGAGAGAATTCACCTCCGTTATCCTGACCGCGGTCTACATCCCACCCCAGGCAGACGTCCGTCTGGCACTGGAGGAGCTGCATGCCGTGGTCAACAAACACCAGACGTCTTACCCCGAGGCATTTACCACCATTGCTGGGGACTTCAATAAGGCGAACCTCAAGAAATCACTCCCCAACTTCCACCAACATGTCTCCTGCTGCACCAGAGGACCTAACACCCTCGACCACTGCTACACCACCATCAAGAATGCCTATCGTTCTATCCCTCGCCCTCACTTCGGTAAGTCCGACCATACCGCGGTGCTGCTTCTTCCTGCCTACAAGCAGCAATTAAAGAGCGCACCCCCAGAAGTGAGGACAGCACAGAGCTGGTCGGGGGGGGGGGCAGAAGAACAACTCCAGGACTGTTTGGAGTCTGTAGACTGGGCAATGTTCAAGGACTCGGCAACGGACTTGAACGAATATGCCACAGTCGTTACAGACTTCATAAAGAAATGTGTGGAGGACTGCATCCCTACAAAAACCTTCCGAGTGTTTCCCAATCAGAAACCTTGGATGAACTTTGAGATCCGCACTCTCCTGAAGTCCAGACACAGGGCATTCACATCCAACGATACAGTGGCCTACATGAAGACCAGATACGACCTTGGTAAGGCCATCAAAAAGGCCAAAAGGGACTTCTGCTCCAAACTGGAGGACGAGACAGATGTTCGGCAGCTGTGGCAGGGTCTGAATGCAATCACCTCCTACAAGGCAAAACCAGGAGGCAGCTCGAATGCCGGTGTAACATCACTCCCTGACGAGCTCAATGCGTTTTACGCACGCTTTGACAGGGAGAATACTGATGTGCCTTCCCGATCCCCCATTCGCTGTGATGGCATTTCAGTCTCAGTCACAGAGGCCGATGTCAGGAAATCCTTCAGAGGGGTGAACCCCCGAAAAGCACCTGGACCTGATGGTATACCCGGCCGTGTTCTAAAAACCTGTGCGGACCAACTGGCGGGAGTTTTTACGGACATTTTCAACCTCTCACTTCTGAGGTCTGAGGTCCCCACCTGCTTTAAAAGGGCATCAATTATACCGGTGCCCAAGAAGAGTAAGGTGACGTGCCTCAATGACTATCGACCAGTGGCACTAACGCCGGTGGTGATGAAGTGCTTTGAGAGGTTGATCATGGAGCAAATCAACTCCTACATCGACAAAAACCTGGACCCACTGCAGTTCGCGTACCGCCACAACAGATCAACGGTGGATGCGATCTCGCTGGCCCTCCACTCCGCACTGGACCACTTGGACAACAAAAACTCATATGTCAGGCTGTTATTCATTGATTACAGCTCGGCATTTAACACAATCATCCCCTCCAAACTGGTTACCAAACTCGCAGAACTGGGTCTCTGCGCATCCCTCTGCAACTGGATCCTCGACTTCCTCGTCCACAGACCAGTCTGTTCGTATTGGTGGAAATGTGTCAGCCTCAATAACAATCAGCACGGGAGCACCTCAAGGCTGCGTGCTCAGCCCCCTGCTGTACTCACTCTATACCCATGACTGCGTAGCGAACCACAGTGCGAACTCCATCATCAAGTTCGCTGACGACACCACTATTGTGGGGCGTATCACTGATGGGGATGATTCTTTCCTGGTCCGAGAACACGAACGCAATTATCAAAAAAGCTCATCAGCGCCTCTACTTCCTGAGAAGATTACGGAGAGTCGGATTGTCAAGGAAGACTCTCTCTAACTTCTACAGGTGCACAGTCGAGAGCATGCTGACCGGTTGCATCGTGGCTTGGTTCGGAAATTTGAGCGCCCTGGAGAGGAAAAGATTACAAAAAGTAGTAAACACTGCCCATTCCATCATCGGCTCTGACCTTCCTTCCATCGAGGGGATTTATCGCAGTCGCTGCCTCAAAAAGGCTGGCAGTATCATCAAAGACCCACACCATCCTGGCCACACACTGATCTCCCTGCTACCTTCAGGTAGAAGGTACAGGAGCCTGAAGACTGCAACAACCAGGTTCAGGAATAGCTACTTCCCCTCAGCCATCAGGTTATTAAACCTGGCTCGGACAAAACTCTGATTATTAGCAACCACTTTCTGTTATTTGCACTACCAGTTTATTTATTCATGTGTGTATATATTTATATCATGGTATATGGACACATTTATCTGTTTTGTAGTAAATGCCTACTATTTTCTGTGTGCTTAAGCAAAGCAAGAATTTCATTGTCCTATACAGGGACACATGACAATAAACTCACTTGAACTTGAACTTGAACTTGAAGGAACATTCCCGTCGGAAACCAGGACCACTGCGTTGCTAATGTTTTCAACGAAGATGAATGAATTGATGGTGCTTGGGGAAGGTTTTAACTAATTTGGCAAGGAAAATGGTACAGAATAGATGTACTGTTGAGTGGGTAGTGCAGTCAAATATTGAAATACTGTCAGACCAATAAGTCGAGCATAAATTGGCAGCAGTGGCGGATGGAGCAAAAGAGCGCTGCGTGTAAGTGGGCTGGGGCTCACCTCCCACCCTCTTGGATGATTCCTGTTTGGCTGTGGGACACGCTCGACAATGGAGACTGCATGAGACGTGGGGCAGCACGTTCATAGGTCGACGTGTCTGTATCATTGCATTGGTGGAGTTGGCTGCTGGAGACCCGGCAGCAGACTGGGGTTTAATTAGATCAAGCTTAAGTGGCCAAGCATGCGGATTGGATGCAGTCTCGGCAGGCGGAGCAGCGGTGGAGTACATCGACAACATTGCCTAGCCATGCCGACCCCTGCAACGTCAACCCAGTGTTGCTGCCTAGACAAAAGGTCAATATAAGACAAAAAAATGTAATATCTCTGAACATGAAGGATACAATTTGGCACCTGAAACATGGTGAATCTTGTGTACTTTCGCCAAAGGGTGGTGATCTGTGGAATTCATTGCCACAGATGGCTGTGGAGGTCAAGTCTTAGGTATTTTTAAAGCGAAGATTGACAGTTTCTTGATGAGTAAGGGTGTCAAAGGTTACTGGGAGAAGGCAGGAGAATGGGGTTGAAAGAGAAAAAAAAAATCAACCATGATTGAATCCTTGAATGGTCTCAAGGATCCCAATGGCCTAATTCAGTTCCTATGACTTATGAACTTATTGCCCCAGTGAAATATTTTATTCATCCACTCGATTATACCTACGCATGGTAAGATTTTTACTGATCTGCAATAACTTTGATTAATTAATTAATTTTAGTCTGATTACTAATCAGTCTGAAGAAGCAATCCAAAATGTTTCCTAACCGTTTTCTCCAGACCTGCTGAGTTACTCCAGCATTTTATATCTATCTTTGGTATAAACCAACATCTGCGGTCCCTTTTTATTACATTAAGATTTTTACTGATCTGTATGCAAACACGGAATTTCACTGTGCCTACATACGTGTGACAATATGGTACCATTGAATGTGCACAATAGGATATCCAAAAGGATTGCAAGACAGAATGCCAATTTTAATGCAAGCCCGACTAGTAAGGAGGATGTGCTGCTCAACACGTGAAAATATAATACTGCCTGTTATCAGCAAGTCACAGTTGACTGGAGGGCAGAACTGGCTACTCAATATTTCAGGTATAGTATCTTTTGGCATGATAGTTGGTGGATGGGACATGGATGTTAAAAGAGGATGCAATATTGATAAAATTCATTGCTGCGGTAAGAAGGGAGGATATCACAGAAGGTTGTTCAAATAAGACCATAATGATAGAACATATCATTGTGTAACGGAAAAGGTATTATGATGTCACAGGAGAATACTACAGACCTCTTAACAGTCAGCATGAGGTGGAGAGGCAGGTATATAGAAAAATCTCAGAGACACAAAAAAGTAATATGGTTATCATAGTAGGAGGTTTCAATTTCACCAATGCTAACTGCATTTTCTATGATTATTTTATTTTAGTGTAAAAGGAATGGAGGGGGTTGAACTTTTAAAGGACAACCAGAGAGGTTTTTGAGTCAGTATATATATATTCTGGATGGCTCAGTGGCAGCTAATCTTAAAGAATGTAGCAAATGGTTGGAGTGTCAATGGGAAGCTACTTGCAAATTGGCATACAACCAACAAGTGGAAAGTATTTAAATGTTAAGTATTAGAAGTTCAAGGCTAATGTATTTCTGTAGAGTGAAAGGAAATGATGGTAGGCTTGGGGAATTCCGGATGTCAAGAGATATTAAGGGCTGGATATAAAGGAACAGTATGACAAGTATAGAGAATTGAAAACAGGAGACTCGTTATTTCAAAAAGAGATCAGGAGCAGAAGGAGGAGCCTAAAATATCATTTTTTGGCAGGAATACAGAAAATCTTAAAACTTATTTTAAAGTATATTAAGTACAAGAAGGTAATTAGGGAAAGAGGAGGGCTCTCTCAGGACCAAAATTACAATGCATGTGTGACCAGAGGACATAGGTGAGGTCTTAAAGGAACATTTCTCAACCAAGGAAAAGAACATTATATGTGGAGAATTCAGGTGGAGGGGGTGGGTTAATGGTGAAATTCGGGAAAATATTGCATTACAAAGAAGCCAATAGGTACCTTATTGGGCTTAATGGGGAATAGATCTACAGGGTGCAATGAAATCCCAGATTTCTATGGAAAGTAAGGTTGGCGAATACTAGGATACTGACATAGATTATTAAATCTTCATTGGCCAAAAGTAAAGTCTCTGATGACTGAAGGATAGCACATTCACTACCTTTCTTCAAGAAGGCAGTAAGAATAATAGGGTTATAGTTATAGTAATAAAGAATTTGAACTTTTTTAATATCAACTGCATTTTGTACTATCATTTCATTTTAGTGTGAAAGGGTGACATTTTTTAAATACTTCACAGGTGCGAACCTAACATCAATGATAGGGAATTTACTTCTGAGGGATTAGAAAGGCTGAGATTAATTAAAGGGAGTCAAAAAGGCCTCATGGGCGGCACAGTGGCACATGTGTTGACTTGCTGCCTTGCAGTGCGAGACCCAGATTCAATCCTGAATAAAGGTGCTGACTGTATGAAGTTCATACATTCGCTCTGTGACCGTGTGGGTTCTCTACGGGTGATACGGTTTCCACCCATAATCCACATACAGGTTTGTAGGTTAATTGGCTCCTGTTATTTGTAAATTGTCCCTAGTGTGTAGGGTAGTGCTAGTGTATGGGGAGATCGCTGATCAGTGCAGACTCGGTGGCCCAAAGGGCCAAATTTAATTATTTAAATTTTTTTATTTACATTATAGTCAGACTATGCACTAAATGCACATTAATATAAACTATTACTCTTGAGTCCCCGAAGGAGTAGCTTTCCAGATATTTGCCAGACCAGTCAGTACATTCAATTTTACTCTACCCTTCCACTTTAGGCTGGTTTCATTTGTTGTGATGGATGAGAGCTGTGTTGGAAGACTATGACAATTCTACTTTTCACTGGCTGAACTGTGAGTTAATGGCATAGGTAAAGCCCCTGTCCCACTTAGGCGATTTTTTGGGCGACTACAGGCGACTAGGCTGTCGCCACATGGTGGCGGGGTGACGCCTGTATGGTCGTGAGTAGTCTCCTCAAGTCGCTTAAAGAGTCGTAATGTTTTTCTGGTCACCGCTGGAATTTGAAATGTTCAAAACCTTTCTGCGACTGTGGGCTTGACCTAGCTTGTCTTCTCCTGTCATGAATGCTGTCGTAGGTTGTCGCCAGGATGAAGCAGGTTGTCGCCAGGTGACGTTGGTTGTCGGCAGGTGCTGACTTCGGTGAATTACATTGGCGACTACCCACGTCAACCTACGTCAACCGGTGACAGATACCGGCGACTGAATTGTCTTCAGTTGTCGCCGACAGGTTCGTTGCTTGTCTTAGTTTGTTGCGGGTGCACGTAGGTTGACTTCGGTTGTCGCCTGTGTGGTCGTAGGTTGTCGTAGGTGTGGTCGTAGGATGACGCCCTAAGTCATGACGATTGGGTCGCCGGTTATCGGTAGCGTGACATCGACTAGGTGGTAGGTTGTAGTAGCTTGTCATAGACATTGTCATAGGGAGGGGTCCTGCCGCCCCTTTCTCGGCAACTTGCCACGACTGTGACAGTCGCCGGCAGTCGCCAAGAAAATCGCCTAATTGGGACAGGCCCTTAAGGATATTGCCAGAGAGCCACTGACAAATCAAAAGATGCTGACATCCTGTGAGATGATGCCACCTTCTGGCTCCAAAGTACCTTTAATACTTACCCTAGACCAGTGATTCCCAACCTGGGGCCATGGCAAATTTCAGGGGGGCCACAGAAACATTTGGGGATTTAGGGGGCCACAGGTTCAATGAAGGGGGCCACCTTTTTTTCCACTAATAATGTCGGGGGGGTCACAGAAAATTTAAAGAGCCCAAGGGGGGCATGAACTAAAAAAGGTTGGGAACCATTGCCCTAGACCATGCATCTAATTGTGATTGATGCGACTTATTCTGCTCCTGAATGGCAACAACCTATTTCTGGGTCACTGCTTCCTAATCTTAGAGTGAGCAGCAAACAGAGTTTTGAATGGGGTAGGAGTGTCCACTGAGAGATAAATACCTTATCTGGCCTCCACACAACTCCCCACAAACTGAAATCTACTACTTCAGTCAGTCGTTCGGTGGCTAAACTGATTGTGGTCGAATAGAAAAATTGGATGAACAACCAAGGGTTCACATTAAGTGTTAATTGGTTAACCTGTCACATAACGTTGCAAGGTTATGCTATGCCTTGTTACTTGTTTGCTCTACATATTAATGCTAAATTACAACAATCTCTGACAGCATTCAATGCTGCATATTTTAAGAAAGGCCAATTCAGATCTAGCACATGAAAGGAATAATTATTGCTTGCAGCTTTCATCAGCTACTGATGTAAGTTATCCCTGTTTTCCAGTTGCATGAGTAAATATTATGCAAATAAACTAAAACTTATTTTTTTGAGAGTGCAACAAAAGAATCTGATAACAATTTGTGCAGTTATAACCAAAAATGTTAAATACAAGAATCTGGAAGGCTAAAATGTGCCCAGGCAGAAGATGACATGCTGTTCCTTATGCTTGCATTGGGCCTCTTGGAACCATGTCAGACATCAAAGTGAGACTGAGAACTGCAATGACAGGCAAGTGGAAGCTTAAACAAGAAACATAGAAAATAGGTGCAGGAATGGGCCATTCGGCCCTTCGAGCCAGCACCACCATTAAATATGATCATGGCTGATCATCCATAATCAGTAGCCCCTCCCTGCTTTCTCCCCATATCCCTTGATTATGAGCCCGAAGAGCTATATCTAACTCTCTCTTGAACACATCCAGTGAATTGGCCTTCACTGCCTTCTGTGGCAGAGAATTCCACAAATTCACAACTCTCCGGGTGAAAATGTTTTACCTGATCTCAGTCCTAAATGGCTTAACCCTTAATTCTTAATCTGTGACCCTTGGTTCTGGACTCCACCAACATCAGGAACATTTTCCTGCATCTAGCCCGTAGCTTGGGTCATCCCTGTGGACCAAGCAAAGACTCTTCAATCAATCATGTAGATTCTATTCTCATATGCACAAATATGGTGAGGTACAGCTACAATTATTTTTTTGTTTGCAGCAGCAACAGAGGTATAGTGACTCAGACAACACGCATAAACATTAATTATAAAAAGTATACATAAATTACATAGAATTTCAAAGCACAGTGAAAAGGAAAAGACTGCAAAAAAACAAAACATTGGTGCAAAACATTTAGAAAAAAAGTCACTGGTATGCAAGAGGGGTCTGTCGTGTTCCATTGTTGATGCAGGATTAGGGTTGTGCAGGTAAATTTAAGAACCAAATGATTGTAGGAAAATACAGTAGCTGTTTCTGAACCTGGAGATGTGGTATTTCAGACTTCTGTACCACCTGCATGATTGCAGCAATGAGAAGAGGGCACAGTCCAGATGGTGGGCATCCTTGCTGATAGATGTCACCTTCTTGAGATAGCGCATCATGTAGACGGTTTCAATAGTGAGGAGGGCTGTGCCTGTGATGGACTGGTCTCAGTCCTTCACTCTCTGCAGCCTCTTGCATTCACATGTATTGGAATTGCAATATCAGGCTATGATGAAACCAGTCCGAAAACTTTATTTTGTAAATCTGCATAGATTTGTCAGAGTATTTGGTGACACACCAAATCACTTTAAGCTTCCAAAAAAGTAGAGGCGTTGGTGTACCTACTTTTGATTACATCTATGTGCTGGGCCAAGGACAGGTCACCCGAGGAATTTGAAGCTGCGGTTGCTGCCCACTACCAATGCAAACTGACATGTGATGTCCCAATATTCCCTTTTTGAAGTCACCCACTCTACATTTGAAATTCAATCCAATTTCAACAATTTCAGGTAACTTGCTTTCTTTGTTTGTATCAGCACATGACAGTTCTGCTGTAAGGTTACCCACTTGACAGTTCTGCTGTAAGGTTCTTCTCTCCACAGATACAATGGGATCTTCTGAGCATTGCTAATTATACCAAATTCTCTTTTATGTTTCAGATATAGCTGAAAGCTTTAACTGCATTTTTCAGCATATACATGTCTCCATCAGACTGTTTCACAAATAGAGTATCCTCACAACAGCCTAGGCCTATTCATTCCTTCCCCCACCCATTCTACAAATCAAAACTTACTTATTCTCTATATTTTACAGCTCTTATGAAAGGTTTTCAGCCAGAAATGTTAATGGATTCCCTGTACACAATTATACAAATACACAATTACGACCCAATCTAATGAGTGTTTCCAGCATTTTCTGTGTTCATTTCAGATTTCCAGCATATTTGTAGTTTTTGACTTTCAAAAAGTAGCCAAATATAGTTTGTTTATTCCTATAACAGGGGCATATAGTCATAAACCCTAAAGTAGACTAGGACATGGTCAATGTGAGCACTGATATGAAAACAGTTCTGTTACAAGCATAGAAACTTACCACCTGGTCAAGATTGGTGGAGATACCCACAAAATACACTGTTACCCTCACCCATGAATTATCAGCAAAAATCTATATCAGAGCTGCAACCCAATCTTTATAGCATACCCCAATCCTTAACTTAGATTCAAATCTCACATACACATGCCATTTTCTGCACCCTCAATGTTCATCCATTACATGTAGATTACCTGAACACAATACAAGGCACCTACTAACACTGTTCCCTCTCTCTTGCAAGAAAAATCGGTACATAATCAGTATTGGTAATATTAAACGTCATAGTACAGCTTCCACACCCCACCACAGTGGAGGACAATTGACGGCATGGAGACCATTATAGAAGGGATCATGATTTTCCTGCATCCCATTTCTGCTTTTGCCCACAATCTCTTCCAGATTTGCAAGCTACAAACGGTTTAAGTGAGCATGTATTCCTTCCCTTTTCCCTCTCACCACACCATGGCCCTTACCATGACCCTCGCTGGTGCCTTTTTTTCTCCCACACAATCAATATTCACAAAAATCTGACATACTCAGACACTAAATCCAGGTAATGCAAAATGATGTCCTCTGCAGAGTTGCTTAGAGGTGGGATCTACATGCAGTGAAAATCATGCAGCTAGGTTGGAAGAAAAGGTTAGCACAGGTAACAGCCGACTGGTGGTCTAGGTTGCCAATACATCCTGCTCCAGAATATTTAAAAAGAACAGTGAAGAAGCAGCCTACAGCAAAAGTTGGTGTTTCATTGGCTGATCTGTCTGAAAGGATGACTGGTATACTTCGGGGCATGGGAGATCCAGCAGGAATCCACTACTAATTCAGCATTTCTGAAGCCAACCATCATTGAAGTATTTGTTAATCAATGACCAATTTTCTATTTCAACATTAACCAAACTACTAAAAGTTTGGGTACTACTTTTGAAGCTTGAAAATCTACCATAAAAGTTCAGCTTATGGAACTGTAAATTCCCTTTGCAACTGTAATTATTAATATTTAAATAGGCTTTTAGGGTGTCACAATACTCCACTAAACTATTTTCCAGCACTAATTAGGATTGTCAATACGCTGATGTGGTAATTTGGGAATGGTTCCTCAGTGAATAAATTGTCTCTCTCAGTACGTCACCCAGGCTAATGTTGCTCATGGCATGATGGTGCAATCCATAATAAGGTTTTCTTGGCCAAGCGTTCATGTCAAAGGCATATGGAAGTCAGGAAATAATTATATGAAAAAGAGGGAAGAGTTGTCATTTAAATATTTTTCTCCTAATTGGTTTAATAAAAATAATCTGATGATTTAGTCCTCTATTCATTCTTTGTGGTCAAATAGATGCTCAGCTGATCAATAACAGAAGGAGAGTAAAGATGGAAAGTATGGCTTCTCTTAGTTTTTGTGGATTTGAAATGTGGGAGTCATGCAAGCCCAGCACTTGATGATCATTTCTAATTTCCCGTGAAAAGGTGGGGTGAAACCAGTATCTTGGAACAGTTTCAGTACTTATGGTGGGAATAACACTATTTCTATAGTGCTATTGGGTGGGTGGTCTACAGCGATAGTGGGAGAGAGGTGAAATATTTTAAAGCAGACTGGGGTGTGACTTGCAAACGTGCATATGGTGTTCCCACATGCTTGTCACTCTACTTCATAGTTGTTGGATTGAGAGGTACTAATAAAGATTTTTGGCAAGTTGCAGCAGTGTAAATTATAAACAGTGTAAACAATAGCTAAGGTGCATTTGTGATTGTGGAGTGAGTGTTTCTGGTTGATGCTCAGCTGTGGATCAAGTCGATTGTTTTATCCCACAAGCTTCTAAAGTGATATTGGACCCCTTCAGCCAGTAGCGAGAATTCCATCAGACACTGTTGTGCCTCGGAAGCACGAGAATGGCTTTGGGCAGTCTGAAACTGAGTCACTCCCTCGACTACCCAGCCTCTGACCTGCTCACAAATCCACTATAATTATCTTCCTCATTCAGTTATTTTTACTGTAAAATATTGATGGGGCATAAATCAGTAAAGGAAATGCTACTGAACATTAGGGGTCTCATTTTAAAGTTACCTTACATGTTGCCTTACATTTGCGTGGATCAAGTGTTGCTTGCTATTTGTCAGCCGCTATCATGTTCTTTGTAAAACTTAAAATATGTTGTTCTAATATGTTCTAATGATGTCATTAATCAGGCAGTATTGTTGTTGACGTAAATGCAAGTTATAATAAGAAGCTTGTTTCAATAAAAACAGTCTTGATGGATTCTCTTCATATAAAGCTGCAATGGTTGATGAGAAAATGAGCTATGTTGCAGACTATAAAATTAATTAATAATAAATTGGCCCGCCCCGTCAACACCATAGGAAGAGGAAGTTCCAAATGTACAGATTTTTTGATGTGTAACATATGTAATTTCATCAGAGAAGCACAAATTACTAGAATATGGGGTATCTGTAAACTCAGCACGCATTTTCAAAGATGACCAAATGCTGATCTTTATGAAGATGCACCAAGGAAAAAGGCAAGTAAAGAATCAAAGCTGAAATGACATGTTAACATATGATGAGTGTTTGACGGCGCTAGGCCTCTACTTGCTGGAGTTTAGAAGGATGAGGGGGATCTCAATGAAACTTACCGAATAGTGAAAGGCTTAGATAGAGCAGATGTGGAGAGGATGTTCCCACTAGTGGGAGAGTCTAGGACCAGAGGTCATAACCTCAGAATAAAAAGATGTTCCTTTAGGAAGTAGATGAAGAAGAATTTATTTAGTCAGAGTGTGGTAAAACACATACGTCAGACTGTTTATAGACTACAGCTCGGCATTCAATATCATCATCCCCTCCAAGCTAGTTATCAAGCTCACCAAACTGGGTCTCTGCGCATCTCTCTGTAACCGATCCTTGACTTCCTCATCAACACACCACTGTCTGCACACTTCTTCCTCAATAACCATCACTACGGGAGCACCTCAAGGCTGTGTGCTCAGCCCCTTGCTCTACTCACTCTATACTCAGAGTATAGTCAGACACAGGACAAACTCCATCTCCAAGTTCACTGATGATACCGGCGTTGTAGGACGAATTACATATTATGATGAGTCAGAGGAAATAAGTGAGATGTGATGAAACCTGTCTCTATCGATGGGACGATGGTGGAGAGAGCCAAAAGCTTCAAATTCCTGGGCGTGCATATTTCTCAACATCTTTCCTGGACCCAGCACACTGATGCAATCATAAAGGAAGCTCATCAACACCTCTACTTCCTGAGAAGATTGCGGAGATTCAGTATGTTCTCTTGAACTTCTACAGATGTACAGTTGAGAACATATTAATTGCGGAGATTCAGTATGTTCTCGAACTTCTACAGGTGTACAGTCGAGAACATATTAACTGGTTGCATCATGGCCTGGTTCGGCAACTTGAATGCCCAGGAACGAAGAAGACTGCGAAAGGAGGTGAACACAGCCCAGTCCATCATGGGCACTGACCTCCCACCATGGAAGCGATCTACAAGAGTCGCTGCCTCAAAAAGGCAGCCAGCATCATCAGAGACCCACACCGCCCACACACTCATTTCACCCCTGCCATTGGGAAGAAGGTACAGAGGCCCAAAAATTGTAACGTCCAGGTTCAGAAACAGGTTCTACCCTACAGCCATCATGTTATTAAATACCACAACCTCCAATAAGCTCTGAAATGCATAGACTCGGGGGCATAGGTTCTGTCTTTTTGCACTTCTGTTATTTGTTTATTTTTTAAGTGTACATATGTGCGTGCATATATAATATATGCTCCCACACATATATATGTATATGTATATACATGTGGAAACATGATGAAATGCCGAAAAGACCAAAGGTAGAGAAAATTCAATTGGTGTTCAGGAACAAGGCCATCCTGGACATCAAGATAGAGCACTGAAACATAGAAGCCGGTGTTAATTGTTAACATAAATAGTCCAATTACATTATTGCTTGGTCAACCAACATCTGATTTCTGCCTTTTCTTGGAGTGTTAACACTTGCCTTGCCAACAGGCATTATTTCATTTAAGACACGATGACTGAAAATGCTGTGGCCTTTGTCCAACCATCTGCCAATCAAATCCCCCCTCTCCTGTATCCACCGAGCACTTGCCACCCTTTGTCCTGCTTCCAACTTCCTCCACCTCCTCACTTATTACAATCAGTCTGAAGAAGGGTCCCAATCCAAATCACGGCTATCCATGTTCTCCAGAGATGCTGTCTGATTGGCTGAGTTACTCCAAGATTTTGTGTCCTTTTCATAAACTAGCATCTGCAGTTCCTTGTGTCTTCAGAATGCAATAATGGTCCTGGATAGACTCTAGGTGATCTTTTCAAGATGCATTTGGTAAGGTAAGTAACAAAAATCCAGGGAGGAAAATAATTTGGCTCTGGAGATAATCAGAAAAATATAAGCAAATCTATCAATAAGATTACATTCTCACATCCAATATTCAGGCAAGTGTCCTTGATTAAATGTAATCAGAAAGAATTAAAACAATGACATGCAGCATTCTGATGTTGTCCAAAATGCAGACTTGTATTTCAGCTTTTCCAAACGTTGTTTACATAAGATCAACTTAAGTGGCACGGTGGCGCAGTGGTAAAGTTGCTGCCTTACAGCAGAGTCCCGGGATCAATCCTGACTACGGGTGCTGTCTGTATGGAGTTTGTACATTTGCCCCGTGACCCCGTGGGTTTGCTCCAAGATCTTTTGTTTCCTCCAACACTCCAAAGACGTACAGGTTTGTATAAGTGAAAATTGTCCCTAGTTTATGTAAGATAGTGTTAATGTGTAGGAGTTGCTGGTCGGTACGTATTCGATGGGTCGAAAGATCTGTTTCCGCGCTGTATCTCTAAACTAAAACTAAACTAAACTGAATGATCAGTTAGCATTTCCTATGCACTGATTCAGTAGCAGTCAGTTTTGACTGACCAGGCAGTGAGTGCTTGTTCGCACAGCAACACTGCCTAGCTTAGAATTAGAATTAGATTCCTTTATTGTCATTCAGACCTTTCAGACTGAACAAAATTATGTTGCCTGCAGTCATACACAGAATCAATAATAACAAAACATACAATAAACACAAATTAAACATCCACCACAGTGAGTTCACCAAGCACATCCTCACTGTGATGGAGGCAAAGTCTTAGTCTCCGTCTCTTCCCTCCTTGTTCTCCCTCTGCGCTGAGGCGATCGATCCAGGCCGGAGATGCCACCATCCAGTCCAGCAGACCTCCGTGGTGTTGTCGCCGCCGCTGAAAGCCGGAACGCCGTCTCCGCTCCGAGACGGCCCGCCACAGCATCAGCTCCGGGCAGCCGACCCAGCTCCAGGCCGCCGCCCCAGCTCCGGGTCCCGCAGTCTCCGCTCCGGGCCGCCGCCCCAGCTCCGGGTCCCGCAGTCTCCGCTCCGGGCCGCTGCCCCAGCTCCCGCAGTCTCAGCTCCAGGCCGCTGCCCCAGCTCCAGGCCGCCGCCCCAGCTCCAGGTCCCGCAGTCTCCGCTCCGGGCCGCCGCCCCAGCTCCGGGTCCCGCAGTCTCGGTTCGGGGCCGCTGCCCCAGCTCCCGCAGTCTCAGCTCCAGGCCGCTGCCCCAGCTCCAGGCCGCTGCCCCAGCTCCGAGCCCCACTGCCCCAGCTCCGGGTCCCGCAGTCTCCGCTCCGGGCCGCTGCCCCAGCTCCGGGCCGCTGCCCCAGCTCCAAGCCCCGCTGCATCAGCTCCAGGCCGCCGCCGAAAGCCAGAACGCCGCACCAGCAAGTTGGGCCACCGCTGCCTCAACCCCGAAGACGGCCAGCCTCTCGTTGGTAAGTCCTGGCTGGCTCTGCCTCCGGAGCCTCGGGGTCGGTCGCAGGTTGGAGACCGCCAGCTCCGCCATTAGGCCTCAGCGCAGACGTCGCATTCCCCCGAAGGAAGAGACAGAGAACATGTTTCACCCCCGCCCCCGACCGACCGCACACACATAAACACAAACACATCGCGAAGGCGGGGGCCAGGGAAAGCGGGAGAGCGCTGTCTGCGCGATGAAGAGGAAGGTAAACGGCTGCCACAGTCTACAGTAAGTCCTTTAGAGAGCGCGGGGGGGGGGGGGGGGGGGGAGAGAGGGGGAGAGAGGCGGAGAGAGAAGGAGAGAGAAGGGGAGAGAAGGGGAGGGGGGTGAAGGGGAGAGAAGGGGGGAGAAGGAGTGGAGACACTTTTAAGAAGTATAATAAAGTTTAGCGGGCATTTTACCTACCGTTAGGTTTCCTTGGTCCTGAAAACTCCAATGAGCCAATCAAAATACCCAGTCGGCGAAGGAGATTGCCTACGGCTGCCCTTGACTGCCTGTAACTACATGCGACCCCACTCCACTGCATCACGAGTCAAAAAGAACCATGCCGACCAAATTTTACTCGTGGAAATTTTTTCAACATGCTGAAAATGTTTCCACGACCTAGTTGAGGCCACGAGTATTTGGGAACTTCCCTCGAGCATGAAGGAGCATTCCAGCGATCTCATAGGACCTCATAGGACCACGTGCCGACCATGCTGCAAGTTTGAAGGTCAAAGCCACTCTTTTAAACTCGCAGATTACGTCGCCCAAGTGGGACAGCCCCTTTAGGCAAACTGATCACCAGTGTAAATTAAAGATTTCAGAATTACAGGGTTAGCTTTGGAGACAGCAAGCTATTGTTTGTTGTAATGGCCATGGCGGGCATCCAGGGAGGCTCTGATGTAGCAGTACTTTGGTACTAGTCAGACCCAAAGACAGACACAAAGCGCTAGAGTAACTCAACGTGTTAGGCAGCATCTCTGAAGAACATGGAAAGATGATGCTTCGGGTCAGAATCCTACTTCGGAGTCTGGTGGAGACCCCACCCGAAATGTCACCTTGAGTCACTCCAGCATTTAGTTGTCTTTTTCTGTAAATCAGCATCTGCAATTATTTGCGTTACAGACCCAGAAACTATAGGGTTTATACTCAACATTGTTGAGTTCAAGATGCCCAATCTATGTTAGTTCCCCCTATCCATGTTTGGCCCATATCCCTTTATACCTTTCCTGTCTATGTACCTGCCCAAATCTATATTACTAAAAGTAAGATCTTGACAACATCCTGTTTTTTTGTTTCATGATTTTTGAAAAAAAACGCTGCCACTTACGGTCCCCCTCCACTACGCAGGACAAGAGGGTTTTTCCCATCGATTAAAAATAAAAGAGTTATTAATGTTTTAAAAATGTTGACATTCTCTCTGCTGCCCCTGCTGGTGGGAGGGGGGAGGGACTATAAAACCCGGAAGTGTTGTGCCTCACTCAGTCTCTGCAAGATGGAGGAAGCAAGAGGGTCACGTCTCTCTGAGCTGTGAATAACACTGAACGCACGTCTACTCAACTGTGAGTGCCTTTAATGTGGTTTGAAAATGAAAATGTGGTTGCTTTAAATGCTGCACTGTAAATGGTTGTTGGTGGTGGTAACTGCTTTGAAATGCTGCACTGCAAATGGTTGTTGGTGGTGGTAACTGCTTTGAAATGCTGCACTGCAAATGGTTGTTGATGGTGGTAACTGCTTTGAAATGCTGCACTGCAAATAGTTGTTGGTGGTGGTAACTGCTTTGAAATGCTGCACTGCAAATGGTTGTTGGTGGTGGTAACTGCTTTGAAATGCTGCACTGCAAATGGTTGTTGGTGGTGGTAACTGCTTTGAAATGCTGCACTGCAAATGGTTGTTGGTGGTGGTAACTGCTTTGAAATGCTGCACTGCAAATGGTTTCTGGTAGTGGTAACTGCTTTGAAATGCTGCACTGCAAATGGTTGCTGGTGGTGGTAACTGCATTGAAATGCTGCACTGCAAATGGTTGCTGGTGGTGGTAACTGCTTTGAAATGCTACACTGCAAATGGTTGTTGGTGGTGGTAACTGCACAACTTCCTGTTTGCACTGTATATTGATTTTAGATAAAACACTATCACTTACGGCTGTGATTTTTGGCCATCTTACTCAGTCCCCCTCCGCTCATCAGGTGCAGAGGATTCTTCCCATCAATGAAAAAGAAAAGTGTTATTAGTGTTTGAAAAAATATTGATAAACTCTCTCCTGTCAATCACGCCATGAAAGCCACGCCCCTTCCGGTGGGAGGGGGAGGGATTACAAAACCCGGAAGTGTGGGTGTGGTTCAGTCTTTGCAAAATGGGGGAGGGAGAGGTCACAACTCTGTCTGAGCTGTGAATCAATGGAACACACTGAATGTCTACTGAACTGTGAGTTATGCGGTGCGGTGTTAATGTGGTGTTTGTGTGGTTTTATGGTGGTTTCACCCTGCTTGAAATGGTATGAAACTGCATTTGAATGTGGTGACCTTGCACCCTGCATGAAATGGTATGAAACTGCACTTGAATTTGGTGGCCTTGTACCCTGCTTGAAATAGTATGAAACTGCACTTGAATTTGGTGGCCTTGCACCCTGCTTGAAATGGTATGAAACTGCACTTCAATTTGGTTGTCTTGCAACCTGCTTGAAGTGGTATGAAACTGCACTTGAATTTGGTGGCCTTGCACCCTGCTTGAAATGGCATTAAACAGCACTAGCATATGGTGGCCTTGCATCCTGCTTGAAGTGGCATGAAACTGCACTTGAGTTTGGTGGCCCTGCACCCTGCTTGAAGTGGTAGGAAACTGCACTTGAGTTTGGTGGCCCTGCACCCTGCTTGAAGTGGTGGGGAAATGCTTTCAAGGAACAATGTACTTGTACTCCTAGGTCTCTCAGTTTTACAACACTTTCAGAGGCCCTACCATTCACTGTGAAGGTCCTATTCAGGTTTGACATCCCAAAATGCAACACCTCACACATCTGCATTCCTCAGCCCACTTGCCCAGCTGATCAAGAACTTGCTGTAATTTTTGATAATCACCTTCACTATCTACGATACCACCCACTTTAGTGTCATCTGCAAACTTACCAATCATGCCTTGTACATCATCATACAAAGCATTGATATAAACTACAAACAGTATTGGCCACAACACAGATCCCTAGGCAAAGATCCACTAGTTACAGCCCTCCAATCCGAAAGAGCCTACCACCATCACCCTCTGCTTCCTTCCATGAAGCCAATTCTATATCTAGTCAGTTAGATCACCCTGGATCTGATGCGATCTAACCTTCCAGAGCAGCCTACCATGTAGACATCTACGGCTCTGCCCTAATCTTTTTGGTTACTTCTCAAAAAAACGGTTAAATTCATAAGACATGATCTCCAATGTGCAAAACCATGCTGACTATCCCTGATCACCCATTCTATCCAAATGCATATATATATTTTTTCCCTCAGATTTCTCTCATGTTCATAAGTTGCAGCAGCAGAATTAGGCCATTTGGCCCATCAAGTCTACTCCACCATTCAATCATGGCCAATCTATCTTTCCCTCCCAATCCCATCTCCTGCCTTGTCCCCGTACCCTTGACACTCTTACAAATCAACAACCTATCAATCTCCACCTTAAAAATATCCATTGGCTTGGACACCACAGCCTTCTGTGGCAATGAATTTCCACAGAATCACCAGTAACTTGCCTACCACAGATGTTAGGCTCATTGGTCCATAGTTCCTAGGCTTTTCCTTGCAGCCCATCCTAAATAGCAGCACATAATTTGCCATCCTCCAGTCTAAATCCCAGCCAGGGTTCTGGAATATTTTCCTCTCGCCTCCTACATTGTCCTCGGATATATCTGATCAGGCCCGGGAAATGTATCTACCTTCATACGCCTTAGGATGCCAGCACCTCCTTATCCATAATACAAACTGTCATCAAGACATCTCCATAAACTGTCCCAAGTTCTCAATCATCATGTCTTTTTCCACAATAAAAACAGAGGAGAAATACTCATTGAGGACCTTGCCCAATAAAATTGCCACGCACATTTCCTTTAAACTTTGCTAGTCCTTGATATTTCCACATTGGGTAAAAGGTTTTGATTGTCGACACTATCTATGCCCCTCATAAATTAATAACAATCCAAGTTTATCCAATCTCTCTTTATAGATAATACTGTACAATCCAGGAAACATTTTGCTAAACTTCTTCTGTACCCTCTCCAAAGAGTCTTAAAGTCAAACACTAGAAACCAGGTTAGCTTAATTTATCCATGCTAATCAAAATGCCCCATCCAAGCTAGTCCCATTTGCCCAGCTTAGGCCCATATCCTTCTAAACCTTTCCTATCCATGTATCTGCCCAAATGTCTTTTAAATGTTACTATTGTACCTATCTAATCTGTTTCATCTGGCAGCTCGTGCCATATACCTTCCACCTTCTGTGTGAAAATAATTGCCGCTCAGGTCCCTTTTAAATCTTTCCTGTCACCCTAGACATATGCCCCCTGGTTCTTGATTCCCCTATCCTTGGAAAAAGACTGTGCATTCATCCAATGTATGCCCATCATGATTTAATACACCTCTATTAGATCACCACTCAGTCTCCTGCACTCCAAGGAATCAAGTCCAAGCATGTCCAATCTCCCCTTGTAGTTCAGGCCCTTGAGCCCCAGCAAGATCCTCATATGTCTTCTCTGCATTATTTCCATCTTAATGACATTGTTCCTAAAGCAGGGTGACCAAAACTGAGCACAGTACTCCAAATACTGCCTGACCAGGATCTTGTACAAATGTAACTTAACGTTCTAACTCCTATACTCAGTCTGATAGATGAAGTACAAGCCAAATGTCTTCTTCACTACCCTATCTACTTTTGATGCCACTTTCAAGGAACTATTTGGTAGAATTCAAATACTTTATCACACAGTTCAGGTAGCAACCTAAAGATTGTCCCTTTTGTTGTTCTGTAGAATGCAGCTGCTCATATCTGGTCAACAGAAACTCTTTACTTGATTTGTCTGTCAATGGCATCATGTGGACCACAACAGCTGAATCTCTCCTTTCCCACTCTACTTCCCTCCAGTTCAAAAAAAAACATAACACAGCCTTCCGGACATACATTTATAGCTGCATAGTAAATATCTATCAACAATCTATACTGCCCCCTATTACCACTTTATTCCTTTTCACATAAAACTTCAATGGCTCCTTATAGCATGGTGAAAATTTACAAAATGCAGGAGGAACTCAACATATCAGGCAGCATCTGTGAAGGAAAGGAATTATTGATGATTAAAATGAAGCAGGACATAGTGAGGGAAGATATCCAATGTAAAAAGAGGGAGTGGGGGAGTGAGACAGGAGCCAACAGATGAATGGTGAACTGAGATGGGGTGATGAATTGTAGGATTTTGTTAGGGGTGAATTTGAGTGGGAGGGTGGTGGGCGCATAGGTGGAGGCAGACAAGGGGAAAAAAGGCAACGGACTCGGGTGGAAGGAGGGACGGGTGAAGGTGGAGACATTGCTGGAGGATGACATCATCTACTAGTGTGAGAATGCAAAACATTAATTGAGATGAAGGGCAGATGGAACTAGATGAGGAGGTGGTCCAGTGGATGAAATATGGGAGTGGTGGGTGGATGGAGATAGGAGGAGGAGGGGTATTAAATAGGTGATGCGGGGCTGGAGGTAGGGGTATACGAAAGATAATAAAAATGGGAGGACCGGAAGTGGATCAGAAGAAGAGAAGGTGGAAAACACAGGAGGAAGGGTTCTCTGAAATTGTAAATTTCAATGTTCAAACCGAAATTGTAGACGCCGGGTTATAGACTACCTCGGAGGAATATGAGGTGCTGTTCTTCAAGTTTGCTTAGGATCTTACCCAGGCTGTGAAGAAGGCTGATAACAGACAGGTCAGTGTGACATTGCATTCCAGGCACCTACCACTATAGGTAAAAAAATTGTCTTGCAAATCTCTTTTTAAACTTTCCCCTTCTCACTTTAAACCAATGTCTTCTAGAATTTGACATTTCTAACCTGAGAAAAAGACTCTGGCAATCGATTTCATCCATGCCTCTCATAATTTTATACACTTTGTCAGGTCGCCTCTCAGCTTCCGACAGTCCGGATTGTCCAACTTCTCCTTATAATTAATACATTCCAAACCAGGCAACATCCTGGTGAACCTTTTCAACACCAAACCCTCATACCCTTCCTATAGTGTGACTGGCAGAACTTCATACAGTGCTTCATACATGCCTTGACCAAAGTTTAATACTACTGCAACATGACTTCCCGACTTTTATACACAATGTCCCAACCAATGAAGGCAAATTTGCTGTACGCTTTCATTACTACCAAGAATGCAACACCTCACACTTGTCCAGATTAAACTTCATGTGCAATATGCAACTGATTCATAACCTGACAATCTTTCTCTCTACCCACAACTCTTTTTATGTCATCTGAAAATTTGCTAATCTTGTAGTTAACATTTTGATGCTATATGCAATCAAGTTATGCAAATAGAGATGGACAATAAATGTTAGCCTTGCCGGCTACACTGAAAAAATATATTTTGCATGTATATTTGCATATATTTTGTGCATGCATCATACATTTCAAAAAAGTCCATAACAGCCTTTATAAATATTGCACATATGCCGAATGTTATTCTATGTGCAAATAAAAGATCTATTCTTATTTAGCTGAGGTCCTCAAGTTTAGTGCAATGAGCCATTAATTGAATTGAATGTTACATGGCCTTGCACCTCAACATAAGCGGAATATTTTTTGTTGGTTGGAGGTGTCTACCACCACAATCCCTGCTCAAGGTGCTCAATGATACCGCAATGTCTTATTGGCCTGTTGAGAATTGTCCCTTTACCAGCTCACACAATGGTGGGAAATTAGGCATCAAAATTCACATGCTGCTAAGCCTGTTTTATGGATGATTAGTTCCTCAAATCCCCTGATTTGTAAAGCTACTGTGAACAGCATACCCCACAGAGGTCTCCTACGGCTCAGCACAAAACTGGCATATGCCAATATTTGTTCTTTATTGTTGCAATTGTTGGCCATTATTTTGCGAGAACTTAGATTGAAATTAACTGATAAATGCTTAATCAGGAAATTTAATCAGAATATTGTTGCTCATAAATATCTCGGTAGTGTTTCCATATAAAACCATCACAGGATAATATCAGAAAACAAAATGGTTGCAGAAGGGTGAAATAAGAAAACAGATGTGCTTGTTAAATGACAGTTTCAGTATACACTCTGTTGTGTATACAAAGCACTTTTGGGAAAGAGCATTGGGACTGCCATTGTAACTAGCATGCAAGATGCTAGTTACAAAGGAATGATATTCAACATTGACAAAACTTCCACACTAAGGAAATTATGTCCTGTTCAGCACAAGAAAGAAAAAGACAACTGTGTTTAACAAGGATAGAATTGTGATTCTAAAGTGATATAGGGCACAATCTGACAGATATGGATGGTGTGCCTTCACATCAATGGGAAAATAGGTTAATGATTAGATCCAATCAAATAATGGCTCACTTCGGCAGGCAAGAACAGAAAAGCTAGAATTATAGACACAAAGTGCTGGAGTAACTCAGCGGATCAGGCAGCATCTCTGGAGAAAACGGACAGGTGACGGTTTGGGTCTGGGCCCTTCTTAAGACTGAAGAAAGGTCCCGACCCAAAACATCACCTACCCATTTTCTTCAGAGATGCTGCATGACTACTCGCTGAGTTACTCCAGCATTTTATGTCTAACTTTGGTGTAAACCAGCATCTGCAGTTCCATGTTATTACATAAAAACTGAAATTATGATGTTCATCATTTGATCTATGATAACGTATGGCAGCTATATGGTGACCTTGTGAGTTAAAGTTAAGAACTGGTCATGAAATCAAGGTAAAGTGCTATCCACCTTTACTTTTTGATTTGGTGTTATTTTTCTTTTCGTCTAAAGGGTTGTATTTTTGCAATCATTACTGAAGTCCTACTGACAGTATATCAATAAAGTTAAAACTAAATTTGAGCTGAGTGGCTGTATTTGAACCAAACCTAATAGCAACTTCAGCCAGGGGCAGATACGTCATTAAATAGACATTGCACTGCTTTGCCATTTTCTTCACAAAATTGCATATGCTTGACTAACCATGAAAGTATTTTCTGAATTCAGGTTTTGAAATCTGAGCATCAGTGGAAAATCTAGATTTATATTTCACTCCTGAATTTATTTCAAGTTGTTGATGAGCCATCTCCTTGAACGGTTTATTCAATAGGCCATCTATGTATGCCAGGGCCTAAACCTTTAATACTTTACAAACAATGTTTTGTGTCCATGTCTTTGTCTTTCTGGTATTAACATTATTGTTAAGTAGGGATTTAAACCAGTCTTGATGGGGAATACTAATATCTATCCAAATTAGAAAGATGTTGCTTGGACAACTTGCAGATGGTGATGTTTCCATGCACTTTCTGCCCTTGTCCTTCTTGGTAATGGAGCCCTATTTTTGGCTTCGGGCTAATAAAGTAGCCCAAGAGATTAATTTTATAGATGAGCACATTACGGTGATGGTGCACAGTGGATGGTGCTGGAGGAAGTACGTTCAAAAGTGGATAGAATGTCAATCAAGCAAACTACTTTAAAACATAGAACAGTACAGGAGAGCAATAGGCCCTCCGATACACAACGTCTGTGCTGAACATGATGTCAAGACCAACACTTATCTGCCTGCACAAAATCCATAACCCTCCCTTCCCTGCATATCCACGTGCTTAGCCAAAAGACTCATAAATGCCACTATCATATCTGCCTCCACCACAAACCCAAGAGCGCATTCCAGGCACTCATCTATGTCAAAAAAAAAAACTTGCATCACACATTTCCTTTAAACTTTTCCGCTCTTACATTAAACCTACGCCCTCTAGTATTTGATGCTTCCATTATGCTTTGTACCAGATAGTACTGAGCATCTTGGGTGTTGCTGGTACTGCACTCATTCAGGTAAGTGAGGAGATTTTCATCATGCTTTTGATATGGAGATGATATATAAATATTTCAGATTCCAGAACGGGAATTGCTCACTACAGGATATCCAGCTCTTGTGACGCCAGTGGTCACTACTTCAGATGAGTTTCTGGTCAATGGTGCCCAGCGGGATGTGAATGATGGTGACTCAATGGTAATTGCCTTAAATGCAAGGATAGGCAGTTAGACATTTCCTTGTTGGAGGCAGTTATTGTCTGTTATTGTTTACTGCAAATAAAAACAGAAAATGCTGGAAGTACTCTTCAGATCAAGCAGTACCTGTGGAAAAAGAAACAAAGATTTTTTCAGATCAGTGATCTTACATTGAAGCTAGGAATGTCTAAAAAGTCAGATATATTTCAAGTTGCAGACAAGGGACAACTTAATTTAGTTTATAGATACAGCATAAAAACAACCATCAAGGCCACTCCAACTACGATCACCCATTCACTAGTTCTAACCTGCACACTAGGAGCAATGTAAAGAAGCCAATTAACCTACAAACCAGCACATCTTTGGAATATGGGAAACGAGCACCCAGAGAAAACCTGCACGGTCACATGGACAATGTACAAACTCCATACAGACAGCACCCATAGTCAGGATCAAACCTGGGTATCTGCTAATGTGCCACTGTGCCACTCAAATTGGGGGCGGAGTTGTTGGGAGGAGAGGGAGAGAACAATGGGAATGGCCGTGATAGATTGGAAGTTGTTGGATAATGGATGATATATTCTTATGCGTCGCTGACTGAAAGTGACAATGGCTTGTTATAATGGCAATGAATCTGTCTGAAAATTGGGAAAATTGGACTGAATAGTGGAGAGTGAAGACGACCTTCGATCTCCTTCGACTATGATGAAGACTATCTACGACTACCTTCGACTACCCTCGATTACCGACGACTAACATGCCGACCTACCTGGTTGGTGGCGCGACTCACCCGTTGCAGCGGCCCCTACAGCCTGTCTGTCTTTTTTTATTTTTTGTCTAGTTAAATGTAGTGTTGATGTTTTTTTAATACTGGTTTTAAATGTGTATATGTGGGGGGTGGGGGGCGGGGGGCGGGGGGGGGGGTGGAGGGGGAAACTGTTTAAAATCTCTTCCCTGTCCGGGAGACCAGACCTTTTCCCTGTCGTTGTCGTTGGGGGCCTAGCACCGTGGAGCGGCCTCCAACCTGAACGACCCGGGGGCTCGGGAGACTGCAGAGCTGCGGACTACTCACCATCGTGGGGCTGGCCGGCCTCGGAGCGTGGGGAGCGGTGGTGACTCGTTGCTGCGACTCGACTCCTGGGGCGCGGAGGCTCCAGCAACGCAGCCGCAGGTCCGGTGGACTGGGACATCGGGAGCTCGCGGGTCCGGGGGGAGAGACCGCTTCCCGCAACGCGACTTTTCCAGCCCGTGTCGCGGGGTTGGAACGACCCGGAGCGGGGACGTACATCGCCCGGCCCGGCTTCATGGCCGTGGGACATTCCAGCGCCCACCGGGGGCTCCAACATTGGGACTTTTAGACTGGGTTCACTGTGATGGATGTTTGTGTGAATTAAATTGTGTGTATGTCTGTAGGAAATTGTCTTTGTTTGTATGGCTGTGGAAACGGAATTTCGTTTGAGCCTCACTCAAGCGATTTTTTCCATGGCGCCCTTTTTTTACTCGCGGGCATTTTTCAACATGTTGAAAAATACGCCCGACCTAGCTGAGGCCTCGAGTACACGGGGACTGCTCTCGAGCATGAAGGAGAGTTACAAAGACCTCCTACGACCTCGTGTCGACCATGCTGCGAGTGAGTCGAGGGCAAACTCGCCAGAACTCGCGGATTAGGTCGCCCAAGTGGGACAGACCCTTAAAGGTTACAAATTGGTGATTCTACCTCAAGAGGCAAACAGTAAAAAAATTGCAGATGCTGAAAATCTTGAACAAAAAGAGAAAATGTTGGAAAATCTTATCAGGCCAGGCCAAAACCATGGAGCCAGAAACAGTGCCAATGATCAACCTCTCACACCCAATCATAAAAGTGTCAACTTGAAAGACCTAAACTGCCATCACCACCAATTGCCACCTAAACTGTTTCAACAAGTCCAGCATTTCTCATGCTTATATCTGAACTGGAGATTTTTGACACAAACAGAAAACGTTGGTTATCTGAAACTGTGAATTCAGATTAAATGTGGGGGGTTGTGACCCAAAGATAAATGAGATATTATTTTTTTTATTTAAAAAAAATATATTTTATTTAAATGAGTACAATGCATTGGTACAAAAACGATGTTAACATATTACATTCTCTGTACAACTTCCCTTTTTTTTTTTTTAAAGAGAGAAGTGAGAAAGGAGAGAAGAAAAAGAGGTTGTGAAAAGTGAAGAATAGATTAGTGAGCGTGGGTGAAAAACCGATAAAGAAAAAGTGAAAGAGAAGGAATTAGTGAAGAAGGAAAGCAGGGGGAGATTATTCAATCGCCACAAAAAAAAAAGAGATATTATTTCTAAAGCTCTCTTTGTCAACAATCAAACAGTATAAGAGGCCAAAAACTGTCAGAGTGGCAGCGAGATGGAGAATTAAACTGAGAGGCAAATGGAATACTCAGACCATCTTTACAAACCAAAAATATGTCCCACAAAATGATTACCTAATCTGTGTTTAGTTTCTCCAGCGTAAGAGACTATGAGCACCATACTAAAGGAAATATTAAACTAAAGGAACCACGAGAATTTGGTGCTGATGATATGGGTCTTTTTCTACAAATAAGAAACCCAATGCAGATTGAGCGATAATTTTGAAGAGCATCTCTATTCAGTCAACAAGAATGACCTTACACATCATTTGTCCAGTTGCCCATCATTTTATGTTTCTATCCCATTCCCACTTTGAGCTCTTCATTTTGGCACATAATATTTCTTTGAAAAAAAAGTTAACTAAAGCAACAAAATTTCACCTTCTGTCCAAACATGCTACAGAACTCAAAAGGAATTTAACAATTTTAGATAACCACTCTTTCCAGTTCCAATGCAAGAACAATAGTTCAGCAAGTCAGGCAGTGCCAGTGCGTGGTTTGGGTGGGTGGAAAAGTTGGCTTTTAGGGTCAATGATCTTTTGCGATTGTGCGTCGAATGGGTCATCAACCTTGGTTTTTACCTTTGTGGATATGTCCAGTTTGTGTGATTCCAGTATGTATTTTGTTTCTTCCTTAGATACCATTATCTAGTTTTTCTGCTTTTCAATGTCTGATTAGGCACAATATTACATCTGATCTGCAACATTAACTCAACTTTTCTTCTTTACAGAAGCTGTCTAATCTGTTTGATTTTTCCTGCAAATTCCAGATTACTCACAGTTCCAACACTTTATGAATTTATTTATTTTCTCCGTTTCTGTTCTTAATCATCTCCCTCGATTTACACTTCTTCCAGACAGATTCATTGCCGTTAATAAGGCTTCACCACCTCCTCTCAGCCAACACATCCTACATTCCCTCCCACATCCCAAAGACATGCAGGTTTGTAATTGGCCTCAGTAAATTGCCTCTAGTGTGTGGGGAGTGGGAAAGAGGGATAACATCACAACTGGTATATATACCTTGTTCTTCCCACTCCTCCTCATTCTCTGCAACTTGAAGCATTTCCATTTTTTAAACTTTTTCCTAGATCTAATGAAAGGGCATTGACCTTAAACATTTCTTCAGCATTTCCACTCACTAATGCTGCCTTACCTGCAGGACTAAGGCAGGTCTTAGTCTTGCATTTTCTGCATTTCATATTTCTAGCTTCTGTGTTTCTAAAATTGGGGCAGAGCAAAATGTTACTTAGCTTTACCAGCCCCTCCCTGGTTGCTAGCTGGTCCTCGCTGCAACCAGGAATGGACAGTTCTATCTGAGAGGATAAAAATGGAATCAACCATCAACTTATCATTAGAGATAGACACAAAATGCTGGAGTAACTCACTGGGTCAGGCAGTATCTCTGAGGGAAAATGGAAAGGTGGCATGTCGGGTCAGAACCCTTCTTCAGACTGACTGTTGGAAGGAGATTGGAGGGAAAAAAACTAGGTGGAAAAATCAGGGCCAGCAACAGGTGACATCAGAGGACAAATCAGGGTTGGCAGCAGGTGATGTCAGGCAAGGAGATTCCCTGATTGTCAGATAGAGGCAGGTGTGAGCCAACATTACTTACTTACACCAACTATGGAACTATTTTTTAGTGGAGGTAGGGTAAGGGGGGAGGGGGAATGATGGAGGGGAGAGGATGACGCAGGGGAGGGGATGACGCAGGGGAGGGAGGCCGTGGAAGATGTTTATAGAAGTTACCTAAAATTGGGGATTTCAATGTTCATACGGCTGACTTTGCAGAAATTGGGCAATTTTCCATATTGCCAGGAAGATGTCACACTGCTACTGCTAGAAGTGCACATAATGCAGAGAATCAAATTTTAAACACAACAATTGGGATACGTTCCAGTTCTATTACCTTTGTATTCTCAATGGTTTCTTTACTAAACCTTTAAATTGGGTTTTGCATGGTATTACACCAAATATGTCTTATGATACTTGGGCTGATTCTCTGCTTGATTGTTATATGAATGAAGTAACAAATTAACATGAAGTAACAGATTAGTTTTTTATCATATACACCACAATGCAATGACATTTCTGCTTCATACGAAACAGAGTAAACAGCATACATTTGTAATGGTAAATACAATAAACATGATGAGTGCAAAAACAGCAACATGGTACATAATTGTGCCATTGCAAGATTTGAGTAAAAAAGAATATTAAAGTACAATAGCAGAATAAGCAAATGAGGTACAGTTAAAATTTAGAACACATGGCATCACCTCAGGAAATGGGATGGGAAAGAGGTGATTGATGCAGGAGTCTGAGAGCAGTGGTGATGAAACTTTTTAAAAGTCTGGCTGTTCATCAAACAGGTTGTGCTGATGGCCCAAGGTGTTTTAAGAATATCCAGTTTTGAAATACCAATTCTAAGCCATTCAGCACAATGCTACTGCCAGTCAACATGATGAAGAGTGTCATTGGGGAGAAATATGATTGTCAGGCTGTTGCTTATTTAATCGTTAGGCAGCTTCTCTACTTTTGATGTAAACCCCGGCCATTTTGTGATGATTTTGCAATGGTCATTCAAATTGTTAAAGTCTTTACCATGACCAACATCAGAATCTAGGTTGACACTGGTTGATTCATAGGTTTTTATCCTTATTCTGCTTCAATATAACGGGCAAGCTTTCAACTATAATCCACCAATCAGTCATCACTATGACAAAAAATATACATAAAAGTGAAATCATTTAATTAACAGAATGTAAATTCCACAGCTATCCATTATAGGATATTAACTCTCGTCTCTGGATTGTTAATCCAAGATTTTAAATTACTAATTAAATAAATTAACTACCACACTACCACCATAACCTCCAATATATTGAATAATATTGTGTTGCTATACCAGTGCGCGACAATTCCCAACGTCTGATTCATTCTTATCCATTCAAAGATAAATATTCCTTCAACTCTAGTTTTAAATACTGCCAAACGCTGTCTCTGGCAATGGATTTGAAGTCTCATTCTTGCATGCTTAACGTGTTCTGAGACTTGACAAGGTGGAAAACATATTTTCTTTTTTCTTTTCTGACAACTTTTTCTCCAACAAAGTCCAATTATTATTTTGCTCTCTTTTTGTGTAATATTTGCCATTCATTTCACCCAATCTCATTTACAATTCTGTCTTAGTCTCTATACTGTTAATTCATTTCAAAAATTATCATCTTACACTTTCCAACACTTTATAGAGCTTAATCTAATTGAAATTAATGGATAAAGCCCAGTCAAAATAATAGCATATAACTGAAATCAACAGTAATTTCAGAGCAAGAAATCACAGATGCTGGAAGTCTAAATAAAACACAAGAGGCTAGAATTACTCAACAAAAATTGTTAAGCTGTTTATTACAACAAATTTGTTGTGCATGGTTAATTCAAATCTTTAATACAATTATAAATAACACATGGTCATTTTGTTCATCCTTTGTTTAACAATCTATCTATATCTATTAATATATAAAACTCTCGCCCAAAATTCCGAAACGGAACTCCGTCCGGCTGTCACATTTCTTCCATTGATTCCCTGCAACTCCGAAACTGGACGCAGAATCGCCGACATCTTTTCCATTTCGGTAGAGATTTCACTTTTCTTTCTAAGTATCCGCTCCTCATTACATTCCGTCGTGTTTAAGTACACGTTTTTAATCAAATCCTTCCCCCCCCCCCCCCCAATATTTCAAAACTAAACTGGCTTCACACCCACAGAACCTTCACCAGCCCCAGCCCCTGCTGAACGTTCCATCGTGTGATGTCACAATGCCCAATCTTCACATATGTCCAATCGGAATGGATCCATTTACATATGCCTATGCAGGAGCCCAAGCCAATGGTGAACGTTCCATCGTGTGATGTCACAATGCCCAATGCTCAAAGACATCGTTGCCATAGAGAGGGAGTACAGAGAAGGTTCACCAGGCTGATTCCTGTTATGTCAGAACTTTCATATGAAGAAAGACTGGATAGACTCGCCTTGTAATCGCTAGATTTTAGAAGATTGAGGGGGTATCTTATAGAGACGTTTAAAATTCTTAAGGGGTTGGACAGGCTAGATGCAGGAAGATTGTTCCGGATGTTGGGGAAGACCAGAACAAGGGGTCAAAGTTTAAGGATAAGGGGGAACGCTGAATCGCCGACATCTTTTCCATTTTGGTAGAGATTTCTCTTTTCTTTCTAAGTATCCGTTCCTCATTACATTTCGACGTGTTTAAGTGTACGTTTTTAATCAAATCCTAACCCCCCCCCCCCCCCCCAATATTTCAAAACTAAACTGGCTTCACACCCACAGAACCTTCACCAGCACCAGCCCCTGCTGAGCGTTCCATCGTGTGATGTCACAATGCCCAATCTTCACATATGTCCAATCGGAATGGATTCATTTACATATGCCTATGCAGGAGCCCCAGCCAATGGTGAACGTTCCATCGTGTGATGTCACAATGCCCAGTGCTCATAGACATCGTTGCCATAGTGACAGTACAGAGAGTCAGATGTGGGCCGAGGAGCCTTCAAGACAACATGAGATGTTCCCATATTGTGTGAAAATATTTACGTCATTCACCCCTGAACCTCGATAAGAACACCACCTGCACATCTTAATTAAATTAGAGAAAAACGGAAAAGAGGTCGGGCATTTACACTTTTAAGGCTCTGTGTGTGTCGAAGCTTCGTGTGTGTGATGCCGCACCGCTAACCCCCCCACCACCCCCCCCACGCGTTGCCGAGACGGACCCGACTTCGACGACTTCAAGATACGATATTTTAAGACGGCAGGGACCCGACTTCGACGACCAAATCTCCCCTGGGGGCTACAGGTAGGGAACGGTCTTTATGCACTTTTCCAACTCTGTGTGTGGGGGTGGTTAGTGTGTGTGAGGCGCCCGCCCCCCACCCCCCCCCCCCAGGGGGGGCTACGGGTAGGGAACGGCTGCGTTGGGGGATCAGACCCAACGGGTTTGCCATTGGTCGTCGTGTTTAAGTGCACGTTTTTAATCAAATCCTAACCCACCCCCCCCCCCCCCCCCAATATTTCACAACTAAACTGGCTTCTCACCCATAGAAGCAGCACCAGCCCCAGCCCCTGGTGAACGTTCCATCGTGTGATGTCACAATGCCCAATGTTCAAATACATCGTTGCCATAGAGGGAGTACAGAGAAGGTTCACCAGACTGATTCCTGGGATGTCAGGACTTTCATATGACGAAAGACTGGATAGACTCGGCTTGTACATGCTAGAATTTAAAAGATTGAGGGGGTATCTTATAGAAACTTACAAAATTCTTAAGGGGTTGGACAGGCTAGATGCAGGAAGATTGTTCCAGATGTTGGGGAAGTCCAGAACAAGGGGTCACAGTTTAAGGATAAGGGGTAAATCTTTTAGGACCGAGATGAGAAAAACATTTTTAACACAGAGAGTGGTGAATCTCTGGAATTCACTGGCACAGAAGGTAGTTGAGGCCTGTTCATTGGCTGTATTTAAGAGGGAGTTAGATGTGGTCCTTGTGGCTAAAGGGATCAGGGGGTATGGAGAGAAGGCAGGTACAGGATACTGAGTTGGATGATCAGCCACGATCATATTGAATGGTGGTGCAGGCTCGAAGGGCCGAATGGCCTACTCCTGCACTTAATTTCAATGGTTCTATGTTTCCCTCTCCGAAACCCCTCTCCCACCCATCCCTCTCTCCCCCCCCCCCCTTCCCTCTCTACGCCACCCCCTTCCTCCTACCCCTCTGTCCCTCTTCCATCACTCCCCCTACCCCTCTCCACTCTTTCCCCTCTCTCCCCCACCCCTCTCCCCCTCCCTCCCTCCTTCCCTACCTCCCCATCCTCCCCCTCCACCACATCTATCTCCCCATCCCCCTCTCTCACCCCCTACCCCGCTCTCCTTTCCCTCCCAAATCTGTCCCATTTCCTCCACCTCCTCTCCCCTCCCTCCCCTCTTCACATCCCCCCTCCCTCCCCCCACCTGTGTGTTTGGGGGTTGGTTAATATGAGTTTGATGCCGCAGCCCCCCCCCCCCCCCCCCCCCCTGCAAAACGCCGTTGGGGAAACAGACCCAACGGGTCTGCACTTGGTCTAGTATATCTATAAAAGTCTCATCTTGTGTGTCTGTCTGTATGTTTTGTATCTTCCTCAAAACATTACGTGCTAGCTCTTCAATTTTTACATATTCTGACACATTTTTATCGTCCACGCCGTACTCAGGTTCACTTAAGATTTCATCCTATATTTCACGTTATTCACGATTAAAGCTATAAAAAAAGCCCAACGCTTCTCACAAACTCTTTTTCCAGCAGCTTGCAGTGATGATGTCACAATGCTACTCACAATGCACCAATCACAATTGGCTCTCAAGCTGCCGAGTGCCACATGACATCACAATGTGGGGGGGGGGGGGGGGAGGGGGGGGGGGAGAAAGAGAGGGGGAGAGAGGGAAAGAGAGGGAAAGAGAGGGAGAGAGAGGGAGAGAGAGAGAGAGAGAGAGAGAGAGAGAGAGAGAGAGAGAGAGAGACCGTGTTCCACATGTATATGGAGTGTGTGAGGTTGCTGCCCCTGTACGAATATCTGAAGGGGCTGCTCCTCAAGTTCTGATCCCACGATCCCAGTGTTTGGACACAGGGCAGGAGTGGGGAGGGCCAATCGGGGGGGGGGGGGGGGGGTCACCCTGTCGGTTTGCTCCTGGGCTTGGCCAAGATGCCCATTCGCGGGTCCCCACCCCTCTCTGCCCCCTTACCCAAGTGCCCAACCATTTCTTCCACCACCCCACTTCCCTTTCCCCTTCACCCCCCCCCCCCCTCCCCCCATCCTATATTGCTTCCTCTGGCCTCACATTTCACACCCCGTCTCTCCTTACCTCACAGATTTTTTACTGCTTTTCATCTCTGGTCTTAGTCCATCAATCTGCCAATTAAACCCCCTCACCTTATCCATCTATCACCTGCCTTGCATTGTCCCACACCCACTTCTCTACTAGCTTTCTCCCCGCTTCCACAAGCCGTCTGTAGGATACTGATCTGAAATGTTTCCTATGCATGTTCTCCAGGGATGCTGCCTGACCCGTTGAGTTACTCCAACACTTTGTGTCTTTTTTTGTAAATCAGCATCTATGGTTCCTTGGGTTTACCTTGTAAAATGGTAACTGCCTTCCTCCTGCATTTTAGCAATTCAGTCATACAGTTCCATAGCAGCATTCATTGTGGGTTAGTGCAACAGGAGACAAAATTAGATGCCACGGGCAAAGGAGAAATATTTTTGCAAACCGAGTTATTTCAAATGTTAGATAAGTGAAATAATCTTATGCTCCATCTAGCTTCAAATAGTGACATATTACTTAGCAATTTTTGAAAAGGTGCATCAGGGTTCTCCCAGATGATAATTATTTCACCTAACCTACTCATCAAAGGAAAACTTTACTCAAAATCCAAAATATAAATCAAAAAGCATTAGAATTCTTGACATGTTGGGCAGTAGGTTGTGGAAATAGTGTTTCACATCTGTAATGAAATGTCCTGATGAAAATTCAGATCTGAAATATCGCATCTTACAAGCTGGATGCAATTTGCACCCATACACATTTGAAGGCCCTCTATCTTTGTTACTTTGGCTATCCCTTGGGTCATATGTCTTTGAGTGGTGACTCGCAGAAACTGACTGAGCAGTTTTAGTCTAAGATCATGCTGTGCCACTGATATTGTAAAGGCAGCCATCATGATGACGAATGTACCTATTAAATAAATTATTACTAATGTCCTGAACTGTCTGCCAATTCCCATTTACTGCATTTATGCCACCATTTCACAGCAATTACATGTTCAAACATCACTCTTCAAGGTGATGTGTACTAGATATGATGATGCAATGAGGATCTCAATACTATTCTTCCTTTGAAATGCAGAATATTCAACTATTTATTATAGGCACATTAAGCCTCAGAATTTAAACAGGTGTTCAAGTCAATTATGATTTATTCTAATGTTTATCCTATCCCCCACCACTTAAGGTTCTGATTATACTTCATTGTGCGTTTCTTTGCTTCATTATGCTGCAATAGCTCAATCAATTTGCTTCTGAAATCTTCTTCCTCACTTTTGTTACTTCCAAATACAACCATTCCATTACTCTTCTGGCAAAAACCCAAACCAGCACCTTAAATAAAGCTGAGGTCATCCAAAAATGCTGCTCACACAGGGTGGCATGGTGGTGCAGCGGTAGAGTTGCTGCCATACCGCACCAAAGATCCAGGTGCTTGTCTGTACAGACTTTGTACGTTCTCCCCATGACCTGCGTGGGTTTCCTCCGAAACTCTGAATATGTACGGGTTTGTAGGTTATTTGGCATGGTATAAATGTAATTTGTCCCCAGTGTTTGTAGGATAATGTTAATGTACAGGGATCGCTGGTTGGCGTGGGCTCAGTGGGCTGAAGGGCCTGTTTCCGCGCTGTATCTCAAAACTAAAACTAAACCAAGTCCCATTCAATTCAATTCAATTAACTTTATTTTTCCGTTAGGAACTTTGGTTTCTTCAGCCATACAACAAAAAGAAACAATTTTACAAGACACACAACCAACTCAATTCACACAGACATCCATCACAGCGAATCTCCTCCTCACTGTGATGGAAGGCAAAGTCTTGTCTCTCCCCTGCTCTCCCGATGTCAAAGCCCCCGGCGGGTGATGGTAAGTCCGCGCCAACGTGTAAGGCCCTGCTCCGGGTCTTAATGTTGGGGCCCCCGGCGGGCAATGGCAAATCCCGTGGCCGTTAAAGTCGCGCCGGGCGATGTAAGGCCCCACTCCGCGTCTTAATGTTGGGGACCCCGGCGGGCGATGGCAAGTCCCGTGGCTGTTAAATCAGCCAAAGATGTAAGGCCCCGCTCCGGGTCGTCCTCAGCCCCGCAACTCGGGCGGGAGAAGCTGCCGCCGGGGGGACCCGCGAGCTCCCGATGTCACCGTCCACAGGCCTGCAGCTGGAGCCTCCGAAGCCCCGAAGTCTGGATGCAGCCGCGCGCCACTACAGTTCCCCACGCTCCAAGGCCGGCCAGCCCCGCCATGGTAAGTCTGCAGGCTCCGCGACTGGAGCTCCCAGGTCGTTCCGGTTGGAGGCCGCTCCTCAGTGCTAGACCCCAACGACATGCAGGGAAGAGATTTAAAAGTTTCCCCCCCACCCCCCCCTCATATACACAGTTAAAAACAATATATAAACCACAGCAAACTACACGTTGAACGGGACAATAATTTAAAAAAGGACAGATGGACTGCAGGGGCCGCCGTCATTACAGCGCCGCCATTCACTCAACAGTCACAAGATTTGTAATGTTTCCAAATATTTCATCCTCATGTCCAAATCTGCCTCTTTCAAAGACGAGAACCGCCGGGACAAGCCCAAGATCGTCAGTGCTACCGTATATACACCCTGACATCGAGGAGCAGCATCCTCATGTGGTCCTGGTCTTCCTTACCACTGTGAATAAAATATATGCGTGTTCACCCTACTGCAAGTGTCAATGTGGTCACTGGCAAACCCAGCACCATCCCTAATGCCACAGGTGATAACCATCGATATTTGGAATCTGACATAATTGTGAGATATTCACATGCATTTGGCCAAATCTACCAACAATTGATTCCAATGTTATCTGAATTGGACTACATAGAAACCGCAGAATGAGATTCCAGACAGTCTATTTTGGCACTTCGCATGCCAGTCTTTTTTTTTCTGCGTATTAGTACTTGGGGGCTGGGAGGGGTGGGGGGGTGGGCTGGTTTGTGCATCTGGAGAGCCATCCTCACAATAATATGGTAAAAAGAATGATTTGCAAATCTGGCTTTTGTCCTCAAAAACTATGAGAATATCAATGTGATCCAACTTGTCTCAACAAAGGATTGAAGATAAGATGTGCTTCCATTGTATATGCCTGATTCATGTTGGTTGTCCAGCACAGCGAGATATCCGCCTGGGAATGCTACCGACAGCCTCACTCCAGACTTCAGGAGTACATGTTGAGGACACACTGAAACTTGGTGCAGCCAATGCGAAGGCTCTGTAGGGGAGGACCTTGGTCTAGGGTCCTTCCACTGCCAGACAAAGAGTGGAAGAATCTGATGGGTACAGCCCTCAAAACAAGAGAAGGGATAATCACCCCAGCAGGGCCACGAGTGGTTTGGTCATTTTGTTTAGGTTAGACCTTGGAGAGACAGTGTTGAAACAGTGTGGCCCCACCGAGTCCTCGCCGACCAGTGATCATCCCATGCACTAGTACTATCATACACACTTGGGACAATTTATACTTTGCAGAAGCCAATTAACCTACAAACCTGTACACCTTTGGGGTATGGGAGAAAACCGGAGCACTCGGATAAAACCCACACGGTCACAGGGAGAACTTACAAACTCCGTACAGACAACACCAGCAGTAAGGATTGAACGCAGGTCTCTGGCGCTGTAAGGCAGCAACTCTACCGCTGTGCCATTGTGCTGCCCTTAGTTGCGAATACTGAGTATGGCACTATTGAATGGATTAACACTAAAAATGTGATGTTTTGCAGTTTGTGTTGAGAAAAAAATCCTCCACGTGTATCTCCTCTGAATGTCTGTTACATATACATCTCTGATTACCATGTGGTCCAATCATGGTCATAACACAGACACTTCTGGAGCAGAAGTGTAGTTTTAACCACTGGAAAAAAAATTGTTTCGAACAGGAAAAAGGCCTGTAAAGTATTATTTGTAGAATATGCAATCAGTGAACAAAGTGATCATAATTTCAAAAAAAGAATGGACAGCCCGATTTCTAATCCGATTAGCATTTCAAGTGGCAAGAAAAAGACACAAAGAATGGTAAGGATTGGGAGAAAACAATCAAAAGGGATATAAAACTGCAAATCTGAAATAAAAGCAGACTAAGGGTGGCATGGTGGCGCAGTGGTGGAGTTCCTGCCTTACAGCGCTTGCAGCACCGGAGACTATGGTTCGATCTCGACTACGGATGCTGTCTTTACGGAGTTTGTACATTCTCCCCGTGTCCTGCGTGGGTTTTCTCCAAGATCTTAGGTTTCCTCCCACACTCCAGGTGTGTATGTAAATTGGCTTGGTAAATGTAAAAATTGTTCCTAATGTGTATAGGATTGTGTTAATATGTGGGGATCGCTGGTCGGCGTGGACCCGGTGGGCAGAAGGGCCTGTTTCTGCACTGTATCGAAACTATACTAGAAATACTCAGCAGGTCAAGCAATATGCAATAACAGTGTTAATGTTTCAGGTCAGCCTCCTTTTCTCAACGTAAAACTTCAACTCAACTTTCTCCACAGATGTTGCAAGCTGACAGTTTTCCACCATTTTCTGCTTCCACTTTAAAAATAAAATAAATTTTGAAACAAAACAGACATTGTATGTACAGCATATATAGTTTACTGCATTAAAAAACAACTATGAATGGTGGAAAATATTAGCCATCGACTGCATAACTAAAAACATGGCATTATGAGATCTACATTCAAGGGGAGACATTAAATAAGGCAAGTTAGTTGTTCACAGTTGCAATGAAAGAAAAATTGCAACCTGAAAAGATTTACAATACAAATGAGATCAGACTTTATCGAAAATTCTTATCAACAAATGCCTTAACATTTAAGACCAGATAACATGTTCTTGGTCACAAGTAAAGAGAACCAGACATTCACATTCTGTCAAAGTGTAATTGGCCCACACAATTTCAAACACTGATTAGAAAACCTAAAAGAAACACCTAATTTACAAGAGAGGAAACCATGCATACACCCATTGGATTATTTCAGTCAGAAACATGCAAGAATGCAAGAATCATAACACTTTACAAAAGCGCAGTGTGACAAAAAGTTTATTCTTCATGTCGGGGAGCATCTGCAATCAAAGGGCTTATTAGAAAAGCTCGGCCTGCTCTTTGTCATCCGCCTGAAAGACTTTTCGCATCAGAGAATGGTAATATTTTTGTCAATATTTTAAATGCAAAATATTACTTCCAAAACCCAACCTGTGCACCAAGGAGGTGTAATTGCTTGCGTTAAAAAGTATTAATCTGGACTTGCTTGTGTTAAAAAGGAATTATCTATCTGTACTATATCAAAACTGTATTGGTGAGGGAATGGAATTCAGATAGGCTTTGAAGAAGTAGTCCATCCTCAATGCAACTTACCCAGAGTCAAGAGTGATTAATTATTTTATGTACTGGGAGTAGGACAATGAAATTCTTACGCTGTAGGTTATAGGCCCATCGATGAAATCTCACAAATAAATATATAACAATCGGCATTATGAAATCAGACCTAGTGCAAATCCAAAGTATATATTGCAACCAAAACAAAGTCCATAATAGTTCATAGCTGCTGAGGTTGTATTATGACTAGTATCGGAGTGTTCTAAAGTCCGATGATTGCCAGGAAGAAGCTGTACTTAAACCTGGAGGTCATGGTTTAAGCCCCTGTACCTTCTTCCCAATGGCAGTTTCAAGATGAGAGTGTGGCCAGAGTTTTGTGGTGATGGTATTAACTGCCTTTTTGAGACAGCACCTTATGTACATTCCTTTGATGAATATAGAGCACAATGAAATCAATCCTGCAAATCACATTACAGAGGCATGCAGTCATAGCAATTCAGGAAAGGAAGACATTTCAGCATCAGGCCTGGCAAATATTGTGCAGCAACTTAAATAAAAAGGTCAATTTGGAAAATAATGAGTGTGAAAATTGATTGCCACAATCCAGAATAGAAGCTATATTCTATCAATAATATTGTAAAGTATAAACAGCCAGGCAATTTAGAGCAAGAGATGAAAAATACCTAATTCTGTGCATTTGGCTTCTTAAGCGGCCTTTTCACGGGGCGACTTGACGCAAGAGTTAACCGGAGTTTAACATCGTGGGAACCTCGTGCGATAACAGTACGTCATTCGTGGACCACCGTAGCGCTAACGGCAGGTCATCGTGTAACTTGGTCACTCGGGAGAAAATTCAAGAAAGTTTGAATTTCTCCAAGATTGACTTGTACACTTGTGGTTGAGTATTGCAACATTATATGAACGTAGTGGCCAGTGCGATATCCGTAATAACTCTTGCGGGTACCGTGGGAACTCCTGCGAACGGTGAACCCAGAAGCTGGACAGAGGGGACAGAAGGAGAGTAAAAATTATCTTATGTGGGATTGAATTTAAAAAATAAATAAAAATAAAGATTTGCATCCGCATATGGACATCAACTTATTCATGAGTTATGTTAATGAGATTCAAGAAAATAACTATAATCTTTAAAAGGGACTTTAAAAGGGACTTTACTGAAAGGTTACGCATTTTTATGGTCCGTGAGAAATTTTTCACATGTACTTCTTTGAGAGATACAGGTCGGAGTCCTCGGGTCCAGGGGTCCGGAACGCTACTAATCAATGTTGTACAGAGACCCGTTTAAGGAGTGAACTGCACATGCTGGTTTAAACCGAAGACAGACACAAAAAGCTGGAGTAACTCAGCGAGTCAAGCAGCATCTCTGGAGAAAAAAAGCTGATGTTTCGGGACGAGACACATCTTCAGACTCAATTCCGATTAGGCTGTCTGAAGAAGGGCTCCGATTCGAATCGTCACCTATTCTTTTTCTCCAGAGATGCTGCCTGACCCGCTGACTTACTCCAGCTTTTTATGTTTTTCTTCCCAGATCTGACTTACCTGCTGAGTTACACCAACATGTTGTGTCCTTCTGTACGTATTAACCAGCATTAACCAGCGTCTGCAGTTCCTTTAGACATTACCTAACTTTAGATTTTAGAGATATAGCGCGTGGGAACTCCTGCGAACGGTAAACCCGGAAGCTGGACAGAGGGGACAGAAGGTGAGTAAAACAGGTGGTCTCAATATCGACAAGGGAACATGTGTCCTTCGAGGACGTCCCACCTAATTGTCATTGTTGGATAATCTTTTTAACAGGAACACTTGCAGAGATGGCTCCCAGAAAATCTCAAAGAAAGGGGGTAAAGCGTGTCAGAGATGTTTTTGCCATGTTGCGCTATTCAGTTTCTATATTGTTTCAGTTTCTATAATCTATATTGTTGCTCTATTCAGTTTCCCAGGGGGTCGGGACGGGACTGGAGTTGGGAGGGAAAGGTGGGGGAGTCGAGGGAGAGGAGGGGGAGACAGATGGGGGTGTCTTCTTTACTGGCGGCGGGTGTCTGTCACTGAAACAGGCAGGTGAGATTTCACATCCACCTTGTGTGTGCCTCTCTCTCTCTCTCCCTCCCTCTTACACAGGCTGAGAGACTCTGCCTCTGTGAGTGTACGTCTCTTTCTCCCCCTCTCCCACACACAGTAAGACCGAGGTACTGTGCTCAGTCCATCTGTGTCTCCCACATACACAGTAAAATATGTCTCCAAATGAGCCAATTCAACCAAGGGAGGATATATATAGTGTGTGAAAAAAAAAGTTACATCATTTGTGTCACGTGTAGTTCACGATGTTCATTCAAGATTTAACGCGAAAGCTCGGGAAACGGCCAAGTCACTCGCACAAATAACATAAATGCCGAGTACCGTGGGAGCTCTTTATCTATCCCCGTTATATCGTGCGAGACTCGTGCTGGACCACGACCTCTTCACTCTTGTGACATCTTGCGTCAACTCGCCCCGTGAAAAGGCCCCATTACAGAGCAATCTTCAACTTTGTTGGTTCTCTGTTCTTATGAACGGAGATGGCACAAGGGCAGATAACCATCCTATTCTCAGTACATGGGTGATGCCATATGTTTTCAATTCTGTTTTATATTATATGATTCCACCTACTAGTTTTCATAGTTGATCTCCATCCCCTGCCTTTAATCTCTTCCTCATTCCCCCATTCTGGTTAACAACCTCCATCCAATTTTGGCCTCTACTCTCTTCTCACCAACTCTCCAACCTTTTATTTACCACGGCCTACTATTCCCTTCCCCAAATCATTGCAGCTTCAGATCTAACCTTTATTTCATCCAAACCATTATCAACGGTCTTTGATCTCCACCCTCCTCCTCCTGCAAGCACACATGCCCAGGGCTTCCAATCCTATTCTGATGGTTTGAAAAATGAGGGGTGCGAGCTTGGAGAAGACATGCTGGAGGGTTTGTGCACTGAGGCAATAAAAGTAGAACTCAAAAATAAGAAAGGTGCAGTCATTCCCAATAGGATGTAGAGGAACAGATATATGAAGACAAATTATGGTAAAATGTAAAAGCCACTGGGTTGTCATACTGGAAGATGTTAACTTGTTCAATACTGATAGTCACTTCCTCAGTGCAAGATACTTAGACAGGGCAGAATCTGTTAGATGTATCCAAAAGGGGATAGTCCAGTGGAGGGACCAGATTGGACTTTGTACAGAGAAACAACCGTGGACAGGTGACTAGTATATTTTGGGGACAGAAATCACAACTGAAATGTTAATATAGTTCGGAGAAGTTGGACCTTAGGGAAAGCACTAAATTGGGGGAGGGCAAATTACAACATTATTAGGCAAGAGTTAGGGAACGAAAATTGGGAGCAGCTATTATTTGGCAAGTCCACATCTGATATGTGGGAATTGTTTAAAGACCATCTGAGCACAGTTAAGCACTTGCATCTTTCACTAACGAGGAACAACTATGGCAAGGCAAGCGAACCTTGGATAATGAGAGGTTATAAATTTGGTCAAGAATAAAAAGGAAGCTTTTTATGTTTTGAGTTTAGTTTATTGTCACATGTACCGAGGTACAGTGAAAAGCTTGTTGCGTACTAATCAGTCAGCAGAATGACGATACATGCTTACAATCAAGCCATTTACAGTGTACAGTTACATGATAAAGGGAATAACGTTATTAATGTTTAGTACAAGATAAAGCCAGTAAAGTCCAATCAAAGATAGTCCAAGGGTCTCCAATGAGGTAGATAGTAGTAGTTGGATTGTTCAGTTGCCTGATAGCAACTGGGAACTGTCCCTAAATCTGGAGGTGTGTGTTTTCACACTTCTATATCTTTTGCCCAATGGGAGAGGGTAGAAGAGGGAGTGGCCAGGGTACCACTCGCTCTTGATTATGCTGGTGGCCTTGCCGAGGCAGCAAGAGGTATAAATAGTGTAAATGGAATGGAGATTGGTTTGTGTGATGGTCTGGGTTGCGTCCACAATTCTCTGCAATTTCTTGCGGCCTTGAATGGAGCTGTTCCCAAACCATGCGTGACGCTTTCTTTGGCGCATCTGTAGAAGTTGATGAGAGTTGTTGGGAACATACCAAACTTCCTAAGCCTTCTAAGGAAGTAGAGTTGTTGGTGTGCTTTCTTGGCCATTGCTTCAATAAGGGTGGTCCAGGAGAAGTTGTTGGTGATATTTACTCCTAGGAATTTGAAGCTTTCAACCATCTCTACTCCGGCGCCATCGTGTACCATTTCACTTCCTGAAGTCAAACACTATCTCCTTTGCCTTGCTGATATTGAGAGAAATGTTGTTGTCTTTACACCAGGTCACAAAGTTCTTAATCTTCCTATACTCCATCATCATTATTGACATCACAATGGTGGTGTCATCTGCAAAATTATAAATTGAATTAGATTTGTAAGTGGCTGCACAGCCGTGGGTGTGATAAAGAATAAAGAAAGCGGCTGAGAATGCATTTTTGCGGAGCACCAGTGTTGAAGATTATCGCAGAGGATGATTTGGTGTTCACAACTAGATAGACATGGAGGATAGTAAGATTAGTTACATTTGGATATCAAGAAACTGCTGTTCGGTCTGTTGAAGAGCATTACGATGGATCAGGCTTGCTAATCAGGTACTAAATGTTATATTAAATTTGATGGATAAGGGAAACTTTTCCAAGGTATTCAATGGAAACATTTCACTCCCTGCCTTTTAGCTTCACATACACAATGGGGCTCGCCTATCTATATCAAATGCAGACATTTTTATGATGCATACAAAAGGCATCCTTTGTGTTTTCTATTTGCTTCACCAGCTAAGGCATTCTAAAGCAACAACCATATCCTGTTCCATAGTGGTGGAACAACAATGGGCAAATATAATAATCTCTTACCCAGAAGATATTTTATGGTCTTGGTTCCATCAAAATAGCTTCAATATGGAAGTGTATTGCTTACCTCTGATATGCACTGGCAGTCTTAACAATCAAAGCTTTTAACAGTCTCGCTCTCTAACACACATTTTCAACATTGTAAAGAAAGTTAGAACACATTTTGGAGATTTTGAGGCCAACAACATTACCTTTTAGTCATTCTCCCAGTATGAATTTCAAAGAAGATTTTAAGCCATTTGCTGCAAAACCTTGGGCAAAATTACATTGCACATGTTAAAAGGGTGACATTTGGAGTGACTCAAACTAGTTCACTTATACAATCTTAACATCTCTCAGAAGGCCAACTCATCATTGCAAAATTTACTGGAACTGTTCCACACAGCTCAAGAACAGGTCCTTTGGTCAACAATGTCTGTGCTGATCATGATGACAAGACTATCGTTTATCTACCTACACAAAACCCAACTCTCTCCATAACCTGCATATCCATATGCCTATCTTTTAAATTCCATTAACATATCTGCTTCAACCACCACCTCCTCCACAGCACATTCCAGGTACTCACCGACCATTGTGTAAAAAAAACTTGCCCTGCACATCTTCTTTTCTCACCTTAAAGCTATGCCCTCTAGTTTTCCATCCTGAGAACAAAAATCTGATCATGCCCCTCAATTTTATATACTTCAATACCTTATTCATTTAAAAACAACTGAATATTCTTGAATGATTATATTGAAAAATATTCAAAACATTGAAAGTATTAAATAGATTTTAAAATAAATCAAAGCATCAAAGTCTTAAAAACACACAAAATCTAAATGAACAAGTCTTCAAAGATTTTTTTTTAAACAAGTCTTGTAAGCGTTTAAATATTCTGTTAAATCAATAAGCCAAGCATGTTTTCTTAAGTTAATTATATTTTTCAGCTGTGCTCTTCATTAAAATCAAGGGAAAAATAATTTATTCTCACTTCAGACCCGGTGCAAGGTTTTTTGGAAAGTAAAGAGTGGGAATTATTCCAAGTTTTCACATTCTTGGTGAACTTCGTGTTGAATTCAGCATCAGAACACAACCTAACACAACCTCATGACAAATTACAAACAGTATCTTTTGAATTTCCATGTCAAAAAGGCATATATGTGAATCTTGCAGTGGCTGTCAGTTTCATGGAATAATGAGGTAAATGCCAGTGGTTTTGACAACACCATTCTCAAACTAATCAGGATGCTTTTCTCCAGCAATGAATTAATGTAATGTGTTAGCACTGCTGTAATGCATTCAATTTCCACATAGAAAATTCACAAGTAATTACAAAACAATATGTTTCTCCCTCATCCCTCCCCTCTTCCTCCATTAATATTTGGTTGACCTGTTCTGCAGTTCGCAACAATGCATCTCTCTTGGGATCCCACTGTCCCACCAACAATTGGCTTATCCGGGAAACACCCTGTCTGAGGTTATCTGTTGTTGGCTCCAATTTGACCTGGCCCACTGCAATGTAAATTTAATATCAAATTAAATTAATTATTACTGAAATTATGCAGTGTGAGATAAAGTTCATGAAATTGTCTAATTATGTAAAACGTTTCTTCCCACACACAGCATTTTTCAACTGAATCATTTTTATATATAAATTAAGGATATAATTGAGAGATCAGCATTCATATAAAGGTGATAGTCTCTGTGTATAAAATATTTACAAATGTGTTCTGGTTTCATTTTACGCAGAGACTAGTCAAATTGAACTAAAGTTTGTTATCATACGTTTATAGTGTTCTTTTTGATATCTATCTATCTATACATAACTAAAACTCTGATCTTGTGCTCCTCCGGTTTGCGTTTTTTTTCTATTTGCGCAAAAACAGTATGCGATAGCGCTACGATTTTTCGTCAGCTCACTCACCGTTCTCCTGTGCTGCGAGTGCAACAAGTTTCGTTCTGATTGGCAGTATATTGTAAAAGCGAGAGGTTCAAAAATCGTAAAAACCAGCCAGTGTCCTGCCAGTCAGCGCCGCGCGGATTGGTCTCTTCTCCTGTCACTCCCCGGGAAGGTCTGCCCTTCCTGCACCATCATGTCTTTACTGGAGCTGAGGGATGCTGTTGGTGGCCGGCGGAGGTCTCCAACCGGACACAATTTTCCAAGGGACCGTAAGCGGCCCGGCCCCGAGTCGGAGATTTCACCAAACGGAAAGCGGAAAGTCTGATCCGGCGGAGGAGAGCATCCAGCGTCCGCTGCGAGTCCCAAACGCACCGCCATCGCAATGTCCTGCAGCACCAGGCCCTTCTCTCTTGCCCCCCGCCCCCGTGATACCCCCTCCCTCATGGCTCTTCCCCTGTCTTTTCTCCGAACTCTCCCCCCAAGAAGGGAGAGGAGCGGCAACCTTGAGATCCTGGTGAGTTGAGGAGGGAGTGTGGGGTAGGAGAGGCAATAGAGGGAGAAGAGGGGCGTAGGGAAGGGAGAGGAGTTATGGATGGAGGGAGGGAGTGACTGAGGGTAGGGGAAAGGAGAGGTGAGGGAGGGATTGGGGGAGGGTAGGAGGGAAAAGTGGCAGGAGGTGAGGAGGGAGAGTGGGGGAGGAGGGGGAATCGAGGAAGCGGAGGTGGGAGTAGAGGAGGAGGGAGTGGGGGAGGCAGGGAGTGGGGAGTTGAGGGAGAGGAGGGCAGTTGGGGAGGTGTGGAGGGATAGTGGGGGGATAGGGGAGGTGAGGAGTGGGGGACATGCGGGATAGAGGGATAGGAAGGGGAGAGAGGTTATGGAGGGAGGGAGTGACTGAGGGTAGGGGATAGGAGAGAGAGAGAGAGGTGGGGGAGGGATTGGTGAGGGGAGGAGGAGAGGGGAAAGGAGGGAGGGTGAATAGGAGGAGAGAGTGCTAGGGATAAGGGGAAATGAGCTGCGCCTGTGCAGTTGGGGGCTATGGGTCAGTGGTGAAATATTGCGTTGGGGGACCAAGCCACCTGTGTGACAAGTAAAGCAACAAGAGAAACATTGCAAAAGAATAACTAATTAGATTAATTTTCCTATGTCAATTAGTTTAATAGAAATGTAATATTCATTTTGGACTGTCGCGAAGATAGGAACTATCTTAGTGAAATAAGCAACAACAATAAAACTTGTAAAGATATTCATTGTACAATAGGCATCATTGCTCAGAAGAGCCTTCCTGCGACACTCCTAGATGGTTAGAGAAGAAAGGGACATTATGACCCACAGGATGTGCATGAACTTATTTTCCTCTGTCATGGTCATATACTGTACAACATGGATAATAATGGAATAGCTTTTCTACTTATCATCGGATGCTCACTGGTCTTGTAGTTTGCTAATGGATACAAGATCAACCAATGAAACCCTGGACATAAGGGATATCGTTACACAGTTTAAAAATCTCAGAGCTCTTTAAATCTGAACACTGGCATCTATTGCCAACATTATATACTAATTTGCTCAGGAGAAGCGAGCATTCGCAAATTGTTTGATTCATTTGTGCAAAGTGAACTGAGAGATGTGTTATTGTCTCTTACAAAACTCTAAAGTGACCTTGGCAATCAATGATAAAGCATAATATCTAATCTAATAGGCATCTCCAATAATTCAGCAAATGCCTATATACTTCTATGCAGCTTTCTCCTGCATGGCTTTTCAGATATCTTCAATAATATACCAATCTATAAAATAATAGGGCTAGATGAGACTTCCTATGAGCAACCCTTCAACAGGCCTACCTGCAAGTTTAGTTTAGTTTAGAGATATAGCGTGGAAACAGCCCCTTCGACACACCAAGTCTGCGCCGACAAACGATCACCCATACGCTAGTTCTATCCTACACACTAGGTGGAATTTACAGAAGACAATTAACCTACAAATCTGCACGTCATTGGAGTGTGGGAATAAACCAGAGCACCCGGAGAAAACACGCGCTGTCCCAGGGAAAACATACAAACTCCATACTGACAGCACCCGCAGTCGAGATCGAACCCGGGTCTCTGGCACTGTGAGGCAGCAGCTCTACTGCTGCGCCACTGTGATGCCCAAATTGGTAGCCTAAAATCCATTTACTATGGATTTTAAGCTACTCCTACTTCTCTTCAGTCAACAGCTCATTGGATAAACAGAATCAATGATATGAAACAAGGTGTTTAAGAAGGAACTGCAGATGCTGGAAAATCGAAGGTACACAAAAATGCTGGAGAAACTCAGTGGGTGCAGCAGCATCTATGGAGCGAAGGAAATAGGCAACGTTTTGGGCCGAAACACCTTCTTCAGAAACAAGGTGTTGGAAGAATTCAGCGGGTCAAGCAGTATCTGTGGAGGGAAATAGACAGTTGACATTTCAGGATTAAACCCTTCCTCAGTGTTTAAGAAAAAGTGGAGGGGGGATAGCCAGTATAAAAAAGGTGACGGTGGTGGGGCAAGAGCTGGAATGCAATATGTGGAACCAAGTGAGTAGGAGTGGATTGGTGGATGATAAAGCTGCATAATGATGACACATGAACAGATCATAAAACAGCAAAAAGTTCAGAAATGCAGTGCATTCATAATAATATATAGAACTAGACCAAGTGCAGACCCGTTGGGTCTGTTCCCCCAACGTGCGTTTGTGGGGGGGGGGGGGGGGGGGGTGGCACGCAGCGGCACACACACTAACTATCCCCCACCCCCGCACTCACGCTAATTACCCCCTTGATATATTAATATTATTAATTTGCTCCTTTTACCCCATAACCACCCTATCTACTGACGCATAGCCCTCAACTTGCAGTCACATCTAGAGAGGGGCGGGGGGCAGGCGGGGGTAGCGAGTGAGGGCAGAGAGAGAAGGGGCAGAGACAGAGAGAGAGACAGAGACACAGAGAGAAGGGCAAGAGGAATAGGGGGGTGGAGAGGAGGATAAGAGGGAGGGTGGGTGAGGGGGGAAAGGTGGGGGTGGAGGGGAGGAGAGAGAGAGGGTGAGAGTGAGGGGGAGAGAGAGAGGATGCTGAGAGGGGGGTGAGGTGGGGAGCAGGGAGGGGGAGGGAAGAGGGTAGGGGGTGTGGAGGGGAGGGGGTTTAGGGTTTAGGGGAGGGAGGGGATGGAGGGGAGAGAGGGGGGGAGAGGAGGGAGAGAGGGGGGTAGAGAGGGGGGAGAGAGGGGGGAAGAGGAGGGGAGGGGGAGGGGGGGAGAGAGAGGGAGCGAGGGGGAGAGAGGGGAAAGAGGGGAAAGAGGGGGAGAGAGAGGGTGTGCTGAGAGGGGAGGGGGAGAGGTGGGGAGCAGGGAGGGGGTGGAGGGAAGGGGGTAGGGGTGTGTGGAGGGGAGGGGGTTTAGGGGAGGAATGGTGGGGGAAGGGATGGAGGGGAGGGTGGGAGAAAAAGAGGGGAGAGAGGGGGGAGGGGGAGAGGAGAGGAGTGGGGGGGGGAGGAGAGGGGGAAGAGGAGAGGGGGCGAGGAGAGGGGGGGAGAGGAGAGGGGGGAGGAGAGGGGGGGAGGAGAGGGGGTGAGAGAAGAGGGGGGATGAGGGGGGGGGAGAGGGGGGGAGGAGAGGGGGGAGGAGAGGGGGGAGGAGAGGGGGGGAGGAGAGGGGGGGAGGAGAGGGGGGGAGAGGAGAGGGGGGGAGAGGAGAGGGGGGGAAAGAGGAGAGGGGGGAAAGAGGAGAGGGGGGGAAGAGGAGAGGGGGGGAAGAGGAGAGGGGGAAGAGGAGAGGGGGGGAAGAGGAGAGGGGGGGAAGAGGAGAGGGGGGGTAGAGGAGAGGGGGGGAAGAGGATGAGGGGGGGAGAGGGGGGGGAGGAGAGGGGGAGATGAGAGGGGGGAGGAGGAGAGGGGGGGAGAGGAGAGGGGGGGAAGAGGAGAGGGGGGGAAGAGGAGAGGGGGGGAGAGGAGAGGGGGGGAGGAGAGGGGGGGGAAGAGGAGAGGGGGGAGAGGAGAGGGGGGGAGATGAGAGGGGGGGAGAGGAGAGGGGGGAGGAGGAGAGGGGGAAGAGGAGAGGGGGGGAGAGGAGAGGGGGGGGGAGAGGAAAGGGGGTGGAGAACCTAATAACATTTTAGAACCAAAAAAGACACATTCTGCAAGCATTGTAGAACCAAAAGAGACTTTTTGCAAACATTTTAGAACCAATAGACACTTTTTGCAAACATTTTAGAACCAATAGACACATTCTGCAAGCGTTTTAGAACCACTAAGGACACTTACATTTGAGTTGACATGTGTTCAGTGTTATTCACAGCTCAGAGAAACGTGACCCTCTGCCTTCCTCCAGCTTGCAGACACTGATTGAGGCACACCACTTCCTGGTTTTATAGTCCCTCCCCCCTGCCGCCAGCGGGGGCAGCAGAGAGAATGGGGAATTTTGTAAAATCATTATTATCTCTGTCATTTTTCATCGACGGGAAAAATCCTCGGCACACATACGGCGGAGGGGGGCTCTGAGCAAGGTGGCTAAAAATGACGGCCGTAGGTGGCGGTGTTCTCTCGGAAATCGCAGCATAGATGGCCAAAACCGGTCAAGAACAGACTTTTAGTAATATACTAGACCAAGTGCAGACCCGTTGGGTCTGTTCCCCCAACGTGCGGTTGTGGGGGGGGATGCGGCATGCAGCGTCACACACACTAACTATCCCCCACCCCCCCCCCCCCGCACTCACCTTGATATTATATTAATATTATTAATTTGCTCCTTTTACCCCATAACCACCCTATCTACTGACGCATAGCCCCCAACGCAGTCACATCTAGAGAGGGAGGGGGGCAGCGGGGTTAGAGAGTGAGGGTAGAGAGAGAAGGGGCAGAGACAGAGAGAGAGAGACACACAGAGAGGGGCAAGAGGGATAGGGGGTGGAGAGGAGGAGAAGTGGGAGGGTGGGTGAGGGGGGGAAAGGTGGGGGAGGAGGGGAGGAGAGAGAGAGGGTGAGAGTGTGGGGGAGAGAGAGGGGGTGCTGAGAGGGGGTGAGGGGGAGAGGTGGGGAGCAGGGAGGGTGGAGGGAAGAGGGTAGGGGGTGTGGAGAGGGGGTTTAGGGGAGGGAGGGGGGGTGGGGGAGGGGATGGAGGGGAGAGAGAGGGGGGAGATGGGGGAGGGGGGGAGGAGACAGGGGAGGAGAGAGGGGGAGGAGAGAGGGGGAGGAGGGGGGGGGAGAGAGTGTGCTGAGAGGGGGGTGAGGTGAGGGGAGGGGGAGATGTGGGGAGCAGGAAGGGGGAGGGAGGGTGGAGGGAAGGGGGTAGGGGAGTGTGGCGGGAAGGGGTAGGGGTGTGTGGAGGGGAGGGGGATTTAGGGGAGGGACGGTGGGGGAGGGGATGGAGGGGAGAGGGAGAAAAAGAGGGGAGAGAGAGAGAGGGGAGAGAGGAGAGGGGGGAGAGGAGAGGGGGGGAGATGAGAGGAGAGGGGGAGGAGAGTGAGAGGGGAGGAGAGGAGAGGGGGAGGAGAGAGAGGGGAGGAGAGGAGAGGAGAGGGGGAGGAGAGGGGGAAGAGGAGAGGGGGAGGAGAGGGGGGGAGGAGAGGGGGGAGAGGGGCGGGGAGAGGGGGAGGAGAGGGGGGGAGGAGAGGAGAGGGGGGAGAGGAGAGAGGGAGGGGGGGAGACGGAGGGGGGGAGGAGAGGAGAGGGGGGAGAGGAGAGGAGAGGGGGGGAGGAGCGGGAGGGAGGATGAGGAGGGGAGGAGAGGGGGGGAGGAGAGGGGGGGAGGAGAGGGGGAGGAGAGGGGGGGAGGAGAGGAGAGGGGGGGGGAGGACAGGAGAGGGGGGAGAGGAGAGGGGGGGAGAGGAGAGGGGGGCAGAGGAGAGGGGGGGGAGGAGGATAGAGGGGGGGGGAGGAGAGAGGGGAGAGGGGGGGAGAGGAGAGGGGAGGGGAGGAGAAGGGGTGAGAGAGGGAGAGGGGGAGAGGAGAGGGGGGAGAGGAGAAGGGGGAGAGGGGGGAGGAGAGGGGGGGGGGTGAGAGGGGGGGGGGAGAGGGGGAGAGGAGAGGGGGGGAGGAGAGGGGAGAGAGGAGAGGGGGGGAGAGGAGAGGGGGGTGAGAGGAGAGGAGAGGGGAGGAGAGGAGAGGGGAGGGAGAGGAGAGGGGGAGAGGAGAGGGGGGAGAGGAGAGGGGGGGAGAGGAGAGGGGGGGGAGAGGAGAGGGGGGGAGGAGAGGGGGCGGAGGGGTGAGAGGGGGGGAGAGAGGGGGGGAGAGGGGGAGAGAGGAGAGGGAGGGGGAAGAGGAGAGAGGGGGGAGAGAGGAGGGGGAGACAGGAGGGGAGGGAGGAGAGGAGGGAGGAGGGGGGGAGAGTGGAGGGGCGGAGAGAGGAGGGGGGAGAGAGGAGGGGGGGAGAGGAGAGGGGGCGTGATGGGGAGAGGGGGGGGAGGAGGGGAGAGAGAGAGAGAAAGGGAGAGAGACAGGGGGGGAGAGAGAGAGAGAGAAAGAGAGAGGGATAGGGAGAGGGAGAGGTTGGGAGAGAGAGGAATGGGAGAGAGAGAGAGAGGGTGCCTTTTTACTTCAACCCAAACAACCATTTGCAGGCAGTGCTTTGTTCCTCAAACTAACCAGATTTTCATTTTCAAACCACATTATGGGTACTCACAGCTGTGGAGACATTTGTTTAGTGTTATTCAGAGCTCTGATTGAGGCACGCCACTTGCAGAGACTGATTGAGGCACACCACTTCCTGGTTTTATAGTCCCTCCCCCTCCCTCCAGCAGGGGCAGCAGAGAGAATGGGGAATTTTGTGGAAACATTAATATCTCTGTCATTTTTCATCGACGGGAAAAATCCTCGCCACACATGCGGCGGAGGGGGGCTCTGAGCGAGGTGGCCATAAATGGCGGCCGTAGGTGGCGGCGTTCTCTCGGAAATCGCAGCACAGAAGGCCAAAAGCGGTCAAGAACAGAGATTTAGTAATATAGAAGATGCAAAGACTCAAATGCCTACTTATCATCTAATTTCAGCTTTCAATCATATTGGTCAGATTGTAAAACCAATCTTAACATCTTTTGATCGCAATTTACTTCTGTGTAGAGTCAAATAAAATAATGCTATTTTTCAAATGATGTCATTAGACCTCTCCTTGAACTTTCTATTGGAATATAACCTGAGATAATCTAATTTAAAAATGCCTAATTCTGAAGGGACTAAATAATGTTGAAGCTTGTTTTCCCTGGTAAGGGTCTAAAGGGCATGATTTCACAATAATGTGTTAGGTGCCCACCAATGAGATTATTTATTTCAAAGAACTGTAAATCTTCAGAATTCTCTCCCCAAGAGTGGCAATTGCAGAATCTTTAGGTGTATTTAAACTGGAGATATTTCCATCATTCCATTATACCAGTCCCACCTGCCTGCACTTTGTCTATATCCCTCCAAACCTGTCCTATCCATGTACCTGTCTAACTGTTTCTTAAAGGTTGGGATAGTCCCAGCCTCAACTACCTCCTCTGGCAGCTAGTTCCATACACCTACCACCCTTTGTGTGAAAAAAGTTACCCTTCAGATTCCTATTAAATCTTTTCCCCTTCACCTTGAACCTATGTCCTTTGGTCCTCGATTACCCTACTCTGGGCAAGAGATTCTGTGCATCTACCTGATCTATTCCTCTCATGATTTTATACACCTCTATAAGATCACCGCTCATCCTCCTGCACTCCAAGGAATAGATATCCAGCCTACTCAACCTCTCCCTATAGCTCAGACCCTCTAGTCCTGGCAAAATCGTCGTAAATCTTCTCTGAACCTCTTCAAGCTTGACAATATCTGTCCTATTACATGGTGCCCAGAACTGAACACAATATTCTAAATGCGGTCTCACCAACGTCTTATACAACTGCAACATGACATCCCAACTGCTATACTCAATACTCTGACTGATGAAGGCCAAAAGATTGATGAAAAGCCTTTTTGACCACCTTATCTACCTGTGACTCGACCTTCAAGGAACCATGCACCATGCACCTGCACTCCTAGATCCCTCTGCTCTACAACACTCCCCAGAGGCCTACCATTCACTGTGTAGGTTCTGTGTAGGTTAGACATCCTAAAATGCAACACCTCACATTTTTCTGTATTAAATTCCATCAACCATTCCTCAGCCCACCTGGCCAATCGATCAAGATCCTGCTGCAATCTTTCACAACCATCTTCACTAACTCCAAACCACCACTTTTGTATCATCAGCAAACTTGCTAAGTTTGCCCTGTACGTTCTTATCCAAATCACTGATGTAGATGACAAACAGTAAACTTGCTGCTGCTGGCGCCGACGATGGCTGCCACGGTGTACAGCTCCTTGCTGTTTTGTATGTTTGTTCGATTGTGTCATCTGTAAAAACCCTACAAAGATTACTTTCACGAGAGAGGTACTCATTAACATCGGAAATACAGTACCACCAAACACCATTCCGGATTTCTCTCACTCATTGGATTATTTGGACATACTCAGGGCTGTGGCTGCATTCAAGGTCTTGAGATGGAGGAGGACCCGTGGAAAGTGCTCTGGAGCACTCACCCGATTCACAACACTACTCCCGAGCATATTCCTGGCAAACGTACGTTCTCTCAATAACAAAGTGGACGAACTGCAACTCCTGCGCTGGACAAACAAGGACTTCTCTCGAGCCACTGCCTTGTGCTTCACCGAGACCTGGCTGTGTGAGTCGACCCCGGACAGCGCGCTGCAACTGGCTGGCTTCCAACTTCACAGAGCAGACCGTGAAGTGGAGGCAGCGGGGAAATCAAGAGAGGGTGGAATATGTTTCTATACTAACCAGGAATGGTGCAGCGACATCACGGTACTATCAAACTGCCCAACCTAGAATCCTTCTTTATAAACTGCAAACCCTTCTACACGCCAAGGGAATTTAACTCCTTTATTCTCGCTGGAGTTTACATCCCCCCTCCCCCCCCATGCCTGCGTACGTGAGGCGCAAACGCAACTCGCTGACCGGGTAATGAGGGTAGAGAGTGACTTCTCAGACTCCACGCTCATTGTTTTGGGGGACTTTAACAAAGCTAACCTCAGACGTGACCTTTCAATGTACAGATTTCAGGTTAACTGCCCCAACGCATATCCCTCTGTTCCCCAGGCGGGTCTGGGTCTCTCTGATCATTGTCTAGTTCACCTTATTCCGGCCTACAGGCAGAAACTAAAATCTGCTAAGCCTGTGGTCAGAACAATGAAAAGGTGGACAAGATCGGGCATTGAGAACCTACAATCCTGCTTTGACTGCATGGATTGGAATGTATTCAGGGAAGCAACACAAGCCTTGATGAGTATACAGCCACTGTATCATCATATGTCAGCTTTTGTGAGGACAGTTGTATTCCAACTAGGGCCCGGACCTGGTTCAACAACGACAGCTATGATCACATTGAATGGCGGTGCTGGCTCGAAGGGACAAATGGCCTACTCCTGCACCTATTGCCTATTGTCTCTTGACAAGCCCTGGTTTACTGCAGAATTCAGAAAGCTCCGACAGTCTAAAGATGAAGCTTACAGGAGCGGGAATGCAGACCTCTTCACGCAGGCAAACTACAAGCTGAGAAGAGGAATCAGAGCTGCCAAGAAAAGGTACTCTGAGAAGTTGAGGAGAAAATTCTAAGCTAGTGACTCTTCTTCAGTTTGAAAGGGCTTGCAAGAAATCACCAGCTACAAGAGGAAAGGCCCCCCCCCCCCCCCCCCCCCCCCCCCCCCCCCCCCCACTCTTTGGACAATCGTCAGCTGACCAACGACCTGAATGAGTTCTACTGCAGGTTTGACAAGCAGAAACGTAACCCTGTTACCACCTCCCCCACTCCCCTGGGGAAGGGGGAAACTTTATTCTTAGTCCCCTACCTGGTCGGAGAGGCAGCATCCCTCCGTGCTGTTTCTTCGCCCCGTCCTCGCGGCCTACCACCGAAAGTGGAGCGGCGTTTTCCTGTCGGGATCGGCTGGGACTACAGCTTCGGCGGCGGTGGCGCAGCGCTGGGATACCAACAAGGAGCGGGCGATGCCTACCGGGTCGCCGTGCGGTAAGCTCCGGAGCGCTTTGGTCGCCGACTTCCAACATCGCGGAGCTGTGGCTGCGGGCGTTCGGCCGCGGGCGGCGCTGGATTTGGATTTGGAGCGCCGCAGAGCCAGAGATCGAGTTCGCCGGGGTCGGAGCTCGAGCCGGCGCGGCCGGAGGACTACGAGTGCCGTGGTCTCCGGTCTCCGGGGAGGGGACAGCCGCTCCAGACTTTTCCAAGCCGCTGAGGAATGTTTCACCCGACGCCGATGTTTCATCTTTACGGCAAGAGGGCCCTGAAAATCATCGGACTGGCTGCACGGCCACAGATGGGCCCTGACCTCGGGATGTTTCACAGAGAAAGAGGACTTAACTTTCTGGTGCCTTTCCCCCGCAGTGGAAATGTTTTGATTCTGCTGTGGGGGGGTGTTTGTGTTGAACCCTGTAATATGTTGTGTCCATTTTTATTCATTTTTTTTTTTTTTTTTAAAACCTTTTTCTATGGAACTTATTATTATTTAAATTATGTGAAGCGCTTTGGGGTCAATGCAAATTGTCTTAAAATGCGCTATATAAATAAAGTTTACTTACTTACTTACTTACTCCCCAACCAACACAGCCAGACCCCAGTCTGCACCCACTCCTCCCCATTCACCACTTCACACCTACTTAAAGCAAAACTCCAGTCTGAAAAGACTGGACCCTTTCCCACCCCAACCAACACTTTACACCCTGACCTGTCTGCAAAGACTGGACCTTTCTACACCCACTCCTCCCAAAATCACCACTTCACACCAACTTAAAGCAAGACTCCAGTCTGAAAAGACGGGACCCTTTCCCACCCACCCCTCTCCAATCACCACTTCACACCCAATTACCCATCCCCTCCGTGCTACACAACATCACTTCTCCATCATCAACAATAAAAATAGAGGAGGTGGAGAGGCTGTTCAGAAGACAGAAAAGCCGGAAATCTCCAGGACCGGACAATGTTTCCCCCTCGACTCCCAAGCTCTGTGCTGAACAACTGGCACCGGTCTACAAAGACATTTTCAACGAGTCCCTGCAAACCTGTACTATCCCTGCCTGCTTCAAAGTCTCCACTATTGTTCCTGTACCCAAAAAGGCAAGGATTACTGGTCTTAATGACTACAGGCCTGTCGCACTGACCTCTGTAGTCATGAAGACCCTTGAAAGGCTTGTGCTGGCCAAGCTGAAAAATATCACGAACCCCCTGCAGGACCTTCTGCAGTTTACATATCGGGCCAATATATCTGTGGATGATGCAGTCAACCTGGGCCTGCACTGCATCCTCCAGCACCTAGACCGCCAGGGGACCTATGCGAGGATTTTGTTTGTTGATTTTAGCTATGCATTCAAAACCATTGCGTCAGAGCTACTACACTCCAAACATTCCGAGTTGACTGTGCCTGAACCCCTCTGCCGGTGGATCAGCAGCTTCCTGACAGACAGGAAGCAGCATATGTGGCTGGGAAAGCACATCTCGGATCCGCAAACCCTCAGCATAGGAGCACCACAAGGCTGCGAACTCTCTCCTCTCCTCTACTATCTCTACACCAATGACTGCACCTCCACTGACTCCTCTGTGAAACTTCTCAAGTTTGCGGACGACACAACCCTGATTGAACTGATCCAGAATGGGGAAGAATCTGCCTACAGACAGGAAGTGACACAGCTGGCGGCCTGGTGCCATCGCAACAATCTGGAGCTCAATGCTTTTAAGACAGTGGAATTGATTGTAGACTTTAGGAGTGCTCCCCCTCCCCTCACCCCATTCACCATCAACAACACCACAGTCACATCTGTGGAGTCGTTTAAGTCCTTGGGAATCATCATCTCCAAGGACCTTAAATGGGGGTCTACCATCGACTCCACAGTCAAAAAGGCACAACAGAGAATGTACTTCCTGCGGCAGCTGAGGAAGCGCAATCTGCCACAGGCAATGATGGTCCAATTCTACACGGACATCGTAGTGTCTGTTATCATCTTCTCCATCATGGTCTGGTTTGGCTAAGCCACCAAGCACGACATCCGGAGGCTGCAGCAAATCGTCCGATCAGCTGAGAAGGTTATTGGATGCAATCTTCCTTCCATTGATGAACTGTACACTGCAAGGGTCAGGAAGCGGTAAGATCATCTCTGACCCCTTTCGCCCTGGCCACAAACTCTTTGAATCACTTCCCTCTGGAAGGCGATGCCAGACTGTCAAAGCTGCCACAGCCAGACATAAAAACAGCTTTTTTCCACGAGTAGTAGCTCCACTCAATAACCAAAAATCTGTTTTTTTTTCTTTAATTCACTTGTTTAATCAATAATGTTTTATTATTAATGTTTAATGTTTTATGTGCCATTCCCAACTGTCACTGTATGTCGTTGTCACTTGCGGGCGGAGCACCAAGGCAAATTCTTTGTATGTGAATACTTGGCCAATAAACTTATTCATTCATTCATTCATTCATTCAAACAGTAACGGGCCCAGCACCAAACCCTGAGGCACACCACTATTCTCAGGCCTCCAGTCTGAGAAGCAACCTTCCACCATCACCCTTTGCTTCCTTCCATGAAGCAAATTTGCTATCCATTCAGCTATCTCTCCTTGGATCCCATGGGATCTAACCTTTCAGAGCAGCCTACCATGTGGAACCTTGTCGAACACCTTACTGAAATCCATGTATACAACATCTACAACCGTTCCCTCATCGACCTTTTTGGTCACGTCTTCAAAAAACTCAATCAGATTTGTGAGACACGACCTCCCACGTACAAAACCATGCTGACTATCCCTAATCAGCCCTTGCCCATCCAAATGCCCGTATAACCTATCCCTCAGTTTCTGTTGGGTTCATTTAACGTTTAAGTCAGAGCCATCAATGGATTTGTAGTTGATGAACTTCCGAATGGTTGAATACATACATTTACTTCTAACCTTGTTTCCGTTATAAGATGAATGTGGTATAGAAGTCTGTGGGTAATATCATCTAGAACAATACAGCCGATCCCCCCATTATAGGCGGGGGAAGGGGGGGGAGGAAGGTGGAAGTTGAATAACTAGAAATCAGAGCGTATCAAGACTTTTCTTAACACAAAGCGATGTCATCTATGCATGTATCAAGAAATGAGTGTCGGGGGGGGGGGGGGATTTTATATTTATTCACCTTTTATCCCCCCACACACACAAATTCCCTAAGAAGAAATTTCAATTTTTTGATTTTAGAATTCCATCAGAGTGAATTTCCATTATCTGAACGATCATAATGTAGGAGTTGCCTGTAGCATAATTTACGAAGTTGCCAGCTGCATCAAGAAAGTAAATACATTCCACAGATTGAAAGCAAATAAGATTGTTCAGATCATTTGTGCAGTCAACAGTTTTGGATCTACTATGGAAATCAGTACGTTTGTGTAGCTATGTGTTTTTTTCCCCTTTTTTTTCTCCGTATGTTTTAAAGTCTGCATTTAATGTTCCTTCGTGTGTTTTGTGTGGGGGGTGGTGTGGGGGGATAAGGGGGAAACCGCTTCGGTCGCCTCCTCCATGGCCTAACATAAAGGATCGACGCGGCCTTTCCCGGAGATGCGCCCGGGGCTTCAGCGGCGGGCGCAGCGTAGACTCTCGTCATGGAGCGGGTTAGCCCTCGTTGGGGCTCGCTGGAGGGGAGCGCTCCGTTTCGCTGGCCCGGGGCAGCCGGCAGCCTGAAGTCACAGCCTGATGCCGCGGTCTGCAGAGCTCCAGCTGGTGCGGCGTCTACACCCTCGCGGGGGACCCGGGGGAAGAAGAAGCCATCACTGCCGGCCAACTTCTACCGCGGGCCCGGCATGGACTTACCATCACCCCGGGGGGGAGCTTCGACCGCCGGCCCTGCAGTTTACGGTGCTTCTGGCTGCGGCGGGGACTTTAAATCTCGACCGCTGGCCTGCGGCCTACACCATCTTAAAGCCGCGGTCTCCGGTGAGGAAGAGCCGATCCTGGACTGACTCTGGACTCTGGTCCTGTACACGGGGGGGAAATGGAGGAGGACTGGCCAAATGTTTGTGCCTTCCACCACAGCTGTGGTGGATGTTTGTGTTACAGTTTTATTGTGTGTTCTTTATTATTGTACTGCTGCTGACAACCCAAATTTCCACCGACCCTGGTTGTGTGGCAATAAATTATATCTATCTATCTATCTTTTGAAACTACCAACAAAATCCCCTTAATTTACTTGACAGATTCTATAGATGTTCAATCCATGTAGATCTGCAATCACAGGTATAAAAAGAGCAAAGAATAGTACTGCTATTCAGGGATGAATGCGGAGACAATGTGGATATATAGCCTTCATTAAGTAAGTACGTTTATTGGCCAAGTATTCACATACAAGGAATTTGCCTTGGTGCTCCGCCCACAAGTAACAACATGACATACAGTGACAGTTACGAATGACTCAGAAAACACTAAACATTAATAATAATAAAACATTAATGATAAAACACCATTGATCAAGCATGTGAACCAACAAAATACCAGATCAAAGGGAGCTACAGATTTTTGGCTGTTGAGTAGAGCAACTACTCGTGGATAAAAACTGTTTTTATGTCTGGCTGCGGCGGTTTTGACAGTCTGGAGTAGCCTTCCAGAGGGAAGTGATTCAAAGAGTTTGTGGCCAGGGTGAGAGGGGTCAGAGATGATCTTGCCCGCTCGCTTCCTGGCCCTTGCAGTGTACAGTTCAGAGGCCAGAACTCTGAACAAACTGGGTTCAATAATGACCAACCCCACTCACCCACTCCATGCCCTGAAGGTGATCAAGAGCAGCATCTTCAGTCAGAGACTGATTGCACCAATGTGCAAAACTGAAAGACATAGGTAGTCTTGTATACCAGCTGCTATAAGGTTATATAATGTGCATAAATAACTGCACCTTTTTTTCATTCATTGTATTTTAACTTGTATTTTAACGTTAAGTATGGAAGCTATTTGAGGAAATGTGTGGTGTTATGTCTGTCTTGAAGCTGTCGTGGCACTGTAATTTCCTGTAAAGGATTATTAAAGGTATAATCAATCAATAATCAATCAATCAATGGAGAGAAGGTTGCAGCCAATAACCTTCTCAGCTGATCGGACAATTCGCTGCAGCCTCCAGGTGCCGTGCTTGGTGGCTGAGCCAAACCAGACCATGATGGAGAAGGTGAGAACAGACTCTACGATGGCCGTGTAGAATTGGACCATCATTGCCTGTGGCAGATTGTGCTTCCTCAGCTGCCGTAGGAAGTACATCCTCTGTTGTGCCTTTTTGACTGTGGAGTCGATGGTAGCCCCCCCACTTAAGGTCCTTGGAGATGATGGTTCCCAGGGACTTAAAAGACTCCACAGATGTGACTGTGTTATTGATGGTGAGTGGGATGAGGGGAGGGGGAGCCCTGCTAAAGTCTACAATCAATTCCACTGTCTTAAGAGCATTGAGCTCTTGGTTGTTGCGATTGCACCTGGACGCCAGCTGTGACACTTCCTGTCTGTAGGCAGATTCCTCCCCATCCTGGATCAGTCCAAGCAGGGTTGTGTCATCCGCAAACTTGAGAAGCTTGACAGAGGTGTCTGTGGAGGTCCAGTCGTTGGTGTAGAGAGAGTAGAGGAGAGGAGAGAGTATGCAGCCTTGTTCTAATCAACCATGTTCTCTCTCCTGATAAACAGGGCATGTTCAAGTAGGCATGTACAAAAAATGGAAGAGGGCACACATTATTTGAAAAAATAAGCAATAAATATGATTAACAGAAAGATTGTGAATTAGCCACCATATTCAGACACTATAATCAGCTAGCATACTGTCACTTGAAGACTTCATTCTCAAGTTTTAGGTCTCAATAGGAAGGAGAGCATTTATTGTCCATACCAAGATACACTAAGTGTATGATTGATCCTTCTTCAATCCTGGCAAAGTGTCTTCTTGGAACTCAATGGCTTCTTAAGCAACTTCAGTGAGCAGTTAAGAATCAGCCACAACAGTGTGGAATAAATAAATAAATAACCCCACAAACGTGATGGTTAATTTGACTGTAAGCACCCATTTTATTTATAATTGCATTTTTACACAATTCTAATTCTCAAACTGTCATGCTACATCTTGACGTCCTATTATCTTGTCTGGATTAGACAACCACACAACGAAACGAAGAGGATGTCCAACCTGTCTTGGACTATCACCAGGATGTACATGTACTGCCTTGGCAACCACATACATAATGAGCAAATGCAAATATGGCCTATGATTCAATCAATGTTTTGGTCATTCATAACACTCAGCTGTAAAATCTTGTGCTCAAATGCAATGTCCAATAGTCTTTAAAATAGCCAAAAAAATTGAGTTTTAAATATTGATTTGAACAATATAGAATTAAATGTATGGCTCACAGCCAAATAGTAGATAATCATGCTACAACTAATATTTATTTTTAATAATTTCAATACATAACACTGATTTTTGTTTTAAATTACTGGATGTATATATGGAATCAAATGGTATATTTTGATATTATTTGATGACAGTCCTCAAATTTCAAAAATAACTCTTTCAAATTTAAACTGCTGTTATGCATCTTTCCAAATGGCTTTCCTTTTTTAAAAACACCCTTAACACTATGTTGACCTCTTAATAAGATAAAATAACACTGATTCAGTTCCTTTTTCAAATATACTCAGGTATCTCAAAACAAGACAATGGCAAGCTGGAAATCTTTTTTTTTAAATCATTCAACATGCAAACACTAATTTCAATTTTGAATACATTTTGGATGTCTGCCTATATATCATATTCAGATTTCAAGAAATTAGTTACCACAATAATAAAGAACACAATATCGCAGGAAAAACAGCAGAAATACACAGGTGATATGGTCCAGATGCATATTACTTTTCCAGAATATTATCACGAAACATGTATAAGAAACTTACAAAGATTGGCACACTATTGAAACTCAATATTTACTAGTTTCTCATCAAAATTTGAAAACGTTGGTCTTTGTTTAATTTAACATTTTCAACAACCCAACAGTTATGTATAATTGTTTTTAAATAATGAATTTACAGTCATACATTATCCAGTATGTATCATACACAATCTATAAGCCATTATTTTCTATGTGGACATTAATCTTGTAAATATTAGATTAGTATATATAGATAAAATATCAAATATGGGTAGTTCTGTTATAATGCAAGTTTCTTTAAATCAAATTAGATATAACGCTATTGATGAATTAGGGCAGTGGTTTTCAAATGGGGGTACGCGTACCCCTGGGGGTTCGTGAAGGCACTCCAGGGGGTACGTGAGATTTTAAAATATAGGCCTACATATATGTAGGCTTATATTTTTGCGCTGGTTAGGGGGTACTTGGCTGAAAAAATATTTCACAGGGGGTACATCACTGAAAAAAGGTTGCGAACCACTGAATTAGGGAACTCTATTTAGACAATGTGAGCCAAATTGATTCTAATGCGATTTTGATAAGGGACTACAGAACTACTTCAAAGTTAGTTTGGAAATTGACAAGCAGAGAGAAAGCTGCCTTGGACAAACAAAATGTCTGGAGTAAAGAATTGTTTCACATAACTCCCTGCAGTAACCATTGTTTCTTAAGAACACAGCCTCTCAGTTTCACTGCAGGACATTGAAATTGCCAGCAATCACTACTATTGACACTTATGCAGTGATACTCCATTAAACAATATAACATTAAGCCATTAGTATATTAAGCTTACAGTAACAAAAACAACCTTATTTCTATAGTAAAACAAAACTATTTTTGAAAATCCTGCAGGAGAAAACAAAACTTTGTTATTTCGAGTCTGAAACTCCCAATCCCCTAACCCAATTTTCCCCATTGGCACAAATATTTCTATAACGCAAAGTTTAGGATAGGAACACAATAGGAACACAACTATTGAGTTATAGCAGAAATACTTCAACTACAAGAAACAACTACAGTACATACTGGTTTCCTCAACAACCACATCCCATCCTGCATCCAAGTCATTAAACAGCTTAGACTTCTACGTCGACCCCGTTTCATCCACAGAGGCTCTCGGCGCAAGCTTGTTTACTTCAACCACGGACATTCCATTCCATCCATCTGCTCACTACCACGCTCTACCCCCCCTCAACTGCGTCACCCCCCATCCCAGCTGACCGCACGCACTGTCAACCGGGACAACCTCAGATCTCTCCAGCCTTCCCCCATCCCTCCACCCTCTCATAATGCCAACTTTGCCCTCCTCAACACCAGGTCGCTCAACAACAAAGCCCTTGCCCTCCATGAACTAGTCCTTGACAACACTCTGGACTTCCTTCTGCTCACTGAGACCTGGCAACAACCCAATGTCTTCTTCTCCCTCAATCAAGCATCCCCACCTGGATTTAATTACATTTCCAAACCCCGCCCCTCCCGCCATGGAGGTGGCCTCGCTGTTATTTTCAACCAGAATTTTCGGATCACTGAACTCACCTTCCCCCCAGTAGCATCATTTGAATTCCTCGCCTTCAAAGCCCTTTCCTCCATGACAGTCATCCTCATTTACCGGCCACCTAAACCAAACCCCTCCTTCCTATCTGACTTCACTGAACTCCTCACACTTGCCTCATCCCTCTCCCCACGTCTGCTGCTACTTGGTAACTTAAATATTCACATGGACTCCCCCACCTGCAAGCTCGCATCTGAATTCGCCTTTTTACTTGACAACTTCTCTCTCACTCAGCACGTCACCTTTTCCACCCATGACAAAGGTCACATCCTTGACCTGGTCTGCTCCACAAATCAACCGGTACTCGACCTCCATCCACGCCTCTTCCCCCTCTCTGATCATAAGCTTATACAGTTCATCATCCCTTCTCCGACACCTCGCCCCCGCTTCCTCCGAGAAATCACCTTCCGTAATCTAAAATCCATTGATCCCCACCATCTCTCTGACCTGCTTCTCCACCACTCTCCCCCTGGGCTCAACCCATATCTCACCTGATGATCTCACAAACCATCTCAACTCCACCTTGTCTACCTCCCTTAACACTATGGCCCCCCTCAAAACAAGAACGGTAACTTTCAACACATCTTCACCCTGATACACACCTGCACTTCATAAACTGAAACAGACTGGTCGCCGACTTGAAAGACTCACAAATAAATCATCTCAGTCCACCTTGAAGCTTACAAACTCTACCTCACTGACTACAAAGATGCCCTCATTGCTGCAAAATCTGCCTACCTCTCCTCTATATTCACCGATCCCTGCCTAAACCACAGAACCCTCTTCTCCACAGTGGGCAACCTCCTCAAGCCTCGAGCCAACACTCTCCCTACCTCTACTCCGGTTCTCTGCAACTCATTCCTCCACGTTTTCACTGATAAAATCAGCACCATCTATCAATCTTTATCCCCTGTACCCGACTCCCCAGCATCTACTCCATCACCTACCAAGGCCCCTCCTTTCAACATCTCCACTGACCTCCTTACCCCTCCTCCACACTGCTTCCTCTCCCAGTTTGACCTGGTCACCCCTACTGAAATCTCCAAACTCATCAGCTCTTCCAAACCCACTACCTGCTCCCTCGACCCTCTCCCCATTCCCCTGCTGAAGTCCTGCCTTCCCGTTCTCTGCCCCTACCTCACAAATCTCTTCAACTCCTCATTGTCCCAAGGAATTGTCCCCTCCGCTTTCAAAACTGCTGCTGTCACACCAATCTTAAAGAAACCTGGTCTTGATCCCTCCTCTCTCATTAACTACCGCCCAATCTCAAACCTCCCCTTTCTTTCAAAAACCCTGGAGCGTATCGTTGCGCCGCAACTTCATTCCCACCTCCTTGCGTATAACCTACTTGAACCCCTCCAATCTGGCTTTCGCCCCCTCCATAGCACAGAAACTGCTCTCCTCAAAGTCCTCAACGAACTCCTCGCCTCTGCTGACACTGGTTCCCTCAACATCCTCATCCTACTCGACCTGAGCGCAGCCTTCGATACAGTGAACCATAACATCCTGCTCACCAGATTCAAAGACCTCGGCATTGAAGGCTCTGCACTCAGCTGGCTCCGTTCCTACCTTTCCAACAGATCCCACTTCATCTCTCTCCACAACCACACTTCTGCTACAGCCACAGTCACTCAAGGCGTTCCCCAAGGCTCCGTACTCGGCCCCCTCCTCTTCATCATCTACATCCTCCCCCTTGGTCAGATACTCCGCCACTTAAACCTGGACTTCCAGTGTTACGCCGATGACACCCAGATCTACCTCGGCACCAAATCCCCCCACAACCCCCCCCCCACCCCCTCTCCCATATCAACTCCTGTTTGTCAGCTATAAAAACCTGGATGCAACATAACTTCCTCAAACTCAACAGCGATAAGACAGAATTCCTCCTCATAGGCTCCAAAGCCACACTCAGCAAAATCAATAACCCCACTCTCACCATCGACAGCACCACTGTCTTCCCATCTCCCCAGGCCCGCAACCTTGGCGTGATCTTTGATTCCACCCTCTCCCTTGAGCCTCACATCCGCCATGTCATTAAAACCTCCTTCTTTCATCTCCGCAACATCGCCAAACTCAGACCCTCTCTCACACCTCACGCTGCTGAAAGACTCATCCATGCCTTCATCTCCTCCCGACTGGACTATTGCAACTCACTTCTCCTTGGCATCAGCTCCACCTACATCAACCGACTCCAACTGGTCCAGAACGCAGCCGCCCGACTCATCACCCATACCAAATCCTGGCATCACATCACTCCAGTCCTCAAACAACTTCACTGGCTTCCCATCTCCCACCGGATCACCTACAAAATCCTTATCCTCACCTACAAAGCCCTCCACCATCTGGCCCCCCCATATCTCACTGACCTCCTCTCCCCCTACCAACCCTCCCGGTCCCTCAGATCCACATCAGCTGGTCTCCTCTCCATCCACAAGTCCAACCTCCGCAGTTTTGGGGACAGAGCCTTCTCCAGGGCAGCTCCCAGGCTCTGGAACTCCCTCCCCCAACTGATCCGCAATTCCGTGTCCCTCACCATCTTCCAGTCCCGCCTCAAGGCCCATCTCTTCACCTCTGCCTATCCTTAGCCCCACGTCCCCCTCCCTTTTCATCTGTGCATTAATTGCCTCATATTGTGTTTTGAATTGAATTCTTTATTTACTTTGTGTACTAGTCATGTCTCTACTATTTATTTCATTCCCCTTACATGATTTTCCTCAACCTGCTAAATTTTTGTAAGGTGTCCTTGAGACTCTTGAAAGGCGCCCATAAATAAAATTTATTATTATTATTATTATAGTGTTACAAACTACATTTCATAATCCAAACCTGCAATGATGCTTACTAGTTTGATTATTTACCATTCACCAAGACAATATTAAAAGTGAAATCAACAGGTATGGAAGGGAAAGTCTCTGCCGGCTGTAGTGAAACTGCAGGCAAAGGACCATTGATGTAGTCAGTGGCGGACTGGCCAGGGTGTCAGCTTGCCCAATAGCAAGTGGGCCCCTGATGAAGTGGGGCCCCTATATCAAGTGGGCCCCTGATGAAGTGGGCCCCCTTTGTCTCCTGGCAACCAATATTTTTAGACCCAGTCCGCCACTGGATGTGGTTGTTAAATATTCATCATCTCGAGCCAAGGACTCTGCTGCAGGAATTCCTCAGACCCAACCATATTCAGTTGCTACATCAGCCACATTCTTTGTGGAGATGTTTGTCGATGATTGCACAACGTTTCATTCCATTCACAACTCACAAAACAAAATAACCTATGCTATATTCAGGGCTGAGATAAGAAAAATATCATTTGAAACACACAAGTAGCAGACTCTGACATTCTCCCATGAAATAGTCTAATTCAATAACATTATCATTGATGAAGCTTTACCATCCACATCCTAGAAGTTAAAAACAAACCTCGAAGAACTCAGTGGGTTGAGCAGTATCTGGGGAGGGAAACAGTGATGATGTTTTGGGTCAGGATCCTTCTTCAGATTGTCCATTTTCCTCCACTGGTGCTGCATGGCCAATTGAGTTTGCCCAGCAGTTTTGGTTTTTTTGCTTAAGATTCCAACGTCTACAATCTCTTATGTATCATGAAAGTGAACACTCACCAGGAACTGTAGCTAAAAGAACAGATCAGAAGATGGTATCTTACAAGAGTAACTCACCTCCAGACTCCCAAAGACTTTCCACCATCTACAAATCGCAAGTCAGAAGCATGTTGGAATGCTCAAACAAAGTGCTGCTTAAACAATGCTCAAGAAGCCAAACGGGCAACCTCATTATCGGGAGATCATTACTCGGAAGTTATCCTCCAAATCACACCATCTTGCCTCAGAAATATATATAATCACTGTTCCATCGTGGGTGCAATGTCCTAATCCTCAAACTCTACACCCAACTACAATGTGGAAGTACTTCACTACAAGAGTGGATTTAGAAGGCAGCTGCTTGTGAGTTAAAGAAGGGTAACGTATGCCGGATTTATTACACATATTTTATTTCTTTTTTAATCTTCCCTTTAAACCATTGCATTGGTAACGAAGGTGCGATCTGCCTGACAAACTAAGATATTGACGGATTACATGAATCACGAGAAGCAGAAATCTGGTGGTTAAACTCATGCGGGAGGCAACCCACAGTTGCAGGAGTGCACATTGCAAATCTTACTCTGAGAAGCCGGGTGCTCCTACCTGGGGCAATGCAGAGTTGAGCTGGCGCTGCAGAGAGTCCCTATCGTAGATGACATCCTGGAGTTTGCCCTGTGCTAGCGCCAGGCTCTCCTGGGTCTCCCGGAGGGTGTCGAGCAGCCGGTCGCGTTCGTCCAACATGTTGACCATCAGCTGCTCGAAATTGGAGTCCTCCGAGCTGCTCTGGGAGCCCCTCTGGCTGAGGGTGTCCTCGCTGATGGTGGGCATCACCTCGCACATCATCTTCCTCCCAGTCTCTCAGGCCAGCGGCGGAGCCGGAGACCGGGGGAGGGAAAAAAGCTCCACCTTCCAGCGGAAAATAAACAGAATCGTGCAAGGAAAAAGTCGACCCCCCCCCCTGTTTGACAGTTCAGGGGGAAACGCCGGCCATTGCTCCTGACATTTGCCGCCCTGACTGACACCTCCTTCCCGGGCTGCTTTTCTCAGTTATTTTTACATATCTATAACACAGAACAAGCGTTGACAGCCCTGGTATTCTTCAGTTCACATCCTCAACTTTGAAGGAGGGGAATAAAAACCGGAGCAAGCCATTTCCTCCGCCGCCGATGCCGGTTTGATGTGGAGCCGGCGACCGTCGCCAGCGCCTTCACTTCCCGCCCGCCCGTCACCGCCGCTCCGGAGACCACGACTGGGAGTGAGGTTTGGAAGTGTTAACATTAACAAACGGCAGTAATTGTTTTAAATAAGGGAGGGGAGGAGGAGGATGAGGAGGAGGAGGCGGGGGGGTAAAGACATTTGTGGAAACGGCAAACGGCGAGCCGGCCGGGCTCGAGCGCGGAGGGGAGGGGAGGGGAGGGGAGGGCGCGCGAGCCCGGGGCACCTGGCGGCGCCGCGCAGCCTCTGCATCCGCTCCCCACCTCCCCACCGCTCCCACTCTGTGAGTATGAGTGTGCACGAGTCACACGCTGCCCGGCTCCGAGGAACGGTGGAGCTCATTGCATTTACTCATTCACTCGGCTGGTAGCATCGTGATCCGTTGCATATGCCGAGCACCTTATACATATAATACAATAAGTTATATGCAATACATGTGTGTGTGCATCTATACATATGTATATATATATATATACACACACATACATTATATATATCGCATAGACCTCACTGCCTTCTATTTTACTCATCCACTCAACTGGTAGCATAGCAATCGGATGCATATGCCGAGTATCTTATATATATATATTGCATTCTGTTTTACTCACTCGGCTGATAGCATCCCAATCAGTTGCAAATGCCGAGCATCTTATGTGTATATATATGTGTGTGTGTGTGTGTGTGTGTGTGTGTGTGTGTGTGTATATATGCACACACATATAAAATTATCGGCATGTGCAACGGATTGTAATGCTACCAGCCAAGTGAGTAAAACAGAATGCTTTGAGACTTATGCAATATATGTGTGTGTGTGTAAAGCAGGTGATGGTGAATTTCATGCACAGTATATATCCTGATCGATATGGGCGTATCCGTTTATTTGGCATTACCTCATACCTTGGTTCGGAGATGTTAAATGCAGCACCTATGGAACTAGCCGTACTCTACCCAGCTGTTCAGCAGAGGGGAGGGGGGGGGGGGGGGGGTTTGCTGTGTGTGCAATTGGTGTGCAGATGCTTTTTGGAGGCATGATTTACAATATTTTATTTGATTATTTTGCATTAAAAGAATCGCTGGAGTCGACGCTCTGTTGGAGAACATGCTGCAGTGTAAAGTGTAGGTAGTAGTAAAAGGCAGATGTAGGTTGCTCTCCAGGATCAATGCTGGAGAGATAGCTGTAACATTTCCAAATGTCAACGCTTTGTGCGCCCTCGAAAGCAGCTGCATACTTTCTCGGCAATGATGTAATTGTAAAGATGTCACTGTTTAGGACCCAACATATCGACACCGTGCACATGGATTGATTTCACATGCATGACCTCTTGCGTTTCCTTTTCTGTAATTTTCAATCGGCCGAGGCACACTTTAAAAAATCGTTTAGCGCGCATTATAGTTGTAATAATGGTACCGTCAAAACACTGTCGCAATCCAAAAGAAATACATACAAAACGTAGACCACTGTTTGCTGTTCTTTTTTAGATTTTCGGTGACGTGACAAGTCAGAACAACCAACCTTCTCGCTAATTTAACATGCGTGAAATAAATCATTTTTCCGCGTAAATTATTGTATTCTTTCAATTACACAAATCTGTGCCGAACAAACTTCACCATCAAAAGCTAAAAAAAGATGGTTTCATAAAATATATACGTATCAGTACTATTAAAGTTAATTGAGTAAAGGATTTATTTTATTCAATCGCATACTAAACTCACTGTTCCAGTCTATAGGTTGTCCACCTTTGTTAACAATGACGCAAAGTTAAATATGGATGAAAAAAGCGAACAGAGAAATATGGGAAGGATAAGATCTGAACTTGGGTAATCAATGTTCATGCAGGTTTACAATATTTATGATCTCAGATTCCCCAGCTTTGAAATGGGCAATCAGCAATACAAATAAATTATCGGAAAGTATAATATTTCTAATCACAATGTTTTGTGGAAATGGAAATCTTAAGTCAATTATGGTGCACCTGGAATATAGATCTTTTTGTAGTTGTGAAACAACTTGACCCGATAGATCTACCTTTGGTGAAACTGTGTTCAGTTCATTATACAAAATGTAAATTCTGTGGATATTAGAATTCTGAAATTAAAGTAGATATGCTAAACACACCCAGTATTCAGCAAGTGTAAAGAGAGCCCTTTCATCAAAACTGGTTAAATGAGAGATAAACAGTCGCCTTCATGATCGTGAGATGTTCCCGCATTCTGGGAACTAGTCGCGGCCTCATTATGGTCGCCATGAATTTTTCAACATGTTGAAAATTTAGCGGCTACTAGAATGAAGCCGCCATCGAGGGTAGCGAGAATGAAGTCGCCAGGAGGTCCTAATGGATTGCCAGGAGGTCGATGGTTCTCGGAGGTTCTCGTAGGTTGTAGCCGGTGCTGACCGGTGAATTTCATTGGCTGATTGGGGAAAAACAAAGGTAAGCAGTAGTTTTCAGAACCAAGGATAACCGACCGGTAATGTTAAATGTCCGCCAAGCTTCACAGCCGTGTATCTCTGGCTTCTTAAAAGTTGTCTCCACTCCTTCTTTCCCCTTCTTCCCCCTCCCCCTCTTTTAAAGGACTTACCATACACTGTGCTTTGAGGTGTCTTTTTACAGCGCCAACCTTCCAGTTCATCGCGGTGTGTGTCTGTTTCTCCTTGGCTTCGCACCATGAGAATGTTTTAGACAGCGCTCGCCCCGCTTGCCCTGTCCCCTGCCTGCATAACGGTCTGGTGAAGGAAGCGATGTGTATGTGTGTGTGATTGTGTGTTCCACTCTGACAGTCGCCGTTCCAGTTGCCGGTTTTTCAGGCGACTGTCGGCAACTTAACAGTTGCCGGCAGTCCGCTGGAAAATCGCCTAAGTGGGACAGGCCCATAGTTATTTTGAGATGCAGGGAAAGACTGAAGGGATGGCAAGATCAAATGTAGGTTGATTGCAGGGGAAGTAAAATGACAAAAGGCATGAGTGAACTTGAAAGTGGAATGATGCTGACAAAAGTAATAATTCTTCCCAATAATCTAAGTAACCAAGAGAAGCAGAATGATCATATGAACTTAAAAAGGTAAAATGTGAGATAAACTGTTATGCAGATAGGAGCTTTTTAAAACTACTGTAATGGCAATTTCAAACCTTTCCAATGTCCAACTTTCCATTGCCATTACTACACAGGCAGGGAGGAGTGGAACTTACGCAAACGATCAAGAAAACGGATCCTCCAGTCATTATTTCCAGTTTAATTGATTCTTTATTGAAGTAGTTGTACAAACAAAGAGATGAATCATACCAGCTGCAACTTTCCATTCTCTCGTTCTCTTCTGGTAAAAACTGTATCCTCTCTCCTGTGCCCGCTCCAGCCTGATCTAGCCACTCCCTGTGACTACGCTATATGTAACGTTCATCTACGTATCAAAAGCCCACCTCCAAGCTTACAAAATAATTCTGCCAAGAAATATCTAGACAAAATAATATAATATGCTAACAGTAACTAGCCTAAGCATGAATGGCTCCTACAACTACTTTGAATTCATGTGTAGTCCAACAAGCAAAAATTGCCACAAATTAGCTGAAACGTGAAGAGAAACTGGAAGTAAGGAAAAATGGCAAGGTTAAAAATTTGGACATTATAAGAACACCTAATAATTTTAAAAAAGCATTGCGCTGATAAGAATGGTGAAAATCAGCAAGATAAAATTATTATGGCCATGTTGACTAAGAAGAACACAATAAAACAGTTTGAATGGGGAATTTTCAAATATGAGGTGCAGAGGATAACAAATAAATATATTCCATGGTCTATTAAATTTGTTATTGACACCTGTCCCAAGTTTGCAAAATCCTTTTTAAAATGTGCTGATTATTTTCCGATGACTCCAGATAAGTGGTCCATATTCCTGCCTTAAATACCACCTGGTCAGCTGTTCAATGTGTTATTGACCACCTTTCAAAAAATTGCAAAATTATTTTTATAACATGGTTTTTCTTCCACCAAAATGCACTTCAGCGACAATTTGCATTCTCCACTCACCACAAAAGCAGATGAATCTTGCTCGGCAGTAGAAGGGTATAATAAATACAGTGCAAATATTTAAACTGAATGTATCTTATACCACATGGATTCCCCATATGTCCTCATTAAGAGAACAACTGAGATGCTCTCACAGATGTTCTTCAGTATGGCAACTCTAACTCTGTGATCATCAGACAAATTTCCCTATTAAAGGACCAAAAAAGGAAATGAACTTAGGTCATATTGTGCCTTTATTCACACAGATACAATTTACGCATAAAGGATAAATAATTCAAAATATCAACCTAAATGTTTTTTGGAAGAAGACATTTAAAATTGAATATCATTAAAGAATACATTGGAAGCAAAGCCTTTAACATAGGAGGTGCAAATAGTTTAAAGAAAATGTAATTGATTTAATGTTAATCGTGTGACAACAAACATAAAAATACGTGTTCGGCATGGACTAGAAGGGCCGAGATGGCCTGTTTCCGTGCTGTAATTGTTATATGGTTATATGGTTATAAAATGCCTTGTAAGAACTGGAATTCTGGTCTCACCCATCATGCTCTAGGAAAATGTCAACATAAGCCCATTCTGTCCTTTAGCTTTCTCACCTCCATTTTACCCACCAGGACTTAGAAACAATATTTTGGCGTCAGAGATCGCCAAAACTTTGAGAACAGAAAATGGCGAGTCCATAGCTAGTCAATTACATTTACCTGGCTTTGAAATGATTCCAGTCTCTTTTATCCCTGAATGTAGAACGAACAAACCTCTGCCACTAGTTGACTCCACATAAGTAAAAATCAGAGGGAAACATTTGAATTGAATAGCTAACTATATCCGCCAAGTATTGTAAAATATGAAAATAAAGGGAGCAGCTTAAATACCATAGTATGGGTACAGCAAGGATTTTTCCCTGAAGCGGTTAGCAAAATAATATTTACTAGACTATGCAGGACCCGTTGGGTCCCATGTTCACACGGGAGGGATGGTCCCCCACGCAATATTCCACCTCTCCACTAATTCCAATATTGGTAGCCAGTGGGGGGGGGGGGGGGGGGGCTTTCTGGAGCGCTAGTATGGGTGTTGTGGGCTGAAGGGACTGGTTTCCTGAGGGCTAGTATGGACATTGTGGGCCAAATGGATTTTTTGAATGGCAGCTCAGTCACTCAAGCCTGATGTGCTGGCAGCTCACTCACGGCTGGTGGGCTGGCAGTTGACTCATGGCTATTCCATTTCAAGCAGGGTGCAAGATCACCAAATTCAAATGCAGTTTCCTACCATTTTAAGCAGGGTGCAAGACAACCAAATTCAAGTGCAGTTTCAGACCACTTCAAGCAGGGTGCAAGGCCACCAAATTCAAGTGCAGTTTCATACCACTTCAAGCAGGGTGCAAGGCCACCAAATTCAAGTGCTATTTCAAACCACTTCAAGCAGGGTGCAAGACAACCAAATTCAAGTGCAGTTTCATACCATTTCAAGCAGGGTGCAAGGCCACCAAATTCAAGTGCAGTTCTGACCACTTCAAGCAGGGTGCAAGGCCACCAAATTCAAGTGCAGTTTCATACCGCTTCAAGCAGGGTGCAAGGCCACCAAATTCAAATGCAGTTTCATACCATTTCATGCAGGGTGCAAGGCCACCACATTCAAATGCAGTTTCATACCATTTGAAGCAGGGCGAAACCACCATACAACCATACAAAACACCACATAAACACCACACTCACAGTTCAGTAAACATTCAGTGTGTTCAGTTGATTCACAGCTCAGACAAAGTCATGACCTCTCCCTCCCCCATCTTGCAGAGACTGAGCCTCACCCACACTTCCTGGTTTTATAATCCCTCCCCTCCCACCGGAAGGGGCGTGGCCATCATGGCATGATTGACAGGAGAGAGATTCTCAACATTTTTAAAACACTAATAACACTTTTATTTTTCATTGATGGGAAGAATCCTCTGCACCGGATGAGCGGAGGGGGACTGAGTAAGTTGGCCAAAAATCACAACCGTAAGTGGTAGCGTTTTTATCAAAAATCAATATACAGTGCAAACAGGAAGATGTCAAGTTTAGACTTTTAATCATTTTCTATTTTCAAACCAAACACCACCAACCCACAGCCGTCGCCTTACCTGGAGCCTGGACTCTGCACTGGGCCTGCAGCCTTCACGCTGCTTACTCCCACTCTCCTCGATTTAATTCCACCGGGTCCTAGCGCCCGTCTGCCCAGCCGTGCTAACCTCAGTGGCTGCTCCACTGACCCTCCCCCATCCCCCCCCAACCATGTCACACCCGCTCTTCCCCACCCACCTTACAGCCCTCTCTCCCCCCCACCCCCTGACCACCCACCACCCCTCCAACACCCACAACCCCGTACCCAGTCTACCCACCTGCCTTCCTCTGGCCCCAACTCCCACCCCTGCCGGGTGTTCACCATCCCCCCCGACCTCCCCCTCTCCCCCACCCAACGGTCTGTCCTCAGCAGAGGTCTCACCTTTGTCCCCCTCCGTCCCCATCTCAATGAGTTCCGCGCCCACCATGACTTGGAGAGCTTCTACCGTCGTCTCCGCCTCACAGCGCACTTCCATGGGAAGGAGTCTTCGCCCCCTAATGATGACCCCTTTTCCCGTCTCCAACGCACCCCCTCCTCGTGGAACCCCCCTCAGAAAGTCCCGGCTCTGGAACTCTTCATTCAGAACTGCCGCCGCGACGTCAACCGCCTCAACTTCTCCACTCCCCTGTCCCACTCCAATCTTTCCCGCTCTGAACGCACTGCCATCGAATCTCTCCGCAAAAACCCAGACTGGGTCATCAAACCAGCCGACAAGGGAGGTGCCGTGGTAGTCTGGCGCGTCGATCTCTACAAAGCTGAGGCCACGCGCCAACTCTCGGACACCTCCTCCTACTTACCCTTGGACCATGACCCCACTGACGAGCACCAGGCCACCATTTCTAGCACCATCACCGACTTCATCAATTCCCACGCCCTACCTGACCAAGCCTCCAAACTCATCGTTCCCCAGCCCCGCACGGCCCGTTTTTACCTTCTCCCCAAAATCCACAAACCCGGCTCTCCCGGCAGACCCATTGTCTCTGCGTGTTCGTGCCCCACCGAACTCATCTCCACATACCTTGACTCCATCCTATCCCCCTTGGTCAAATCCCTCCCCACCTTTGTTCTAGACACCTCAGACACTCTCCGCCGCCTCCACGCATTCCACTCTCTGGGCCCTCACCCCCTCATCTTCACCATGGATGTCCGGTCACTCTACACTTCCATCCCCCACCAGGATGGCCTCAAAGCCCTCCGGTTCTTCCTCGACCAGAGGAGCAACCTTTACCCAGCCACTGACACTCTCCTCCGCTTAGCGGAGTTGGTCCTCACCCTCAATAACTTTACATTTGACTCCTCCCATTTCCTCCAAACACAAGGCGTAGCTATGGGCACACGCATGGGCCCCAGCTACGCCTGCCTCTTTGTCGGGTACGTTGAACAATCCTTGTTCGATGCGTACCAGGGCCCCATCCCCGACCTCTACCTCCGCTACATTGACGACTGCTTTGGTGCCACCTCCTGCACCCACACACAACTGACTGACTTCATCCACTTCACCACCAACTTCCATCCGGCACTCCAATACACCTGGACGATTTCCGACACTTCCCTACCATTCCTTGACCTCACCATCTCCATCGCAGGGGACAGACTCCTGACCGACATACATTATAAACCCACTGACTCACATGGCTATCTGGACTACACGTCTTCCCACCCTGCCCCCTGTAAAGACTCCATCCCCTACTCCCAATTCCTCCGCCTACGCCGCATCTGTTCCCAGGATGAGACATTTCATACTAGGGCATCGGAAATGTCCTCGTTCTTCAGGGAACGGGGATTCCCCTCCGCCACCATAGATGAGGCTCACACCAGGGTCTCATCCATACCCCGCAACACTGCTCTCTCTCCCCATCCCCGCACACGCAACAAGGGCAGAGTCCCTCTGGTCCTCACCTTTCACCCCACAAGCCGACAAATACAACACATAATCCTCCGCCATTTCCGCCACCTCCAACGTGACCCCACCACTCGCCACATCTTCCCATCTCCCCCCATGTCTGCCTTCCGCAAAGACCGCTCCCTCCGCAACTCCCTCGTCAATTCTTCCCTTCCCTCCCGCACCACCCCCTCCCCGGGCACTTTCCGTTGCAACCGCAAGAAATGCAACACCTGTCCCTTCACCTCCCCCCTCGACTCCATTCAAGGTCCCAAGCAGTCGTTCCAGGTGCGACAAAGGTTCACCTGTATCTCCTCCAACCTCATCTACTGCATCCGCTGCACTAGATGTCAGCTAATTTACATCGGTGAGACCAAGCGTAGGTTGGGCGACCGTTTCGCCGAACACCTCCGCTCAGTCCGCCTCAACCTACATGACCTCCCGGTGGCTCAGCACTTCAACTCCCCCTCCCATTCCCAATCCGACCTCTCTGTCCTGGGTCTCCTCCATTGCCAGAGTGAGCAACAGCGGAAATTGGAGGAACAGCACCTCATATTCCGTCTGGGGTCCTTGCGCCCTTATGGCATCAACATTGAATTTCCCCAATTTGGCTAGCCTGTGCTGTCCCCTCCCCTTCCTTCACCCTCTAGCTGTCTCCTCCCACCCTCCCATCCGCCCGCCCTCGGGCTCCTCCTCCTCCCTTTTTCCTTCTTTCTTTCCCCACCCCCCATCAGTCTGAAGAAGGGTTTCGGCCCGAAACGTCGCCTATTTCCTTCGCTCCATAGATGCTGCTGCACCCGCTGAGTTCCTCCAGCAATTTTGTGTACCTTCGATATTCCAGCATCTGCAGTTCCCTTTTGAACACCACCAACTATTTGCTGTGCTTTATTTAAAACCAACCACCACCAACCATTTGCTGTGCTTTATTTCAAACCAACCACCACCAACCATTTGCTGTCCTTTATTTCAAACCAACCACCACCAACCATTTGCTGTCCTTTATTTCAAACCAACCACCAACAACCACATTTTCATTTTCAAACCACATTAAGGGCACTCAAGGTCAGTAAAACCACACACACAGTTTAGAGGACATGTGTTCAGTGTTATTCACAGCTCAGACTGAGAGACGTGACCCTCTCGCTCCCCCATCTTGCAGAGACTGACTGAGGCACTCAAAACTTCCGAGTTTTATAGTCCCTCCGGAAGGGGCGTGGCCTTCAGGAGGGAGAATCTCAACATTTTTTAAACACTAATAACTCTTTTATTTTTCATCAATGGGAAAAATCCTCTTGCCCTACGCAGTGTAAGTAAGACTCTGAGTAAGATGGCCAAAAATCACAGCCTTAAGTGGCCATGTTTTTTCTAAAATCAATATACAGAACAACAGGAAGTGGTCAAGATCAGACTTTTAGTAATATAGATTAATTATACAGAGAAAGGGATGCGTTTAATGTTTATCTCAACCAACATTCAGAACTGCATGAGGTCATAAGCACTGGGATGCCCAGACTAGTTGTAATATTATACAAAATTAGGCGAGTGAGATAGATGTATTGCATTGTTTTTAATATAAAGAAGTCCAAATGTATGTGAATGCAGAGGCTGCAAAGAAAGACATATAAATGAAGATATTCTACAGCAAGCTATAATAGTGAGAGAACCAGACGCTTAAGTGGAAGCACCAGTGGCCTCCAATTATGTGCTGCAATCGTGAAAAAACTAAATATTCCATACTAACATTTCTAAGGACAATGAATTCAAACTAACCTGAGAAAAGGCGAATGCATAATTAATATTTTTTTTTTTCATGCCGAGGTTGAAATGCGTGGTACCACCTACCCAGAGGTGTTGTGCATGCAAGGTATGCTATACATTTAAAGAGGATGACTGTTTAATTTTTATTGGACAGGATAAAATAGTGTTTATTGATCCTACTTAGTTCTCAGACCAACCTTATGATTTTTCGCATCCTGGCTGAAGTGGTTAGAAATCAACTGCACCAAACATCTCCCATGAATAAGGTCATAAGTGATAGGGGCAGAATTATGCCATTCGGCCCATCAAGTCTACTCCGCCATTCAATTATGGCCAATCTATCCCTCCCTCCTAACCCCAATCTCCTTCTCCCCATAATCCCTAACACCCATACTAATCAAGAATATATGAATCTCTGCCTTAAAAATATCAATTGACTTTGCCTTCACAACCTTCTGTGGCAAAGAATTCCATGCATTCACCACCCTCTGACGAAATAAATTCCTTCTCATCTCCTTCCTAAAGGAACATCCTTTAATTATGAGGCCATGACCTCTACTCCTAGACTATCCCACTAGTGGAAACAACCTCACCACATCTGCTCTATCCAAGTCTTTCACGATTTCAATGAGGTCCCCCCTCATTCTTCTAAACTCCAGCAAGTACAGGCCCAGTGGCGTGAAACGCTCATCATATGTTAACCCACTCATATTACTTGTTTTAACCATAAGGTGACAAGTTTCATGCTCTCAACACTTTATGCAAATACGTTCCTTTTATATTATGTGATCTGTCAATGTATATCTTACAATTATGTAACCTTCATGTAGATTTTGCTCAGAAATTTCTCCATAACTATTCTGTCAAAGTCATTCACAATTAGGGTAACTAGATGAACATGTTTTGATAGTCATGAAGAGACAGTTCATCTTCAATTGATGTAGTGCATTTGGTGAATAAACAAGGGAAATAAATTAGTGTTGTGCAAGCAGTTAATATAACCTGTAAAGCAGGGTATTTTATGACTCTTCATTTAGGGTAGCCAATGTATGGAAATGTATGATTTACACAACACATTGGAATTGACTAAGACGTAAAAGATTAATAAAACACAAATTTTAAAAAAAAAATTTAAAATTAAGAGTTTTGCAAAGACTCAGGAAAGGTTGAGAAAAATTATATAATGCAAATAATTTTAGTGGGGGAATCTGTTAAATTCAAAAGAGTCTGATTCTTTTCTAGTACTTGGATCATCTTTCTTCTTTTAAGTCTTTTATATATTAATTACTCATGTCATAACAAAAATAACTATTAAATTTTGTGTTGATTCTCAGAAATGTGAGTAGAGTTTTCACCCTTGTGAGTGGGAGTATTTGCATGTGGGTAGTAGTGTTAAAAGTGACTGAATTAGAAACAGTGACAACCCGTTGGCTTCTACATTTACCTCCAACGTGGCAGGATGTGTGTGGGAAATTCCTCCACAGAAATAGATTGGTAATTACAGCATGCAACATCATTATTTAAGCCAATATTAACAGAAATTTGGAATTTCAGTTCAGTGTATGAATTTCTCGCACTTCTTGGAACTTGCCAGAGAGAACAAGGTGCGAACACAACATTGGACAGATGTTGTGTGTAGGAAGGAACTGCAGATGCTAGTTTACACTGAAGACTATTGCAGGGAAAAGTACCTGAGGAGGTTTGGCCCAAAGCACCTCCTCCCCAGGTACGTCCCCTGCAACCACAAGAATTGCAACGCCTGTCCAGATACCTCCTCCCTCGACTCTGTCTGACGACCCCTAAAGTCTTTTTAGGTTCACTTGCACCTCCTGCAACCTCATCTACTGTATCTGCTGTTCCAGATGTGGACTCTTATATATTGGTGAGACCAAGCGCAGGCTCCTCCGCTTGAACACCTCCTCTCAGTTCGCCTATACCTATCTGAACTCTCAGTCGCTCAACACTTTAACTCCCCCTCACATTTCCATACTGACCTTTCTGTCCTGGGCCTCCACCACTGTCAGTGAGGCCCAGGGCAAATTGGAGGAACAACAACTCATATTTCGCTTGGGCAGCTTACACCCCAGCGGTATGAATATTGTCTTCTCTAACTTCAAATAACCCTCACTTTCCCTCTCTCTCCATCCCTCCCACTTCCTAGTTCTCCGACCAGTCTGACTGTCCCCGATTAAAATTTATCTCTGTGTGCTTCGTTGTCAGCTTCTCCCAGCTAACGATCTATTCTACATTTTCTTTGATCTTCCGTCATCCCCTTTGATGTCTCGTTTTCACCTTACACTTCCTTATTTCTGTGTCTCCCGGTCATGACTCTCTGTCTGAACAAGGGTCTCGACCCAAAACATTACCCATTCCTTCTATCCAGAGATGCTGCCTGTTCCGCTGTTATTTCAGCATTTTTCATCGATAATTGGACAGAATTGGAAAGTCTGGCAACAAGATTTGTCAAAAAATACTGCAGCCATGCATTTGCTTTCTCGTTGACTGTATGGAACAGTTCCTTTGAAAGATTACAGGTAATATTATGTTAGTATTTCATCTAAGTCTCTAAACTTTGAGTACCCACAGGCTGACTTTGCTACTCACCAGAATAACCACATATTTTGTTGCGATACCAATATTGACTCCTCAATAATCACTATTAAAATAAGTCATTTGGTAATTAGATTGTGGTTATCCTACTCTTTGCTGAGGCAATAGCTCCACGATACTAGATAAATGCAACAATTTGGTTGGAGGTATAATTAGGTTTAGATATAGGCCTACAGTATTACAGGCAGAATGGTGTCTGATCCCAGAGCCTTTGATCTGACTAGACTTCCAGTTATTTTGAGTTATTATATGGAATAAATCAACTTGGTTGAAGACAAGTTTATGAGATGGGGAGAGATCTCAGGAGCAAAGCAATATATATTATCCAGTTGGCTCTCTGGCTGAATATGGTTATACATGGTTAAGACTACTGTAGTCTTTTCCAGTCATATCCTGAGGCCCTGCTTAAGGATGAGAATGTTCTTGGACCCTCCTTCCCCTGTCAGTGGTTTAATTATTGACAACTTTTAATGAAAGGTTGGATAAACTTGGGTTGTTTTCTCTGGAGGTTGAGAGGATACCAATAGAGGTATATTAAATTACGAGAGGCATTGATACACAGAACCCTTTCCCTCAGGGTGGAAATGTCAAAGAGTAGATGCCATAGCTTTATGAGTCAGGCAAACTTTAAAGGGCAAGTCTATTTACACAGAGTGTAATGAGTGCCTGAAAGGCATTGTCAGGGTAGTGGTGGCGGCAGATAGGATAGTGGGATTTAAGAGGCTTTTGAATAGCCACATGGATATGCAGGAAATTGATGGATATGAATCACATGGAAATGGATATGGATGCTGGTTTAAACCGAAGATAGACACAAAAAGCCGGATTAACTCAGCGGGACAGGTGATCCGAAACGTCACCCATTCTTTCCCTCCAGAGATGCTGCCTGTCCTGCTGAGTTGCCTCAGCTTTTTGTGTCTATCTTCGATATGGATCACATTGCAGGCAGAGATTAGTTTAACTTGGCATCATGTTTGGCATGGAAAATTTCAAGCTAAAGGGCCTGTTCCTGTGCTGTACTTTTCTATGCTCTATATTCTATAAATAGGACTGCAATGTTAAGATTGCAGAAAAAAATGATCTGTTTTATTGACTGAGTTGCTTTTCTCTATTCCATGCTATTCTTGCTTTTAGCGTAAAGTGAATTGGATTGCTCTCTAAAGGTGTTGAGCCCAAAGAATCTCGTAAGATGCAATGTGGATTTTTCGTCATGGAACGAAACAGAAATATGTCTTGTCCACATTGGAAAGTAATAAGCAGAAATTATAACAGTAAATCGAGACAGAATAATGAAGGTTTTGATTCAATGCAAACAATAACCTTAAGCATGCATCTCACAAATGAATATGTAGATATCTTCAATGCAACTAGAAAGATTGTTTATCCAGTCCTAGGTGAGAAGCAGCAGCCATCATGAGTCTGACCAAGGCATGTTCCACTGGCACTCACCAAAACAAAACATAAGCAAGTTGGAGAAACTGACATGCAGAGAGAGTATCCCCAAGAGACAGTCCTGTCCTCTTTGGATGTGTTGCGAATTTCCCAAGACCCATGGAATCGTAATGGGGCTCTGAAGTAAGCTTCTCCCCATAAGATGATAGATATTTTTCCTTCAATATATTGGATGAAGAGAATGTGTTCTAGTATTTGGACCTTCCTGAGAAAGTTTCACATTCAACCTGTTTCAATAACTCCTTTAGAGGATTCATGTGGAGAAGAATACCAATTGGAGTCAACACATCAGTAGATGATTTTCAACAAATTTTCATGTGAGCGTGAAGTACTAAAACGTAACCCTCCAGCCTTGGAGGTGCTGCAGTAAACTCAGGGGGGAAGGCAGCATTCATGGAGGGAATGAGCCGGCAACATTTTTGTACTGAATTATTTTTCAAACTGATTGTAGTTGGGGCAAGAAAGCTTGGTGATTGATGATTAGCAGATGGGTGGTGTAAGTGAAAAAGGCTGGAGAGGAAAGGAGAGCAAAATGGTGTCAGATAAAGAGAGCATTATAGGTGTAAGGAAAGGGGAGGGAAAGGGTTTGTAAAGAGGGCTGAGATAGTGGGATGAAGTAGGTGTGTCTCCACACCTTGGTGCACACCTATATCTCCCACTATCCTGCCCCTCTTAGCCTCCCCTTCCACCTGTATTCCTCTTTCTGGTTTAACATTTCACCCCTCGTCTCTCTGTCCCTCACACCCTTTTGTCTCCGTTCCATCTCATCCTTTGCCACTTACTCTACCCATCTGCCAATCAAAACTGCCTCATATGTATCTACCTTTCACTGGCCAGGCTTTGCCCCACCCTCATCTCTCTTTTCCAGCTTTCTCCCACTTACTACAATCAGTCTGATGAACAATCCTGACCCAAAATCTCAGCTATCCATTAGCTCCAAGAATGCTGCCAGACCTGCTGAGTTCCTCCGGAACTTGTTCAAGATTCTCACATCTGCATGCAGCTCCTTGTGTCTACATGCACAATCGTATTCAACAACAGATTCTACTTAGTGCTCCAACATGCTGTATTCCCTGTACTTTCAGCAGGACCTGGTCTGGTATGTGTTCTGACAACTAAAATGCTCCTGGCTGGTATCCTTTGTGTATTAGACTCATCCAGCTGCGTAGGTTTGTCCACGGGAGTACAAGACAGTGTGTGAAGTACCATTTAGGAGTGGTGGAGTGAAGGGCTGATCTCTGTTTTTTTATAAATAAATATAGATACCTACGTACACATAAACAATCAATGATAGTGCAAAAAGACAAAACCAATGCCCACAAGTCTTTGTAGTTCAGAGCTTATTTGTAGGTTTTAATTTAATAACTGGATGGCTGTAAGGAAGAAACTGTTTCTGAACCAGGGCATTACGGTTTTCAGGCTCCTATATCTTCTTCCTGATGGCAGGTTTTTTTTCATGAATTCCATTATATTTTATTACTCTGTGAGCAAAGCTTCAAACTTTGCATTAATAATTACATAATTAACATTGGCTGATTTTATTTGAAGACATGAAGTCCTTTGATTTTTAATTCTATTTGCTTCCTTGAAATATTTGGTCAGAATTTCAGCTGTTGTTTGAGAGCAAAGTTTCAATTGTTTTCAGAAGCAGGAAGGGAAAATGTTGATATATAGTATATATAAATAGCCGATATATAGTACATGTAAATAGCCAGTATAATCATAAAGATACCTAAAAAATGTCTAAGTTGCAATTCTGATTAAAATTCATTGATTTTCAACAGTTTTGAACTAACGTTTAGATCAGAATAAAAAAACTAGGACTGGAAAGAGAAAAGGTTAGAGACAATTAACAAATATTCAGGTGAAGTTTAATAAGAGTCGCAGGGTTCAAATTAACATTAAAATGTATTTGCACTTAATTCCTCACTGTCCAATTTTAGCACGTATCACTTCATCTAAGTTCTGCAATAAAATCATTAATCCTCAATTTAAAGAAAGAATTTGAAAGAACCAATTAAGCATTTGTGTAGTTTCAGGGCTAATCATCATCTTTATCCTTCAGTTAATAAACTAATTCTGCAGATTTTGGAAATTAAGATGCAATTAAATTCTGAACAAAAAATATATATTTTCTAGAAATATCTGCCAATATAGTAAGGTGATGTAATCTCCCATCATGTTTATCCCTATCCAAGTTAACTGTATCTCTCACAATACCTTCAAAAGAGAACAGGATCAATTCCTGCCGAGGGCAGAGATTGCTTCATGTTTCACTCCAGATAATATTTGATCCAAGTCTTCTTCTGTTGGAGAGTGGGGTTGTTATGTAGGTAGCTGGGTGGTGGTAGCAGCTGCACAAATAATATTTTGCATTGTTTATAAAGGCTGCTAGGGTAGCCTTAATGATCTAAATTCCAAGTTTGTCACTTGTCTTGTTGCACGTTGTAGATTGATTATGCATGTCAACCAATCACATATAAGTTAGCATCACTAACCCCACCCCACTATAATGTTTATATTAACACTTGCTTCCGGCACTGCTCAGTTTGAGCAGCAGTTAGGATGTTCTGACAACCAACCATCCTTTATGCTGTTAAAGTCTCTGTGCTGATTAAAGATGAATTTGGATCACATAGTATGTCTGGTGGATGTCTACATGGTGTCAGAAGTGGAATGGTGGGGGCGCTTAATGGCAGTGTTCAGGCCTTTCGGGTTGATGCATAGACGGATTTCATTTTTGTCCTTCTTGAAGGTGTCAACCATGGTTGAGACCCAGTCGGTGGGGTCGCCGACTGCTTCAATCACGCCCAGGGAGACCAAGTTCTTCAGCTCAGATTGAACCGTGTCTGTCATGGCAAATGACAACTGGTGTGGGGCTCGGACGACAGGCGGCACATTGGGGTCAGTAGAAATCTTGTAGGTCACAGGCAGCTTGCCTAGTTTGTTATCGAACAAATCAGGGTATTCTTTCAGTGAGTCCATCGACATCTGCAGCTTATGGACAGTTTTATCAAAGGAAATCAACCCCAGTTCCTGGCAAGCACGATTGCCCAGCAGAGTCACAGAGTTGAAATTCAAAACATAGAAGATCAGATTCCTTGTGGTTTTGCCAGTACACATTTTAAAGTGGTTCTACCCAGTGGAACCAGTACGGAGGCTATGGCCTAAACCCCCCTACGAGTGTAAACATCCTCTCCACATCCTCTCTACCCAAACCTTTCACTATTCGGTACATTTTAACAGGGCTGCCAACATTGGGTGAGAGTTGGGAGTGAGAAATTGCGAGAGACCAAGCCCGGGGGTGCGTAGCGTCCGAGGTGGGGATGGAGGGTGTGGGAGGAGGGTGCCCCCCCCCACCTCCTATTGGTATGGAGCTTTTGCATTTTTCAGTTTGAAATTGTGCAATCTGGTGCATACTGTAGCGAGTCTTTTAACTTACACTTGAATTCAATATTTATGCTTTAAATTGGGTTAGCTATGAATAAGGTTAGGCTAAATTACATTCCTAATTACATTTCACAGTAGAGCTAGGCTCTGATCAACAGGTGCAGCACATGAATGATCTTAGTATATTCATGTATGGAAATCAGATTATAATCAAACACTTGGCCAATGTTGACCAACCTGGGTCTCACTGCACACCTGGTACTACTCCTGACCCTGACTACAGTAGCATACCTTCTCTTATTCCTGACCCTGAGTCAAGCTTTACACCTGGCCCCCTATTCTACCTTGATCATAGCTGCTTACCTGCTTAGGTTCCCAGTGCTGAACACTCCCATTGTCCCAGCTTTGACTGCACAGCTAGTACTATTCCAGACCTTGAATCTGGATGCACACTTGGCCTTGCTCCTAGCCCCGCTGTACTGACAATATATCTGGCCCACACATAAAGCCCCGTATCTGACCCCCAGGACTTAACCTATTACGTTCAAGTCCACAGGTGCTTATCTAATGCAGTAATCTTTTATGGGGCACTTCACGGACCAAATTTTGTATAACAAAATTTGCTACATCTATTGGCTTCCTTGTTATCTAACATGCTAGTTACTTTGTCAAATAAGTCATCAATTGGTTGAACACAATTTCTCATCCATAAAATGATACTCACTCAGCTGTATAAGTATTCTGTTACAATTTCCTTCATTTTCCTAACAAACTGTCCTGAAGTAATTTTCACCCCCAATATTTTCAGTATTTTACTGTCTTCCTCTTAGTTGGGACTTTTCCGAAATGCAAAGTCCAATAACTATACATTTAAGCAACATTATTTTATTAAATGTGATCTTGAGAGTACACCATATTTTCTGTGGTATCCATAACACAACAATGATAAAAATATCTTTGTTTTGATTGCACCTACCAACATGCATACATTATATTACAGTTAATATGTACCGAGGGCAAATTTTTGTTCCAATGCTCCCCATTCCCATTTACTTTTACATTGAAGTGATTGAAATCCAAGTGAAGTTTAAATGGCATCAGAAAAATAAAATCTCCGGAATGAATGATATTCATTACGTGGTTGGTTGGAGTCAGTATCAGCACAATTAGTATATTAAACTTTGAATCTTCAGATGTCCTGGTTCAAGCTAAAACTAAAGACAAATAATAACCTCCATAAACATTCCCCTGCAAGTATCTCTGTCACTCCTTTAAAATATGCCCCTTCTTTGAACAAGCTCTTAAACTTCACATCTGAATCAGTTTCCATCTGATTGCACTCCTTGAGGATGTTCATCTACGTGTTCAATTAATAAAACAATGAGATTGGGGATATTTCTATTCAACCTGTCAAAGAAATTTGGGGGGGAGGGTTAGAAATAGTCAGTGAGGTAAACAAACATAATAGTTGAGTGGCAAATGACAATAGTGCTACCTTCCCAATATTTAACTGAAGAAAATAATGGGTTATCGGGGCTGTATGTTGTGACAGACAGCCTGACACCTTGCATATCATTTTAATATTACACTCATCCCATCCCCCTGGATATTCCGGATTAATAAATTCAGGTTTTGTCAACTAATTACAAATCAGGCTAATTACAAATCAATAACATTAGTCAACTCCGAGACACAAAGCACTGATCATTGGGATCCAGACATTACAGACAACTGGCCTCAGTTCCCTGCTCACATCTGGCAGTGTTCCCTGTCTGAACCAGGGGCTACGGTGTGTTTTTGAAAGTGTGGGTACTGAGCGATCACTGATCACTGGCCTTGGGGTTACCCGGCGAGGGAGTGGAGCAACTGAGTGTGGGGGGGGGGGGGGGGCCTTTTTGAAATTTGATGTATTAAAATCATGTTGTAGTGCATTGTAGAAGTATGTTTTCAATGTTTTTTGTTTGAAGTATTTTTTAGAGGTAACTTAAGGGTGGTGGATGTATGGGAAAAAGCTGCTAGAGGAGTAGTTGAGGCAGGGACTATCCCAACATTTAAGAAACAGTTAGACTGATACATGGATAGGACAGGTTTGGAGGGATATGAACCAAAAGCAGTTAGTGTAGCTGGGACATGTTGGTGGGTGTGGGCAGGTTGGGCCGAAGGGCCTGTTTTAGCATTACAATTAATGCTCCACAGCGCCGGAGACCCGAGTTCGATCCTGGTCTCAGGTACTGTCTGTGTGGAGTTTGCACGTTCTCCCTGTGATTGGGTGGGTTTCCTCCGGGTGCTCCGGTTTCCTCCCACATCCCAAAGACGTGCGGGTTTGTAGGTTAATTGGCCCTCTGTAAATTGCCCCCCTAGTGTGTCGGGAGTGGATGAGAAAGTGGGATAACAAAGAACCAGTGTGAACGGGTGATCGATGGTTGACACAGACTCGAGGGGCCGAAGAGCCTGTCCCATGCTGTATCTTTGAACTAATTATAATATTGAAAAAATCAAGACTTACCTATCGGATTTGAACATGAGCAATATTATCCCAAGATTGCAGAGTATTTGAATGGCATTTACTGCATAATCCCTGAGGTTATTCTTTGTAAAGTGATGGTCAAAGTTCATCTCTACAAGTTTCATTTTCTGAAGTTAATTTGTAGTTTAAATTTACCATCGTGCCTTTGCTTATTTGTTCCCGCGATACATGAATCCAAGACTTACATTTAAAGATGAACAACATATCAATTTAAAGACAGATATCAACTAATTTCTCCGATTGAGTATGAATATCGATTTCTTTAACATCCCCTCTCTCTCCGTCCCTCCCCCACCTGATTGGTACTAGCTTCAAAGTCGTCTTGTTGGGTCTCATTGTGCGAGAAGGAACTGCAGATGCTGGTTTAAACTGAAGAGAGACACAAAATGCTGGAGCAATTCAGCGGGACAGGCAGCATCTCTGGAGAGAAGGAATGGGTGACGTTTTGGGTCGAGACCATTCTAAAGGTTTCGGGTCGAGACCCTTAGAACGGTCACGACCAGAAGCATCACCCATTCCTTCTCCCCAGAGACGCTGCCTGATCCATGCCGGTCACCAGAGCGAATTCGGCACACAGACACTAACAGCAGCTGCGTAACGTTTCCGACGCCACCGATGGTCCGGGACTGTTGCACTGAGGCTGCTCCATGGCCGGAGCTGTAGCGAGCAACTCGCCAGCTCGGCAAACTCTCGCCAGCCCGGCAAACACACGCCAGCCCCGGCTCGCCGTCCGCATCTGCCCCCGCCTCTGCTTCTGCTTCTGCTTCCATCCCTTCCTCAGCCCCGGCTCTCCAACACTCGCAGCCCATGCAGTTTATATTAGTTTTGAAATTCTCGATGATCACAGAATTTCTCACGACAGAGCATGAGAAATTTGTGATCAGCATGAGAGCGTGAGAGTGTGAGAATTTGTCGAACATCCGGTGGCGATGTTGATGGCTGCCTCCGCCTACAGTCTGTCTTTTTATCTTATTTTACTTCTAGTTGTTTAAAGTGTGTTTTTGTTTTTTTTATAGTATTTTATGTGGGGGAGGGGGGTAGGGTAAGGGGGAGACCGTCTTTCAGTCACTTCCTGGCAAGGATGCGACTATTATCCGGGTCGCGACCTCGCCCCCCTCCTCATGGCCTACCAACCTGATTGGCGCGGGCTTTCCTGCCGGGGACCGGACCAGAGCTTCAGCAGCGGTGGCGCAGTGCTGGATACATCGCAGAGTGGGCGATGCCTCACCTGGGATCGCCGTTTGAGGCTCCGGAGTGTTGGGCCTGCTGCATCGACATCAGGGAGCTGTGGTCTGCGGAGCTCCCAGCGCGGGCGGCGCTGACCAACCTCGCGGAGTCCTGGGACCCTTTGCCGGGGGCAGCCAGCGTTGAATCTCCACCCAGCTTGGCCTGTAGACTTCAGGAGCCGCGAACTCCGGTAGGAGGTGGCCGATTCAGAGGTTCAGGCTGCTGAGGATGTTCTTCCGTTCGACGTCGGTGTTCCATCGTTCCTGGGGAGAGGGCCTGAACAGCGGGCCGCCCGTAGAGGCAACTGCAGGGGGCTCGGGAGGCCACGACCACGGGTGAACATTGGGGAACATCAGCGAGGATGTTGACTGGACTTTGGTGTCTTCCCTCACAGTGGGGAACTCTGGTGCCGCTGTAGGGATGTTTGTGTTGTGGACTATCGTGTTCTGTGTTTTTGTTTTTTTAAATTCGTGTGACTGTATGGGAAATAGCATTTTGTTGTCTCTTACTTGAAGGCAATGACAATAAAGGAATCAAATCAAATCAAATCAAATCAAAATGCGTGAGTCTCACGCTCAATGCGTGAGAGTTGGCAGCCCTGATTTTAATCCGACCCCCCTCATTCTTCTAAACTCCAGTGAGTACAGGCCCATTGCTATCAAACGCTTATCATACGTTAATCCACTCATTTCTGGAATCATTCTTGTAAACCTCCTCTGGATCCTCTCCAGGGCCAGCACATCCTTCCTCAGAAATGGTGCCCAAAATTGCTCATAATACTCCAAATGTGGCCTGACCAGCACCTTATAGAGCCTCAGCATTACATCCCTGTTTTTGTATTCTAGCCTTCTTGAAATAAATGCTAGCATTGCGTTTGTCTCTTCACTACACTGATTTGACTTGCAGATTAATTTTTTGGGAATCCTGCACCGGCACTCAAAAGTCCCTTTGTACCTCCAATTTCTGGATTCTCTCCCCATTTAGAAAATGGTTACGCCATTATTCCTACTACCAAAATCTATGGTTCAAATCTGTGACTCTGTGAGTGCTATTGCAGTGAAGTCCTAATTGCTCTTTCAGCAAACAATTTTCCTAATGGTCACAAAATGGCTTCTGGAACATAGATGAGGTTGCTCACCTTCTTAATCATATATATCTTTCTAATCTCTTGATTTCTCAGAGAAATGTTGTACCTTCTTAAGAAATGTTTTTAAAAAATCAAAGTTTTTAAGGTTAGTAATACGCTGTATTGTCATTTTGTTGGAATGAAGTCATAATATATAGGAAAGGAAAAGTGAATGTCATTTAAGTAACATTTTCGTATATCTCTTGTCACAAAGACATTTGACGTTCATAGTTAATGTGCAGTCTATGATATAGGGATAAATGTTCTCACTAGCTTTGTATGAAATCCATTTAGCAAGTAGGAATTTTGGTTGTGATAAGCATGTTGGCCGATCTATTGTGAAAATCCTTATATTTTGAATAATGACGTGGAATCTATTATCTACCTGAAGAGTGAACTTCTGTTTTACAACCTCCCTGACATTCTTGAGGAACTGACATTTAAGGGACTGTCCCACTTAGGCGATTTTTCAGCGGACTGTCGGCGACTGTCAAGTTCCCGGCAGTCGCCTGAGCCTCCCAGGGAAAGCAGGAGGAGCGCTGTCTGAAATTCACACGGTGCAAAGCCAAGGTGATACAGACACACACCGCAATGAACAGGAAGGTTAAGACGGCTAGCACAGTGTACGGTAGGTCCTTTAAAAGAGGGAGGGAGGGGAGAAGAAGGGGAGAGAAGGGGGGGGGGGGGGGGGGGGGAAGGAGTGGATACACTTTTAAGAAACCAGACAACTTTTAATAAGCCAGAGATACACAGCTGTGAAGTTTGGCGGGCATTTAACATTACCGGTTGGTTATGCTTGGTTCTGAAAACTCCTGCTTAAATTTTTTTTCCCCAATCAGCCAATGAAAATGACCGGTTAGCAAAGGTGATTAACTAAAACTACCTACGACTACCAATAACTACATGGCGACCCCACTACAACTGCATCTACGACTACAGGATTATCGATTTTCTCCATGACGACCAATTTTTGGTCACAGAAAAATTTTCAACATGTTGAAAAATTTGTGGTGACCATACTGAGGTCGCGACTAGTTCCCAGAAAGTGGGAACTCCTCGCGACCATGAAGGAGACTCGCCAGAGACCACCAGCGAACATGTGGCGACCAAGTGGCAAGCGCAGAGTCTCCTGCACTCACCTAAAAGATTGCCTGTGGGACAGGCCCTTGAATGTGGATACCAAAAAAACTATGGTGTTCTGTAGCTAGATTTGCAGGACATCGTGACTAAGGTTCCACTTGAAAGGCTGTTACTCAATCGTAAAGAATGAATATCTCTCCCTATAAAAGTCTGATCTTGTTTGTGTGTGCGTGTGTGTGTCTGTCTTTCATTGTATCTTCCTCAAAACGCTACGCTCTATCGCTTAAGGTTTTACATATTCTTACTCACATTTTCCCCCTCCACAACCTCATCAGGTTCACTTCAGATTTCATACTCTATTTCAAAAGTTATTCGCGATTAAAGTTTTTTAAAAAATGCCGTTTCTTACAGAGAGCATTTTTCCGGCAGCTTCAAATGATGATGTCACAATGCCACTCACAGTGCACCAATCACAATTGTCTGTCAAGCTGCAGAGTGGCACAATTATATCACAATGGGGCATTGCCAACGTTGGACAAGGGTTAAATAGGGATGTCAACAGGGTTTTGTATGTGGGAGGTTGTGTCTCATGAATCTGATTGTTTTTTTGATGATGTGAGGGCAGAGCTGTAGATATGTATATATATGGACTTCAGCAAAGCATTTGACAAGGTTCCACATGGTAGGCTGCTCTGAAAGGTTAGATCGCATGGGATCAAATTGATTTATGGAAGGAAGCACGGAGTGATGGTGGAAGGTTGCTTCTTGAACTGGAGGCCTGTAACTAGTGGTATGCCCTGGGGAGTGCTGTAGAGCAGAGGGATCTAAGTGTGCAGGGACATAGTTCGTTGAAAGTAGCACACAGGTAGATAGGGTAATCAAAATGCTTTTGGCACATTGGCCTTCAACAGTCAGGGTATTGAGTATAGAGATTGGGAGGTCATGTTGCAGTTATTTAAATGTTGATGAGGTCGCATTTAGATTATTGTGTTCAGTTCTGGGCAGCATGTTATTGGAAATATATTGTTAAGCTGGAAAGGTTGCAGAGAAGATTTACGAGGATGTTGCCAGGATTTGAGGGCCTGAGCTATAGGGAGAGGACTATTCCTTGGAGCTTGGAGGATCAGGGTGATCTTATAGAGATGTACAAAATCTTGCGAGGAATAGATCAAATAGACACACAGAATCTCTTGCCCAGTGGGAAACAGAACCAGAGGACATAGGTTTCAGATGAGGGGGGGGGAGATTTAATAGGAATCCGAGGGGTAACTTTTTCACACAAAGGATGATGGTTGTGTGGAACGAACTGCCAGAGGAAGTCATTGAGGCAGATAGTATCACAACGTTTAAGAAACATTTGGACAGGTATATGGATAGGACAGGTTCAGAGGGATATGGGACCAATGCAAGCAGCTGAGATTGGTGTAGATGAAACATGTTGGTCAGTGTGGGCAACTTGGGCCGAAGGGCCTGTTTCCACACTGTATGACTCTATTGACAGTCGTGCCTCCAGTTACCATTGCGATAAATGGAGGAATTTCCTCTCAAGATCTCTTTGCCTCTCTAAATGCTCCAAGTGATAATATGCCTAAATATCACCTTATATTCGAGGTATCAACATACCTTTGAAAACATTGCTACAAAGTATTTTGGGACTCAAATACATAAAAAGTCCCGTTCAAGTAGAATTTGTTGTTGTTTAAATGCATCCACTACTTCTTATTTACATGAACAATCTGAAATAATATAACTTGAGTATGGATTGTCGGTCAGGGAAGAGGGGTGTAGAATTGAGGATGAAAACAAAAACTAACAAGCTGAAATAAAACTAAAAACTAAAAAACTAAACAAAATTAGCACTTGGGAAACACTTAACATAGCCAGAGTTACATAGATTATGGGACAGAATTAACTCTAGTGTGTCTCATCTGCTGTATCTTAAATTGTTTGGCCAGTTGTAAACCAATTGGAAACACACATTGATAACCCAATAGCAAAGAGAATGACAAATTAATGACCTTAATGAATGGAGAGATTAACAATGCATTAACTCCATAACCAATGAGATTTAAAGATTGTGAAACAAACAGAAATGTTGAAATGGAAAGTGAAATGGGGTGAGTGAACGTTAAATCATGTGCAGAAAAAGAAAAAAGACAGGATTAAGAAGGGAAAAAAGGAAGAAAATATGGAGATGCAAGGAACTGGAGATGCTGGCTTCAAAAAAGGATCTCTACAGGACATGGTCAAGGATTTCTACAGGACATAGTTTTGGGTCAAGAACCTTCTTCAGACTGACTTTTCCTCTGTTCACAAAAGGGTCTCTACCCAAAACCGTGCCTATCCATGTCCTCCAGAGATATTGCCTGACTCACTTATTTACTTCATAATTTGTGTTTTATTTTTAAAGAAAGAAATATAATATTTATACAACTATAATTTAACATTAAAAATATCTTCAATAATAATTTATATTCTGAAAGAATTAGAATTTATGGTGGAAGTTGGGTCAGAGAGGTTGGTGAGCAATAATAAATAATCATTGTGCTGCTGTAATCCACTAAATGAATGCCCTACAGTGAGTTTACTGGAGAATGCTTGTGCAATGAAGCGAGTTATTCAGTGCCTCATGTTGTTTGATTATCGAAGCATTCATAAAAAAACATGGCATTAACCATTAAATATATATTGACAGGAAAATCTGGTTCTTAATTGTATATTTCACTTTAAGAGAAACAAAATTAAAAGTGTTTGACTATTGGGAAAGAAGGATAGAATAAATTCAGGAGTTACATGTTTTCCTCTTATTTTCTTAGCAGAAATCAGTTTCAAAGTTACCTCAAGCTGCTTGCTGGTTTTTTAGCCATTACATGGATTAAAATCAGTTAAGGTTTCTGTCCCGATAACTCTGATCTTGAAATAAAAACACCTTTCAACACCAATAACATAGTTTCCGTTTGTGGTCCATTTGGATTCATTGTGAGTCTTTTACTTTCAAAGCAATTTCCAGAAGTGAAATCATTTTGAGATTCCCAAGCACCTCTTACAATAGAGATATGTGTTAAGACTGTATAAACATGTTTTAGTTACCATACCAACGATCAAAAGGCAGCATCTTTCCATATACTGGTCTTCTACAATAGACGTAGATCTGTTGCCTCACAGCGCTAGAGACCCGGGTTCATTCCTGACTTCGGGTGCTGTCTCTACGGAGTTTCCATGTTCTTCCCATGACCACGTGGGTTTCCTTCCACATCCCAAAGATCTGCAGGCTAGTAGGTTAATTGGCTTCTGTAAGTTGACCCTAGTGTGTAGGATAGAACTAGTGTACGGGTGATCACTGGTCAGCGCGGACTCGGTATGCCGAAGGGCTTGTTTCCATGCTGTATCTCTAAACTAAACTAGGAATCCATATTTAGAAATGAAGGTTGTCATTTGGCTGTGGCATCCATCCATCCAAGAGTAAAAGTTCCCCTCACTTAATATATGTTCAAATTTAATACAGGTATTGAAAAATAATTTATATTAGTGTTCAGAAGCACACTCAATTATATACTCTTCAACTTCTGAATTCTTCGCCTAATTTTGTTAACTGCCTGTGTGTTTTTCAGATCAAAAATGTCTTCTCCTTTATCGCAAATTGGGCTACACAGTGTACTCTAATGTACAGTACATCACTCTAACGAAAGCAGTTTAGGTTTCTATCAGAATTCAAAGTTGATGCCTTGGCGTTATTGTCTTTTAGATCTGAGAACTATTCCGCATTTTATTCACTCTTCTGTTTCGAGATAGGAAATGTAAAACAGCTCTTTATTTCTTTGCAATTTATTATTATTCTATATTTAGATTTTGATTGATGGCAGATGACAGTGTTTGAAGATCTTACAGGACCAATGAAGCTCAGAGGCAAAGGAAAAAAATTGTAGCTGATGCTTCTCTGGCATTACAGGTTTCCCTTAGATTTCTAGAAAATGTGAATAAAATACTGGTAAGTTATTTATCAAGCCTCTCTGTTCTAGCCCTTTGATTATCATTCTACATACAGATGGGGCTAAAGTGAAAAGACTCCAAAAACCTGTAGAGGAATCATTATACACAATTAACCCCCACCAGTTAGATTGAACACATGCAACACAGCATTGTATATTGTATACTGTCTGTTCATTTAAATGATTTCTACATGCAGCCAGTAGCACTGCCACTGTTCACAGGCAGCACGTATCAGCAAAGGACCTAAAATCAATACTCCTTAGCACAGCCTAAAGCAAGCCTGCATGTTTCAAAAGGAAGGCGCATTGTGGCTGATAGAGATGGTGACATCATTCAGAACTGTGCCGTGCAATGTAAAACAAAGACCCAAGTCTTCCTGAGAAATGCCAGCATCCAACAGCGAGTAAATAGTTGAACCTTTTCTAACACAGCTAAAAATACCCAACATACTGTAATACATGTATTATGTCAACTGTTTATAATTGTTTAACGTGATAACAAAAATTAAACAAATCACATTCCACCACAATAAAACTCCAAAGAGAATTTTAATGCTAAGCCTTCTGATTTTGTTGTGGTTTTACTGTACAAAAGAGATAAGTAATAACATTATCTTAATGTTACTGAAATAATATCTTTAAAGCAGTAAGCCAAATACTTTTGAACAGAGTAAAATTGACAACATTGTGTGAGAGGAAAACAGCTCACCTTACTGATTGAATATCAATGAAACATTCTGCTCAATATCCATGAAAATGTGCTATTACCTGCTTGTACCACTAGCTGATCGACAGCCATTTCTCGTGGTGTATACATTCTTTGAGTAGTGATATTTTTGATTAGGTTTTGACTCAAAGAAAATTTTGTTTCATTTGGTAGTTGAAGAGAGAAAGCTGCTGACTTGCTTCTGCTGCTTTCAGTTTCCTGTTAATGTTTCGAACAAGACTGCAAGACCGCTCAAGTTCATACACTGGAAGACAAAGAGATACTATTGTTATATTGCACTGTTTCGACTATCAGATGCAAATTCTAAATCAGAGTGCTTTTATTATGAGCTTTGTGAACTGTTGTCAAATAAAATGATCAAGCATCTTGAGAGCAGGTGATTATGATATGAACAAAGTTTTGTTTGCATAATGTTGTAAGTAAATTGAAACTTATTCTAGGTATAAATTTTACTCCTCAATCTCTCATTTGGCAGTGTTAGTTAGATAACAGGGACAGAGCTTTGGAGTTTTGAAGACATGCTTAGTAATCCAAATGGAACATTTCTGCATTACAATGAAAAGACAATTTATATTGAGGTTGATTATATAGTTTAAAATAGACAAATAACATACAAATAAATACGCATATGACAAGTTCGCAGATAACTAAAACTATAAGTGTAAAATCTATCACTCAAATCTGCCCCAAAAAACAGGTTGCTACATTTATTCTTGTTTTATATGGGATTAGAGTGATTCATAATGAAGGATTAAAAGTCTAGAAATTCAATCATGTACGAAAATATTAATTAAAATAAAACAATACAACCTCACAGCCCCAGAGATCCGGGTTTAAATCTGACGACTGGAGGTGTCTGTGTGGAGTTTGCACGTTCTCCCCGTGACGGCACGGGGCTTCTCTGGGAACTCCAGTTTCCTCCCACATCTCAAATACATGTGGGTTGATTGGTTAATTGGCCTCTGTACATTGCCTCAGGTCTGTCGTTAGTTTAGGTTCATTATTGTTACATGTACTGAGGTAAGCATGACAGTAATGAACCAATAATGCTTTGTTTTGCATGCTTCCTAATTAGATCAGATAATACTATATTTGAATACAATCAAGTCTAACTCAAGTACAATAGGTAGAGCAAAGGGGAAGATACGGTGTGCACAATATAACTCTCAGCATTGTAGCGCAGCAGTTCGATAGATAAAGTCTAATGTCCGTAACAGTGTTGAGGTGGATTGGACAGTACGCAAGCTTATGGAAGGATTGTTCAGAAGCCGGATAACAATTGTATCTTCTGCCCGATAGGGCGGGGTGAATGGCCAGGGTGGGACAAGTCTTTGATTATGTCGACTGCTTTTCCGAGGCATCGCAAAGTGTTGATGGAGTTAGTAATGTGGTCTGGCCTGTGTGGGCTGAGATACATCCACAACTCTGAAATTTCTTGTGGTTTTGGGCAGAGTTCCCAAACCAAGCTGTGAAGCAACGTGACAGTATGCTTTCCATGGTGCATCTGTAGAGTCATTGGAGAATTTCCTCAATCTCCTCAGGAAGTAGAGACGTTGGTGTGCCTTCTTGGCTTTAGCTGCAATGTGGTTGGTTCACAACAAATCATTCGCAATATTTACACCAAGAAACTTGAAGCTCTCAACTATTTCCACTTTGCAATATCTAGCAATCATAACTTCTGCTTAAATTCATTTGCTCCTATACAGCCATTTCTGGACATGGAGATGCATCTTAGCTTTTACATGCTTATGATAGTCAAGTTAGCCAAATCACCTAAAGGCTTTGCAATGCAATCACTGCCATTCATATCTCTCTGCTGCAAAAGATGATGTGCAATCTCTTGAGATATCTTTGATATTTATTGGCGTTACTACTAAATCCTTTACCATCAGCATCCTGGTATTCAAGATTGACTCAAAACTCAACAGGAATAGCCATATAAATGCAGTGTCTACAAAAGCAAGTCCATGGATGGGTGTAGTGTAGTGAGTGATTTATTTCCCCGCACCCTAAACTCGTTCCATTAACTACAAGATATGTTAGTAATGTAATGGAATACTCTCCAATTGCCTGGTTAACTTCAGCTCCATAAAAATACTCAAGAAGAATGCTTATCCACCATCTTGATATCCATTCCTTCCTCCACCAGTATGCAGCACTAATTATAAAATTCACTGCAGTTTCCCACCTTGGCTACTCTCACTGCATCTTACTTACTCATGACTTCTATTGCTAAATCGAACAACAGCTTCCGATACTCATGAGCACTTCCTCCTGCAGGTTTCACCCCATTCCCAGGTAGTGATCTCTAAAGACCTCGGTAAGGCCTGTGGTAAGATTTTGCATGATAGGCTGATCTAGAAATTTACATCACATGGCTTCCAGGGAGAACGAGTAACAGGATACAGAATTGGCTTCATGGTAGGAAACAGAGGGTGTTGGTGGAAGGTTGTTTTACGTATTGGACACATGTGACATGGTGTGCTTCAACGATCACTGTTCTTCTTCTTGCGTATGGCGTGCACAGCCTAAAGTTGGAGGACAACTTGTTCTATTTGATCTTATTTGATTGTGCACGCCGGGTTGATTGCATTCGTCGAAACAGAGGTTGCAATCTTCCACCCCAACGATCATTGTTGGGCCAATTGTTGTCTTTCATCTCTATAAACAATTTGAAATTCAAATCATGTGAGGTGTTATATTTTGGGAAATCGGCCAGGGCAGTATCTTCACAGTGAACATGGACCAGTGCAAGGACCCTGGGGAGTGTTGTGGAGCAAAGAGAGCAAAGAGAGTAAAAGGTGGTATGTAGATGTAGATAAGGTGGTATTTGGCACACTGGCCTTCATCAGTCAGGAAATTGAGTATAGAAATTGGGATGGTACATTTGTACAAGATGTTGAAGAGGCCACACTTGGAGTATTATGTTCAGTTTTCATTACCCTGCTATAGGAAATATGCCATTAAACTGGAAAGGGTGCTGAGAAGATTTATGAGAAAGCTGTCGAGAGAGATTGGGCAAGCTAGGATTTCTTTGGCTGAGAGGGAATCTTACAGAGGTATATGAAATCATGAAGGGAAAAGATAGGGTGAATGCACAGTCTTTTTCCTAGGGTAGGGGAACCAAGAACTAGAAGGCATATGTTTATTGTGAGGTGGGGGGGGGAGGATTAATAGGAATCTAAGGGGGAACCTTTTAACTCAGATGATGAAGTTTCTATTTAACGAGCAGCCATTAGAAGTAGTTGATGCAGGTACAATAACAATATTGCATGGATAGGAAAGGTTAGAGGGATATGGGCCAAATGTAGGCAAATTGGACTTGCTTGAATAGGGCTTCATGTGATGAACATGGACGAGTTGGTCTGTGGTGCCAGTTTCTTTGTTGTATGACTGTGATTCTCTGGTCAATTGGGTCAGAATGTACGTTTTGTGGATTCTGTGCTGGAGTGGATGGCTTTGGTTCTTGAAAAATCCGATAGCATTCAGACAACGTGGTATCCTTAGATCTAAGTTCCCTGAACTCATCTCCAACTGGTCTCAAAACTGGAGGGAATAATCCTAAATAACTTTGTTGGTACAATATTGTTACAGAGCACAAAATGATTGTATTAACTTCTTTTGCAAAATTGAAGAGGATGTTTTATCACCAGACCTCTTGCAATATGTCAAAATACCGCATTTAAAAATGAATTCGCATTTCCCAAAATAAAATGTCGGCGATGAAAATCTAGATTCTGATACACGGTAGTCATAGTTTTGCACATATCCGCCAATGTTTTTCCATTGAATGGTTTAGTGGTGTTATTTTATTTGCTGAATTGTAGTATCAAGATGAATTTCCTGTCTTACAGTATATGCATTCCTATTGAAGCTGATCTTTTGTGTTGACAAAAACCAAGCAGAATTAATGAAATGTTTTCCTGTGCGATTAAATCATGACAAGTGTTAACACAGAATCAGATTGTTTATAACGTGTTCTTTTTTCCTTTGCCTGGAAGTGAAAAGAAGTGTGATAGGAGAAAGGTTCAAAGTTTAAAAGAATGGCACAACAAGCAATTAATAAAAATAGCTTGTTAGAAAACAGAAGGCACCTTTACACTGCCACCATGCCATAGCTTTGTTGAGCTGCAGTTTTTGAGCCCCAAGAGTAACCAATGTTTGGAGCATTCCCTATCTGGTCATGGGAAACATTAACAAAATTGAAAGTGTATTGGTCAATGTACAACAGAAAAGATAAAGGGTGGAATATTTCTTGATATGTCTAGGATTAATTCTATAATGGAAATGAATATTTGAATTAACATTGTTTCACATATAATTTAGTTTAATTTTCAATGTTTTCAGTGTTTCAATATGGGGAAAGTTGATCTGCTAACCCAGGGGTGGGGAACCTGCGGCCTTAAGGCGCATGCGGCCTTCTGGGCCATTAAGTGCGGCCTTTTGAATGAATCCAAATTTTGTAGAACAAATCCTTTTATTTTTATTAGTATGTTTTTTTCCCGTCTTTATTCTAATCTTAAGGGGCTGTCCCACTTGGGCGACCTAATTGGCGAGTTGAGAAGAGTTTAGGAGAGTTTGAAAAAATGTCATGTTGAAGACCTCCTTCGACTATGTTGAAGACCAGCTTCGACTAGCTACGACTAACTTCGGGAAAATTGGACACCGAATAGTGGAGAGTGAAGACGACCTCCTTCGACCTCCCTTCGACAATGATGAAGACTATCTATAACTGCCTTCGACTACCCTCGATTACCTACGACTAACATGTCGACCTACTACGACCTACTACGACTAAATCTACGAGTAAAAAAAGTATCGATTTTTCCACGGTGACCTTTTTTTACTCGCAGGCATTTTTTAACATTGAAAAAATACGCCGCGACCTAGCTGAGGCCTCGAGTACGCGGAGACCACTCTCGAGCATGTAGGAGAGTTACGAAGACCTCCTACGACCTCGTGTCGACCATGCTGCGGCGGCAAACTCATCAGAACTAGCGGATAAGGTCTCCCAAGTGGGACAGGCCCTTTATTATGAATGTATTTAAAATACCAAAGAATAATAGAAGATTCAACAAAATAATCCTCCCCGACTGACGGCCACATTTAAAACATTAGTAAGTCATGAGGGCTATTTTAACACCTATGATGCTCATGATTTTGTTCTAATGCGACTCTAGAATGTACGTTAACCTCCCTGCCTGACTGGCGCCACCACCGCCTGAGGCTGGTTGACGAGAGGGAAAATGTCGGGGCGAGTCCGCTGGCCGTCCAGTCTTCAGTATTATCAACTTTTGATAGCGGTGCACGTGGCTTTCCGTTTTGAAGTTGAGTTTGAGAATAGTTAAACAGCGTATTTGTTTGACTAAGAAAACCAAGAGAACGCTGAGGAAGAAAAAATAGTTTTTAATGAGGGTTGGGAACTGCAATGTTATCTTGTTTCTGCTAAAGATAAGATGATTTACTTGCTTTGTGATACTGCAATATCAACATTGAAGAAATTCAATGCTCATTAACATTATGCCACTCATAAGGTCCACAAATATTTCAAATTAGAGAGTGAGGCGCGAAAGGTTGCATTGCAGAAATTAAAAGATGAAAAGCAAAGGCAAAGGCAGTTATTTCAAGACCCAGAAATAATGCTACTGAAGCAACTTATAAAGTAGCTTATATACTCTGGGGGGGGGGGGGGGGGGGGGGGGGGGGGGGGGGGGGGGGGGGGGAGGGAAGCCATTTAGCGATGTAAAAATCGTAAAAGATGCTTAGACCCCGATAAGGTTTCAAAGTACAAACAACTGCCTCTTTCAAGGTGAACTATAATTGATCGGCAGAATGAATTAGCCCCCAACGTAACAGAACAACTTCACTCAATACTCCAGAAGGAAAATATATATTTTTCAATCACTTTGGATGAATCAACTGATACCACTGATTCGGTGCAGGTTTTATACTCCATTGGAGCCATAACAGAAGATTTTCTTTGCTACGAAGAGTTACTTGCTTTGGGCCCTCTTACGGGTAGAACACGAGGAATAGATTTATTTCAACAACTATCAAGATAAATGTCGTGAAGTTGGACTGGATTTGGTTAATTTAGTGAGTGTATGTACAGACGGTGCACCTTCCATGACAGGAAAACGTGAAGGGTTAATTGCACAGATAAAAAAGGTATCATCAGATCCAGATGCTCTAATTTCTTTTCATTGTGTCTTACATCAGCCAAATCTCTGTACTAAATCTACTATTTTAAGTGACACTTTGCAACAAGTTATAAGTATTGTTAACTATATTCATGCAAATGTAACACAGCATCGTCAGTTTCGTAATATGCTAAAGTTGGACAATGAGGCATTCAGTGTGGATTTGCCGTATCATTGTAAAGTGCGTTGGCTATCGCATGGACAGGTGCGAGAACAGATAGTTAAATTTCATGAAGAACATAATCAACAATGTGAATTATTAAAACAAGATTTCTATAGAAATACTGCATTTCTGTGTGATATCATGTTTAAGCAAAATGACTTGAATGTTTTTTTGCAAGGTAAAACTAAGTCTATATATGATACTAAACCAAGGGGGACCCGTTGGGTCCCGTCCCCTCGACACGTGGTTGCAGGGGGGGGGGCCTGCGGCGTCACACACACACTATCCACCCCACAGACACACGGGAGTGGGGGGAGAGGGGGAATAGGGGGGGGAGGGAGGGGAAGGGGGAGGGGGAGGGGGGAGAAGAGAGGGGGAGGTAGGTGGAGGAGGAGGGGAGGGGGGCTGGAGAGGGGAGGGGTGGAGTGGGGGAGGGGGAGAGAGAGGAGGGGGAGGAAGGAGGGAGATGGAGCGGGAGAGGGAGAGAGGGAGAGTAGGGGAGAAGGGAGGTGGAGGGGGGAGGGGAGAGGGGGAGGGGAGAGGAGTGAGGTGGAGGGAGGGTGGAGGGGGAGAGGGGGGAGAGAGAGGAGAGGGGGGAGTGGGGGTAGGGAGGGAGGGGGAGGGGCAGGGCACTGCTCTGCGGACGGCCGGCCGAGTGCGAGTATTGACAAAATCAGGGACTGCTTATGTTGACAGTTTGCAGGCAGGCGATCATCGAATTGATGTATCGCCAACTTTATCAATGGAGCGCTCGACCTCCTGCGGCAACCAGCGTTCGCGGAGGGCCTCCAGGGTCCCCGTGTTACCTCTCCGGGAACACTTTTTTAGTGTGTTTTAAAAGTATGTGTTAAAGTTCTCTGGTTTGATTTATGTGGGGGGGTGGGGGGAGGTGGTCGGGGGGAAACTTTTTTCAATCCCTTACCTGGCCAGAGATGCGATTGTTTTCCGGATCATATTTCCGGTCGCTCTGCGGCCTAATGTTGTGGAGCTGGCGGCCTTGCTTGAGACTGACTTTGAGCCCCACTCCAGGGCCGTGGAGCTTGCCTGGGATCGATGCTCCAACCGCAGCCTATGGATTTCAACATTGAGGAGCTCGCAGTCTCGGGTAGAGAATGATGTTGGGAAGCTCCAAAGTCACAGAAGGTTTGACTAGCCCCGACCCGGGGTCCGATCACCCGGCGCAGGGAGCTGAGATCCCCCTGAATCGGGTGCATCATCGCCCCGACGTGGAGGGCCCGACCGCCGGCTACGGCCCAACAACAGAAGATTCGAGTGCCCCGACCGCGGGAGAAGAAAGAAGGGAAGAAGATTTAACTTTTTTTGCCTTCCATCAGTGAGGAATGTGGGGGAGTCGCTGCGATGGATGTTCATGTTAAAAAATGTATTTGGGTGTCTTGTTGCTCTTTATTGGAATGACTGTATGACAAATCAAGTTCCTCGTATGTTGGAAAACATACTTGGCTAATAAAGTACTGTTATGATTATGATACTGGATGCCCCACCCAAGAGTTATGCATTATATTTACTCAATTTTGCATGCTGAAGTCCAAGAATAAAAATAGACTTACCCTTGAATACAGAAATTATCTCCTCAGTAAATAATCCACTATCAATCCATTCATGATAATCTTGTATTAAATCAAATGCACTGAAACCTTGATTGTTCTTTTCCTTTATATTTACCCCTGGAGAAAAATAAAACATCCATGAAAGCTGTAAGTAGTCACATTCCTGTCATGACTCTTTAAAATCCACTCCATCCTATTGATGCTAATGATGCCTCTCTGTGTGCAGATGCAACAGTTATCTCAAACAATTCTAATACGTTTATCATAATGAGGAGGAAAAAATCATTCACATTTGGCTTGGATATTCAAACATCTGCCAACTCTTTACACGTAAGAGTAAAGTGAGGAAATGTTTCTACATGGGTGAAATAATAGATGCTTGGAATGTCTCTGAATGAACAGTAAACAATATTGTTAGTTTTTAATCTGATTTTGTGATTTTTTTGATAAAGAAATCAATGGATATGGAGCAACGGATATATGTGGATTGTCACTAATCTACCATCATCTCACTGTCAAAGAATAGACTTAACAAGCTAAATGGCCCACCCCTACCCCAGTCTTGTGGCAGCAATTTGTAATGAATAAATCGTAATGACTTCCAAAGTCCCTTTCCATTATTTTAGCAGCGCAGCCTTAATTCTTTAGAGATACAGGCCCTTTGCCCACCGAGTCCACGCTGACCATCGATCACTCGTTCACACTAGTTCTATGTTATCCCTACACATTAAGGGCAATTTACAGAGGCCAATTAACCTACAAACCTGCAAGTCTTTGGGATGTGGGAGGAAACTGGAGCTCCAGGAGGAAACCCACGCGATCACAAGGAGTACGTGCAAACTCCACACAGGCATTAATGGCCCTGTCTCACGGTGCGAGTCCACCCACGAGTGATCCCGAGTTTAAAACAAATCAAACTCGTGGTAACCACGTAGAATTAATGTAGCGGGAATGTCGGAACTCGTAACGTTGACGGCAGGTACTCGGGAACTTGTTAACTCGTGAAAGTCTTTCAACATGATGAAAGATTTCCAAGAGTCAAATTTACTCTTGAAGTAAAAATTTTAAACTTTTAAACTCGTTGTAAGAATATAGTAGCCTGTGAGTTTACCATAGTGACTCGTGAGTCTACCGCGGGCACTCTTTAACTCAGCGGGACAGGCAGCATCTCTGGAGAGAAGGAATGAGTGACAGGATGACGTTTCCAAAATTCTGCTGCGTCTTTCTGTTACTCCAGCACCGTGTGTTCACTTTTTGTCAACCAGCATCTGCCCTTTCTTGTGTATGACATTATTTGTATCCGTGGCAGTTGATTGTCGCTCCCTTCAGTTTCCCAGGGGGTCGGGACGGGACTGGAGTTGGGAGGGACAGGTGTGGGGAGGGGGGGGAGGGGGGAGGGGAGGGGGGGGAGGGGAGGGGAGTGGGATGGGGGGAGGGGAGTGGGAGGAGGGGAGGGGGGGGAGTGGGGGAGGGGAGGGGGGAGGGGAGGGCAGTGGGGTGATTTAGTACGGGAGACAAGTGTAGGAGAGGTGCACTGACTGTGTGGGCAGACACTTTGGCAGTGATTGCCCATGGGGTTCACTGTCGAGGACCTCATAATGCAGAGCATTATAAACAGTGGAGCGATTAACCCTGGAAAGGGGGGAGACTTCTCTCTGAGTTGGACCCAGAAAACTAAAGCAGGCTCACGTAGACTTATTTTCTTGAGGTTATTAACGACAGATAAATTGATGGGAAGGGTTTAGAGGGCTATGGGCCACATGCAGGCAAATAGGACTACCTCAAGACGCCAATTGGGCCGAAGGACCTGTTTCCGTGTTGTACAGCACCATGACTAAGGGCTATCCAGTGGGATTGACATGTTTCGTATTTTTCCTTTCTAAAGATGCAGTGTATTTTGGTGACTATTGCACACTGCAGACCAGAAGCGTCTTCGATACCCAGATATACCAGATCCACACAAAATCTTTTTTTGCGGCAACTGTTTATAATGCTCCCTGCATTATGAAGTCCTCGACATGGGCAATCACTACCAAAGTGTCTGCCCACACAGTCAGGACACCTCTCCTACACTTGTCTCCCGTACTAAGTCACCCCAACTCCTCCCCTCCCCTCCCCCCACTCCCCAAATGTTTGATTTGTTGATTTGTTTTAAACTCGGGATCACTCGTGGGTGGACTCGCACCGTGAGACAAGGGTTTAACTGAGCTCCGGATCAAACCCATGTCTCTGGTGCTGTGAGGCAGCAGCTGTGCTGCCCAGTTTGTGTATAATATCCTAACTGCAACAATGATTTGGGCAGTTTCATCGTTCTCCTTTCTCTTCCTTCCCTGCACCATGAAAACCCTTGTCCTCACCTCACACAGCACAAAGCTGATATTGAAGGAGCCATCCTCTGCTATTTCTGCTACCACCAGTACAATATCAGCAAGAGCACATCTTCCATTTTCTTCCTCAAGATTCAAAGAGGACCCCCCCCCCACACACACACACACACACAAGTCACCTGAATCACTGTCCGTTCCCACTCCAGCACACACTTCCCAACACAAATGTGAGATGCATTTGCCCTTGCAGTTTCTTATTTACCATGGTTGATAGCTTCAAGCATTCTCTTCAAATAAAATATTAACTTATTTGCATTCTTCTAACTCATGCTTTACTTGCCTCACCCCCCCCACCCCCCCTCCCCACCCCCTCACCCCCTCCCAATGGAATAGATTTGGTGAATACTCTGCCGAGCATCGCAGTTCAATCCACAAGCCATAGTTTATGTCACTTTGCTACTTTAATTCATCACTCCCCACTTTGATCTCACTGTTTTTGAACTCTCACACTGTGCTGAAGGCAAGCTTGAGGAACAGTGCCTCGTCATTCTAATTGACATTTGGTAGCCTCGTGGTTTTAAATTTGGATGTGTCAACGTTAGACCTTAACTACTACAAAAAGGTGGGTTCGTTTTACCCACTGATGATGTGTTCTAAATAGTAATCCTGTTTAGTCCGAGAGGAACCATAGGTTCCGACATTTGGTGAAAATGCTTAGCTGAGGAGCCAATGGTGTGAGGTTCCCACCCGTGGGATTATGACTGAACCCTTCTAAGTCAGAATCCCACCTAAATGTAATCAACCCTAGTGTGGTGGGTCACTGGTTGGCCTGTGATCGCTAACTGGCACTCCTGGTGGTGGCCGGTGTGAAGTGCTGCTCGCTACTTCCTGGAGTGTGGACAAACGGTCACCACCTCTCTCTAGGTTATATTTGGTGTTGACCTGATAACTGACTGTCTCTTTCAGGAAACCTGACATGGACAATAGTAGGAGCCAACCAAGAGATACAGGGAAGAAAGTTAGATGAAAAAGACAAAAAAAAGTGCGAGAAACAGAGGTCGAGAACTGAATACAAAGGACAAAATGAAAGAGTTTGATTAGATTTATACAGACATAGCCAGAGAAGATTAACTCTGTTTCCAAAAAAGAAAAAAAATGCCTCCAGTACCGTGTTGTATCAGAAGACTTGCACCGTAGTAGTTTGAGGCTTGAACTGCGTAACATAGAGGCGTGGAGTGGCCACGATTGAGTATATTGACCTCAGCATTGTTCAATAGCAGTAACATCAGCAGATCATTGCAATCACCTTTAAGGGCAGCAAGGTGCAAAGCACTGTGTGGAGGAAGAGAACCACTTAATTTATAACCCAGTGGTATAAGGCATTAAGTCATAGAATATTCAAACAAACCTTAATAAAATTAGGCTCTAAGTTAATTTACTTTTTGCTGTCTATGTGAAGATAACCTAGTTGAAAGAAATGCATGATTTTATGATAAAGAGCTTTAGAGATAGCAAGAGCTCAAATAATCCAAAAAAAGTCAAAATCTATTCCTGGAAGGTCAGAAAATGTTTGTGGTTGTGGATGATATTGGACCCCCAAAAACAGTCTGAGAAAACTGACACTCTAAGGATTCATAAGGATAGATGTTTTGGAAGGAAAGAAACAACATTTGCCCCAGAGTTCTTTTAATTAATAATGAGGTGATCAAAGCTGGGTTTGAAATTGGAACATCAGCTGTTTTAGCGTATAGCATCACCTTGATAAATAAATTGATTCTTTTTTAATATTAGTCCAGAGCATAACCATGGGTGGTTTACAATTAAGGTGTCGACTGGCGCATATTAAAGAGACCACATTGCATTTTCATGAATAAAGTTTCATTTAATCACCCTGTCAAGTAGCAATCAGTTAAACAGAAATAAATAAGTTAACTGAATTATAATCAGCATTCAGTTTGCATTTGAGGTTGTGATCAATGAAAGGGCCCTTTGAGACAGATTGTGGAATATTCTGGGGCGCTTGCAATTCTTTAGCAACTGAACATGCAGGTTTGACATTCATTTCAACTGAAACTGATCTGTGATGGCTTGGAGATGAAACATTGATAATCAAGAGATGGTGTGCCTGGCTTCCCTGATGAAGAAGGCAGAGAGGAGTTGCAGTTGTCAGTTTCAGGTCTTACAGGCATGATCAATTCATGATATCCATCAACTAGTCTGAAAATTACGTGCTAAATCCAGCCTTTCAAAAGTTTTATTAACACTTACGTCATTCCTTGTCTTCACTGTCATAGAAAACAGAAAGCCACAGCACAGGAACATGCCCTTAGGCGCACCATGTCTGTGCAGACGAAGCTACTAGTCTATCTATTCACATCTGCCTGCACATGATCCATATCCCTCGTATCCCATGCGTATCCATGTGTCTGTCTAAATGTCTTTAAACATTCCTATTGTATCTGTTTTACTACCTCTCCTGCCAGTGCCTTACAGGTACCTGCCACTCTCTGTGAAACAAAACTTGCTTTGTTCATCTTTAAACTTTTGGCCCTCACTTTAAGCCCATACTCTCTGGTTTTTGACATTTCTACACTAGGAAAAAGTCTGATTATCGACCCTATCAATGCCTCTCATTATTTTGTATACTTCTATTAGGTTGCCCCTCAGCCTCTGACGCTCTGGAATAAAATGATCCAAGTTTGTCCAACATCTCCAAAAGCTAATACACTCTAATCTGGGCCAACTTCTTCTGCACCCTCTTCCAAACCTCAAATCCTCACTATGATGTGGCAATTCGAACTGCACACAATACCTGTACTCGAAATGTGACCTAAGCAAAGTTTTATACAGCTGAAACATGACTTGCCAACATTATTATACCCAACTGGTGAAGGCAAAAATGCCATATGCCATCTTTCCCAAAATAGGACATAAATGTTTTTGAAAGTACACTAAATGTACAAAAGCTTCTGCCCATTATTTAAATTTTAATGGTCTTATTTCTTACAATATTATACAAACCAATTTTCCTTCACTTTATTAATTTGCAATTAAAGCCTTAGCATTTTAAATATTAGGCATATTCATACGAGTTCCACACATCATAATTATAACCATGTTAACTCTGAACCAAAGTCATGATTAAAATATGTTCCCTACCTATCACCTTGTTTGTTGACTGCATTAATATCAATTCCATTCCTTAAGAGAAATTCCAAACACTGGGCTTTTCCTTGCCTGTACCAAAACAAGTTTTATTCTGTAAATACATGATGAATTTCTGCACTATATCAATCATCTTAAGTGCAAGCAAAGTGATACTTCAATTTATGGTGCTAACTTACGCTCCCATTTCATCCTGCAGTAATCCAAACACCAGTTCTTTCAGCTCTTCAGGTTTAAAAAGAAATCCCTTTGATTTGAGCCTGCAAATTAAATCAAAGCAACTTTAAACAATGAAGAGTAAATGGAAAAGATAAATGTGTCAAGTTTCAATATCCTACCATCTGTGCTTCTACTATTCTTGTCTTCCAGCATCTGCTGCATAATTAGGAAGTTAATCGATGTAAAACCACCCATTATAGTACTTTAAAAAAAATATGCTTAAGTGATACTGAGATTTCCCTAGGTAAAAGAAACAAGCATTTTAATACAATTACAACTGAAATGTCAATCTCAGGATGGGTTTCCGTCAGCAAGGTTAGAATTTATCACCTTCACTTCCATCTTAGCAAAAATGGCAGTGGATCTGGAACTATTGTAGTTCATTATTGGAACTATTGCAGTTCATTATCACAAGGATACAATTGCAATGTAAGTATCAAGTTTCAGGAATTTGGCCCAGTTTCGGTTAAAGAAAATAATATACAGTATGGTCAAACTTAGGAAGGAATTTTGAGACTTTGGTGTTCTCATGCACCAGCAGCCTTTGTGCCTCCAAGTTCAGGAACTTATTTCAAAACGCTGCATATTATCCTGTGGACTGTATGTTTGTGATGAATGTTTAGGATAGTTAAACAAAAGCTGATTAAACAGGCATGATGAAAATGAACCATTTGTAAAATATTGTTGTTAAGTCTTATTTGATCAACATGCAAATCGGTTGATACTGGATGCAATGAAAACATGAACCAATCAAACAAAGTCTATAGAGTAATGGCATTGTTAGAATGAGCAATAAATGAAAAGCTCAAATTTTCCGACATTGTCTGGATATCCTACCGATAGCAGTGATGGCTTAATGGTGGTTGGGTGTATTTTTACAGGTATGAAATTGTGCGGTGAAAGAGACAATGGAAACATTTTCTGAAGAGCAATTATTTTCTCACACATTCTCAAATTGATACTCATTAAGAGCGGGTGAATTAGAGAGCCTTTTGCTTAAAGTATGGTTTGTCCAATGACATATTTTTCACTGTAATTTCCAAACTTGCTAGATAGGCTGTGGGAATAAAATAAATAATGATCTTGTCAATGGTATAAGTGGTATTGTGTTATTAACTCAACAAACCATTGTTACTCAATGGATTGGACAAATGTACAACTTACACCACGAAACATGGAGACTGTGTTTCAATGGAGATCAGTATTTTCAATAGTACCGAAATAACTGGGAATGATCAATTTAATAAAGAAGCATCCAGATTTCAAAAGTTTCAATGCAATCATAAGGAAATATTGTTCAATCTTACCACTCAGCACATTCAATGTGATCGCTGGCAACGGACAGATAGAGGACACTTGGAGCTTTTGCCGTCATTAATTTTGCTCTCGTTTGTTCTTCAACATCAAACTGCAGAAGAAGCTCAATAACATCTATTCTACCTTGTATCGCAGCACAATGGATTGGCAGCAGATCCTTTTTGTTCAATATTTCTATTGTTGCCTTATGAGACAGCTAAGTACATGGAATAATTCATTGTAATTAGTTAGTAATAGTTGCTAAAGAATCTTGACTCAAGTTATTTTAGTATAATACAATAACTATAGCAATAGCTATAAAGCTGGAATTTGATCAGTTGCAGAGGCAATTACAAAATATATTTGATAGACAATTTAACTATTCTGCAGTTGGCCTCTCTTGCTAACATCTTAATTGTGTTAATCACAATGTATCAGCTTTAAAATATGTATCTGTAAACATTAGTGTGGATTGTTAGAGAAAGATAACATGATTTTCAACATCCATCACTGCAATACTTCTAACCACATATTCCGAATTATTGTCGTTATAATAAAATCGTACATTATGGACTGTACCAAATGCAAATCCCATTTAACTTATTTTACTCTGCAGAGTGAAGGTGTTATACAGGGCCCTGGTGAGACCACACCTGGAGTATTGTGTGCAGTTTTGGTCACCCAATTTGAGGAAGGACATTCTTGCTATTGAGGGAGTGCACCGTAGGTTCACCTGGTTAATTCTTGGGATGGCGGGACTGTCATATGTTGATAGAATGGAGCGGCTGGGCTTGTATGCTCTGGAATTTAGAAGTATGAGAGGGGATCTTATTGAAACGTTAAGGGTTTGGACATGCTAGAGGCAGGAAACATGTTCCCGATGTTGGGGGAGTCCAGAACCAGGGGCCACAGTTTAAGAATAAAGGGTAAGACATTTAGAACGGAGATTAGGAAAAACTTTTTCACACAGAGAGTTGTGAGTCTGTGGAATTCTCTGAGAGTGGTGGAGGCTGGTTCTCTGGATACTTTCAAGCATGGGCGGAAACTGCTTTTAAAACATGGGGGGGGGGGGGCGGGGGAATACAATGAGGCCTAACATCTAGGACAGGGGTTGGCAACCTACTGGCCGAATTCGGCCCATAGCCCAAAATCATCCGGCCCGCAGGTGTTTTTTTTTTTCAATTCGTTTTCACGACCTGGGAACTCCAGCCATTCCCGGGGCACGCAGGCGACCTGAGCGCAACAGCCAGACCTGCCAGCCGACCTGGGTGTTACAGCCAGTCCCGGGGCCTGGCGAGCCGACCTGGGTGTTACAGCCAGTCCCGGGGCCTGGCGAGCCGACCTGGGCGTGCAGGCGACCTGGGAACTGTAAGTCCTTTGGCCCACAGTGTCCGCGCCGACCAGCAATCAGCACCTATTGTCTATGGTTCACGTAAAAATAAAACCAATGCCACATGAAAAGCTTGCATCATAAAGACAACTTATTCATATAAAATTGACTGATGGTGACATTTGTGCAATATTTTTTAATTAGAACATTTTTATTGTGATCGGGTGCTAAATGTTTACTTGGCAACATAGGAGAAGGCAGCTATTTAGCCCTTTGAGCCTATTTCACTCTTTAATGAGCTTTTGACATCCATGGTCTAACATATACTCATTTATCTAATGCTCCTATCCATTTTTGATTAAAAATTGATTTTTAATTGATGAATTTCTGCACTGCATGAATTTCTGTTTTAGATTTTCAATTAACTCAATATCAGTTACTTTTGCAAGATTCCAATAACCCATGTGATATGGGTAGATCTTAAAGAAATAAGAAAGGTGCAAGGACTCTAATGAGATTATACTATAGGCCACCCCATAGCAAGCGGGGGTAAGAGGAATAGATATGTGGACAGATTACTGGAAGATGCCAAAGCAACAGGGTTGTCTTAGTGGGCGACTTTAACTTCTGCAACATTGAAACAGTACATGGATAGTCCAACCCGAGAAAGGAACATACTGGATCTTGTGTTCGGTAATAATGAGCCTGGCCAGGTGACTGGTGTTACAATGGAACAGCTATTGGGGAGAGTTATTAGAATTCCGTAAGTTTTAAGCTTGTTTTGGAAAGGGAGAAGACTGGACCTTGCCGGAAGTTACTAAATTGGAGAAATTACAATGTTATTATTCAAGAGCTCAGGAAGGTACACTGGGGGCAGTTGTTATTGGGAAAGTCCACATCTGACATGTGGGAGTTATTTAAAGACCAGTTGGTGAAGGCTCAGGACCGGCATGTTCCAGTGAGGAGGATGGATAAGTAAGTGAACCTTGGATGGTCAAAGAGGTTGTTAATTTGCTCAACAAGTAAAAGGAAGCTCGTGCAGGTTTAAGAGGATGAAATCAGAGAGGGCCTGTGAGGAATATAATGAAAGAAGGTATGAACTCATGCAGGTGATCAGAAGGGCCAAAAGGGGATGTGAAAAGGGTATGACAAGTTGGATTTAAGAAAATCCTAATGCTTTTTGTAAGTACATTAAAAACAAAAGGGTAACCAGGAATAAGATAGGACCACTCAATACAATACAATACAATACAATTTATTTGTCATTTGAACCCCATTGGGGTTCAAACAAAATGTTGTTTCTGTAGTCATACACACAAAAAAGAACCAAGACACAACACAATTTACACAAACATCCATCACAGCGCATCTCCTCCTCGCTGTGATGGAAGGCAAAGACTTATCTCTCCCCTGCACTTCCCATTCCCCTCCCGATGTCAGAGTCAAAGTCAAAGCCCCCGGCGGGCGATGGTAATTGTCCCGCGGTCATTTACGCCGCGCCGGGTGATGCAAGGACACGCTCCGGGTCTTGGTGTTGGAGCCCCCGGCGGGCGCTAGCAAAGTCCCGCAGCCGTTCCAAGCCGCGCGGGGCGGTGATGTAAGGCCCCGCTCCAGGTACTCTCCAACCCCGCAACTCGGGCGGGTGAAGTCGCCGTTGCGGAAGCCCCGAAAAGCGGTCTCCCAGCAGGGACCCACGGGCTCCCGGTGTTCCTGTCTGCCAGACCTGCGGTAAGCCTCCGAATCTCCGGGGTCAGGTCGCAGCAGCGCGCCACCACCGCTCCTCCCACTCCGAACTCGGCCAGCTCCGCGATGGTGAGTAGGTCCTCAGGCTCCACGACTGGAGCCCTAGGTCATTCCTGCTGGAGGCCGCTCCACGGTGCTAGGCCCCAACGCCAACGGAGACCCGACAGAGAAAAGGTCGGGTTCTCCGTGCAGGGGATAGATTTTTAAAAGTTTCCCCCACCCCCCGCCCCCCACACACATACCCACACACAAACACAAAAAGAATAATAAAAACTACATTCAAACGAGACAAAAAATAATAAAAATACAGACGGACTGCAGAGGCCGCTGCGACGTGAGCCGCGCCGGGTAAAGGGTACTCAAGGGTAAAGGAGGGAATTTACACTTGGAGTCAGGAGATGTAGGTGACTAAATGAGAACTTTGTATCTGTTTCCACCAAGGAGAACTAACATAGTATTTGTCTCACCAACCAGTCCCTTATAATACATTGAAAGCTTCTAAATTCCAGGGAATATACCCCGAGTTTATAAAACCTCTCATCATAATTTTTAATATAAGAAAGGTGCAAGGACTCTCATTAACCCTCAGGTATGGTATCTCTCTCAATGCATTCACTTTAACATGCCCTTCCTAGTTTGTGGTACCTGAGAACTGCTCACATGAGGTGTGGTCTAATCAGGGCTTTATATTGTTATAGCTTCTATACCTTAGTTCTCCACTCTGCAAAATATAAATATAGAATTCCTTGAGACTTTCATATTAACTTATGCACATGTCCATGTGCAGAGACTTCACTGTCCCCTTGAGTCTACATAGAATTCCAGATTTTCTCCATTCAGAATGTATTCTGTTTTATCCTTTTCAGCAGATGACCTGACATCATACTGTCACTGAAATTTCTTTGCAGTTTTTATGTACATGTTTTTTTTCTGTCTATTAGTTTCTCTTTGTAATTTAGTGTTTCCATCTTCCCCGCTTATAAAGTTGCCTATCTTAATTGCACTGCCTAGTCTGAAAGTGTAGCTTTCTGTCTGTTCATCTCAGGAACTAATGAGCACAATCCATAGTCTCAGCAGTGAGACTTTGCAGCTCCCCACCACCCCCCCACCAATCAATGTAAATACCAGTTCATTATCCATCTTTTTCTCCCACTGCACAGGCAATATCCCAGACATGTCAATAAATTGTTTTTAATTCCATGAGTTTCAACTCTAGTCTTTTAATGACCTTTAATGGGAGACTGAATCAAACTACCTCTGGAAGTATACAGTACATAACTAATATAAACGAGGCAGCTCCTCAAATTCCTGCTTTGCTGGGACAACCCTCTGATTTAGTTTAGTTTAGTTTGGAGATAACTTATGGAAACAGACCCCTTGGCCCACTAAATCCGCGCCGACCAGCGATCTCTCTACACTACTTGTATCCTACAGACTGGGGACGATCTACATAACAATTAACCAACAAACCTGCATGTCTTTGGAATGTGGGAGGAAATCGGAGCACCCTGAGAAAACCAATGTGGTCACAGGGAGAACATACAAACTCTGCACAGACAAGCATCAGTAGTCAGGATTGACTACTCTATTTCTTTTCAGCAGAGTGCCTATTCCAGTCTAAATAAAAGTTAACTTTGTCCCATCCCGATTCCCCATTAATATTTTCTTAACTGTTTGCCTAATTTTGCATTTATGCATTTTGTCACTTCACACAGTTCCGTCCATGGTGAGGATTAGTTCGTTAATGATTTGGGCTTTGAAACACACAACATTCTCACCATAAGTTTCAAACAGTCCAATCTCGCTGGCTTCTTCATTTCTCCATAGCACATCATATGTAATGGCGTATTACCATCTCCGTCTGACCAGTTAACATCAGCACCATGTTCTATCAGCATCTGAAATTTCAATATTAGGGAAATATAGTCAGCTTCTAATCATGTTAAACCAATAACTGAAAAGAGCGTATTGAAATAATAGTTCCCTTGCCGACTGAGCAGGATCATGCTGAGCCTAGCTCTATACCAGGGCTCATGAGCTCCCCTGCATTAATCCGAGGCATATGGATGACCAATTTTGCTGTCTACATGGCTGTGGGGGTTGGTGAAGGATGGGAGGGTGGCTTAGTCAGGCAGCGAGATATCATGAGGCTTCAGCGTCAAGTAGACATGAGGTGGCAAAGTCCGAGGTCGCCTGTCACCAGAGCATGAAACCAGTAGCGGAAAGCAAATCTAGAGCTGGACCATAATATCCTGCCAGGCTTTATGCGCCCAATGTCTGTGATATTCTGCGGTATTTAAGATGTTCTAAAAGAAATGTAAATAAACTAAATGTTAAAAATATTAAAAGTTAATTAAAAGCACACAAATGTGGATAAATGTGAGGTTATGTGAGGCAAGAACAAGAAGGCAGATTATTATCTGAATGGTGTCAAATTAAGAAAATGGTAGGTGCAACGAGACCTGGGTGTCCTTGTACATTAGTCACTGAAAGTAAGCATGCTGGTACAGCAGGCAGTGAAGAAAGCAAATGGCGAGAGTATTTGAGTATAGGAGCAAGGAGGTCCAACTGCAATTGTACAGGGCCCTGGTGAGACCACAGCTGGAGTATTGTGTGACGTTTTGGTTTTCTAGTTTGAGCAAGGACATTCTTGCTATTGAGGGAGTGCAGCATAGGTTCATCAGGTTAATTCCCGGGATAGCGGGACTGGCATACGATGAAAGGCTTGTATTCACTAGAATTTAGAAGGATGAGAGGATACTGTACCTTATAAAAACATATATAATTCTTCAGGGATGGACAGGCTAGATGCAGGAAAAATGTTCCCAATGTTGGTGGAGTCCAGGCCAGGTGTCATAGTTTAAGAATAAGGTAAGCCATTTAGGACTAGGATGAGGAAAATCCTTTTCACCCAGAGAGGTGTGAATCTGCGGAATTATCTGCCACAAAAGGCAGTGGAGGCCAATTCACTGGATGTATTCGAGAGAGTTGGATATAGCTCTTAGGGTTAATGGAATCAAGGGATATGGGGAGAAAGCAGGAACGGGGTACTGATTCTGGATGATCAGCCATGATCATATTGAATGGCGGTGCTGGCCTTAGGGCTGAATGGCCTACTCCTGCACCTATTTTCTATGTTTCTATGTTTCTAAATGAATATGGACACCAAAGTTAAATAAAGTTAAATAATTCACTCCTTTCCATGCCAAGATTTCTTGTTAGTCATAGCTGAGCAGTGTGGAGGGCAGGGGCATTGGCCTTCATAAATATACCCTTACACTATTGAACTATTTTGAAAAATTGTGACTTTTCATATTTTTTTCTGATTTACTATGTAAACTGATTTAAACCTATCAACCCTATCACTCTTTGCAATGTAGCTATACCATGAGGATGGGAAATGAATTAGCCTTCAATCCAACATTAAGTCTAACTATGTAGGTCTGAAGAAGAGTCCCGACCCGAAACGTCACCTATCTTTTTTTTCCAGAGAAGCTGCCTGACTCGCTGAGTTACTCCAGCACTTAGTGCCTATTTTTGGTCTAGGTAGATTGCTTTATATAATGTTGGGACTTCTAACCAGGCTGGGCTCTGCTGTTGGACCTTACGGGAGTGTTGTAATGGAGTGAAGAAACAGATGGGTCAGCCATTGGACATTGCACGCCCAGGAGCTAAAACAGAATAACAAAGTGCATAAAAGAAATTGAAGAAGAACAAAAGCAGACTTGTGATACATTTTAACCAAGGTGAAATTATCTGCAAAGAAGAAACGTCAACTTTAAATGCTTTCCATGTTAAACAAAACTAACCTGGATAGTCTCTGTATCTCGAGATCTATGTAATGCAGTTGCTCCCTTGTAATCCTGCAGGTTAACATTAATCTTCAAATACAGAAGTGTCTATAAGAAAAATACCCAAACAACATACATCATCATCATATCATGTCATCATATACTTGTTAAAAGTCTGATCTTGTACGTGTGTATGAATATGTGTGTGTATATGTGGTTGCCTTTATATCTTTGCAAAACCACTATGTGGTAACGATAACATTTTTACATATTGTGATTGACATTTCCCCTCTTGGCCGAGGTCACCTTATCTGAACATTTTATCCTTTATTTCTTGACTTATTACTGATTAAAAGTAAGAAGTTTAAAAACATCAAAAGACTTTGTATTTAAAACAACCAGATTGATGATGTCACAATGGCTCGGCTAGCAGTGATCAGCTTCATTGAAGATTTAATCCTATATTTGACGTTATTCGCAATAAAGGTTTTTAAAATGCCAACTTTAACAAGGTTTTTACATATTCTGATTCACATTTTCCCCCTCTCGGCAGAAATCACTTTCAATGAATATTTATGCTTTATTTCTCGACTTATTACTGAATGAAAATGACCAGTTTCAACTGATGACAACAGAATGGCTCGGTTAGCAGTGACGACACAGAAACACTCTGAACTTTTCACCTTAAAGGAGGGGGAGGGTAAATTGCTATTGCAACACGCAGGGGAAGTGCAATTGGATTTTTTTTAAGCCCACTGCTCAGGGAGGCAGGGTAGTGCTGGAATCTTACATTCGGGAACGGCTTTAATTGGAAAACCACGCCTCCCGTGGGGGCTACGGATTGGGAACAGGTGCGTTGGGGGAGCAGACCCAACGGGTCTAGTACTTATTAAAAGTCTGATCTTGTACGTGTGTATATGTGTGTGTATATGTGGTTGTCTTTACATCTTCACAAAAACACTACGCGGTAACGATTACACTTTTACATATTCTGATTGACATTTTCCCCTCGAGGCAGAGATCACCTTAACTGAACATTTTATGCATTATTTCTCGACTTATTCTCGACTCAATACTGATTAAAAGTTTAAAAAAATCAAAATACTTTGAATTTAAAATGACCAGCTTTAACTGATGACGTCACAACAGCTCGGCTAGCAGTGATCAGCTTCACTGAAGCTTTCATTGTATATTCCACGTTATTCGCGATTAAAGCTTTAAAAATGACTTTCACAAGATTTTTACAGTTAAAATCATTCCTGCCAGCTTCCAAAACACTTCGATACAATGTTGCGACACAGGAACACTCTGAACTTTTCTCCTCACAGGAGGGGGAGGGCGAATTGTTATTGCAACACGCAGGGCAAGTGCAATTGGAATTTTTTTTAAAGCCAACTGCTGAGGGAGGCAGGGGAGTGCTGGAATCTTACGTTTGGGAACGGCTTGAGTTGGATCACGCCTCCCGTGGGGCTACGGGTAGGGAACAGGTACGTTGGGGGAGCAGACCCGAAGGGTCTGCACTTGGTCTAGTACATATATAAATGCATGGAGAAATATTTAAAGATTCAATTAGTAATGGTGGTTCTGTGTTCAAATTGAAGCAATTTATCCAGAGTACTGCAATTCAATTCCTACAATTTACTTGAACATGAAACCATGCCTAGATGATTCTCAAAGAGAAAGCATTAAGAAATATTCATAAGTAAAATCAATAATAAGCCAAACATGTGTTTTAAGTACATAAAGAGCAAGAAGATAACAAAGGGAAGAAAAGTCTAATAGGGACAATGAGGATAACATCTCTGAAGAGGCAGAGATCTTGGCAAGATTCTTATTAGCAGCTAGGTTCACAAAAAATAGAATGATTTCAACTCAGCAATTAAGGAGGAAGACAGCAAAATATTGGATGGGATAGCCATGGTAAGAGTGGAGTTTAGCATTTATGAAAGCCATGGGCACTTGCATGGGTCCCAGCAAAATTAAAAGATTTGAAACATTTCCCATTAAAAAAAAGACTTGGAAAATACATAAACTGTTGGGATATGATGCCAGAACGGGATTGGTCTTTTTCACCTCACACAGATACAATGGCTCAAATGGCCTTCCATTTCTTTCCATTGAATTATGAGTTTGTCTGTGTTTAGCCAATCATATGTTGAGTAAAGAAGAAGCAGGAAGAGGCCTTGTGAAGTCCCATGTTAGCCAGACAATGGCTTGAAATCTGCTGAAACTTTAGACTTCATCTTCCCTCAGATTGTGACTTGTTGATTTCAACTGACTGCAGTAAAGTGCTACAAACAAATTCAATTTTGGAATTATTTGTGTTCATAATTCCTTCATGTCTTTTATACGTACAACTCAATGGTTGGTGTCTCCACCCTGGGTTATTCATGGGTTGTTTCAGGTTTTGCTGGGATCATTTCTTGGTTATCAGCTGGTTTGGTTAACAGTTCACCTCTGTTAAAGTTATTGCTTATCATCTTGCAGTTTCACTGTTCTGAATAGTATTATTAAGATTTCCATTACAGTATTTTCAAAAAATCACTTTTGAAGAAAGATTTTCTTGATGTTTAAAACAATTTTCCATCACACCAAGGAGGTAGACAGAATCTCAATTTCACATTCAGGGGAAACTTTGACATTGCTTCAATCTTGAAAATCTGTGCTGATGGGACAACCTAGATTTTGTGTTGAATCTTTGCAATGGGAGATCGCCACAATCTTGACCCAGAGACTAGAAGATCTCCAATGATTACTGCAGAGAGGAACATAAAGTCATAGAGGGGTACAGTGTGGAAACAGGCTCTTCGGCCCAACTCGCCCACATCAGCCAACAAAGTCCCAGCTGCACTAGTCCCACTTGCCTGCGTTTGGCCCATATCCCTCCAAACCTGTCCTATACCTGTCTAACCATTTCTTAATTGATGGGATAGTCCCAACCTCAACTACTTCCTCTGGCAGCTTGTTCCATACACCCACCAGCCTTTGTGTACAAACAGTACAAACTAAAATGCTGACATCTTGCACCATCTTTTCTCATAGAGAATGAAGGTTTCCATCTCATCTTAAACACTGCACAGCTTTTTCCACCACAACACATGCACCTCTGCTCTTTCACAGTAAATCTTGAGCCCAAGCCTCCACCACACTCCAATCTTTCAGGTTGTGTGACAATTTATGCTACGGGCACACTGGCAGAAAGCAAAGGAACTGACCTCATGTGAAGATTCAATTATTGTATCAGAAATGTAGTGCATTACTGTATACCTCTAGTGCACAGTATTAGAGCATAATACGCTAATACTTTTTCCACCAACTGGGCAACACAGTAGTCCTTAAAGAAAATGGAAATGCACTTTTACTCTTTCACAGTAAATACTTTTAGTATTATATTATTAATTATTAGTATTAGGGTAATAGTAATTTTAATCACTAATATTAAGTTATTAGTAATTTACTTAATTACTGTGGTAATAGCCGGGGAGGGCATGGACCAAAGCCGTTTCGGGTTGGGACTCTTCTTCAGACTGAAGTTCTCCGAGTTCCTCCAGCACTTTAGTTTGCCCAAGATTCCAGCATCTGCAGTTCCTTGTGTGTCCAGTTTTTCCCCGTTATTAGTGTTTTAGTTCATTTCCCTTCCCTTCTCTTGTTCATTTTCTGTTTCTCATTTAGCAGCAGTAATATAACACATAGTGGTGAGGGAAATACTTGCCATGGACCTCTAGTGGTGTCATAGATGCAGCCCCCTCTCTTGTTGTTGCTCCTGAGTATTACCCAGTTTCCAGAAATACTCTTCTTCCAATAACCCACCCACTATCCTTAATTTTCTCTCAATCCTATCCGCTAACTTGGTGTCCTGTAGTGTCTTTGTTAACCTTCCTTTGAAGGGATTTTCACTTTATTTTTGTTTATAAGCATCAATTATTTACCAATTATTTGCCCCATTGACCTTCAGCCCACTTCTTTGTGCACCTAGGTTTGTACCGCAGCTTGTAGTATCTATGAATGCTTGGGAAGCTGATCCTGTCTCAGTGATGTCAGTTGAGGTATGTACATTTTGATACATCACACTAGACCACTTGCTGAGGAGGGAGTTATAATGTCAGTAGCTAACACCTAGTGAAGTATGCAGATCAAGAAATCATAACATCAGTCAGTCTGTTGTGCTCAATAGATGTTGCCACTGCCAGTTAAAGCAATCTCTTAACCTTGCCTTTTGCAACGTGCGTTCAGTAGCTGGAATTCCACCCACCACCACCTTTTACACAATCATCAATCGCTTTTAGGTTGGCTGCTGATTGATTTCCACTGCTGGTACTATACGTACAAGTGTTTATTGGTGTCTAACAACTTTCTGGCTCCAGACGGAGTTGTCTTGCATAGGTTGAAGGGTATTGGCTGACTCCAAAACTTCTGTGAAGCCAGTTGATCACAGATTGGGTGCATTAGAAGTCATTCACTTTGGAAGACACGATGTGTGGGAATGGGAAGAATGCAAGGAGGCAGGAGGAGGAGAAGGAAAAGGCTCTATATATGGCCAGTTTGTGCAGGGGAATATTCTATCGGAACCTTAACAAGCAATAGTGTGCAAAATAGTTGCAAATCTGTAAGGGTGTCCACACTTAAATCTACCACCTGCGAAGATCAAGACTACAGAGTTGGGATGGGGACAACATTGCCTGTGGCTAGCCAATTGGTGCCATTCCATTATCAACATTGCATAAATAACATCCCAACGAAGGCACTGAATTTGCCAATTAATCACCCTTTGAATAAACCACAGTAGGTCCAATAATTAATGGTAAAAAATAACTATTTTAATTATGTGCTAATTGTGATCATCTGGCAATCAGTCTCTCACTCAATGCAAAGAATTAAATGCGGGGAGTCTCCTTCCTCGAGGTAATAATCCATAATCCCCCTCTCTACCCAATTTTGGAAAGATGCCTCTTTCTATAAATACATACACACACCAGAACAGCAGGTATTCTTTGTCATTAAGGTTGGCAGGACTCCCATTTCACAACATGTCTGCTCATTATCCCAAGAAATTGCTCAAATGAAATCAATAGATTAAGTCATTAATACATGGACGATAAATGATGAATGCCAAAAATTTGCCCTGGTTTTAACAAGGTTCTTTCAGAAAGTCATTGCATTGAACATAGTTGTCACACAATTCCTGAATATTCTTGTAAAACCATCCTCATATTACCTTTTCAAAATTTAGCCTTGCCTATGCTGGGAACAAAGAAAGAAATCATTTTAATGATAAGTGGTTCCTAGAATGGTTCTAACAATGGAGAGAGAAGGAATTTGCTGTCTGAGGACATCATATTAGGACATCCTATAAAGTCATATACAGCACAGAAGCAGTCTCTTTGGCCCAACCTATTCATGCCGACAAAAAATGACCATTTTATCTTGTTCCATTTGTCCACATTAGATCCATATCTTTCAAAACCCTTCCTCTTCATGTGCCTGTCTAAATGTATTTTAAATGTTGTTATTGTGCTTGTCTGAACTACTTCCATATATGCACCTCCCTCTGTGTGTGAAGAAGTTGTCCCTCAGATTACTTTTAAATCTTTCCCCTTAAATTTATGCCCTCTAATTCTTGATTCCTCAAACCTGGCTGCATCACTCAATCTATGTCCCTCGAGATTTTATAGACCTCTATAAGGTCATCCACCAGTTTCCTGTGCTCCAAGAAATAAAACCCTAGCCTGCCCATCCTCTCACTATTACCCAGCTTTCTAGTTCTGGCAATGTTCTGATAAATCTCCTCGGCATTCTCTCAGCACTCAATGCCCTGATTTATGAAGACCAGTGTGCCAATACCTTCTTTACCACCATGTTTACCTGTGATGCTATTTTCTGGGAAATATGTACTTGCCCTCTTATTCCACAACTCTTCTCAGGGCCCTGCAATTCACTGTGAAAGTCCTACCTTGGTTTAACTTCCCATATTAAAAACTTGCATTATATATCATTCACAATGTCTAATGATGGCAACTTATAGTATGGGCTAGCTTAATTTGGATGTGTCATTGTATATTCTCAATTTTCTTTTAAATCTACATTACTTCAATTAAGTCTATTTACATCAATTTTCATTGTTGTTACATAATCTCTCGTCTTTCACTATCATACATCTTTACACTTTTCTTTCCTCATTTACAACCACCTTACCTATATCTATAGCTGTTTAAAAACTTCCTTATTACAAATGAGATATATATCAATATGAAAATATGTCAGCTTCTCTCTCCAAAGATGCTGCCTGGTGTGATCATTTCAAGTTAAGTCAAGTCAAGAGAGTTTATTGTCATGTGTCCCAGATAAGACAATGAAATTTTTGCTTGCTGCAGCACAACAGAATATTGTAGGCATAAATACAGATCAGATCTGATCAGTGTGACCATATACCATAGAATAGTAAGATTAAACGAGAACTTACCAGTTCGAAGTTTGATCATTATTTTATGAGGAGTACGTTGAGGGAATACGTAAGAAGAACCACGCCAGGACGCATGCGTGTCATTCTTCAAAGCAGCGGTGTGAAATCACAGATAACTGTAATGACTGAACATAGTAAGATTAGAGAAGAAAATACCAGTTGAGTATATGATCAAGGGTGGGAGCGGAGGGCACGTATTCCCTCAACGTACTCCTCATAAAATAATGATCAAACTTCGAACTGGTAAGTTCTCCTTTAATCTTACTATTTTACTTCGGAGTCACGTGAGTGACTACGTGAAGATTTCAAAGCTCTGTGATTTCATGCCGTGGAAACGAGTCCATGCATCACATCTGCCTTAATTGACTGTGGGAGGAATTGTGTTAACATGTTTAGACATGAATCCAACATTGAAATCCATGATAATTATTTACAACAATTATAGCCCCTATTTATGGGGTGAAATTATATTACAGAACTTAAAATTGATTCTGCAAAGTTCCAGGTTTAACCACTGGTTTGTGGTAGAATAGTTGGAACATTTTCCCCTTATCCATCCTGCTGTCTCGAGGATTTGGTCCATTGGTACATCCAACTCCATAGCTGCCGATGTAGCTGCAGCCCTGGTGGAATAAGATTTGAATATGTTAGTATCCACCCCAGCTGTTGTTAAAACCTGTTTCAGCCATCTAGAAATAGTTTGAACCAACACTTTTTTGTGGGTTGTTTGTGGCTGATTAGTAGTGCCATCTCATAGCCTTAGATGTTTTTGGTGTTCTCCATATATAACAATAATTGTCTTATTATACTGAGACGATATCTGTAGGGTAATCCCTAAATTCTATTTTGAGGCCTGATGATCCCGGTCTGTTCTGTTTGACTAATTCGTAATATGAAACGTTATATTCCTGTTGAAGAAGTCATATAGTCCAGCCTTAACTTATGTATGACTGTACCCTTAGTGCCGTGACCAAAGCCATCAGCATGACTGTTTTGTGCGTCAGTCTTTGCAGGGACAGAGCTGTTGCTGAAGACCAATTCCTTAGCAACGTTAGGGCAATACTCATATCCCATTTTAGAGAGTACCTGGTTCTTGGGGGATTGATATTAAAAATTCCCCTCATAAGTTTGGTTACCAGGGGTGAGTCCCAACAGAATGACGCTCTGATCCTCGCCACAGATATGTTGAAAGGGCACTTCTGGCGCAGTTAATGGCACTGTAACTGAGCCCCTCATCATAATGGAGGCCTGCCAGGAATTCCAGAACAGACGTTATGTTCATCGAACTGTAGGTGATGGGTTTTTATGTGACAATATATCTCCCATTTCCTGATGTATACCAGATATAGTTTTTTGGTGGACTGTCTGTGGCCCGCTGAGATAATGTTCAATGTTCGGTCCGCCAGTCCCAGTTGCAGTAGAGGTTTCTTTAGACTCTACAAATTGATAGGTCTGTTGTATTTGACATGGATGGGTTCCCCTGTTACGGGATGAACCAATAATCTGGTTGTTTCAGGATGGTGATACATGGTTAAAACCCATGTCGAGTATCACAGGGAACCATGGTTAAGTAGGCCAATCGGCACTACCAATTAACAGACGCCGAGTCTTGTTGTATTTTTCGTAATACCCGACTGGTGATGCAGAAAAGGAGGGAATGCATAGATAAACAATTGCTCCCTCAATGCAGTGAAAAGCATCTGTCCCTGCTGTCCCAGGGTCTGGTTCCCAAGAAACACAGTTTGGTAACTGGTGATTAAGTCTTATTTTATTGAATTTGCGTGACCTGATGTCTGTCACTGAATTTTGGGTTACCTGGTAGGTAAGTAGCTGACATTCAAATATTTCTCTGGATACACCATTACCAAATTGTATCAGTCAGATTGTCACTCTGTAGTCTAACATGCTGGTGATTTATCCCAGAGCAGTATGACTTTAGGCCATAGAACGCACCCCACATTTCCAGGTAGTTTATGCCCAGTGCCTGTGATAATGATGCCTCCTGTGCCTTTCATCTACCTCCACAGATGGAGATGGAATTGGTAGTACCCCAACCAAGCGCACTGGCATCAGTTTGTAGCACCACTAAGGGTTTGCTGATAACGATAGGGTTGGAACAATGCCGAATGTTATCCCTCCATCATTTTAATTCCATAAGCTTTGATTGGTGGCTTATTGGTCGGTGGAAATGACCAGTATTAACTTTGAGTGTTTGTATTTTTGCCCTTTGTAGATTTTTGGTAATACAAAGGTCCAAATTGTGTGGCTGGAAAGGCAGACACTATATGCCAATTACCCTTGCTACCAATCTGATAGACGGTTCACTGATGTCAGTGGGGTTGTTGCAGGCCTCAGTTAAGACTGTAGCCTTGTCCTTTGGTAAAGTCACCGACATGTGAGCTGTCAATAGTGAACCCCAAATAATCCATTATGTTGGTAGGCGTTAGTTTAGATTTAACTGGATGGATGATAACCCCAGTTTTCACCCAATTGTATGGTGGCTGTTACAGCTAGTTTGGCCAACTCCAAAGTTATGCCCACAATTAGTATGATCATATGATTATGTATTTGGTAGAGCTCTATACTGCCAGAGCTGTCCCATCCAGTTGAATTTGAAAAAAATAACGTTTGTGATCAGTCCGTGTAGGCACTGAATAGTAAGCATCTTTTAAGTCGATGCTAGCCATGGAGTAGCCTTTGGAAATCAGTTCTTTAGCAGTTACCAGTTCCCATTTTGTACTGAATATATAGTATAATGTATTCAATTTGGTCAATTCTATGATGATGCGACTGTCACCATCTATTTTGTTTTTGGTAAAGATATAAGACACAAATTCCAGCCAATCGTGTTGGGTTTACCCATTACCCCTTTTACACAATTCAATGGTATATCCCTGGATACTGCTTAGGATATAAGTGTCTGTAGTTGATATACACCATGTATCCAAAAGAGTGTAATCTCCCACCAATATATGTATTATCCACTCTTCCTATAATTTGTAAGGGACCAGACCCACCTACCTCCATTGTTATCAGTGGAAGTTTGCTTCTGTGTAGTCTTCATGGAGGTTGAGGCGCCGGTGTCTGGGTTTGTTTTTGGGTTCGGGGTTTGTGCATCTTCCACGAAGGCCGGTCTGCGCTATGGTCTAAAAGACCGCTGTCCTGTATGACCGGCCTTTGAGCTTTCACCAGCTTCTCTTGTTCTGCTGGTGGGTGCATAAGGGTGCTGTCTTTGGCTGTAGGAGATCCTTAATGTTGTCGCCTTTATGAGCCCCAGGGTTTTTCTAAGTCCTGCTCTGACATGTTTCCAGGTGCTATTTCCACGACTGGAACATTCAGGGATACGCAGTTTCCTGGTCCCAAGTATTTTTGCAGTGGTGTCCATCGTGGTCTGGCTTTATGTATTTGGACACCATGAACAGTAGATTTTGCCTTCCTGCACCCCCTGCACACTTGTAGTTTTGTTCGTCAAAACCCCTCTTCAGGGTCAGCCCAGAATTGACCCCCCAGTACTCCCCTCTGACGAGGGAGATGCACTCTGCAGCCCTACGTAAGGTGCTGCTGTTTTTTATATCCCCATGGTGACTAGACTCCATCTCCCGGAGTCTGTCATGTTGGAGCTTTTGCTCCATAAGCCGCTCCAACCGGCTCCAGCGCTCACAGTCGCCGGCCGCTCGCGGCTGCTCAAAGTCGGACTCATCAGTCACCGACTCTTTTGGTTTTCTTCTTGCCTTCCCGCCCAGACGCAGTGTTTAATCTGGCCGGTGCGGGAGCGAAGTCGGGCACAGCTGTTCCCTTATGGGTGATTCCTGTGCCGCCGGCCGCTGCTGGCGTCTGCAACTCCGCGGTCTTCCCCCGCCAGCTTTGTCGCAGCTCTGGTCGACTTCTTTGCCTTGTGCATGTTTCCCCCACCTGTAGAACAGTATGGGAACAATAAAGACCGCAGTATCACTTACCTGCAGGTCCAGGCTTAAAACTTGCCGTTATGGGGAAACGTCCTTCCATCCCTCCTCCTGCCGTTTTGACTTGTCAAAGCCAACGGCTCCGTTCTGTATAGTCTCCCGCCCAGCCATGGTGTTTAATCTGTCCGGTGCGGGAGCGAAGTCGGACACAGCTGTTCCCTTACGGGTGATTCCTGTGCCGCCTGCCGTGGTTTGCACAGCTCTCCATGTTTCCCCACCTGTGAAACAGTATGGGAAGAATAAAGACCGCAGTTTCACACCTGCAGGTCCAGGTTTAAACTGTCGCTACGGGGGAACGTCGTTCCACCCCGCCTCCTGCCGTTTCGACTTGTCAAAGTCGACGGCCCCATTCTGAATAATCTCCCGCCCGGCCGTGGTGTTCTGGCCGGCGCGGGACCAAAAGTCGGCACAGCTGATCCCACTTACGGGGCTTGTGCCTTCAGCTGCTGCTGGCTCCCGCAACTTTGCGGTCCTCCCCAGCCAGCTTCACTCGCAGCACTTGTGGACACTATTTTGTCCAGCTTCCCCCCTGTGTAAAAACAGCGCGGGGAACAAAAAACTAACGCAGAGTAAGTCACTTACCTGCAGGTCGCGGTTTCAAACTTACCGCTGCGGGGGAACGCTCCACCCCGCCTGTCGTTTCGCAAGCGTGAAAGCGATATGACACGCATGCGTCCTGGCGGGATTCTTCTCATGTAGTCACTCACGTGACTCCGAAGTAAAATATATATACATAAAGTGCAATAGGCTTTTATAGTTCAGAGTTTCCAACATTGCTTCAAATTTTCTCTGGTTGTTTAATGCCTCTTCTAACATCAGTCAAAGGGAATAGCAGAGTACCTGATCTCAGTAATAAGAATCTTCATTTTGTAGATATTCACCCTTGAGGTATGATAATTAACTATGTCACTTGTCTGTTGAATATCTTAAGCATGTTGACTCAGAAGGATCGAATGGATCATCCATTTTAGCTTCCTCCTGAGATCTCAACAATTACAAAATCCAATCTCTAGCCAATTCAGTTCACTTCAAGTAATATCAAGAAATGGCTGTGAGAACTTGACACAGCAAAGGTGATGGGATCAGACAATATTCCAGCCACTATGCATAAGACCTGAAGTCCAGAATATGGCCACCGCAAATGTATATTTCTTTGAAGTGATAGGCTTGTGAAACCACTTTCCAGGGAAATTAAGTTAGCCAGGTAGCTGGGGAACATCGATCACGTGTAGGCTGGAACAAGGAAGAATGGTAAATTTCTTTCCCTAAAATTTATTTCCCTGGAAAAACATGGAATTTTACCCCCAAAAAATTGTATTTTCCTGGCCATCCTTACTAATAGGGAACTTTTATTTCAAGATTCTTTTTTTTTTTAACTAAATTTAAATTCCACTCTTGTTGTAGTGGGATTTAAAATCCGAACCTTGACTAGAATGGCTAGATTACAGTTATGTTGCTATGCTAGTTGTTGAAAATCAGGGACAACTAAACTGGCATTTATCTTCAAGCAATTTCACCAAGGACAGATTAAATAGCAATTTTTCTCAATGTCGCCAGTGGAAGCTTGAAATGTAGAAATTGGTTGTAACTTATCTACAAATGAGAAACTAAACTTTAAGAGGAAATCATTGAGAGAAAAGTGCTTTAGAAACGCAAATAAACATGTTATTTTCCTCTTTCAAACTAATATCCATTTCAGCTGTTTCAGAGTATATCAGTACAATTTCTGCAAACGTATGCAGTCAATTTCCATCTCAATGATTATGTCATATAATTGACGTTAGCAAATTGCAAATAAACCAGAGATTCAACTTCTAAAGGAAGGACCCTACAGAGCTGCACAGGAGATGATTCTGTGTTTTCTTGTGTTTTAAAATGAATTCTCACATGCCACTTTGTAAAGGCACTTAGCTGGAAAGCACTTCAGGCACTAAATCTTTGCACGTTCCTAGAAGTGAATAATGGAAATATTTGCTCACATTTTCATGGTTTCTGCTTTGCAATAATGGCAAGTAAGAAAGATATAGAATAAGGCGAAATTAGTTCAGGGCTGTGGATTTGTCAGTGCAATGTGCCTGAAATATGAGCACTAGCAAAACTGATTTCATTAAAGATTGTGCATGACTGTTTTTATCCACTACAAATAGTTATCTTAATGAATTATTGGTTACAATGCAACATCTTATTTATTAACAAACCAAAAGGTAAAAGGTACAACGTCTATGTTATCACAGCAGGAATGTTTTAATTGATCTCAGTGCTGCCTGGTGAGGAAGGGGGTTGCAATTAACCAGATTATCTTATCCTAACTGCTTTCCAGTGAAATTTGTTGGAATTTCTGTGTTTTTGAATGCTGGATGGGTATTAGATCAGGGTTGATTGTGATGTGCTAGAGGTTTCAATTGCTTGCTGTTGAAGATTTAAAAAAATATATACCGAACTGTGGAAAGCTGGCAGAATTAATTAAACCCACCCAAGAAACACCCACTCACTCAGCAAAGAAATGTTGAAATAAAAACTAAGATTACATTTAAAAGACATAGGAAACAATATTTTAAAAACTCTCCCATGACATGCCGCATATCTATACCAAAATTTACATCTTATGTGCATTCTACTCCAACCACTGCAATTTGCTGGAGATTGTGAACCGTCTTCAGAAAAGGAAACAAGCCTGTTTATTCTGCGTGGATCTAACAAGCGTCACATTTTCCAATCTTCAAAGGTCCTAAACCAAATAACTGAATTCTGAGTGAGTTAGAAGGTTATTTATATAACAGTAGCTTGATACTGCAACCCATATAAACATGGTATTCCAATCCATGACATGGCTCACAATTTTATTTACAGCAATACAGATGTTCTATTAGTACCAAAGAAATAAAAAGAAGCCCTGTCCTTGTGGTTGAAACAAATACAATAAACAGCCTAGTCTTCAACATGCCAATATGCAGAGCCACCATTCCACAGAAAGTAGCTGTTGTGTAATCTTTTAAAATGTATTATCCTTTAATTGGTCATAAAGGTCCCTGGTGCAATCATATGAAGCACAACATCTGCATTCAAGTTAGAAAAGTGAAGAGCATTCTCTTACCTTATACATTGGTAATAATAATGAATAACTCTTACTTTCACAATGTCTATTTTTCCAAAGTAAGCGGCTGTATGCAACAATGTGCTTCCATTAATGCACCTGTGCAAAATGGAGAATTTACAATTAGTTTCTATCTACAATTTTTACTAAATTATTTCATACTAAAATTGGAGTAATCAAGGTCACTTACAGCTACTTAAACCACTTAAAGTACATATATAACAAATTCTGATATCTGTAGATAACGGCCCAAACAGAGAAAAAAATTAAAAGCCTCAATCTTTTTGCACGAAATAATTCAGCAATTTACTGAAAACATATTGCAAATACTCAGTGGGTCAGGTAGCATAGGTAGAGAAAACAGAATAAATGTTTTAGGTGGATGTTTGGATTCTGCCACAAAATTTTACAAAATGCACAATAGCCAAATTACTTGAACAAACGTGGAATAAACTCTACCTGCTTGTTGGACTGCTCAGGAAGTTGATGTTGTTTACGAGATTGTGGGCCATATTGTGAAGGATATCTGTGTCCCCTTGGATAATAAGAGGGATTGCTGATGAAATGTATGCATGGTAACCTGAGTAATGATAAAAGCAAGCTCAGAAGAATTTTAAAAGATAGAGGCCAAAATATTCAATTCCAGAGCATGCAAATTTTGTCAGTGCAGAAGCGAATTGGTTCCAAAATGGTCACACATTTGTACCAGACACTTTAGGAGTAGGGGCATGAAAACTTACAAAGCTAATCTACAGATGTATCTACATACAGTTAGCAGGTGACCAAACAATGACCATGTTGGTTTGATGCCAGCATTATTACATTCCAACTATTGTTTTGTTTTCCTTTCCTTATCTACTAGGTATAGCAGTAAGGTGGACTCATGGGCAACATGCATTAAAAAGATCTGTAACTACTTTCAGGTTGGGTCACGTGAAGCTCAGGTGTTCACAACCTCTGAGGAGCTTGAAGTAAGTTTTTATTCCACAATTAAGGCCTCGCTCTGCAGACATATCACCAATGTGTCTGCTGCTTATTTGCAAAACTCATTCACTCATCACCTTAAACTCATGGCCTACATTGACTTATCCTTAAGCAATGGCACAATTTACAACTTATCATCCAAGCTTTCAATTCTCTCCAACACTTTGCTCCTTCCTATCTCTATAATCATTTCAGGGATCAAACCTTTGAAATATCTGATCTCTTCCAACTTCAGCTTCGAGAGAATCCCAAAGTGCAATTTTTTTATCCTTAGAGGCCATGCAATATTCTTTAGTTTTAGCAGCTAACAAACTCTCAATCAACTGAAAACACATTTAGTGGCAGTACTGATCTACTTGGGCTGTTTTAAGGATCATCAACCACTGTCACGTTAATTGCTGATTTATATCTTCCGGCTGTTTCCAGAAATATTTGGTACTTTATTTTATTCTTTCAAGGTGCTGAAGTCCATGGGGTCCAGTGTGCCAGATGCTGAAGTATTTTGTCTTCATTTCAAATCTTCTGCACAAATCAAACATCCTGCTGTGGCGTAGCAGTTGGAATTCATTTTGGTTACATGAGAATGTGCAAAATACATGCGGAGCAGGACAAACTGCTGGGAAGGGGAAGAGGATATGGGCAGAAAGGTTCTTGGCAGTTGCCAGGTTAGCCCAGGGAATTCAGGAAATAACTCTCTGACATGAAATTTCGGAAAGAGCAGGGTTTGAGATTTTTGCTAAATTCTATCACTAGCTGTAACCCCAATTTAAAACCTGGTGTGCTCATTAATTTGTGCAGACTACTAAAATCTAGGACCAAATATTAAATACACACCACCTCAAGCTTACATGATCAATAATGAGTATTACCTGTGAAGTGTTTATTTTCTAATATCGTTTCAGTGCAATCAACAATATGTTTCATCTTCCATATTTCAACTGAAAGTCAGCCATATTCCAATAAATGTAGTATATCTCACGCAACATGAGACCAGTAGTCAAATAGATAATAATCAATGGGACATATTTTTAAATACTATTAGGATTATGAAACTATTAATGGTACTACACATGTCTTCTGTTTTTGAAGTTCCAAACCAAGTGAAAGAAGCCAACACAAGCACAAGCAGCAAGATTGTTGATGACTTGTTTCCATAACTTCTATGAGGATTGGCAGATTTGTGTGAGAGAATGGTAATTGACTGGAGTTAGCTTTGTCCCACTTTTGTACCGTGGTCTTTCATTGAGCTGCTAAATAATAAAGCCAAGTAATTTAAGAAAACAAACATTGCCATTGTCTAGTTTGGATACATTTTTCAGATGAAAATACAGTTCAAAGGTTGCTCTGAATTTACAAGTAATTCATCATTGATAGCTTTTGACCATGTTGGCTATTTTGACTATGCATTTCCTCACTGTACATAACATATTTTCTAGACTTACATATAAAGATTAGGCTTCTATGTGCAAGAAAAAACACCGATATTTTAAGACTATGTAAAGGTATGTCATCTTACTCAGCAAGAACTGTTTGAATTCTTCACTTCGAATGTCATCAAAAGCTGTGTGATTTTTCATGTTCTTTATATGTACATCACAACCCCATTCAATTAAAAGCTGTAATATGAAATCACAAAATAATCACATTTGTTACTGAAATTTAATGGCATGCAATATATTAAATTCAAACTGGAAAATAAATTGCTTATCAATGCGGAACACATGCAAGTCAAATTTACAGGATGCATTTTGTAATGGCTTCATTATATGCATGAGTAACAAATAAGGTTTTGTGATATCTTGGCTGCAATAACATAATAAGCATACTCATACTGTACATCAGTTAAATTGGTGAATCTGTACCTGAAGCCTTTTAATACACCAAGCTATGCAATCTGAAATAATATTGTCCCACATTATCATTATGGTTCTGCGAGTAGCCTTTAGAGCATTTATAAAAGATAATGGCCGAGATTTGTGGACAGGAGTGAGGAGCCTAATGCCCCTGTCCCACTTAGGAAACCTGAACGGAAACCTCTGGAGACTTTGCGCCCCACCCAAGGTTTCCGTGCGGTTCCCGGAGGTTTTTGTCAGTCTCCCTACCTGCTTCCACTACCTGCAACCTCCGGCAAGCACCTGCAACCTCCGGGAACCGCACGGAAACCTTGGGTGGGGCACAAAGTTTCCAGAGGTTTCCATTCAGGTTTCCTAAGTGGGACACGGACATTAGCTTACTGCTGATCTAAGTCCTGAACCCATGCTTATCTCACAGGTCTGAATGAAGTTGACTGATATTGGCTCCATTCAGTGTTGGAGTACTACATTATTAAAAATTTAATTTAAAATATCGGAAATGTGTGGGAAATTTAAGAAAAAAGAAAACACTTCCAAAGGTTCAAATGAGATTAAATTATTAAAACAACAAAATCTATAGCTTGTGTTCCACCAGCTATAGACTTTATTACAGTTTTGATCCAAAGACAGAGAAATTGAATCTATTCCAGAGTTGGGGCGAGACTACTCTTGACATCAGTGTCACAACTGATGAAATGTGGAAGTAAAGAATTACACAGGGTAATTGAAGTCAATCAAAATCAGTTTGAAAATGTAATTTAATTGGACCCATACCTATTAGAAAGGAAATTTGCTATGATTAGCAGATTATAGTTTGCTCAGATTACTATCTAAATGGTGTCAAGTTGGGAAAATGTGAAGTACAACGGGATCTGGGGGCCCTTGTTCATCAGTCAAAGAAAGTAAGCATGCAGGTACAGCAGGCAGGGAAGAAAGCGAATGGCATGTTGGCCTTCAGAACAGGAGGAGTTGAGTATTTGAGTTGAGTTGAGTATCAGGAGTTGAGTTTAGCCCTTGTTGCTACAGGATACTGAGTTGGATGATCAGCCATGATCATATTGAATGGCAGTGCAGGCTCGTAGGGCCGAATGGCCTACTCCTGCACCTATTTTCTATGTTTCTATGTATAGGAGCAAATAAGTCCTTCTGCAGTTGTTCAGGGCCCTAGTGAGACCACACCTGGAGTATTGTGTGCAGTTTTGGTCCCCTAATTTGAGGAAGGACCTTCTTGCTATTGAGGGAGTGCAGCATAGGTTTACAAGGTTAATTCCCGGGATGGCAGGACTGTCACATGCTGAGAGAATGGAGCAGCTGGGCTTGTATACTCTGGAGTTTAGAAGGATGAGAGGGATTCTTATTGAAACATACAAGTTTATTAAGGGTTTGGACACGCTAGAGGCAGGAAACATGTTCCCGATGTTGGGGGAGTCCAGAACTAGGGTCCACAGTTTAAGAATAAGGGGTAAACCATTTAGAACGGAGACGAGGAAACACTGTTCACACAGAGTGTGGTGAGTCTGTGGAATTCTCTGCCTCAGAGGGTGGTGGAGGCTGGTTCTTCGGATACTTTTATGAGAGAGCTAGATAGAGCTCTTAAAGATAGCGGAGTTAGTGGATATGGGGAGAAGGCAAGAACGGGATACTGATTGTGGATGATCAGCCATGATCACATTGAATGGCTGTGCTGGCTTGAAGGGCTGAATGGCCTACTCCTGCACCTATTGTCTATTGTCTATGATTGTTGGATGTCAGCATCTCATCCCAAACTCCTCCTGCCAGAGGAGGCAGTTGAGGCAGGGACTAGTTCCACGTTTAAAAAACAATTAGATAGAATAAGAATAAGGCACAATAAGAAACAATCACAAGGATAGGACAGGTTTAGAGGGATATGGGCCAAATGCAGGCAGGTGGGATTCGTGTATCTGGGACATTGTTGGCTGCTGTGGGCAAGTTGGGCTGAAGGGCCTGTATTCACGCTGTATCACTATGACTAAGAGCTCTGCAATGAGTGTGCTGTGTCCATATCAGGGGCGGCACAGTAGCGCAGCGGTAGAGTTGCTGCCTTAAGGGGCTGTCCCACTTGGGCGACCTAATCTGCGAGTTTAGAAGAGTGTCTTCGACCTTCAAACTCGCAGCAGGGTCGACACGTGGTCCTAGGAGGTCCTATGAGGTCGCAGGAACTCTCCTTCATGTTCGAGGGAAGTTCCCGAATACTCGCGGCCTCAGCTAGGTTGCGGAAACATTTTCAGCATGTTGAAAAACTTTCCGCAAGTAAAAATTGGTCGGCATGGTTCATTTGAACTCGTAGTGCAGTGGAGTGGGGTCGCTATGTAGTTACAGGCAGTCGAGGGCAGCCGTAGGCAATCTCCTTCGCTGACCGGGCATTTTGATTGGCTCATTTGAGCCGACCGGTAGGTTAAAATGCCCGCTAAACTTTAGTATACTTCTTAAAAGTGTCTCCACTCCTTCTCCCCCCCTTCTCCCCCCGTTCTCTCCCCCCCCCCCCGCGCTCTCTAAAGGACTTACCATACACTATGGCAGCCGTTTACCTCCCTCTTCATCGTGCAGACAGCGCTCCCCCGCTTTACCTGGCCCCCACCTTTGCGATGTGTTTGTGTGTGCGGTCGGTCGATCCAGCTCGCGGTTTCAACGCGGACGTTCGATCCAGCTCGAGGCTTTCCAGGCGAGTGCCCTCGAGCTTGAAGGTCGAAGACACGCTTCTTAAGTCGCGGATTAGGTCGCCCAAGTGGGACCGCCCCTTCACAGCGCTTACAGTGCCAGAGACCCGGGTTCAATCCAGACTACAGGTGCTGTCTGTACGGAGTTTGTACGTTCTCTCCGTGACCACCTGGGTTTTCTCCAAGATCTTTGGATTCCTCCCACAGTCTCCCAAAGATGTACAGGCTTGCAGGTTAATTGTCCTGGTATAATTGTCCCCAGTGTGTGTAGGATAGTGTTCAGGTGCGGGGAATCACCTGTCGGTGAGGACTCGGTAGGCCGAAGGGTCTGTTTCCGCGCTGTATCTCTAAACTAAACTAAATATACACATTCTGCAGGACTTGTGCCGTTATAATCTATACCACTGAAATAGCTGCCATCTATCACCCCATGAAAAATAATCCAAATACATGCCCTTGCCGTTCAATGGTCTTACAATAACCCAGTTTCACCCAGTTAACATCCCAGGGGGTCAGCATTGCCTGTAGACTGCACTGACCTCATAGTGTAAAGTCTGTGAATCAGAGAAAAGGTTCAGAGGATGAAAATTCTGAGGAGCACGATTCACTCTCTGTTTCTGCAAAAGTCTTTAACCATCTCCATAGTGCAAGGCAGATGTGCTACATTTCAGTGTAGTTCCAGCAATACTCATGAAGATCAGAGAACACAAAGCAGCCTGCATCTTATTACAGGTCAAAATTGTGGAATTTCTTCATTATGAGCACAGTGGGATAGCTTTACCAGATGGACAGCAGCAGTTCATAAACAGCAGCTTCTAAAGGTTAATTAGGAATAAGTGTTAAAAGCTACATCCCATAGAAAAATAAGTAAATATGTTAATTCAGATGATATGTTAGGGATCTGTATACTTTTATTTCATTATGTAATTTCAAGGCATTTGAAGAGAAGAGTCATTTTCCTCGCGTTAAATCAGATCCCCTCATTATTGACAAAATGGAGCAAGTGATGAGAATACCTGTAATTAATGCATGAATTTTCTCAATTATATTTTAAAATTACATTATCTCAATACCTCTCCTTGGGTTTATTTTCAGTCTGCATTTGACAAATTAATAATTAAAGGGCCCTTTGGATTATGTAAGCCAAGACCCCATTTTAAGCAAACCACAGTAAGTTTATCTCATTCCGTGCAGATCAATGTCCTTTGAGCACGATTCATGTCCCAGAAATATTTCAAAATCTGCCAGCCCATACTCTTGGGCATAAAGTTAATCTATTTCTCAGAACAATCCAGCAACAATTCCCATTTTTCCAAAAATAAACCTTATGCAGAGAGCAACAAGGGAGATATTTTCAGAGATCATACTTTATGAAGTTTAGAACAGTAAATTTCAATTAATATGACAATACTTATTTCAGAGACATATAAATCTGACATATGACCAGAGCTGGTCAAATGGATCATTTCCTTAGCATATCGAAATTAATAAAAACAGTTATTACAATTTATAACAGCTCAGAGTGAGAATTATTTTTTCTCTTTACAAGCAATACTATTTTATTATAAAAAGTATCCACCTTGCATATTTTACGATGCTGTCCCACTGCTGCGAGGAAGAATGGAGTTGAGCCTGTGGCATTTTTTGCATCAAGTGACACTCCATTCTCCAATAATTCCTGAACTATGTCCTGTCAACCAACAATGACACAAGAATGAATCTCTTGTAGAGGTCTTTCAAAGACTAACAATCAGTATTCCTCAATTCAAATTGTATCCCTCAATACAAATTAAAAGCTTTTTTTAATAGCTGGTTGACGGTAAACATTTGCAACATACAGTAAACCTTCGCAATAACTGACCTCTATACAGGGCATTGAAGATAGACACACAACAAGCTGGATAACTCAGTGGGACTGGCATGGGTGATGGAAGGAATGGTGATGTTTTGGGTGGGGACCCTTCTTCAGACTTCTATATATCAGACTTCAGCATTTCTGTTATTGCGGACTGAGGCTTTCATTGCACCCACCCCACACTTTTGCCAATTACCTGATGAGCTGGCGCAATGTGGCGTGCTTCCGGTCGCGGGAGTGGAGAGAGCGAACAGCATGAAGGTGACGTGAATAATGGGCGTGCCCCTGGTGCACTGCATGTGGGGCCAGGGGCATTCAGCTCCCTGCCTTGTGAATTCCCACATGTTCAACCCCCCCCCCCCACGTTTCTTCACTCCTGGCCTTGGGTTAACCTTTACCCCCCTCACTTGGTTATAGCGGACAATCGGTAATAACAAACCTATCCCCGCCCCCCCACGGTCCATTAGTGCCAGGGTTTACTGTAATGGCAAAGACAATGTGCCATTGAGTAAAAGTCTTTATGCTGGATAGACAGTTGCAGCACATGTTGACTTATATTTTAATGTTTACATACATTTAATGAATAATAGTATTGATATAGGTGACTAAATATGTGATCATAAAGTACAAATAGGGCTAAAGTAGTCAAATAGAGCCTAAGAAATATTTTGTTAAAAATATCCGGGCCATTAATTCATTGATCCTGTAAAGCAGGGTTTTTCTGCATGACTCGAAGAACTGCCATTAGTTTTTCTTTGCTGACAGACTCATAATTCCTGCTGATGTCTCTGTGGGTTAGCAGAAGAAGTGAACGGAATGTCAAATCATATTTCAGTGGCCAGTGGAATTTGCAGAGCTAACATCAGTGGAGATTGGTCTTGCTAGCATCATACATAATGGTCAAATTGCATTAGCTCTGGCATCTCTGCTACAAAAAGTGGCTACAGTATTAGATGTAGACGTTGTTAATCAGTGTCTAATGCATCTTCAGTTATCTAATAATTAAGTTATATTTTATTCATTCTTCCACTATATGACAGATTTAATTTTGATATAGCACAAAGAACAGTACAGTACAGGAACAGTCAATAGAAAATAGACAATAGACAATTGACAATAGGTGGAGGAGCTCGCCATTCGGACCTTCGAGCCAGCACCGCCATTCAATGTGATCATGGCTGATCATCCCCAATCAGTACCCCGTTCCTGCCTTCTCCCCATATCCCCTGACTCCGCTATTTTTAAGAGCCCTATCTAGCTCTCTCTTGAAACCATCCAGAGAACCTGCCTCCACTACCCTCTGAGGCAGAGAATTCAACAGACTCACCACTCTCTGTGAGAAAAAGAGTTTCCTCGTCTCTGTTCTAAATGGCTTACTTCTTATTCTTAAACTGTGGCCCCTGGTTCTGGACTCCCCCAACATCGGGAACATGTTTCATGCCTCTAGTGTGTCCAAGCCCTTAACAATCTTATATGTTTCAATGAGATACCCTCTCATCCTTCTAAACTCCAGAGTGTACAAGCCCAGCTGCTCCATTCTCTCAGCATATGACAGTCCCGCCATCCCGGGAATTAACCTTGTAAACCTACACTGCACTCCCTCAATAGCAAGAATGTCCTTCCTCAAATTAGGGGACCAAAACTGCACACAATACTTCAGGTGTGGTCTCACTAGGGTTCTGTACAACTGCAGAAGGACCTCTTTGCTCCTTCTGCCTGCTGTACCTGCATGCTTACTTTCATAGTATGATGTACAAAGACCCCCAGATACCGTTGTACTTCCCCTTTTCCCAACTTGACGGCATTTAGATAGTAATCTGCCTTCCTGTTTTTGTTACCAAAGTGGATAACCTCACATTTATCCGCATTAAACTTCATCTGCCATGCATCTGCCCACTCCCCCAACCTGACCAAGTCACCCTGCATTCTCATAGTCTTTTTAGCTCTCAAAGACCTTGTTGAATATTGTCATTAATCTCCTATGCCTCCACGTGATCTATATCCCTCCATTTCCTGCATATCCATGTGTCTATCCAAAAGCCTCTAAACCGCCATTAGCGTCTCTGCTTCCACCACCACTGGCAATGCATTACAAGCACCCACCACTCTCTGTGCAAAAAAATGGCCTACACATCTCCTTTAAACTCCCCCCCCCCACCTCCCTCTCCCCCCCCCCCTTAATTTGATGCTTTATTTGATGCTTTGTCCTCTAGTCTTTTGCATTTCCATCCTGCAAAAATGTCAAGTGTCAACTGTATCTATGTCTGTCGTAAGTTTATATATGTCTATCAGTCTCACCTCAACCTCCAATGATCCAAAGAAAACAATGCAAGTTTGTCCAAACTTCCCTTGTATCTAGTACCCTGTAATGCAAGCTGAATTCTGGGAAACTTTGTCTGCACCCTTCCCAAAGCCTCCATTCATTCGGTAACAGTGTGACCAGGACTGCACACAATATCTCAAATGTTTGATAAAGCTGCAACATAACATCCTGACTCTTATATTCAATACCTCAAACGATGGAGGTAAGCATACCATAAATCTTCTATGCTATATGTTGCCACTTTCAGGGAGCTATGGAAGGACATTATTTAAGATATACAAAGATACTTTGAAAGATATTCCTTTGATAATATAAAATGCAGAAGAATTAAAACATGTTATCAATACTTACAAAATGACCCCTTCGACATGCCACGTGCAGACATCCATTGCCAGAGATTGATTCTTTTGAATGGAGAATTTCAAGACATGAATCCTTGAAAAACTGAACCATATTTCTCACAATCTCGATGTCACCATTTTTCACAGTTTGGAAAAAAGTCCTTTGCCAGTGAGTAGGATTAGCAGGAAAAACCTCATACAGAAAGCTGTTCATGTAATGATGTTTTGTTAGTACTTTTTGTAAGGACACAGCGTTTTTTTAAATTAAGATATTAAATGAGATTAAATCTCTCACAGTATAACAACGTGTACAGAAATGATGCATTTCACAGTCCATGCATTAACAAGTAACATTTTCATCAATACCTACAGTTTTAGTACTAAATGTTTGCATATTTTCAGATGATATGTTAAAAAAAAATCCAGCTCAGGATTTGCAATATCTTAGTGAATAAATATGCACATCGTATGACCAATAAGGATTCCAATGCTATATGTGGATCTTCAGATATCTGTAGATAAAGACAAGAATCTGATGGATGACCTGCCTGTTCCCAAGGATTTCCAATAACCCTTGATGATGTTGATTTTTTATGCAACCTGGATAAGAGCAGAATTTGGTTACACTATGATGTTCCTGTATTAAATTAACTTATTTACTCCAGATTAGAATACTTCCTGTTAAATTGACATGTGAATCCCTGAGGTTCAATCAATGATTTCAGCTCCAAATGGTTCATTTTGATAAATATATTTCCACCTCCTCCTCACCACTCTCCTCCCCCCACCCCCCCCCCCCACCCACCCAAACCTCCACTCATTCACTTGACACTGAATGTAAAAATGCCACTGAGCAGCGTTCAAAGTAAGTATTATTTTACTTTAAAATAGTGATGGCGTTCATGTAAAAAATAAGCTTTGTTAGATACAGTATTAATCCACCACCTGTGTGGAACTCCATTTTACCCAGACTGAAAAGGAGTTGCAAAAATCATCTGTGAGTTTATTTGTTGACCTAAACACTGTGGTTAGAAAATGAAAAGAAAATTATTTCAGAACTTCTGAAAACATACCCATTAGAGTGTTTGTAATAGCTGGTGCAATGTTTGGAGCTTCCTTGAAAGTGTGAATGCAAGTGCAATTAAATGAAGCTCCCAATAGTACGTAAGAAACTTTGGAGACAAGGACAATTTCATTGGTAGAACCTGCTCACAGCATACTGATTTTAAGACGAGATTGAAGAAACCTGTTTAATGCCATGATTATAAAGAACTTGGTGCATATTGGGATAAAAGTGCCCAAAATAACAGCTCAGTGGTGCGGAAACATAAGCCCACTCTCATCAGAAGTGGAAGATATGAGAAGTAGCCTAAAGGGAGTGAAACAAAAACAAAATCAATTGATAATCATCTATACTATTACTAAAACTCTCATCTTGACCACTTCCGGTTTGCTTTCTTTTCATTGCGCAAAAACGGTACCCTTTATCACTAGGATTTTTTCACCACCTTACTCATCGTTCTCCTCTGTTCCAAACACACCAAGGTTTGAAGTTATCAAAAGGGAACTGCAGATGCTGGAAGGGTTTCGGCCCGAAACGTCGCCTATTTCCTTCGCTCCATAGATGCTGCTGCACCCGCTGAGTTTCCCCAGCAATTTTGTGTACCTTCTAAGGTTTGAAGTTATGAAGGTTTTAAAAATCATGAGATCTGCAGATTAGTCTTCTCGCCTGTCAGTCACTATGAAGGTAACGTCCCTTCCAGCACCCGCTGGAGAATAAATCCCCAGAGGCAGGGCTGAGTCCACAAGTAGTCCTGATTGAGTCCGCAAGAGTGGAGTCGGGAAACCTGCTGTGTGGAGTCGGGAGGTGCTGTGTGGTGCTGCTGAATGGAGTCCCTCCACCCCCACACATCCCCTTCCCCCTCCCTCTCCCCCTTCCCCCTCCCCCTCCTCCTCACACACACCCCCCTTCCACCCTCCTTTCCACACACCCCCTTCCCCCACAAACCCACACCCCCCCCCCCCTCTTTACCCCCTCTCCCACACCATGGTGAAATATTGCATTGGGGAATGGGTTGCATTGGGGACCAGGCCTCCCGTGTGACTGGAACCCAACGGGTCTCACTTAGTCTAGTTGAACATAGAGATGATCTGAAATTTCAGTTGATGAAGAAAAGCTGAAGAAACGTTAATAAAGATTCTAGAAAGGTGAGTTATTATGGATAAATTGCAGAGAGTAAAGAAGATTACCAGTAAATTAAATATTATATAACAAAATACGAATGTAAGACGTGGATATCCAGACCATTCCAAAATTACTTGGATTGTTTGTTAGCATTATCCTGTAGTTTGAATGAGAGTAAGTGAAACAGAGAAATCAACCAGAAGCATTTACACAACATCTCCATGGATTGAACAAAGCCTCCGCCATTTGAGCATGGAATGTTGGCGTCCACAAGTTTTAGGATTGATTACACGGGCCACGGAGAACATGGAAATGATTTTAAAGGATAACAAAGCTCTGGAATTTCTAAGGAAACAATTTGTCTCCAAGAATGGAAGGCATAATGAATTTTATCATGGATGAACAAAATGGACTGAATAATGTTTAAGAAGGAACTGCACATGCTGGAAAATTGAAGGTAGACAAAAATGCTGGAGAAACTCAGCGGGTGAGGCAGCATCTATGGAGCGAAGGAAATAGGCAATGTTTCGGGCCAAAACCCTTCTTCAGACTGATGTGAGGGTGGGGGGGGGGGGAAGAAGAAAGGAAGAGATGGAACCAGAGGGCTGAGGGAGAGCTGAGAAGGGGAGGAGACAGTCAGGACCACCTGAAATTAGAGAACTTCTGATTACCTACAGTATCCCTGGTAACCTTGGTGTGGTCTCTCGACGGTTAAGTGAACCTTTAATGACTGAGTGCAACATATAGTATGAAGTATCAAGCACTATGCTCATTTACAGTTTATTCTCTTCAAGGAAGGATGATAGGTTAACAGCATTACTTCTGTGGCTTATTTTTGTATCAGCAACACCATAGAATCTTTAGACATCAGCATGTCAGAGCTGGCATGTGCATGCAATGTCAAGCCAATAAAGTATAAACAGAGTGTGACAAGACAAGTTGAAAATGGTCATGGAAGAGTTGAAAGGCCTTGGAGATTATCCCGAAGGGAAAGCCAGAGGATGAAAAGTTATGAAATCAATGGCTCCAAGAACCTCGGCATACGAACACCAGGGACTACCTCTTGCACTACTAAGGACATTTTATAATTGAGTATTTTTGCATTAATGTACTGTTTTTCTTGTAGTATTTTTCTTTTCATCGTCTCGTAGAATCTATGTGCACTTTATGTATACAGTACGTTATGTTTTTGTATGTTGTTTAATTTAGTTTAGTTTGGAGTTATAGACTGGATATAGGCCCACTAAGTTCATGCTGACAATTGAACATGCAATCTTCACACAGTACCTGAGGTCTGGATCAAACCCAGGCCTCTAGTGCTATGAGGCAGCAGCTCTACCAGCTGCACCACAATGTGGTGTGATGTTGTTACAAGCAAGATGTTCATTGTATCTGTACCTCACCATACTTGTGCAAATGTCACTAAACTTGACTTGATTTGACCTGAAAGATCAAAGGTCTGGTATCGAAAGAACCTGGAATGTGAATCAGCATTCAACACAGGACTGAAACAGAAGCAAAATAGATGCTATTCTTCAGAAGCAATCTGAGTGATTTGTTGTGATTAATTTCATTCTACGTAATGTACTCAAAACAAAGTGCAATTGTAACTGTTGTTATTGTTGATTAAATTTATTATGTGAGCAGTTTGATATATACGGGTGACACTTGAAACATGGTGGTCAAAATATGCAACATAATATATTCTGAATTATAAGGACAATAACGTTGAAACAGCAGTTGCAGATGATATTAGAAGACCATGTGCATAGGAAGGTTATTGGAGAGGAGATCCAGTGGAAGTATCAGTGCCGGGACTGGATGTTTCAGAGAGGTCAATCGTTGCTTTAGGCGAAGAGGTTCATGAATAAAGAGGTGAAGTGACTGAGGAAATTAATAGACTGTTGAATATTTGATTGGACATTAATGTAAATAGTTAACTTTATAATTTTATGCATGAAATAATTGATGATTAGTGTGGATTTATTGTTTTAAGGGATAGGAGTATGATGCATGTATGTGTACCTTTAAGAACTGAATTACATGATTTTGATGACAGTATTGTACCACACAATGTGAATTGCTGAGAGCCTGTTGCCTTCAATAAAGTATGTTTTGTTAATAATCCTAATTTTGGGATTTGCCTTTGAAAATATGCCTTCTTGGAATTAGGGGATAGCGATTTCCTCTTCCTGTTGGTTGCGAGGACTCCAAGTGAGAGCAATCTTGTTCAATTGAGGCATAACATAGATTGTTGGCTAAATCAGGAGCCTAAACCATGAGTCCATAAAATTACTGTGCCGCAAAATGGAAGAATACGACTTGGCAGCAAAGCAGAAGAACAAAAGAACAAACTGTTTAAGAAGGAACTGCAGATGCTGGAAAATCGAAAGTAGACAAAAATGCTGGAGAAACTCAGCGGATGAGGCAGCATCTATGGTGCGAAGGAAATAGGCAACGTTTCAGGTCGAACGAAGGGTTTCGACCCAAAACGTTGCCTATTTCCTTCGCTCCATAGATGCTGTCTCACCCGCTGAGTTTCTCCAGCATTTTTGTCCACAAACAAAAGAACAACCTGGCACTCATTTGTACCAAGCTACTTTACTTTGGTTAAAATCATTACTAACCATGCGACATCTATTATTTTACCCATTAATAAGCAAATATTAATAAAGGAATGCGCTAAGAAACCATCGTTCCTTTGCTTGACAAAATATTGCTAAAATACTTACCGCATGTTCATCTTCAGTTTCTTATTTCTTGTTTTACTCTCAAAAAATAACTATCAACAAAACAATGTGAAGATAAAGTCATGATAGTACAACAAAACTATCGCACAACAATAAATTGTGGAGTGCAGCTCAATGCCATACTCACATTATAATCTGGATAAGCATTTGGGTCAATCTCTATCACTCCACTTAATGGAAGTTTCAAAATCTTTCGCACAGATGCTGAGTCCAAAAACATATTGAAAATTGGCCATTATATTTTAAAATTACTACAGAGTTTATGCACAAGTTCAAAAATAAAAAAAAGATTCTAAATTATTAAATAATAATAATAAATTATGTAAAAGTAAAATACATCATGACAACTTTACCCTATGGCCATGTCTTTCAGCTCTAACTTTTTGACCTCATCTTGTGTTAAGAATGCAAACCGACAATAAGAGTGCAGTACCTTGGTGAATGATAGGAGTACCAAGTGCTTCTCCTCCGTTCAAGGATAAGAGATGGGAAAAAGACTGAGAAAAGGGATGAATCAGACCGAATTTAAATGTCAGGATGGAAAACTAAAGGAAAGAAAAGCTTGGATTTGGATTGGAAAGCACCATTTATGTAACACTAACAGTGCAGTTTCTAAAGCTATCCTAGAAAATGCAGCAATTGCCAATCACAGTTTATTTGCTCCTCACCAATGGTTCATCAATTTGCATTATTTATAATACAGTGTCCTATTCAGAGGTTATTATTTTCCCAATAACCTCGATCAATGACAATATAGGTCTGATACCAGCGAAACCCTTAGCACTCATTTCCTTTCAACCTCGACCAATCGAAGTTAAATATTTGATTGCATCTCCTTCTAGTTATTTGTACATTTTCCTCCTGGAAATGCTCTTGCATTTATATCCTCAGAGTCATGGCAAAACGCAGCACAGAAACAGGTCCTTCGAGCCACACTGTTCATGCTGACATTCCTGCCCATCTATATACTGTACTACTGCCATTTGCTCACTATATCCTCCAATGCATTGTCTATTTAAATGTCCATCTAAATGTCTCTTAAATATAGAACATAGAATTATTTCTGATTTCACTAACAGATCAGGCAGCAAGTTCCAGATATCAACAATTGTCCGCATAAATAAATGTCTTCTCAGATCCCCTTTCAAACTCCTTTTCTCTGTCAAACTGATGCCCTATTGTATTTGATACCCTTACCATGAGAAATAAAATTGACTACCCTATTATCATCACTCATCTTATATATCTTTATCAGCCTCTTTGGCTCCTAGAAAAAATATGTACTGCCTACCCAATATCTCCTCATCGTTAAAATCACCCGATCTATGAAGGAAGGAATATCAAATGCCTTCTTCACTCCCCTGTTACTTTCAGGCAATATAGACTTGAACCCTACAGTCTCTCTGTTAATCAACATTCCTACATGCACTACCATTTACTGTATATTTCCTGTATCTCTTTCCCAAAATGTATCACCTTACACTTGTCAGAATTAAATTCCATCTGCCAATTTTTTAATGAAGTTTCCATCTGATGTATATCCTGCTGTAGTCTAGACAACCCTCCTCCACAACACCACTAATTGGTGTGTCATCTCTAAACCTACTGATCATACCACCTACATTCACATCCAAATTGCTATTACATATCATAAACAGCAACGGCCCTTGGCTCGATATACAGTATGCTGTATATTACTAGTCATGGGCTTCCCCAGAAAAACATCCTTGAGCCACTCTCCTCTGCCTTCTATCACCAAGTGAATCGTGAATCCAGTTGGCTAGCTCGCCTTGGATCCCATGTGCCTTAACTTTCTGGAGTAGCCTTCCAGTTCGGACCTTCTCAAATGCCTTGCTGAAGTACGTACAGCCAGCATCTAATGCCTGCCTTCATTAATCTCCTGTGTTACCTCAAAAAACTCATCGAATTAGTGAGGTGGGATTTCTCCATCACAAAGTCTTACTGCCTATTCCTAATCAATTCCTTAATGTCCAGTTCCTAAGAATTTTCTCCAATAATTTCCCAAGCAATTATATAAAACTCACCAGCCTATAATTACCTTGCTATCCCTGCTGCCGTTCTCATATTAAGGTACAGCATTAACTATCCTCCAGTCATCCGGAATCTCACCCGTGTCTACAAAGGTGCAAAAACCTCTAACAGAGCCTCAGCAATCTCCTGCTTTGCCCCTCTCAGCTTCCTGGGATAGCATCTGGCCCCACATAAGTTGGATTTGAACTCTGTGTAGGATCGGATGGCCAAACATGCACTCATGCCAGGCAGAGTGGTGTGAATGGTAAGGCAAAGCCCTGTGTGACTGGCAATAGCATCAATGGAGAGGACCAAGCTTCTTGCCCTTGGGTTGCTTACTAGCTTAGTGTAGGGAATATGAATATTATGTGATTCTGATGGTGGGATCACGGTTGGCCACATGGGAAAGAAAGAAACGGTGCAATACTCTATGGAAGAGACATAAGGATAACATTTCTTATTCTGCATTCCTGCTTAGGGACTTTGCTCATTGAAACCACATCTGAAGAGAGTGAGCAGATAAATATTTCACTTTTAAAGTTTAAGATGAAGAAGACTATAACTGAAACTGCCGGAAGATATTTCCCTTAAAGGTATCGAACAATGTAACTGTTTAGGAGGGGCTTATGGAGGGCAATGGCTTTGTGGTTACAATACTAGACTAATAGCCAGAGTTCTGGACCATTGATACAGAATCATGTTTGAATCCCAAAAAAAATGTTGAGTAATCTAATTTCAAGTTTGTAAATAACTCTGGAAGTTTTTTTAAATAGTTCCAGTAATAGTAGCCATGAAACCAATGGATGATCATTAAGAAAAAAGGTGTATGCCTCACAAATGTCCTGTTGTGACCAGCAAATGAGATGGGGGTAAGTTGGTGTGCTGCAGATACACCTTCAAAAGGCCTTTCTTAAGTGCCATACAAAGGTTTATTGTAGGTGACTAGAGCACACTTTCTTGAGGATGAAATATTGGCATAGAATAAAGATTGTTAAAGGATACAGAATAGTGAGCACAAAAATAACAGTAGGCAATTAGGAAAAACAAATGTGATGTTAGCTTTAATTGCAGGAGGATTTGCGTATTAGAGTAGAGATGCCTTGCTCCAATATTGGAGTGTTCTGGTATATCACTTTCTAAGATATGTTTTAGTTTCTCCATGTAAGGAAGAGTATCTTTGCAATTGGGGAAGTGTCACAAATGTCCACCAGATTGATTCCTTGGATGGCGCATGTGTCTCTCTCCCTCTCTCCCTTCCTACACCTTGGACTTCAGATATAACTCCACCTCCTGCCACCTGCAGAAGTTTTCAGATGACTCTGCAATTGTGGGCTGCATCAGTGAGGGGAGGGAAGCTGAATACTTAGGTGTAGTCAACGACTTTGGTGAGTGGTGTGGGCTGAATCACCTACAGCTCAACACCGACAAGACTAAGGAGTTGGTGGTGAACTTTAGGAGGAGAGGAACACCCCTGTCCCGTCTCCATCAATGGTGTGGATGTGCAGTTTACCAGGGAGTACAAATACCTGGGAGTGTGAGACCCTGTACAAGAAGGGACTGAGCCGTCTGTACTTTTTGAGAAGGTTCCACTACTTCAATATCTGCAGTGAGATGCTGCAGATGTTCTACCAATCGGTGGTAGCCAGTGCCATCTTCTCCGCTGTCGGGGAAGCAGGTTGAAGGCTGCGGACATGAATAGGATCAACAAACTCATCAGGAAGGCTGGCTCCGTCCTAGGGGTGGAGTTGGATTCTTGGGAGGTGGTCTTGGAGGGAGGATACTCCACAAACTGCGGAGCATCCTGGACAATACAGCTCACCCCCTCCATGACAAACTGGTCAACCTGAGGAGTGCCTTCAGCAACAGACTGGTTCCACCAAGATGCAGGGCAGAACGCAACAGGAGATCCTTCTTCCATGTGGCTATCCAACTCCTCCCCCTCTGTCGTGGGGTAGACTGAGACTGACCTCCCTCCCCCCCTCCCCCCCTCCACCTCCTCAATCTTTGAGCATCCCTAGAGCCTTACCACTCATCACTTTATTTTCATGTTTCATGTATATTGTTTATTTACGACTGTTGGCAAATTAATTTCCCTCCTGGGATAAATAAAGTTCTATTGTCTCGTATCGTATCGTGTCAGATTGGGGCTCTAAAGTTTAGAAGAATGAAAGGTGATCTCATTGCAATATAAAGATTCTTATAGAGCTTGACAGGGTAGATACAGGTCTGATGCTTCCACTGTCTGGAGTGTGTAGAATCAGGGGACAGGTTCAAAACAAGAGGTGACCTGTATTTGCCAACTAGGGAAGAAAATTCTTCAACTGGAAGTTATTGAATCTTAGGAATTCTCTACTCACAATGGCTGCCAAGTATATGAGTAGCAGATCAATAGATTTTAGGATATTAAGGACATCAAGAGGCATGGGGTAGTGCATCAAAGTGATGCTGAGGAAGCAATGATCTTACAGAATGACAGAGCAGGCACCTGTGGGCAAATGAGAGGCCACTGTTCCACCTGTCTAATCAGAAATGATGAAAAGAAGAGGTGACGTGCATTTCAGGTTGTAACAGAATGATGTACCATCAAGACACCGTAAAGTGCTTTTGTCTGAATAAGAAGCAGGAAAATAATTACATTTGTATTCCATATTATGCTGCAGCTCCTTCAGTGTACAAGTTCCATTTGTCTGCAAACAGTCAGATGTGGAGTTATGAGTATTTCTCACCATTAGGTTGACAGCCTGAAAAATCTTCGGTAAATTTCTTTGTATTTTTATTCTGAAGAACGAGCTTTCTATTTTCAGGGAATATCTCCTTCTCAACAGCAAGGTAGAAGCCATTGGTCTCGGTGAAAGCAATTGCTGACGTCAAGCATAGATCATTCAAAGACATATTTCTGGAAGGTAAAGAAAACAAATTTAAAAAAAAGTCAGAGCCACTTTCTCTTCTCCCCTCAACTTCTATCTCGAATATTTCCAGCCTTCTCTACAAAGTATGGCTATCTGCGATTGAGTAAAAAATAATGCATTTCACTCAAGCATCTGGAGACCGTTTCCAGACAATAACAGGCATGGTCTATGAACAGATGTCTCCGAGTTTCTTTCTCTCCTGGGGTGAGAATTTTAGCCTCTATTATGCTCCTTTCTCCAATTATGTGACTGACCAAAACCAAATTCTTCAGAAATAAGCCCCTCTATCAGGTTACCATCAGCCTACATAATTTATACTCTGGAATTAAGCCAGTACAATGAAGAAGCCAGAGATGTCTGATTTTATATGTTCAACAACATTTGGCTTTGTTTATTTCCTTTACTACAATAAAGATTTTCCATCATACTTCATGCTATAGAAAGAGAGCAAACAGTTGAAGCTTTCAGAGGTGAACAAAGGCATGATCAATATAGTTGGCTCTGAAAATGCTTTCCTGGGATGGGATGGACAAAACAAGGTGAAGAGCTTTTAGAGTTCTTGTTGAAGGCAGGGTTAAGATGTTTGCCATAGTGGGAAGTGCACTGTAGCTCAGATTCATGGCACTATGGACATCATAAGGTCATAAGAAATAGGAGTAGAATTAAGCCATTTGGCCCATCAAGTCTACTCTGCCATTTACTCATGGCTGATCTATCTCTCCCTCCTAACCACATTATCCTGCCTTCTCCCCATAACCTCCGACACCTGTACTAATCAAGAATTAGAGAATAAGAGATGGTGACATAGGTCTGTTTTGAAGATAATGCTAGGGAAAGCTTTGTAACTGAGAACAATGAATCAGAACTTGGCCCGGCTAAAGAGAAGGAACTAGTCTGGATGAGTGAGGATGAAGAGGATGGTTGAATGAGAAATGACTCAAGACCAAGATCAAGTGTGGGTAAAATGCACACTGAAATCTTTGAAATAATTTAGAGTTCATCTGGAGAGGAGTTCTGGAGGAATACACTCAAGAGCTCCAGGCATGGAGGAACAAAAGAACAGCAGCAGAGGGATAAAATGGAGTGAAGAACGACAATGCTCCACAAATAAAAATATATTATCTTGGTGGTACTTAAAAAGCTTAGTTCAGGGTCAAATGGGACATAAAGGTTGCATATGACCAGTACACAGGAAGAATAGAGTCGGAGTAATTGATAGGGAAAGCTAACGTGAGAACCATTAGCTTTAACATCAATTAACTGGTTTACGTTTTGGCTCATGCAAGATGGCATGAAGACAATGAGCTTAGGAGGAATATATTGAAGATGTGCAGGCATGCTCTTCAACATTGTGGTAATGAAATTGCATTGTCTTGAAAGATCCTGTGTCCAACAATTATGCCAAGGTTGTGGTCAATTCATTACACTTCTTAGTGTGTGAATGAAATAACATTTATATCACATGGTAAAAGTGAAATGGTAACACGTTTAAAGAAACGGGATGTGGTGGAAATGAGAGGATTGGATTGTGTAGAGAAAGACGCTAGATCATCCAAATTGGTGAATCTATGCATCTCCATTATGTTTACCTATATTCCTCGAAGCACAATAAGATACATCATTATTACACTAATTAGGTCCCACATAGGAGATTAGTGGGAAAAATTGAGTTGCCAGAGGAGTTGAGTATAGGAGCAAAGAGGTACTTCCGCAGTTGTATAGGGCTGTAGTGAGACCACACCTGGAGTATTGTGTACAATTTTGGTCTGTTAATTTGAGGAAGGACATTCTTGCTATTGAGGGAGTGCAGCGTAGGTTTACAAGGATATCCATGCAACCTTTTGCTTAGTATTATCCAACCAACACAACATGATGATGTACCAACAAAATTGGTGGCTTTATGGCCATGAGTGAACAATCTTTGTTCAATTAGATGCTTATGTGCATATTGGAATGCGGAATTGTCTTGATAGCCCAGCTGTTTCCTGGAGTAGGATCTTAATTGCACAGGCACTGCTGTTGGCACCCTAAGGACATTAATCTTTTCCTCCTGCATTCTCTGCAGTTGTAATTCATTTCAGCAATTCACAAACCGACTTTAACAGAACATCTGAGCCCCATCACCTTTAATATCAAGAAGAACATGAGAAGCAATGTCATGAGAACTTGACATTTCCAGGACTCAGTGTCTGTGGTGGACACAACCTAGTCCATCATGAGCACAGCCCCCTCCACCATCAAAAACACCTACACCAGGTGCTGCCTCAAGAAAGTGGCATCTATCAATAAATATCCCAGCATTGGATCATTCCTTCCTCTTGTTGTTACTGTTAGGCAAGAGGTATGGAAGCCCGACGTTCTATACCACGTTCAGGAACAGCTACTTTCCTACAATGATCAATCTCCTGAACAAACTTGCACAAACCTCATCCTACCTTGGCAAGAGAACACCATGGACCACCTCTTGCACTACCATGGACTTGTTTTCTAATTACATTTTGCATTAATGTTTGTTTCTTTATTGCAGTCTTTTTCTTACTACTGTCTTGTAGTATTTATGTGTAATTTGTGTATTTGTGTTGCCCATGTGCCTGCGATGCTGCCTAATCCTCATACCTGTGCCTCATCAAACATTGCATATGACAATAAACTTGACCTTTTACAATATATATGTTATGCTGCTTTGCACGCACACATGTTGTCATCATCTTGAAATTATCCTACTACTAACACTGATCATCAATGCAGGGAATACAGCAATCCAAAGCAAAGGACCAACACCATTTTGTTAGGGTATTTTAGGACAGGCATAAATGTAACCTTGGTAACATCACTAGAAATCACATAGAAAAGAAGTGTTTGCATTTCAATGTGAGATTTATGTTTTGACAATACAATAGAGATGTTTTGGTAACATTTTATTTCTAATTTTGATCGTAGATCAACCAAATTTTCTGATATTAACTTCTAAAGGCCAACGGTATCTTTAATCATTATGTAAAATAAACATCTGAGGCTATCTTTGACCAGAGAAAATGCAGTTCTTCTTATATTAATGAGCGAGGTGGGGGATTGCAAACAGATATAGGAGTAGCAGAGTCAGGTTAATAGGCACAGGGACTGGAGATAAAGGAATGAGCATAATGATGTTACACAAAGCATGATAATTACATTGCCTTACAGTTCACTGCTTGAAAATAGCTCACTCCCAAACTAAATATAGATGAAAATGTTAATTTACAATGTACAGTAATACCAACTCTGCATTTGAACCAAGGATATGTGGATAAAATAAACATCTTGTCATGTAAAAGAGACTTTTGCATAATTGAACTGTGTTCCTAGAGGCAGGCAATATTTTCAGGGAAAACAAATTGTGAATCCCCACATGGATAACATTATTGAAAGGATTCCTTTGCTATTATTGTATAAATCCAGATACCCCATACATGAAAATATATTTCTCCAGACTTAACAAATCTATTCAAATGCCTTCAAGCTTCTCCTGTAACAAACAGTATTTGCCTGCAATCAAAGTACACCCTTTTAGCATCATAGGACCCTTTCTGATTTACAGAAAGCTTTAATTACTGTGAGACTATAATAGTCAGCAAAGCATTTTGTACTAAAAGATGTACTATAGAATCCTTTTTTACATTCCAGGCATAAGATTATTTTGACAGCAACTCCTGCTGCTGGGAATGCCCCCCAGCATGTCTCCGTGACAGCTGTATACTGCACGCAATCGACTTAAAATAGGATATGCCTAATGTTAGCATTTAATGTCTTTTGTTTTCTCCAATTTTTTTTCAGATTTTTTTTTCCCTGTGGAGAATGACTCTCATTCCCACATTCAAAATATTTCCCTGAGGAAAATGCCAGATGTTAGAACGCCTGACACCACCAATATTCAAGGAGTTGCTTGAATGGATGAGAGAGGTTATTTACCTCACTTTTTCTCTCTATTCTTTCCGCTGTGTGGCAAGCTTTCGATCTTTATTTGTTATAACCTCCAGTCAGCACGACTGAAAGCAAAAAAAAAAATTGCCCTCCAGATGGAAAGCAGTTTATTTAAAAATTGCTTTTGTGCTCTGAAAATGCTGCTGCCTCCTAATGCAGGGTCTTTACACAACAGCACCAAAGCTAACTCATTTTGCTGAAAGGCCCTAGTCCACAAATTTAACTCAGCTACTCTCTGTACAAATACTGTTTCATCTGCTCTTTCCAATATTTGAACCTTGATTCCACCATTCTCCTGTTAGAGGGTGGAAGAGGGTTAGAATTGAGTGGCCCATTTGCAAATTTCAAACCAGATTATTTTGTCCAGTTGGGTGCCCCACACTCATTCTTGTATATAGTAGGAGTGAATACACAAGATAGACACAAAAAGCTGAAGTAACTCAGCAGGTCAGACAGCATCTCTGGAGAAAAGAAATAGGTGATTTCGGGTCGAGACCCTTCTTCAGACTCGAATGTATATTGTATTCAGACTCCAATCCGGAGAAGGGTCTCGACCCGAAATCACCTATTTCTTTTCTCCAGAGATGCTGTCTGACCCGCTGAGTTACTCCAGCTTTATATGTCTATCTTCGGTTTAAACCAGCACCTGCAGTTCCTTCATTCACAGGAGCGAATACACAATTGGAGGAGACCACTAGACACTTTACTGGCCAAATTCAGGTGGTCACAGTTTTTCTATTCAAAATGTTTACATTCTTTCTATGTGTGATTTGGGCTATGACTATCTTTGATTGTCCAAATTTTCTCAAAACTAATGTAATGCATTTAATTTTAGCAGAATTTTAAAATACCTTTGAAATGAAATTTCAGACGCAGAACACATCCACTGGACATTATGAATTTGCATTATCGTGGGAATTAAATTTCTGAATCCTTATTCATTAACAACTAATGTTTTCACCATTGCTCAGCTCATCATGTCCAGCCTTTGAAGATATGCTTTCTTCCTCTGCACATCTATTGTTTTTTAAAGCTGACCCGTGTTGACATTAGAATACAGCAGCAGATGGGGGTCTTCAAATTATTGACATCATATCATTTACACTACTCCCTGTTATCTGGTGCCACCATAAATCCTGAGCAATGCTATTTATTATATATTGTAAAATAATTACAAGAGTTGTAAAAGAGATGGGGGATCATAAACGGAAGTGTTAAATGGCACCCTCTTGTGGGGTAAAAAGTGATAACCCACAGCACCAACATTCAAAGACTTCAAAGCTTTTAACAGGGACCAGTTCTTTTTATTTAGTTTAGTTTAGGTTAGAGACACAGTGCAGAGACCCGTGCCAACCAGTGATCCCCGTAAACTAGCAATATCCTACACACTAGGGACAATTTATAACATTTACTGAAGCCAATTAACCTACAAACCAAATAAGGTGTAGGCCATTTAGAACTGAGATGAGGAAAAACTTTTTCACACAGAGAGTTGTGAATTTGTGGAATTATCGGCCTCACAAGGCAGTGGAGGACAATTCCCTGTATGCATTCAAAAGAGAGTTAGATAGAGCTCTTAGGGCTAGTGGAATCAAGGGGTATGGGGAGAAGGCAGGAACGGGGTACTGATTGTGGATGATCAGCCATGATCACATTGAATGGCGATGCTGCCTCGAAGGGCCGAATGGCCTACTCCTGCACCTATTATCTATGTATCTATGTCTTCTGGAGTGTGGGAGGTAACCGAAGCACCGGGGAAAAACCACGCGGTCGCAGGGAGAGTGTAGAGACAGCACTCGTAGTCAGGATTGAACCTAGGTCTTTAGCGCTGTTAGGCAGCAACTCTACCACTGTACACCCCTTATAATTTATTCATTTTTGATGAATGATTGTACTTTCCTTCTATCAGCTTTTTGTTTTAAACTAATTGCCTTTTTATATTTCCAATTTCATTTCTAACATCTTGTTTTTTTTACTGTGTGCCCCAACACTAAACACACACTATATGCTTGTTGGATGAGTGGGAAGAGGGGAAGAACAATTTCCAGGTCTCTGCCAATGGTGCTGAATAACCGGCAGCTGAGAAACACTGAACAGTAATTAAGGTTTACTCACCCTTCAATTTCACCCCATCATGAAGTCTCGCAGCGGCATTTTAAAAGAAGTGTTGCAAAGAAATCCTGTTCAGTACACAACATTATCATCCCACTCTATTCAATTATAAATATGAGGAATGTTATATTTTTCAGACCCTTAAAACAAATGGTTGTGAACTATAGGACTGATTTTTCAAAGTTGATGCCGCTTTCAGTATCGTGCTGGGAGTTTTGTCCCTTCACATGCTGAGGATGATTATCACTCTTCAGTGTTCAGGGCCAGCCTTAATTACACATTTATGGTATCCTGCTGATAAACCATACAAGTCTAGGATAGCATATCTAGGTTTGCTACAGTCAGGAAATTATTCATTGACCATGTGGAGAATTGTTTCAAGTGGCTTGAAATCCATGTGTTGACAAAATGATGACGAAGACCAAGAAAAAAATCTGGGAAAACTTTGGAGATGTTTAAAAGAAAGAGGTTTTTTTTAAAGTGTAGACAATAAACATAAGCAGTAGGAAAAATGTGGATGCTAAAGATAGAAAATTCACCTGAGTATAGACGCTATGGTTGGTAGATCTGCTAATTATCTTGCTTCATGTGACTATACATAAACCAGCAATTTTGATAGCTATGTTATCAACTACAAAATTCATCCATATTTGGAAACGAATGGAGTAATTAGGGACTGCTAGCATGGTTTTGCCTGCTCTAGGTTATGACTTACAAGTTTGACTGAGTTTTTTGAGGAGGTCACAATGGTGACCCATGAGGATAAGGCAGTGGCTGTTGTCTACATGGATTTTAGTAATGCATTTGATAAAGGCGTTGATCCAGAAGATTAAAGGGCCTGTCCCACTTGGGAGTCATTTGCGCGTCATTTACGCGACATCATTTACGCCGTGACGCGCACATGATGCACGCATGGTGCGCATTACGCGTGCATGATGCGTTGTGACGTAGGCAGTGATGCGCGGTCGCGCACGGCGCCCCAGGATTTTGGGATGTACAACAGCTTCGTGCGCCATCTGCGTGACCTGCAAATGACACCCAAGTGGGACAGGCCCTTAAGATGCGTGGGATCCAGTGACTTGGTGGTTTGAATTCAGAACTGGCTGACGCAGTACATATGAACTGGGTCTCTGATGTTTATGATACATATAAATGAATTGAATGAAAATGTAGATGGGTCGGTTTGTAATTTTGCATTAAATTAATATAAAATCTGGTGGATCTGCAACAATGATGAAGACTATCGAAGGAGACAACATGATGTAGATCAAATACAAATATGGTTCCCCTCTCCCATCATAGATGAGGCCCTCACTCGTGTCTCCTCAGGATCCCTTGCTCTGCCCTTGCTCCCCCTCGTCGCAACAGAGACAGAGCCCCCTTGTCCTTACCTTCCACTCCATCATGTCGCATACAACACATAATGCTCTGAAATTTCCGCCACCTCCAACGGAATCCCACCACTAGCCACTTTTTCCCATCTCCACTCCTTTCGGCCTTCTGCAGAGACCGTTCCCTCCGCAACGCCCTGGTTAACTCATCCCTTCCCACCCAAACCACCCCCTCACCTGCAACCGCAGAATATGCAACACCTGTCGCTATGCCTCCTCCCTCGACTCTGTCCAGGGACCCTGACAGTCTTCATCTACTGTATCCGTTGTTCAAGATGTGGATTCTTATACTTTGGCGAGATCAAACGCAGACTGGGCGATCGTTTCGCGGAACACCTTCGCTCAGCCTGCATGGACCAACCTGATCTCACGGTTGCTGGACACTTTAATTCTCCTTCCCATTCCAACACAAACCTTTCTGTCCTAGGTCTCCTCCATTGTCAGAGTGAGTCTAAACGTAAATTGAAGGAACAGCATCTCATATTTCGTTTGGGCAGCTTACAGACCAGTAGTATGAATATTGATTTCTCTCACTTCAGGTAGCCGCAGTATTCCCTCTCTCTCTATCCCTCCCCCACCCATCGCACTAGCTTCTCATTTTCACCCAACAAACAGCTTACGATGTCCTGTTTCCTTTATCATCGTTACTATTTTGTATATCTTTCATTCATTGTTCTTTATCTCTCCACATCACTGTCTATATCTCTCATTTCCCTTATCCCTAACCAGTCTGAAGAAGGGTCTCGACCCGAAACGTCGCCCATTTCTTTTCTCCAGAGATGCTGCTTGTCCCGCTGAGTTACTCCAGCTTTTATTGTTTATCTATGGTTGGAGAAATGGCAGGTGAAGTTTTATCCTGGCAAGTGTGAGGTGTTGCACTTTTGGAGTAGAATGTACGAGGGAAGTATACAATTAATTTAGTTTAGTTTATTGTGGTTTAGAGACACAGTATGGAAACAGGGCCTTAGGCCCACCGAGTCCGCGCGACCAGCGATCCCCGCTATCCAACACACTAAGGATAATTTACAATTTTACCAAGCCAATTAACCTACAAACCTGTAGGTCTTTGAAGTGTGGGAGGAAACCGGAGCACCTGGAGAAAACCCATGCAGGTCACTGGGAGAACATAAAAAGTCAAGCGTAGACTAGGCAACCGTTTTGCCAAGCACTTGCGCTTAGTCTGCACAATTTTCCAGTTGCTAACCATTTTAACTCTACTTTCCATTCCCATACAGATCTTCCTGTCCTGTGCCTCCTCCATTGCAAGAACGAGACCACATGCAAACTGGAACAACAGCACCCCATATTCCTTCCGCTTGCGTAGCTTACAACATAATGGTATGAACACTAAATTCTCCAATTTCCATAACTAACCTACTAACAACCCCCCCCCCCCCTCCCCCCCTCCCTCCACTTCCTTCCCTGTGTCCCACTAGATTTGGACCCATTTCTCCCCTTCCCCTCCCCCTGTGCCCTTCCACCAATATTCCTTCCTCGGACTTCACTATTCACAACATTTCTATTCCTACACTTTCTATCTCTCCATCTCTGGCCTTTGTCCGACTATCTGCCTATCGAAACTCCCCTCACCTGTATCAAGGCTTTGTCCTGCCCCCATTTCTCCCCCCTTCCAACACCATAATCTGTCTGAAGAAAGCTCCCGACCCAAAACATCACCTATCCACATTCTTCAGAGATGCTGCCTGGCCCGTCGAGTTACACCAGCAGTTTGTAATTTCCAGCTCTATTAATGTAAACCAACATCTGTAATTTCTTGTGTTTCCATTCTGACCTATATGTTAGTGGTTTACTGCACACTTACAATAAGACTCATTGCAAGCTTGGAGAGCAACAGGTCATCTTCTATCCGGGTATTATTTTTTTCTTCAACACTCAGTATTGAATTCGCTGATTGTTGATAACTTACTCTTTCCTTCCGTATCAGAACTAGATATGTCATTCATCTGTGACGTTGGCTGTTTTTGTCTCTCCATTAGTATAGCTTGGCCTGCTGGGCATGCTCCATAGCTCTGCTATCAGTAACACATAGCAGAGACAAAGAAGCATAATGCGCTTCTAAATGCCACTCCTCCACATTCCTCACTGTGATGGAAGGCGAAAAAAAGTTCAAATCTCTTCCCTTTGCTCTCCCACGGTCGGGGGCCTCAAGCCCTCCGTTGACGGGACGATCTTGACTCCTGTAGCCGGCGGCATTTTGGCCCTCCTCATCGAGGCGATCAGCTCCTGCATCGGGGGGTGACAGATCCCCCGTGCCGGCGATCGGACCCCGCGTTGGGGCTGGTGAAGCCTCTACGTCGTTGGAGCCTCCCGACTAGACTCTCCAGAGACTGCGAGCTCCCGATGTAAAGTCCGCAGGCCTCGGTTGGTTCGATCCCAAGCAAGGGATCAGCTCTGATGTTAAGTCCATGGTGGGGCCCAAAGTCAGTCCGAGGAGACCTCCAGCTTCATCGATGGTAGGCCGCAGAGCGACCAAAGAATATGATCCGGAAGATAATCGGATCTCTGGCAAGGTAAGAAACTGAAACAAAGTTTCCCCTTATCCCCACCCCTTACCCCACATAAAACAAACCAGAGAACATTTACACAAACCTTTAACACAAACTAAAAATTTAAAAAAATATGAAAAAACAGACTGTTGGAGGGGCTGCCAATCGGCGGCGCCCCTGGGGCTCTGGTTTCTTTCCACATCCCATCATATCATAGAGTCATATAGAGCCATAAAGCGTGGAAACAGGTCTTTCGGCCCATCATGCCCACACCGACCAACATGTCCCAGCTACACTAGTCCCACCTGCCTGTGTTTGGGCCATATCCCTCCAAACCTGTCCTATCCATGTCCATGTCTAACTGTTCCTTAAACGTTGCGATAGTACCTACCTCAACCACGTCCTCTGGCACTTGTTCCATATACCTATCACCCTTTGTGTGAAAAAGTTACCCCTCAGATTCCTATTAAATCTTTTTCCCTTCACCATAAACTTATGTCATCTGGTTCTCAATTCCCCTATTCTGGGTAAGAGACTTTGAGCGTCTACTCGATCTATTCTTCTCATGATCCTCCTGCGCCCCAAGGAATAGAGTCACAGTCAGGGCCGGCCTTAGGAGGTGCGGGGCCCAATTGGGAAAAAATTTCATAGAAATATAAATAAATAATTATAATAGAGTCACTTGTCATTACATTACATTACAATTTATTTGCCATTTGAACCCCATTGAGGTTCAAACGAAATGTTGTTTCTGCAGTCATACACACAAGAAAGAAACAAGACACAACACAATTTACACAAACATCTATCACAGCGCATCTCCTCCTCGCTGTGATGGAAGGCAAAGACTTATCTCTCCCCTGCACTCCCCATTCTCCTCCCGATGTCAGAGTCAAAGCCCCCGGCGGGCGATGATAATTGTCCCGCGGCCATTTACGCCGCGCCGGGTGATGCAAGGCCACGCTCCGGGTCTTGTTGTTGGAGCCCCCGGCGGGCGCTAGCAAAGTCCCACAGCCATTCCAAGCCACGCCGGGCGATGATGTAAGGCCCCGCTCCAGGTACTACTCGACCCCGCACCTCGGGCCGGAGAAGTCGCCGTTGCGGAAGCCCCGAAAAGCGGTCTCCCAGCAGGGACCCGCGGGCTCTCGGTGTCACTGTCCACCAGACCTGCGGTAAGCCTCCGAATCTCCGGGGTCAGGTCGCAGCAGCGCACCACCACAGCTCCACCCGCTCCGAACTCGGCCAGCTCCATGATGGTGAGTAGGTCCGCAGCTCCGCGACTGGAGCCCCAGGTCGTTCCTGCTGGAGGCCGCTCCACGGTGCTAGGCCCCAACGACAACGGAGACCCGACAGAGAAAAGGTCGGGTTCTCCGTGCAGGGGACAGATTTTAAAAGTTTCCCCAACCCCCCGCCCCCCACACACATACCCTCACACATACACTCACACATTGTCGTGAGTAACATGACAATTCGGGGGAGAGTTCCTTTCACAGCGTGTGGGGAGTCTAGCCAGGGGTAAAGTTAATAGGAGGGAATGAGCGTTGAGAAGGAGAGGGTCGGGTTCATGCCTGTAACACTCACTCACCGCTGCCGCGTTGCTCCGGGCGCCACCGCATTGTGGCCGTGGAGGGAAGCAGCTCGCGTGGCTATAAGCGGCCTCCATCACCGGCCAGCGGAACCGACTGCCATCTCAGCGCCTTCTGCCGGCCCGCTCTCCTCTGGCAGTGCTCTCCGTCTGACCAGTGAGGGGACCAGCTCAAGAGCAAAGATCATAGAGCGGAGTGGGTCAGCGGGTGATGGATAACATCACAGCGGGCGGTGGAGCTTACTCCTGTGTGAGCGTGAACAAGGGATCAATTGAGGTTACTCGCACTGACATATGGAGTAAGCTTCACCGCCCGCTTGCCTGTTATCCATCGCCCGCTGACCCGCTCTTGAGCTGGATGATCCCTGGCCGACCCTCTCCTTCTCAGCCCCCCTGCCCTCCCCGCAACTTTACCCCTGGACAGACTACCCACACGCTGTGAAAGGACCCCACCCAGCAGCGCTGTCCTTTTTCAGCCGCTTCCCACTTTACAGCCGCTTCCCATCAGCTGCTAGCAATGAGGGATAGACTTGGCTATATCTCAGTACAACAACATCGTTCTTGATGTTGTTGTACTGAGAGATAACAAAGTCTATCCTTGGCTAACAACCTAACCTTCGGCCTCCAAATTGCAGGTACATTTTCAAGCAATGTTACAAAATTTTGAGATTTAAAAAATCAAGTCTGCAATTTTATCTAACTCTGAAATTGAAGATAGACAAAAGCTGGAGTAGCTCAGCAGGACAGGCAGCGCAGTGACTCTGGAGAGAAGACCCTTCTTCAGACTGAACTGAACTCACGTCGGTGAGAGTATTTGTGATTGTCTGAAGAAGGGTCTCAACCAGAACCGCAACCCTCTCCCCAGAGCCCCTGCCCGTCCCGCTGAGCCACCACAGACAGGGAGTTGAAGGTAGACACAGGGGGGTCCACCTTCAACTTCAGAGCCAAACAAAAAACACAGAGTGTTGGAGGAACTCAGCGGGTAAGGCAGCACCCGCGGAGGGAACATATCACTTATCAGGAGCCGCTAAGGGCCAGGACTCTCCCAGCCCCCCACCCCCAACAGAAAGGAACTGCAGATGCTGGAAAATCGAAGGTAGACAAAAATGCTGGAGAAACTCAGCGGGTGTAAGGCAGCATCTATGGAGCGAAGGAAATAGCTGGGTCTGAAGAAGGGTTTCGACCCGAAACATTGCATATTTCCTTCGCTCCATAGATGCTGCCTCGCCCGCTAAGTTTCTCCAGCATTTTTGTATACCGCAAAACGTCAATGATTCCGGGAATGCCGAGAGAGCTAGAGAGAGAGGTGGAGAACGGGAGAGAGAGGTGGGGAACGGGGGAGAGAGGTGGGGAACGGGGGAGAGAGAGAGAGAGCGCGCGAGAGAGAGGGATGGAGAGAGCGAAAGACAGAGAGACACAACGTGGGTTGGTAGGTAAATTGAATGACTAACCTGCTGCAGACCAAGAAGAAGTTCTCACTCATGATGGTGAGTTTTAAGAAATTCTCAATGTGTCATTAATGCATCAATCTACATTCCTCAGTAAAATATAATTATGTTTTGAAGAAGTGTTAATGACGCCACGTGAATTGTATTCAAAGGAAGGCAGCGTCATTAATACTTCTTCTAAAACACAATTACACATTTACTGAGAAATGCGTATCGATGCATTGATGACGCATTGGATAACTACTTGTTAACAGAAGTGCTACAGTCGTTAACACATCGTTTGTGTCTGATAGCTGTACAGCGCTTGTATTCCATGTATAAAACACATGTAAGTTTTGTAAAAAAATCCGTATGGCGAATGTTTTTTTTAAAAATCTTTATTTAATAAAGCAAATTTGTATTTTCATATGAAATACGGAAAATTAACGCGGGGCCCCCCTTGGGCGCGGGGCCCAATTTGGAATCGGTCCAATTGGCCTAGGGCCGGCCCTGGTCACAGTCTACTCAACCTTTCCCTATAGGTTAGACCTACGTGTCCTGGCAATATCCTCGTAAATCTTCTCTGTACCCTTTCCAGATGCCCTTAATTCTGAAGAAGGGTCTCGACCCGAAACGTCACCCATTCCTTCTCTCCAGAGATGCTGCCTGTCCCGCTGAGTTACTCCAGCATTTTGTGTCTATCTTCCATTAATTGTTAATTGAGTTGTCAACAACGACTTGCAGTTTGATGTTTTGGTGAAGACTTTGACTTTGCTTCCTGGGTTAAGGTGCAAGTCTAAATTACACAATCAGGTCTTCAGAAACCCTTTTTGATATCCTTGGCTGACTTTTCTTAATTGCTTCCTTTATTAGCTGACAGCAATTATTCTGCAGTAAAATTAATATTTTCTACAGATTCTGGTCCAAACTAAAAAAAAAACGACACAAAATAGCTTGGACAAAACATTTACAACTTTACATATTTTTGGCCCCTACCCACATGTTTCCTTTTGCGGGAATTTACAGACTATTTCAGAACTACTCTTTTATTTCAGCAAATGTTAGCTCATTAGTAAACAAAGTATTTAGACAAATGGAGCAAGAAAACGGCGAATTTAATAAAGAGCTCATTCCTTCCACCTGCAAGATCAGAAAATGTTGAACGCCAACAGCTATCCCCTCAGAAAAGGAAGCACGGAAACATAGAGCAGAATTTTTCATTGAGCGAGTGAATTTGTGATTGGTACGTTACAATGCTTGTTGGAGATCCTGGGAGGGGGATTGAAAATCAGACAATGGACTGACACTGTCCCATTGAAACCCATACAAATTAGTGCAGGGAGGATGTTTTGCTCATAAGCAATTGAACATTCTCATTTCAGGGAGTTACATAACCAAACCAGGAATGAGAGGATTGCAGAATTTCCATACAGTCAATGGTGAACACCACAATGTAATAGGAAAAATGCAGGATGTAAATGAATTAATGCACCTGTAACTAATCAAGGATCGAAGATAAACACAAAAAGCTGGAGTAACTCAGTGGGACTGGCAGCATCTCTGGAGAGAAGCGGAAAGTCACCCATTCCTTCTCTCCAGAGATGCTGCCTGTCCCACTGAGTTACTCCAGCTTTTTGTGTTTATCTTCAATTTAAACCAGCATCTGCAGTCCCACCCTACACTAATCAAGGATCAGTAGATCACGTTATTTGTAGGAGGAAAAGCAATAAAATGGGGCTTCACAGTTTGTAATTCTTTACCTTGGCACAACCACCATCTCAAATCGCTCAGTCATTTTCTTAGAAATTGTGTCCTTGGTCTGTTTTTGGACATTGGTCGCAAGCTCACTCCAGTTCTGACAAAACGGCACATCGTAAGTGTCATGAAGCCAGCTTAGTTCTGCAACACAAAATATTCAGTAAGACGCTAACTTGTTTCTTGTGCCAATGCCCCTGGATAGTTAGCACTTGCATTACACTGTGCCATTTAAAGGGCAACATATTGGGTTAGAATTTCTTTCAAAAAAGTCACAAATAATTGCTATAAAATGCCAAAAAAAAGAAAAATTTGTTTCCTGCCACGTCTGGAAGTCTGGTTGTAATTTTAACAGAACCTTTTTGCGAGTTCAGTGGTTAGAAATTCAATGAATCGATTCAGTAACTCGGGGGCAAGCTATTATTATGTCTATATTTTTGATGAAAATTGCAAATCAATGTTCTTGATCTTTATTTTATGATAATTTAGAAATATCCAGAGTGTTCTGTCTTTTTTTTAAAGTTCAGAGACACTGAAAGACAGTAATGGAGTTGTTCCGGGTTACAAATAGATAGCAGATGGCTAACAGTAATGATGAAGGGATCGGCATGGTGTGATTTGGGCATTTGGCAGGGTGATACAGCCATTGCTACATGGCAAGCGTTTGGTGGAGTAATGGACAAGCTGAGGTTTCTCAGATCATCAAGACTACAAAAGGGCCTCGTTGAAACCTCACTTGGTGTTTCAGTCTCTTATCTAAGTATTTTCCATAGAGGAAGTGCAACAAAGCTTCACTAGACTGATTCCTGCAATGGAAACACTGTCAAATGAGAAGAGAATAGTTTGACTGGGTCTGCAGTCACTGGAGTTTTGAAAATTGAGAGGTGGTTCCACTGAAATGTATAAAATTCTGACAGGGGGAATGAGGATGTTTCCCCCGGCTGAGGCGTCTGGAACCAGGGGTCACAGTCTCTCTGCATGTGGTAAACATTCAGGACAGAAATAAAAATAAATGTCTTCAACATTTTAGAGATCGATTCCTAATTTGCTGGCTTTATCTTGCTCTAAACGTTATTCCCTTATCATGTATCTATACACTGGAAATGGCTCAATTGGAATCAGGCTTTGTCTTTCTGATAGACACAAAAGCCTGGAGACCTTGAAGAAGGGTCTCGACCTAAAATGTCCCCATTCCATCTCTCCAGAGATGCTGCCTGTCCAGCTTTTTGTGTCTATCTTTGGTTTAAACCAGCCCCTGCAGTTCCTTCTTACACATTTTGTCTTTCTGCTGACTGGTTAGCATGCAACTAAAGCTTTTCACTGTACCTCGGGACATGTAACAATAAACTAGTACATCATAATGGGATCTGTGGCAAAATAAAGAATATGCTGTTCAGACAGAGGATTAGTCATGGTCATATAAAACAGTGGAGCAGGCATGGAAGGCTGACATTACTGCTTTTATTTCTCTAGGTTTCACTATAAAATAAAGGATGTGCTTGAATCTGAGGAATGCAAACAGAATCGGGCTGCAGTGGGAGTTAAGTGTGGAACAAAGTGCTGGCTTGTGGTTGCAAATGGAGGCTGGTGCTAAATTACAGAAGGATAGCAATTAGAAAACTGTAATATGATGGAGAGTCACTTCTGGAGGTGAAATTGTGGAGAAGCACCTTGAAAGGTTGTGTGCTGTGTTAAAGTTATATAACAGGCAGTTGCTATTTGTATTGTTAAATGCATGACACAAGGTGGGGGGTGGAATTGTGAGCATGAGAATCATTTTGCTGTGGGTCTGAGAAAATGTTCAAGTTTGGGGATCAGCATTCCTGGGCTATTTACTGGTTATTAGTGAAGTGGGTGAGTGCATCCAAGCTATTTTTAAAAGTGGGTTGGATGGCTGTAGGAAGAAAAACAATTATTGGCTCTGGAATTATTGGTGAGGATGCAGAAAATGATATTTGGGATTGATGAAAAGTCCTGGGATATAGCAGGCAACGGGTCAAATTTGAAAGTAGGACTTACACCAAGATCTGGCCGGAGAGAATTAATGTGGGCTGATTGGAGTGAAGTAAAACGTGAACAGACATCATTTTCCCAGGATAAAGGGGATTATGTTTGTGCAGTACAGCATTGAAGGTGCACTGAAGCCACAGACCCGAGGCCAACCATCTGGAGGCACTAAGCCCAAGCTCACAGAAAGCAGGGTTGAATCCCTATGGTTATTTTCCCATCAGCCACAATAGCTTTGACTACAGACTTGCAGAATGATTGAAGAAGCAGCCTGTAGCTGTTTATAGTCTTTCTCTGATGTGCCTGCAGATCAAACATCAAAGTTATCCTGGAGATTCCCGGTGAAAACTTAGCACTCAAAATTAGCTATGATGAAAGGCATTGCATGAAAAAGTGGCTGAGGAAAGTGTTTGTGAAAATATGCATCATATAAAAGACAAGTTTTGATCCATTTTACAGATCGTAAATTCCATACAGTGGGCTGGTGCGGTTTGGTACAAAACAGTTTAAATAATCCTGCACAATATTTAAGAGTATCATTCAAATAATGAACAGAAATACGTCAAGTATCCCTTGGCACTATTTTGTAGCAGAGCCGTTAAGTTATTCCATACCAGTTGCTCTCAATAGCATTAAAGCGGATGAGCTCGCCATTATGCTGTCATAGAGCTAACTACGCACAAATTGACTGCCATGTATTTTTTATCATAACAATGGCTATAATTCAAAAGTACTTCATTGGCAATAAAGCTCTTGGGACGCATGAGAGAGATGTAAAAGTATCTGTGGAAATAGCAGAAAGCACTCAACACATGTCAATACACAATACAAACAGCATACAGTTTGTCTTGTAATACAAATGATGAATTTAATTACCATTCTTGAACACTTCTAGCTTCTTTTCCAAGTCACTCTTTTGGGCAGATTGATGTGGCTCCAGTTCTTCCAGGGGGGAGGTTTGCAGTTGCGCATCTAACTTGCTCTTTAAAAGTTGTAACTCTTTCTAACAAAAATGAAAAAAGATACACGATTCCACAGACAGTTCAATGACAGCGCACTCTATTCCAGAAGAAAAAGAAAGTTACAAAGTGCTGGTGCAACTCGTCAGGTCTGGCAACATCTTCAGAGAACATGGATAGGTCATATTTCAGGTTGCAACACTTCTTCAGACTGCTTTTCAATGTGGTGAGGGAGGGGGGAGTGGGAGAAAGCTAGAAGACTGGAGGGGCAGGACAATGCCTGACAGGTAGTAGGTGGATACAGCTGAGGGGAGGGGGGAGGGGTTAATAGGCTGAAGGTTGGACAAAGGTCAGAGATGAAAAGACAGAAGGTGGAAGACAAAAGTATTAAAGAGTTGCGAATGATGAAGCTGGAGGAAGGAATGTAGGTGGAAGGGAAAGGGAGGGAAGAAATAGATGAGAGCCCAGGTGGGGTACTGGACGGGAGGGGAGGGGGAGGGGGAGGGGGGGGGAGGGGGATAAAGGGGGGGATTGAGGGAAGAAGGTGGGGATTTGTGCTTACCTAAATTTGAAGAATTCAGTGATTATACTGTTGGGCTGTGAGCTACCTAAGCAGAATACAAGTTGGTGTTGCACTAGTTTGTGTGTGGCCTCACTCTGGCAATGGAGAAGGTTTAGGACTGAAAGGTCAGTGTGGGAATGGGAATGGGAATTAAAATGGAAATCCAGCAGGCCTTGGAGGACTGAGCACATGTGTTCAGTGAAGTGCTCGCCAAGTCTACTATTGGAATTGCTAATGTTTAGGAGGCCACATCGGCAAGACCAGAAACAGTAGATGAGGTTAGCTACTGCATCCTGCCCCTCCTCTCTTCTGGCTTTCTGTCCCCCTCCCACACAATCTGTCTGAAGAAGGGTCCCTACCCAAAATGTCACCTATCCAAGTTTTCCAAAGATGCTGCCTGAACCACCAAGTTACTCCAGCAGTTTTTATCTTTCTTTGTAAACCAGCATCTACCAGAAACATTTTGTTCCTACACCACCTGGTGTTCACACCCAAGTTTATCATTATCCTATTAACTTAATTAAAAGAACATTTACCTCTGTAAAAAGGAAGTTAAAAGTTTCCACCTAGCAAGTAAGCATACGCCTCTGTGCATTGGGAAACTTATGCATCTGTCAGTGTTCGCAGCCCAGCCTAATGCTAAAAATTATTCATGGTACTTGTCAAAAATGAACAAGAATTCAGTCTGAAGAAGGGTCTCGACCCGAAACGTCGCCTATTCCTTCGCTCCATAGATGCTGCCTCACCTGCTGAATTTCTCCAGCTTTTTTGTCTACCGTCGAATTTTCCAGCATCTACAGTTCTTTCTTAAATAATTTCTCCCTCTCCCTTAAAGGAACGTCCTTTAATTCTGAGGCTATGAACTCTCCCACTAGTGGAAACATCCTCTCCACATCCACTCTATCCAGGTATTTCAATATATGGTAAGTTTCAATGAGGTACCCCCTCATCCTTCTAAACTCCAGTGAGTAGAGGCCCAGTGCCGTCAAACACTCAAATGCCTCAAAAATGCTGGAGTAACTCAGCGGGACAGGCAGCATCTCTGGAGAGAAGAAATGGGTGACGTTTCGGGTCGAGACCCTTCTTCAGACCAAGAGTCAGGGGAGACTAGAGATATGGAAGGGTAAGGTGTGAAAACGACAGATCAAAGCAGACGATGCTCAAGGAAATGTAGAATGGTTCATCGTTGGCTGAGAGGAAGGTGACAACGAGACATACATTCAGTAAAATTAATCAGGAAGCAATTACAGGAGATTCAGGTAAGTTTCCCCAAATAGTCATTATTGTAGGTATGTCGCAAAGCCTACCTGAAGCGTCGCTGAAAATCTGTCGCTGCGGGTGTGCGCGATTTTGGCGCCGTTTAGAGGGGGGCGGGTTTAAAACGCGATTTTCTCTAGGCTGTTCAAATCGAAGATGTTCAGCCTAGTTAATTATTAACGAAAAATCGCTGGAAGACCCCGTCGCAAAAGCTATTATTAGTTTTAAAGGCCACGTATAATAGTTATAGTAGTTTAAAAATCAACCTCTAAACCCGCGAACACCAGCAACCGCAGGGTCTCATAAAGCAAATATCTGAAGGTAGGCTGTATATTTTTACATTAAAAAGGGCTTCTAAAGATCCCTATATACAAAGTTTAATATTGCGAGTAGCTCATTTTGGGCCCATTATATCCCGCAGTATTTTTCTGGGCATTTGGGGCACAAATCTACCGCAATGTGAACGTTCTAAACCAGCGCGTTCACAGGAACCCACTGGAAAGCTGATTTAAATGGACTTTAATTTACAGCAATTGAACACTAAATTCCTTCCATTTGGTCCATAAATTAATGTAAATGAGATTTAAAAATCATGTTTTATTGTGAATTATTTGTGAATATTATTTGGACATTTAGGCTATTTAAAAATGTTAATCATTTATTAAGAAATGGATAGATGTTTAGATCTAGTAATTGAAGTCTGAAATTAGCTACAATTAGGTAACTAACTAATTATATGCTTTAATTTCAGGTCATCCAAGTAAGATAATTTTATATTTGTTTCAGAATGCTTCAATCTATGATAACTGAAAATTTCATTCAGTTCTCTTAATTTTTAAGAAAGTTATGGGCTTTTGACTGTTCACGATCACAGCTTTTTTGTTATGTCCATAGAAAATCAATAGGGAACAAGATGCTCATTTCCCAGTATGAAAATGGCCATAACTTTTTAAATACTTGAGATATGAAAGTGAATTAGGTGTCAAATTAAACTTATTTTTATGCTTTATCTGATGGGATAAATTGCAGACTTGATTTTAAAAATCTCAAAATTTTGTAACATTGCTAATTATTGGAGCAGTTCATATCATCTATTTTGTTTTTAAAATAAATGATCAACCAAAAATTAGAAAAAAATTACGAAGGTGGCTTAAAATGAGAAAACATATTTGATGTATGTGCCTTTAAGTGAAGGAACCACAATCAGCACTGTGTTATAATGCTAATCAGGTTCCGTCAGCAGTTATAGGAGCCACTGTCCTATGAGTACCAATGACTCAGGGCAACCAAACTGGTAATGCTTAAAGAGGCTTCTGGTAAATGGCCACGTCTTAATTGCTCCTGCTGAATCCTTAAAAGTTCGAAGGACCAGTGCAGGTTTTGAAGAAAACTTCCTTGTTCTTGCCTCCCCACACTTCCCTCGTCTCCCAGGATATCTTAACAGGTCACTCCGTGTGAATTTGCTTAGCTCATTTCTTCAAATTACTTGAGCTTTGTACTAAGCAGAAAATTAATTTAGGACGTGGGTGCAGTGATATTTAGATGAGCACTACATACTGAAATAATCATAAATATTTCAATAGGATCCTATAAATACATTGAATATAAATTAAGAATAAAACTTTGCATTTATGCAACTATCAAGATGCAAGTAATTGTACCTTAATATTTTAAGGATTAGGCCCGTGCAAGGGATACAGTGAAAATGGATTTAAATACTATAATTGGGAGTTAACTATTATGAGGAAAAGCTCAAAATGAAACAAAGCTAAGAATGACTCAACAAAACTTTTTTTAAAGTATTGGTTGGACAGATTGGTAAAGAAGGCTTCCAATGTTTACAAAGGTCAGGTTGAACATTATAAATGGTGGGTTTAGAGAAATTTAGAAGAGATAGTCTGCATACAACAGGTCTTCAGGGCTTGGAATGCTTTTGTTATGAGTAGATGATGAGACTCAGAATAAGGAGACTGGGAATAAAATAATTAGAAAGAAAAAGAAAAACATTCTAAATAGCTCTTCAATTAGACACACTGTGCAATAATTTGAATAATTCCACTCACAATGTATTTTACAACTGCTATGGATTGCCTGAACTTGTAACCACACATAAAGATAACACATAAATAGGCACAGAGAGCCTTCGGATCTGCCTTTAAAAAGAAAGATGATGAAAAGTTAATTAGAAAATGCATCAATTATGATAAAACCAAAATAAAATCCTATTACAATTTTTATATTATTACCTCAAGAAGATCTTGTGAAGTTAATGAAGTTGATATGCAAATAATTGCTTCCATTGTTTTTAAAGCTAGATTCGTTGTCCACCTACAAAATTAATCAAATCTGTGGCATTAAATTATGGACACAAAGAAGTAATAACCAAGCTGTAAATTATGGTTAAAAAGAGTCATACCTATCGTACGGAAGTACTTCCACGATGAACGTGCCAGGCATGAAGGAATTCACCAAATAGCACCAGACATGACTATCTGCCAAGTCACCTATATCTTTTACACACAGTTTACGGCCTTTGGCTGCTATCTACATTATGGATAGAAGAGTGGATATCAATATTCTTTGTGCAGATATTGTTCAAGTGGCTGCTACAAGTCACTGAATTAATTACAGAAAGAAAATGCAACCAGAGTCTTGTGGTGGCAATTAACCTATTGCACAAATGAGTATCATCATGGATGACGAGCTGAGCACAACAAATTGGGACGGTCCTTGGTTCCAGAAAAATAAAAATCAATGTTGCTTTCCGCTGTTTTACAATGGAGCTTAAATTGATGAATAATAACTCTATGCCATTAGGTGCCTTTGTTCACAGGTTCAAAGGTCTGTTTATTGTCACCTGTACCAATTAAGGTGCTGTGAAACTCGATTACCTTACAGCTACACTAAAAAAAAGCAACAAGACAACCAACTACATAAAAGTTAACTTGTGGATCAGTTAAAACGTTTTGGATCAACTAGTACTACCAAGAACTATTGAAAGAGAATTCCGATGACTGTTTAACATCCAGTTGGGTTCAACTTCCTTTTTTTTAATCAAATTGGACAGCATGTTCAAACAATCTCATTCATTTAGCATTGTAGTTATGTATCCATTCAATGCAGCATTATATCTCACATTGCATTCATCACCATATGAAAATACATCACTGTGTTGAATAAAGAAGTACCTGCAAGTGGGTATTAATGAGATCCAGAATGCATTCAACGGCAGAAGGATAGTTATTCCAGCCCTCTTTAGGAATTTTCTTGTTAAAGGCTTTAGCTAGCTCATGACCTTAGACACATGAATTGTTAATTTAATTATACAATTAATGTAAATTGATATAAAACAATAATTCATACTTTTTTAAGAGAAAGGAAATTCATAGACATTTTTGTTAGATGGCAGAAATCACTGCCTCAAAAGGATCGTGCAAAACAACAATAGAAAATTGTATAAATGCACAGCTGGTTGTGCACTATCAATAGAGAAAGAAACATAATTAATATTTCAGGTCAAGATCGGAAACAAGTGCCGGAGGAGGCAGTTGAGGTAAGTATAATAGTATTTAAAAGATATTCGGATAGGTATATGGCTAGGAAATGTTTAGAGGGATCTGGACCAAACATTGGCAAATGGGACTAGTATAATGGGGTATCTTGGCCGGCATGTATGAGTTGGGCTGAAGGGCCTGTTTCCGTACAGTAAGGCTCAAAGTTAAACAGATCCGAGAAAAGCAGAAGTTGGGTAGAGGAGGTGAGAATAAAAAGAAAGATCTGAGATAAGATGAAAAGCAGGAGAGATTAAATGAGTAGTGCAATGGGACATGTTAAAGAAAAGCAAAAGATTGGTCTGGAGAAAGAGTAAATGGGAGAAGTAGCATCATTACCTGAAACTACAAAAGGAAAGTAGTGTTAAATGAAAACTGAAATTGATGGAAAAATTCATTATCTGAAATTGTTAAAAACATTGTTGAACTTGGAAGTTTATAAGGGACTTGGTCAAAAGATAAAACACTGTTTTTTGAGCTTAGTTGAGGTTCAAAAGTGAGGACCGATGGATCAGAGTGGAAGTGTGTAGGAAAGACCTGCAGATGCTGGTTTACACTGAAGATAGACACAAAATGCTGGAGTAACTCAGTGGGACAGGCAGCAACTCTGGTTAGATGGGCGTGGGTGACATTTCAGATCGAGACCCTTCTTCAGGCTGGGAGTCAGGGTAGAAGGAGACACCTGACTCTCAGGATAAGGATAAGCTGATCAAAGGGGACAAAGATCAAGGTAAATGTAGAATAAATCATTGTTAGCTTGGAGAGGGTGACAACAAGACATACAGAGATAAAATGTGATCAGGTGGACAGTCAAACTAGTCGGAGTGGAATGTGCCTTTGAGAACTAAACTGATACGTGTATATAAGTTGACACATTCTCTATAGCCCCATCAACAGCCACACTGCAATAATTAACATAAAGTTCAATTCTCTTCGGCAGTAAGAATAAAAACAAATTAAAATTGTTGTGTCGTTCACTAATGTACTTCAGGGAATGTAATCTGCAGTCCCTGCACAGTCTGGCTCATATACTGTATACCTCCCAATCAAATAGTATGATTGATTCTCAACTGTCTTCTCATTCTAGGGTCATTTGTGGATGGAACATAAATGCTGGTATTGCCAGTGACAAACTCATCTCATTAATGAATAACAAAAAATCCATTCAAAACAAACATTTTTACACTTTACAACACCGTACTCATATTTATTTTCCTCTATGGTACATTAGTGGAGATCAGTAGCACAAAGAATTATTCATCTTTTTTGAGCGAGTGCTCATATCTGTTATGCTGAAGTATCTGAAAAATACTGCAGTTAAAGAGATACTTATTTGTGGAAGCTGCTAGGCTGAACTTTTATTCATTAATAAATTATACGGGGACCCAGATTAATCTAATCAAAACAGTCTCAACAAGTATTTGCAAATCTATGTAATTTCAAGCATTAAAATAAAACACATTTGGATTGAAGATAAACAGCACTATTATCAATATAAAGGTATTTTGTATCTGCATGCACTTTTTTGACCAATAACCTTTTAAAAATATTTTCTCAAGCTAATGTGCGGGGCAATGTTCTTGTTGGCAGCTCGATACTATTTGAATGATGGCATGGATGACATTTAAAAGTGTTTATCACTGAATTTCACATACAATGGACAATAAGTTCACAAGGAGAACACTGAAAAATGTATGTTAATTGCCAATGTTCTAAAAATTGTTCAGTGCGTTGATGTTTCAGCATACTATGCAACTAATGCAATGCAGATAATGTTTGTTAAATTAACATTTCTACCTGTATTAGGGATCTTTAAATGTGAAACAAGCTTTCTAAATGGGAACAAAAGGGTATAAGTAAAATATTGTGGAAATGGAAAATCAGAATTAAAAAGAGGAAATGTTGGATACACTCAGCAAGTCAGATTACATTTGTAGAGAGAAAAACGGAGTTAATGTTTCATATTCAACATCTTTTCTCCATCTAATTTAATCCTTTCATCTGGACTATTCAGGCTAGGGAGGATGTTCCCAACAGCTAGCGAGTTTAGAACCAAACTCATCAATGGGATGTTTACATTCCCAAGACAAGCCTGGCCTCACTGTAACCAAGATACTCCTTACGTTCCCCACCCGCTCTGCACCATAAAACCAAATTGTATCCTCTTTCTCCTAATAATTCTAATAAAGAATTGACCCTACTTTGGGTGTTCTTTTATCTTTGTCTTTCATACCATGTATAAATTCCTAAGCGATGACACATTTTAATTAATCCTTTTTATAAAAGGTCTGAAAGGCAGGTTAATTTTCAGTTGGAAATGGAAATAGAATCCTCAAAAGATCTAAATAAACTATGCCAGCCAATGATCATTACAATTCAAGTAAACTTTCCTTCTGTCACTAAAAGTATTATTAATTCTAATATTTTAATTCCTGATGATTTCTAATTTATCAATGAATGAAGAAAAATGAAGAAATGCTTAAAATGGAATATTGTTATTACCTGGAAATGGTTCCGAATTTTGCAAATAATACGATTCAACCTGGGTAGAGACAGAAGATCCTTTTGTTTCATCTAATGGGAACGCAAGACCAGCAAAAAATGATGGAGGAGCTTTTGCTTGCTTTTGCGCTGATGATTTAACCTGTAGTGTCCACTGAATCCAAAAATAACAAATCTTCCTTATATTATTCTACATTTAACATAGAAGTCAATGGTATATCTTCAGCAACTTGTTTCAAATTATTTGTATATTTATTTTCTTATAAGAAATATATAAACATTACATTTTTAATATATTGTTTCCACAAATGATTTGGTACAATTTGTAAGTCTGATATTTTAATATTGATGGGCACTTAATTCGAGCAGAGAAATTTAAAAGCAAAGGCAATGTTTCCATCAAGAAGAAAATGATAAGACATAAATACTACAACATTATATTCCAAAGAAGTTACATTTCCCAAAAAAGCATCTGTCAAAATTTGGTCTCATTTCACCCAATTTTAAAATTCAACAGAAATTAATATAATGATTTGAGATTTGAAATGTAAAGGGATTATTTCCTTTTCATGTGGTAATAATATAAGGAATAAACAGCCGTAAGCACTTGTAGTGCTTCAATATTCTCCCTCCTACCTTGAAACAAATGGCGCAGACCAGTTTCTCATTATTGAGCAGCAGTTGACTTGACCGTTCCCAGGTGAACCGAATGTCATACACTATTAACTTCCATAGTAGGTCACTTACCTGGTGGACAAATCAAAATGCACTCCTCACAGCTTAAGTCATTGTGCAATGTAAGCATTCATTGTTAATAATCAGTAAGCAATACTATTTTTAGGGGATTCGCTGGAGAAAAATGATAAACTATTAAATACAATTTATTATTTTATTAATTTGCTATCAATACATTATCAATACTAAAATATGACTTCTGACGGAAAAAATATCCCTAGTCATTACATTTCCAAAGTTGAAGGCTATAAAAGTAGGAATCTCTGAAATCTAGTCACTTATTTTATCACACACAAATAATTCAAACCTTATTGCAATCATGACCTCAAGGACACATGTATAGACTATTGTAGATCCTTTGTTTTCAAATTGCAACAAAGTTTAGGAAGAGTTGTTTTTATTTCCTGGCCCACACATGAGTAAAGTAGGTCATTGAAAGCAACAATGCATATGCCAGTGAGATGCAGAAGCTGGAATCGTGAGCAAAACACAAAGTTTTGGACTAACTCCATGTCAGGCAGCATTTGTGGGATTAAATGAATAGGTGACCATTTGGGTCAGGACTTTTCTTCAGAATGATTGCAGAAAGGGCGAAAAAGCTGGAAAAGAGCGGCGGGGTTTGTTTGCAAATATCATTTTGGTTATTCAGTCAGAAATAAAAAATGTTATGGACAAATAAAAACAAGGTATTGTTATGCTGAACGTTTCATAGACTTATTTTTTTAACTTTACAGAAGATTTTAAAAATACAAGAATCGTTAAAAAAAATTGTTTTTAAATAGGGAGTTAATGCTAATTAACTTTTTCATTATCCCCTTTTGTTTGAAGGGACAATTCTGAAAATGATTAATAGAAATACTTCATATATAATTTCAGATGATATAATGAACATACCCTGTTTCAGAAAGCTTTCATTGTGTTGTATACATAAAAAATGCAGTAATAATATGAAATCAGGAAACAATGAAAATAAACAATATTTAAGGGCAGTTTAAGGATAGTTCTCACAATTGTTATAAATGAAATGGTGTTTGATGTGAGGATGTCAAACGTGATGTACCGTAGTTAAATGGGGCCTGCTGTAGTTTCAAGTTACTTGAGGGAATTCATTTGATTTTTGACAAACGGGACAACAAAACAGAAAACATCCTAAGGGATTGTTTTTGAGAAATCATATTCCCCCTCAGTTGGAGTGATGCTACAAACACTGCAGACACTTAAAATAAATAGCCAGTTTGATCAAAATAAATCTACTCAGACCACATAGGCGCTTACTTCCCTTTGCCTTTCTCAGCACCTTTACTTCATCTTTGTAATGAGCTAACAGTTATAATCTTCTATATTACTAAAAGTCTGTTCTTGACCGGTTTTGGCCTTCTGTGCTGCGATTTCCGAGAGAACGCCGCCACCTACGGCCGTCATTTTTGGCCACCTCGCTCAGAGCCCCCCTCCGCCGCATGTGTGCCGAGGATCTTTCCCGTCGATGAAAAATGACAGAGATATTAATGCTTTTACAAAATTCCCCATTCTCTCTGCTGCTCCTGCTGGTGGGAGGGGGAGGGACTATAAAACCAGGAAGTGGTGTGCCCCAATCAGCCTCTACAACATGGAGGTCTGAGCTCTGAATGACTGAACAAATGTCTACACAGCTGTGAGTAAGTACCCTTAATTTGGTTTGAAAATTAAAATATGGTTATGGTTAGTTTGAGGAAAAAAGCACTGCCTGCTAATGGTTGTTTGGGGGGTTTGGGTTGAGTAAAAAGGCATTCTCTCTCACTCTCTCCCTATCCCTCTCTCTTTCTCTCTCTCTCCCCCCCGTCTCTCTCCCTTTCTCTCTCTCTCTCCCCTCCTCTCCCCCCCTCTCTCCGCCCCCTCTCTCCTCTCCCCTCTCCTCTCCCCCCTCTCCTCTCTTCCCCCCTCACCTCTCTCCCCGCACTCTTCTCTCCACTCTCCTCTCCCCCCCTCTCCTCTCTCCCCCCTCTCTCCTCTCCCCCCTCTCTCCTTTCCCCCCTCTCTCCTCTTCCCTCCTTTCCCCCCTCTCTCCTCTTCCCCCCTCTCTCCTTTCCCCCCTCTCTCCTCTTCCCCCCTCTCTCACCCCCTCTCCTCCCCCCTCTCCTCTCCCCTCCTCTCCTCTCCCCTCCTCTCCTCTCCCACCCTCTCCTCTCCCACCCTCTCCTCTCCCCCCTCTCCTCTACCCCCCTCATCTCTCTCCCCTCTTCTCTCCCTCCTTCCCCCTCCTCTCCCTCTCCCCCTGCTCCCCTCTCCTCTCTCACTCCCCTCCCCCCCCTCTTCTCTTCCCCCCTCTTCTCTTCCCCCCCTCTTCTCCTCTCCCCCCCACCCCTCTCTCTCTCCCCTCTTTTTCTCCCCCTCCTCCCCTCCATCCCCTCCCCACCGTCCCTCCCCTAAAACCCCCTCCCCTCCACACACCTCTACCCCCTTCCCTCCACCCTCCCTCACCCTCCCTGCTCCCCACCTCCCCCTTCCCATTCAGCACCCCCTCTCTCTCTCCCCTGCTCCCCTCCATCCCCTCCCCCACCCTCCCTCCCTCCCCTAAACCCCCTCCCCTCCACACCCCCTACCCTCTTCCCTCCACCCTCCCCCTTCCCTCCCCCTCCCTGCTCCCCACCCTCTCAGCACCCCCTCTCTCTCCCCCTCACTCTCTCCTCCCCCTCTCCAGATGTGACTGCAAGTTGGGGGCTATGCGTCAGTAGATAGGGTGGTTATGGAGTAAAAGGAGCAAATTAATAATATTAATATAATATCAAGGGCGGTAATTAGCGTGAGTGCGGAGGGGGGGGATAGTTAGTGTGTGTGACGCTGCATGCCGCCCCCCCCCCCCCACAACCACACGTTGGGGGTACAGACCCAACGGGTCTGCACTTGGTCTAGTACTAGATATTTTTTAATACTATCAGCATATTTGTCTTTCCCATCTCTCTCCAAGATCTATTGTTTATAGCTGATCATAAACGTAGTCTTCTTTTTTTTTTTAAATGTGAGCAATTGGTTTGCAAAAATAACACCAACACCATCTCCAGAAAAACCTCAGAATCTCTGCAAAACCAAACAAACCAATATCATTGTCTCTCCCAGGTCAACTTCCCGATCATTGATGCATTGGTTACCCTCAATTAGCTCCTGGACTCTTATGGCAATCAATTTATTCTAAGGTCCATCTCGAGAACAGATTACCAGGTGGATAGAGAGAAAGCTTCAACAAAGTGCTCAAATTCTCCTTGAAAATAAAACAATATCCTCACTGATTCTTGAGAACCTCCGGCTCAGGATTGGGCAACGTCAAGAAAGGGCAGTTGGGATGTTATTGTGAACTCCATGGTCAAACGTCAGGGCACAGGGAAGCTCTGTGTAAATCACTTTGCTTCTGCAGGTTACACAGAGCCTTACTGTGTAAATAGCAGAAGCACACCGCCCTCATAGATTACCCCATCTGTGGAAGAGATTGCACTTCCAATATTTGCTTCATTAACCATCATCTGAGAATCCACAAAACAAGACATCCCCCCCTCTTCCCCCAGTCATCGATTCCTGGCAAATGGTCTAAGAAAAGACACCAAGTGCTGGACTAATTCAGCGGGTCAAACCGCATCTCTGCAGAACATGTATAGGTGACATTTCATCTTAGATGCAAGATTACAACTCTGTTCTTGAGCAGAAAAATTTGAAAAGGTGGATGAGACCAAGAGAAGGGGTGTTTGCTGGGGAAGTGTTTACCACGAGAAGGGGTGTTTGGTGGGCGAGTATTTACTTTCTCTTAGCATGAAGTTTATAAACTGCAATAGCTCATTGGGATTTGTTTAAAGTCTGTGCGGTTCCGTATACATTTTAAGACCCTCCTCTATGTCTACAAAGTCCTCAATGGGCTTGCCCCCTCCTACATTAAAAGTCTTCTCACCCACCACTCCACCTCCAGGTCCCACAGATCGACCGACTTGGGGCTGCTGAATATCCCGCGGTCTAGGCATAAGCTTAGGGGCGACCGCGCCTTTGCGGTTGCAGCTCCTAGACTGTGGAACAGCATCTCCTTTCCCATCAGAACTGCCCCCTCCATCGACTCCTTTAAGTCAAGACTAAAATCTTATCTATACTCCCAAGCCTTTCCTGACGTCCACTGAGCGAGGGCTATATGTACTGTATATATTTATGTAGTTTGTTTGTTTATACTATTCTTATAACAAATGTAAAGCACTTTGGCCAACGAGAGTTGTTTTTTTAAATGTGCTATATAAATAAATGTGACTTGACTTGATTTTGCATTTAGGAGAAATTGAAGTGTAACTTGGACAAGAGTGAACAACTTGTTTTAAAATGGCAGTTTTGATGGAGTAAAACGTATCAAAACTGCCTCATAGCACCAAAGACTCAGGTTCAATCAGTTTGCAGATTCTTCCTGTTTCCCCCTGAGGGTTTCTTCCGTTTGCTTCGGTTTCCACCCACATCCCAAAGACCTGCAGGTTTATAGATTAATTGGCATCTGTACATTGCCCCCCAGTAAGAAAGGAGTGAATGGATTAATGGGGTAACATAGAGTATGCACAATGTTGGCATGGAATAAATGGGCCAAAGGGCCTGTTTCCCTGCTGTCTCTCTGAATTATACTAAATTAAAACAACTTGCCACATGAGCAAAAACAGAGCAATTTTAAACAGGGTGTAGGATTTAAGAAATATCCAAGTGGGACAGTTGGAGCTGATTTGGGAAATAGTTCCCAAAGTTAAGGCCTAGTTATCTTAAGGCTCTGTTGGAGCAAGGGATTTCAAGGCTACAAAAGGGGAATGTAGACTTATCAGGTGAATGTTGGAATTAATCATGGAAATAGAAAAGGTGAGATCATGAAAATGTTTGAACATATGCTTTAGATTTATTATTAGATACAGTGAAACGTTTGTTTTGCATGCTGCCCAAATCAGATCAGATAATACTGTGATCAGGCCAAACTCAAGTACAATGGGGTAGAGCAAAGGGTGCAGAATATAGGTCTTAGCATTGTAGCACAATAGTTAAACAGACAAAGTCCAATGTCAGCTATAAGAGGAGAATTGGCCAGTACCCTAGCTTATGGAAGGACCGTTCAGAAGCCTGTTAACAGAAAGGACGAAGCTGTTCCTGTGGCTGGTGGTACACACTTTCAAGCTTCTGTACCTTCTTTCCAACTGGAGCAAAGAGAAGATGCCCGGGGTAGGCAAAATTTTTGATTATTTTGGCTGCTTTCCCAAGGCAGCGTGAAATGTAGATGTAGTGAATGTGGGGACTCTTGTCTGTGTGATGGGCTGGGCAACATCCACGATTTCATGTGGTCTTGGGCAACCCAACCAAGTCGCGATGCAATCCAACAGCGTGTCTGTGGATGTTGGATGAGAATACTGGAGTTTTAACAATGACAATGTGTATTTTTCTTGGGGCGCTCTACACCCCCTGATGTAAGTGCACTCAGAAGTCAGCAATACATTGTTTTGAATGTCGTATGTTCTCAGATCAGCTTCGCATGCAAGTGACAGTACTTTTATTGTATTTCCAAACAGGGAAAGAAAGAATGAGTGAATTTGAATTTAAGCATACAGATAACGTCATTTAATCCACGTGCCATTATAATAATTCATTATGATAGAAGAGTAGCCATGGGGTACAGATGGGGAAGCTTTAACTGTAAGACATTAAAATTAAAGTTTAGAGAGGGTTACATAAGAGTGTATAGATGCTGGGGTTTTGAGTAAAAAAAAAACTGCTGCAGGAACTCAATGGGTTAGGCAGCATCTGTGGAGGGAAATGGGCAGACAACATTTTGGGTCGGGCTCCAAAATAAATTTTACAATGCAGTGTTTGTAACTACAGTACATATGGTGATATGACAATATGATACGATATGGACAATGATACATTTCAGATACAAAAAACAGAAAGTGCTGGAGTAACTCTGCATGTCAGGCAGGATCTCTGGAAAACATGGAGAGGCGATGCTTTGGGTTGTGAACCTTCTTCAGTGATTGTAGTCAGGGGAGAAAGGTGGAAGAGAGGTGGAGGGGGCAAAAGCCAAGCAATAGGTGGATACAGGTGGGGTGAGGTGTGGGGGGGGGGGGGGGGGGGGGGGCGGGGGTGATTGGCAGACATTTGGACAAAGGACCAAGATGAGAAAACATAATGTCTGAGTTAAGGAGAACAGAAGGGGTGTGAAATGTAAATCAAGAGGAAGGATTACAGGTGGAAGGGAAGGCGGTGAAGGGGAAAGGGAGAAATGGGTGGGTGCATCCAGGTAGGGCACTGGGAAGAGAGGGAGATAAAATGGGAGAAAGGAAGGGGAGGGGGAGAGAGTTGTTCACATAAAACTGGAGAATTCAACTTTCCACTGGGTTGTGAGCTACCAAAACAGAATGTGAGGTGCTGCTCCACCAGTTTGTGCGTGACCTCACTGTGGCAATGGAGGATGCCCAGGACAGAAAGGTTGGTATGGGAATGGGAAGGGGAGTTAAAATGGTTAGCAACCGGGAATTCCGTAGGCCTTGGCAGACCGAGTGTAAATGTTTGACGAAATGTTTGCCGTCTACGCTCTGTCTCACCAATATAACAGAGGCCACATCGGGAGCACCGAATGCAGTTGATGAGGTGCTCCCGATGTTGTCCTACTTCCTTGATCCATAGTCCCTGTGAATTCAGCTCCTCACTGGGGACATGTGATGCACATGAATCTTCTCACCTTACTGTTACCGCTTAATCACGATTTTTTTTTAAATGCACGGCATTGAAAAGTAAACGTGTCTGCTCGTTAAATTAGTCAAAAATAAGCTATTAAGATAACCCATCTGAAGTGTTATTCAAGTGGAAGTTAACAATAAAAGAGACCCTTTTACATACAGATTTAATATTTTTCTTGGCAATCAGGCCACAGTCGATTTTACTATCCTTAGGTATGATGCCAGCTTTTTGTAGTTCTTCTAAAAACAACTCAAATCGTGGAATAAGATTCTGTTTAGATTGACGTTGAGCCATGCCGTTCATATTCCTGGGTGCCTTTCCAGTAAAACCTAACCAAAAAACACATCGGGAAAAAACCCCATTAAAAGTGGACTTTCATTGTGAATAAAATAAATAGATCTCAGTTCAAATTGCTTAATTGTAAAGTCTGCATTATACAACAAATAAATAGTGCAATTTACATTCCCAATTTATTAGCTATTATGCAAGTATACAGAAAGGTAATATTTAATACACCACATGTATAATATCTTTCTATATAAAGTGCATACAGCAATATTGTAAAACACTATATACTTAATAGTTAGCCATCTGCCAGTTAATAAGATATTCTGCCTGTTTAAATGTTACTCTAGTAACATGGAAACCTGCCATTACAATTGATTGTTCATAAAAGGCTGCTATTTACGTTATTAAAATGGATGGCGAAGGCCAAATTAAAATTGTATTTGATAATGTTTTCATTTGAGTTAGGCTTAACATATTCCACACAAATATTTGAGTAATGAAAGGGTTAAGTCCATTCAATTATAGAAAAGTTAATGATGCATATATGTACTACAATCAAATATCATTTTTTAACGAATTTGAACTTACTTTCTAACAATTTTTTCAAATGATTGTCTGTGAACAGCTCTATAAATATATTGTTGAGCTGACGACTCAGTGAAGAACATCGTGCATTTGCCCAGGCTGTGTAACATGTTATTCTTGTTCGCAGAGGCATTTAATCAAATTTAAATCAAATTATTTGCGAGCGACATCTGCAAGTAAAGCAACAACAAAAAAAATCCTCGTAAAGGAATATGATAAAAAGTGATCATCTCACTTCGTAAGTAACCAAACTGTTTCCCATACAAAACAAAGATAATGTTAACGCTGCAAACACAAAATTAAATCAGAAAATGTTGGGAATGCTCAGCACCTCAAGCAGCAATTGTGATAAGAAATAGAGTTAATGCTGCAGTATTAACCTTCCACCTTAACTAATTGTTTTAATCACTCGGGATTGATAACTCAATCCAATTACAATACTAAATGCTTGCATTTAAACTAGCACCAAGGTGAGGATAGCAATGGACCAGTCATTCCTCTTAATAACAACAATCATTTATAATTTGCAAGACTCTTGTGTTTAAAATCAAATACAAGCTACCCTGAATGTCTAAGCTTTTATAAACCAAGGAAACTGGACTCATGGATTACAATACAAAGGTTGGGATCAAGGAAAGAGCGTTCACGTCGCGGCCCTGTTTTCACCATCTTTGCACCACCACGCACAAGAAGCACAAGAAAGACACCATTGTATGCAGATGCCGAGAAGTGTATTCAGCTCTGGCTGAACAACTTCTAATCTTGTGTGTGGACTCGATAAGAAGAAGAATACAAAGGTTGACCACCTTAACCTCAATGTTTAGTTAGAGAAAACCATATCCAATTGTTGTGTCATATAAAGTCTAAGAATGAACTGCAGATGCTGGTTGTGTCATATAAACCTCACTTTGTGCAAACTATAATCTGTGCAAATGATTTATAGTAAAGCAAGGATGTCTCTTACGGGTGTGAGAGGTTATGGTTAGAAGGCAGGAGAATGGGACTGAGAGGGAAAGATAGATCAGCCTTGATTGAATGGCGGCATAGACTTGATGGGCCGAATGGCCTAATTCTCCCCCCTACAACATGAACCTATGGTGCAAATGGATATTCCCCAATTCATACATTGTTTATACATCCAGTCTAAAAGACTAAAAGTCAACCTATCTTAAACTTTGCTCCTTAATAGACAAATGGCGCATTTAAAATCATTATTGTACGTTAACATCCTTATGTCAAATATTGATTAAAGATTTAAATTTGCAAATCAAATTAAAAAATGTACCCAAAGCCTGTAGGAAGCACTAAACAATGTTAAACTTCTGTTCTAAGTTTCCTTACTCAAGATACCCAAGTAGTACCTACTGAATGGGAAAGGCATTGATCCCTTGAACACACATGAACCATATTAGAGCCCAAATCCTTCCGTCTGTCCTGTTTTCCCTTCTATTGTATGCTGCTGAGCTTCAAGCCTTTTACAATTACATTAGATGCAAAAAAAGTACTGTAGTGTGATATGACTTGAGATACAGCACAGAAACAGACCGAGTCTGCGCCGACCAGCGATCACCCAGCATACTATCCTGGGGACAATTTTTACAACTTACTGAAGCCAATGAACCTACAAATCTCTACATCGTTGGATTGCACATTGGTACATAATCTACTGAATAAGAACTATATATTTTTTGCACACAGATTTAGTTACAGTGTGTGTGATTTAATGGTATCTTTAGTTAACATACTTTTAGCATAATTGTGAGCAATTTTGGGCACAATATCTGAGGAAGGATGCTCTGGCTCTGGAGAGGGTCGAGAGGAGGTTTACAAGAATGATCCCAGAATTGAGTAGGTTATCCTATGATGAGCAATACTCGGAGGGGTTTAGAAGAATGAGGGAGTATCACATTGAAACATACAGAATAGTGAAAGGCTTGGATAGAGTGGATGTGGGGAGGATTTTTCCACTAGTGGAAGAGTCCAGGACTAGAGGTCATAGCCTCAGAATTAAAGGACGTTCTTTTAGGAAGGAGATGAGAAATGTTTTTAGTTAGAGGGTGGTGAATCTGTGGAATTCTTTGCCACAGAAGGCTGTGGAGGCCAAGTCAATGGATATTCTTAACGCAGAGATAGATAGATTCTTGATTAGTACAGGTGTCAGAGATTACGGGGAGAAGGCAGTAGAATGGGGTTAGGAGGGAGAGATAGATCAGCCATGATTGATTGGCGGAGAAGACTTGATGAGCCGAATGGCCTAATTCTACTATTCCTTATGACCCCTCTAATTATATTATTCTTGGAATGCTTATAAATTTAAGTTCATTTTTATTTCATTTACTAGGACCATTGTAATACCTGATTGCATGGAAATACATGCAACATCATGATTGCCAGTATAATACCTGAGAAAGGCATGGTATAGCAGCTGGTATTATAATTAAAAACAAGGCAAACTATTGAATAATTATTTAATGCCAGTCTTCATCGTATGTGAAGAAGACAATACATCGGACATTCTAGGGAAATTAAAGATAAATCTATGATTGAAACCATGAAAACAGCATAAAAATAAGAATGGCACTAAAGACTTATGAGTCCTCATGGCCTGAAGATTTTCAACCAACAATTTTTAACGGAAGTCGATAAAGAAATTACAGATTCTACCACCACAATTTTTACAAGATCTGTTCCTTTAGATTGTAAAACTGCAAATGTAACTCCATTACTGAAGAAAATTGTAGGAAGAAAACCAGGGAACTGTAAGCTTGTTGTCTAACTTCCTTCATAAGTAAGCTGTTGAATTTTATGATTGAGAACATTTTGAACCGATTAAGAAGAACTTTGGAAACTGCAAATCAGAAGTAAAAACAGAAATCAGGAGAGATACTCATCAATGCTTCTGGATTGAAGAACATTTCAGGCTGATGAAAAGTTGATCAGAATTTGGAAAAGTTAGAAATCAAACATGTTTTAAGTTGTGGAGAAGGTGGGTGGTAGTGGAGCTAAATAAGGCAACACCTGTGAAAGGGTGGATACCACAATGGATTAAATGACACTAATGGTGCAATCTTCTTAATTGCAGCCAATGCCTGGAGGAGATCTGAGTAAAGGAAATTAATGTGAACAAAGTAAATTGCTGGAAAGATTGCAAGAATATACGAAGGATAAATCGGGTTCAGCACAAGTAAACAAATGTAAGTAAGCCATTAAAAAGATGAAGGGAATTTTGTTTACAGTATGTCTTCATAAAGACTGGCAAAATGATTTCCATAATAAACTTCTACATTACAGATCGTTAGCTAGAATTGAAGCTCATAGAATTTAAGGCAAAATATTGGCCAGGTTGAGAACCTAATTCTTCCTAGGTAGTCCGTCACGATCGAAGATAAATTGCATCCACCCTGGTTTGCACACTGCTCCAAACTGGAGGACGAGACAGATGTTCGGCAGCTGTGGCAGGGTCTGAATGCAATCACCTCCTACAAGGCAAAACCAGGAGGCAGCTCGAATGCCGGTGTAACATCACTCCCTGACGAGCTCAATGCGTTTTACGCACGCTTTGACAGGAAGAATACTGATGTGCCTTCCCGATCCCCCATTCGCTGTGATGGCATTTCAGTCTCAGTCACAGAGGCCGATGTCAGGAAATCCTTCAGAGGGGTGAACCCCCGAAAAGCACCTGGACCTGATGGTATACCCGGCCGTGTTCTAAAAACCTGTGCGGACCAACTGGCGGCAGTTTTTACGGACATTTTCAACCTCTCACTTCTGAGGTCTGAGGTCCCCACCTGCTTTAAAAGGGCATCAATTATACCGGTGCCCAAGAAGAGTAAGGTGACGTGCCTCAATGACTATCGACCAGTGGCACTAACGCCGGTGGTGATGAAGTGCTTTGAGAGGTTGATCATGGAGCAAATCAACTCCTACATCGACAAAAACCTGGACCCACTGCAGTTCGCATACCGCCACAACAGATCAACGGTGGATGCGATCTCGCTGGCCCTCCACTCCGCACTGGACCACTTGGACAACAAAAACTCATATGTCAGGCTGTTATTCATTGATTACAGCTCGGCATTTAACACAATCATCCCCTCCAAACTGGTTACCAAACTCGCAGAACTGGGTCTCTGCGCATCCCTCTGCAACTGGATCCTCGACTTCCTCGTCCACAGACCACAGTCTGTTAGTATTGGTGGAAATGTGTCGGCCTCAATAACAATCAGCACGGGAGCACCTCAAGGCTGTGTGCTCAGCCCCCTGCTGTACTCACTCTATACCCATGACTGCGTAGCGAACCACAGTGCGAACTCCATCATCAAGTTCGCTGATGACACCACTATTGTGGGGCGTATCACTGATGGGGATGAGTCAGAGTACAGAAGAGAGATCGAGCAACTGTCCATATGGTGCCAGCGCAATAACCTGGCCCTGAACACCAGCAAAACCAAGGAACTGATTGTGGACTTTGGAAGGAGTAGGAGGGGGACCCACAGCCCCATTTATATCAACGGGTCGATGGTTGAAAGGGTCAAGAACTTCAAATTCCTGGGCGTGCACATCTCTGAAGATCTTTCCTGGTCCGAGAACACGAACGCAATTATCAAAAAAGCTCATCAGCGCCTCTACTTCCTGAGAAGATTACGGAGAGTCGGATTGTCAAGGAAGACTCTCTCTAACTTCTACAGGTGCACAGTCGAGAGCATACTGACCGGTTGCATCATGGCTTGGTTCGGAAATTTGAGCGCCCTGGAGAGGAAAAGATTACAAAAAGTAGTAAACACTGCCCAGTCCATCATCGGCTCTGACCTTCCTTCCATCGAGGGGATTTATCGCAGTCGCTGCCTCAAAAAGGCTGGCAGTATCATCAAAGACCCACACCATCCTGGCCACACACTGATCTCCCTGCTACCTTCAGGTAGAAGGTACAGGAGCCTGAAGACTGCAACAACCAGGTTCAGGAACAGCTACTTCCCCTCAGCCATCAGGTTATTAAACCTGGCTCGGACAAAACTCTGATTATTAGCAACCACTTTCTGTTATTTGCACTACCAGTTTATTTATTCATGTGTGTATATATTTATATCATGGTATATGGACACATTTATCTGTTTTGTAGTAAATGCCTACTATTTTCTGTGTGCTTAAGCAAAGTAAGAATTTCATTGTCCTATACAGGGACACATGACAATAAACTCACTTGAACTTGAACTTGGTGATTTCTGAGATGGCTAATGAGGGCAATGCAGGAACTGCGATTCTCCTAAAGGGGCAGGGGTGGCTATGGGGGCAGGCAGGCAGGTGAGTAGTTTGTGAGAAGGTATATTCCTCTGGCACCTTATGTGTGTTCACCAAGGTTTGCAAAACCATCCCACATGCTCCTTCTCTACTTTCAGTCATATTTCAGGGTTTCCAGAAGTAGCTGGAGTTGTACTTCTTCAAGGAAACTTTGAGCAGATCTTTGAATCATTTGCTCTGTCCAACCGTAGTCTCCTCGCAAGAAATTGCTCGGAAAAATGTGTCAGTTTCACGAGTCTTGTGTCAGTCATGCGAACAATGTGTTCCGCCCACTATAGCAAATTGAATGCAACCGGGGCCTTAGTGCTGGAATGCTGGCCTGTGAAGGAGCACTGACTTCACTTATCTTTCCAGTGAAATCAGTACATTTTTTCAGAGATAGTGTTAATGATATATCTCCAGTACCTTAAAGCGCCTTCTATAAATAATATAGGTCTACGAAGCTCATGAGATGACAACGATCATACTGCCCACTTGATCAGGAGTTTTTTGTCAAGTCTTGATCTTCAAATATTATTTTTCTCGACTAACTAAGTGTTGTCCTCGCACACTGAAGCGGTGATCTATTTGCAACTCCAGTTCAATAGTTAAAGAAAAGTGAAAACTACCATGGGGTCACCAGTATTCCATGTATCCATCCTTCCTTCAACTTCTCTGTTAGTGTAAGTTAACTTGTTTGCTTTCTTCTCTAGTTCTGATGAAAATTGAGTCAGGAAGGCTGCAACATGTCCAGGTGGAAGATGAAGCATTGTTTCTCAAGCATGTTTCGGGCCTCGTAACAGTGTTGAGGCCGCAGACATTGTGAGGTGGATGGGGTTTGGGGAATAAAAATAGCAGGCAACTGTAAGCTCTGAATCATTCCTGTGGACTTATCACAGATGCTTCACAAAGCAATAAACCAAACTATGTTTGGTTTCTCCCGTGTCGAAAATGTCAGTACTACCAAATGCAGTATACTAGATTGAAGAAAGTAAATCACTGCTTCACATAGAAAAACTGATATATTTAAAACAACAATGTTTAATTCCTATCCGAATTAGAAAATAGTTGAAGTCCAAAACCTGGGGAAGTATTTGTAAGGCATTTGTCATTAAATCATTTACTCTGTTTCTGTTTCCGCAAATGCTGCTTGATCTGCTGAGTGCTTCAGTATTTTCTGTCTTTATTCAGATTTATGACATCTATGGTTTGTTTTTATTTTCACATTAATGCTCTACTTGAGGTTAAACTGACTTTCAGATGCTCCACAATGTATTTTTTGGATTTTTATGAAAACAATGTTTGGCCCCACGATCCAATTTCACTCCAGGTTAAGCTAACTTTCACATGCTCAGCAGTGTATTTGTTTGATTTTTCCGAAAAAAATGAAATCTTGGATCTACTAGCCAATTTCACTAAGATTTCCTTGTTCCTCTGCGTTTCAAATTGTTTGTTGAATCAGCATGTTAACTTTCTACGGTCCAAGTGAAACACTCAATATTACTAACATTCCCCAGCTTTGCACTTATCTGCTTTCCAACCAAAAAACTTCATATTGCTCAACATTCCATTCCATCATTCAGCTTCACTTTGCCCTTTTTCAGCCTCTTTGTCTTAGTCTCATAGCTCATTTTTTCTCCTGGTTTTACTTCATTGGCAATAATTCATTGCATTCAGTCCCCGAGTCAAACTTATTAATATACATTGCAAGCAGTTAGTGTCCAATCACTAATCTTTGCTGCGCCACCCAAACTTGATCCCTTTTTTCCTGTATTTGTTGCTGTATTTCCTGTCAACTAACCAATCTTCCATATCTTTCAATATATATGGCATATGGCATGCAAGTGTCTCATGTTCTAACATCCTGAAGCCTAACCATCATATACAAAGCAGAAGTCAGGAGCTTGATGAATTACTCTTCACTTGAACATGTGAGAAAAAACAGATATTACGTTTAAAATAAAAACAGAAAATGCTGCTGCACACTCAGCTGGTCCGGGGGCATCTGTGAAAACTGTAAAGCAAACCATGTTTCAGGCCAGTGACAGGATTGAGAAAGAGAGAAAATAGATTTAAGTTGCAGAGATGGTGAAAGAGGGATAGATGGAGAAACTGGGAATACCTGGGTCTGAAGAAGGGTCTTGACCCCGAAACATCACCCATTCCTTCTCTCCAGAGATGCTATCTGTCCTGCTGTCTTACTCCAGCTTTTTGTGTCTATTTTCAGTTTAAACCAGCATCTGCAGTTCCTTCTTACACATACCTGGGTGACATTGGGCTAGCCTAATAACCATATGTTGGATCAGATAGGAAGATAAAAGATTGTAATCCCACTGTGTAAATGAATTAAAATGGACTGAATGACACTTGGAGGGAATAGCAATTGTCAGCAATGTCTTTTTTTTTTGCATGGTCTTTTTCCTTTTCTCTGTGCTGTGTAATTTATGTATAATTTATGTTTTGTATATTGTCGGAGTCTATGTGACTGCGATGTTACTACAAGCAGGATTTTATTGTACCTGTACTTACTGTACACATGTACATACAACAGTAAACTCGGCCTGACTTGATATGCAAATTATATGTACAATTTGAGAGCTGGTGTAATTCATTGCTGATCCATGGGGAGGTGGTAGAAGACTGCGCCATCGACCTCTTTATGAACTGCTTTCCATTCTAACTCTCACGCAGAGAAAGCTCTCATGAAAGTAATTCGCATTAAACACAATATTCGCCTCAATAACCATCTAAGATAACTGTTACCGTTCCTGTCGCACTCGTACGTTCTCAAGAGCGAACACTCGACTCGGAGCTCTGCGAAGATCGGGAATTCGTCGGAGCTTTCCGAAAAAAAACATTGTTGGTCTCCAGGCAACAGTGAATGTAGAGTTCTGCCCCTCCCGTTAGCCCACGTCTCTGTGATTTAGCGTCAGTGATGTGGCTCTAGGCTTGTTTGCAGTTTCCATGACAAGTGTCCGCTCTGGTATTCTCTCCCACCTTCTTTCTTCTCTCATCGTTTGTTCCTTGCAACGTTTTGAGCTGCTGAGCGTCCATATCTTGTTGGCATCTTCTCGACTAAATATTTTAAAAAATCAAAATACTTAAATATGTTTCAAATAATTAAACACATGCAGCATTCTAACTGCATTTGGGGAAAACAAAAAGACAATGAAATGCACACTACATTGCAGAATACTGGAAAGATTTTGCCTGATAAGTTTCTTCCCTGCTGTTATCAGGCAACTTTACTATCCTATCAACAACCAGAGAGTGGTCCTGAGCAAAGATACTAGAGGAACTTTGGTCCTGAGCTACTATACCTCATTGGAGACCCTCAGACTCTAATCAGACTTTAGCTTGCACCAAATATTATTCCTTTTATCATGTATCTGTACACGGTGGATTGCTCGATTGTAATCATGTATAGTCTTTCCGCTGCCTGGTTAGCACAGAACAAAAGTTTTCCACTGCACCTTGGTGCATGTGGCAATAAACTAAACTGTGGACAGAGAGAGGGATCTTGTAGTAGGTCCACACATGCCTGAAAATGCTGGAACAAGTTAAGGGTAGATAAGGTGGATAAGATAATTGGTCAGGGAGGTTTTGCACAAAATGTTACAAATCTATTAGATTCTGGTCATCGCATTGGGAACAGAATGGAGGTGGCAGAGGAGGATTGCAAAAAAATACAGTTGAAATTTAGTTGTAGGAGAAAAACTGGCTGGACAGGATTTTTATTTTCATTGGAGCATAAGAAGCTGAGGGGTATTTGAATTGAAGTGGTTAAAAAGATGAGGACCAGAATGGACAAATAAAAGGATTCATTTTCCTTGGCAGCGATCAGTAACCGGAAGGAACTATTTTCTTTAGCAGATATCATTAAAAGAGGGAACATATTTAAGGAAATTAATAGAGAGATTAGAGCGAATCAGAGGGGTAATTTTTACTCAATGTTTATTCAATTTTACTGATATGAACAAGTGTGATTCCACATAGGTCTTATATCCTTCGGGTTCATTAAAGTTTTCTCACTTATTTCCACAAAGGATTAGAAGGTATTAGCAGTTTAAACCCAGTGGTAGAGTTCTGGAACTCACTGCCTGAAAGAGACGGATAACATAATTACATTTAAGGAATATATTTGGGAGAACATTTGAGGTGTCATAACCAACAAAACTAGTGCTAGGATATGCAATTAGTATGTGAAAATAAAAACAGAAATTGCAGATGCTGGATATCTAAAATAATACAGAAAATGTGATACTCCGCAGGTCAGGCCACATCTGTGGGAAGAGAACAAACTGCTTTGTTTCACTTCCCAAGATGTGACCAGATCTGTTGAGTTTGTCCAGCGTTTTCTGTTTTTATTACGTGCAATTACAGAGAAAGCCTTGCTTTTTTGGACTGCATGGACACAATGACCTCCTTTTGTGAACAATAGTTCTATAACTCTTATGGTAGAGACAATTTATGAAGAATAAAGACAACATGGAATGTGATAATAATAATGGACGGGATTTATATAGCGCCTTTCTAATACTCAAGGCGCTTTACATCGCATTATTCATTCACTCCTCAGTCACACTCGGTGGTGGTAAGCTACTTCTGTAGCCACAGCTGCCCTGGGGCAGACTGACGGATGCGTGGCTGCCATTCTGCGCCTACGGCCCCTCCGACCACCACCAATCACTCACACACATTCACACACAGGCAAAGGTGGGTGAAGTGTCTTGCCCAAGGACACAACGACAGTATGCACTCCAAGCGGGATTCGAACCGGCTACCTTCCGGTTGCCAGCCGAACACTTAGCCCATTGCGTCATCTGTCGTCCCATGGGATAACATTTTGACCCATCAAAGACTTATCTTACAATCATCACATTACAACAAATTATTAATTGCCTTCAATTTGCAGATTTTTAAAGCATCGATTTTAAGTGTTACTAGACCAAGTGCAGACCCGTTGGGGGGGTGAAAAGAGGGGAGGGAGGGGAGAGGAGGATGAGGAAACGGGATAGATTTGGGAGGGAAAGGAGAGCGGGGTAGGGGGTGAGAGATGGGGAGAGAGATGTGGGGGAGGGGGGATGGGGAAGATGGGGAGGAGGGAGGGAGGGGGAGAGGGGTGGGGGAGAGAGGGGAAAGAGTGGGGAGGGAGAGTGGAGGGGAAGGGGGAGAGAAGTGGAAGAGTGGGGAGGGAGGAGGAGAGGGGTAGGGGGAGTGATGGAAGAGGGACAGAGGGATAGGGGGAAGGGGGTGGTGGGGGAGAGGGAAGGGGGTGGGGTGGAGAGGGAAGGGTGGTGGGGGAGAGAGGAATTGGAGAGGGAGAGGGGTGAGGAGAGGGAGAGGTGGAGGAGAGAAGGGGGAGAGAAGTGGAAGAGTGGGGAGGGAGGGAGGGAGGGGTAGAGGGGTAGCGGGAGTGGAGGAAGAGAGACGGGGGAGTGGTGGAAGAGGGACAGGGGAAGGGGTGGGGGAGAGAGGGGAAGAGAGAGGGGTGGGGTGGGAGAGGGAGAGGGGTGAGGAGAGGGAAACATAGAAATTAAGTGCAGGAGTAGGCCATTCGGCCCTTTGAGCCTGCACCACCATTCAATATGATCATGGATGATCATCCAACTCAGTATCCTGTACCTGCCTTCTCTCCATACCCCCTGATCCCTTTAGCCACAAGGGCCACATCTAACTCCCTCTTAAATATAGCCAATGAACTGGCCTCAACTACCTTCTGTGGCAGAGAGTTCCAGAGACTCACCACTATCTGTGTGAAAAATGTTTTCCTCATCTCAGTACTAAAGGATTTCCCCTTTATCCTTAAACTGTGAGCCGCTTGTCCTGGACTTCCCCAACATCGGGAACAATCTTCGTGCATCAGACAAATGCAATTCAGGACTTTTCTCTTCACAAGCAAAGTCAGAATGACGGTTAGTGAAGAATTCGAACAATCGCAATTCACACACAGGCAAATACACAAACAGTCACACACACTGTGGACCTGCCCCCACAAAAAATATTTTGTGTGGAAGGGGAGGACGAGGGTGGAGAGGGAGAGGGGGGGGGGGGGGAGGGGGGGGGGGGGGGGGAGGAGAGGATGGGGGAGAGAGGTGAAGGGGGGGGGGGTGGAGGGGTTGGAGCGGGCGTGCATGAGTCGAGAGAAGAGAGAAGGGCAGAGAGAGAGAGAGAGAGAGGCTGGTACAACAACAAAAAACCTGGATAAACTCAGCGGGTGCAGCAGCATCTATGGACCGAAGGAAAAGGGCAACGTTTTTGGCCGAAACCACTTCTTCCGGGTTTCGCTCCATAGATGCTGCCGCACCCGCTGAGTTTATCCAGGTTTTTTTATGTCTACCTTCGATTTTCCAGCATCTGTAGTTCCTTCGTAAAGACAGAGACTGTGCACGGTAAGGGAATGAGGAGGGAGAGGGCGAAGAGTGTGGAGGGAGGGGGAGAGTGGGATGGGAGGGGGAGAGGGGTGGGGGGAGAGAGGGGAAAGAGTGTGGGGGGGGGAGGGGGGGGGGTCTAAGCTATAACAGTAAATTAAACATTGTAACTAATGCCAGCATGTTGTAGAGTAATCCCTGCTGATGTGCTGGAACACAAAGAAGGACCCCATGAATCAACTAACTCACTTCAGCAGGGACTTTGCTTTCTTGCACTTTAATCGACCTCGCAGCACTTTCTTCAGCTTTTTTTATGCTTTTCCCACTAAATACAATGAACCTGCTGCAAGTTTCCACTACATTTATTCCACAGATCAACACATCGGAATCTCCAGTAAAACAGGCATCTGTGAAGCTCCCTCAGCCATTTTGTGTGCTAGCCTGAAACAAAGCGTGTGATTGACCAACTGGCAGACTGAATGTTAAACGTGCTTTGATTGGACTAAAAAATTCCCGACATTTTTCCCATTTTCCCGAGTTTCAGTGGTGATTTTTATAAATATTTTTACACAATATGTGAAAATTTCATGTAGTTTGGTGACTTGAGTCACGAAACTGCAGAATAAAGCTCCTCGGCCTACAGCCTATTCTCTGTACTCCCTCTATGTCAACAATGTCTTTGAGCATTGGGCATTGTGACATCACACGATGGAACGTTCACCATGGGCTGGGCCTCCTGCAAAGGCATATGTAAATGGATCCATTCCGATTGGACATATGTGAGCATTGGGCATTGTGACATCACACAATGGAACGTTCACCAGTGAGAAACCAGTTAATTTTGAAATATTGGGGGGGGGGGGGGGGGGGGGGGGGGGGGAAGGATTTGATTAAAAACGTGTACTTAAACACGACGAAATGTAATGAGGAGCGGATACTTAGAAAGAAAAGTGAAATCTCTACTGAAATGGAAAAGATGTCGGCGATTCTGTGTCTGGTTTCGGAGTTGCAGGGAATCAAAGGAAGAAAGGCAGTCGACAGCCGTCCATGTAAATGGATCCATTCCGATTATACATCTGCGAGTATTGGGCATTTTGACATCACACGATGGAACGAATCAAAAGGAAGAAAGGCAGCCGGACGGCAGCCGGACGGATGGGACGAGAGTTTTATATATTAACTAGACCAAGTGCAGACCCGTTGGGCCTGTTTCCCCAACGGCGTTTGCGGGGGGGGGTTGAGAAGAGGGGAGAGGAGGATGAGGAAATGGGATAGATTTGGGAAGGAAAGGAGAGCAGGGTAGGGGGTGAGAGAGATGTGGGGGAGGGGGGGATGGGGAGGGAGGGGAGGAGGGAGGGGAGGAGGGAGGGAGGGGGGTAGAGAGGGGAAAGAGTGGGGAGGGAGAGTGGAGAGGAAGGGGGAGAGATGTGGAAGAGTGGGGAGGGAGGAGGAGAGGGGTAGGGGGAGTGATGGAAGAGGGATAGGGGGAAGGGGCGGGGGGAGAGAGGGAAGGGGGAGGGGTAGAGAGGGAAGGGGGTGGGGTAGAGAGGGAAGGGGGTGGCGGAGAGAGGGAAGGGAGAGGGAGAGGGGGAGGAGAGAAGGGGGAGAGAAGTGGAAGAGTGGGGAGGGAGAGAGGGGTAGCGGGAGTGGTGGAAGAGGGACGGGGGAGTGGTGGAAGAGGGACAGAGGGGTAGGGGAAGGGGTGGGGGAGAGAGGGGAAGGGAGGGGAAGAGAGAGGGGTGGGGGAGGGAGAGGGGTGGGGTAAGGGGATAGAAGTGGAAGAGTGGGGAGGGAGGGTTAGGGGGAGTGGTGGAAGAGGGACAGAGGGGTAGGAGAAGGGGGTGGTTGTAGAGAGGGAAGGGGGGTGGGGGAGAGAGGGATGGGTGGGAGAGGGAGAGGGGTGATGAGAGGGAAACATAGAAATTAAGTGCAGGAGTAAGCCATTCGGCCCTTCGAGCCTGCACCACCATTCAATATGATTATGGCTGATCATCCAACTCAGTATCCTGTACCTGCCTTATCTTCATACCCCCTGATCCCTTTAGCCACAAGGGCCACATCTAACTCCCTCTTAAATATAGCCAATGAACTGGCCTCAGCTACCTTCTGTGCCAGTGAATTCCAGAGATTCACCACTCTCTGTGTGAATTTTTTTTTTCTCATCTCGGTCTTAAACGATTTCCCCCTTATCCTTAAACTGTGACCCCTTGTTCTGGACTTCCCCAACATCTGGAACAATCTTCCTGCATCTAGTCTGTCCAACCCCTTAAGAATTTTGTAAGTTTCTATAAGATACCCCATCAATCTTCTAAAATCTGGCGAGTACAAGCCGAGTCTATCCAGTCTTTCTTCATATGAAAGTACTGACATCCCAGGAATCAGTCTGATGAACCTTCTCTGTACTCCCTCTATGGCATCAATGTCTTTGAGCATTGGGCATTGTGACATCACACGATGGAACGTTCACCAGGGGCTGGGGCTGGGGCTGGTGCTGCCTCTATGGGTTAGAAGCCAGTTTATTTTTGAAATATTGGGGGGGGGGGGGGGGGGGGGGGGGGTGGTAGAAGGATTTGATTAAAAATGTGTACTTAAACACGACGAAATGTAATGAGGAGCGGATACTTGGAAAGAAAAGTGAAATCTCTACCGAAATGGAAAATATGTCGGCGATTCTGTGTCTGGTTTCGGAGTTGCAGGGAATCAAAGGAAGAAAGGCGGCCGGCATCCGTCCATGTAAATGGATCCATTCCAATTGGACTTCTGGACTTCCCCAACATCTGGAACAATCTTCCTGCATCTAGCCTGTCCAACCCCTTAAGAATTTTGTACGTTTCTATAAGATACCCCCTCAATCTTCTAAAATCTAGCGAGTACAAGCCGAGTCTATCCAGTCTTTATTCATATGAAAGTCCTGACATCCCAGGAATCAGTCTGGTGAACCTTCTCTGTACTCCATCTATGTCAACAATGTCTTTGAGCATTGGGCATTGTGACATCACACGATGGAACGTTCACCAGGGGCTGGGGCTCCTGCAAAGGCATATGTAAATGGATCCATTCCGATTGGACATATGTGAACATCGGGCATTGTGACATCACACAATGGAACGTTCACCAGGGGCTGGGGCTGGCGCTGCTTCTATGGGTGAGAAACCAGTTTATTTTTGAAATATTGGGGTGGGGGGGGGGGGGGGGGGGGGGAGGATTTGATTAAAAACGTGTTCTTAAACACGACGAAATGTAATGAGGAGCGGATACTTAGAAAGAAAAGAGAAATCTCTACTGAAATGGAAAAGATGTCGGCGATTCTTCGTCTGGTTTCGGAGTTGCAGTGAATCAAAGGAAGAAATGCAGCCGGAAGCCGTCCATGTAAATGGTTCCATTCCGATTGGACATCTGCGAGCATTGGGCATTGTGATTGGACATCTGCGAGCATTGGGCATTGTGACATCACACGATGGGAACGAATCAAAAGGCAGAAAGGCAGCCGGATGGACGGCAGGCGACAGGCAGACTTTTATATATTAGATAGAAGATAGATAGATAGATAGATACAGTGTCATTGTTATTCAATGTTTATTCAACTTTACTAATAGGAACAGCTGCGACTCCACATACAGCTTGCTGTTCTCTCAGGGCAGAGCAATTTTCCCATTGATTTCTAAATTGTACATCTATGTTACTTCAGTGGGCATATCATATATACAATCTACTATCTGATAGGACTAAATGACGTGAAATTAATATTCTATGAATAGGAGACATGGAATTTCCGGTTTACTTAACCATGAATTAAAGTTCATTTCACATCCAACCAAAGGAGTGGTATTTACAAAAGTGCTTCACATTTCTTCATGACATATGAAGTTGCTTGGAAACAGCTGAATAATATTTGCTTCGAACAGTTTTACTGTCAGTCATATCAGGCAGCTGTACAAACCACGATTGATAAAGTAGTACAGACAAGTGGCCATTACACTTTTATGGAAATAAATATTGGACATCCTTTTTCATCTTTGAATGATGTCATGGGATCATGACCCACCTGAACGCATCTTACATGGGAGATGACACTACAGTGTTCTCCTTCAGCAATGCGCTGAAAGGCTGGCCCAGATCGACTTCCCAAGTGGGAATTGAGTACCCAAATTTAATTGCCACTAATAAATTAAGTCTTTGTTCTTTCCTTAGTTAAACATCGAAAAATATCATAATTGCTCAGAAAAGAACACTGACTTTTTTTCAGAAAGATGCAATTCCAAACTGATATATCCTCAAGTAAATCACATAGAAACATAGAAAATAGGTGCAGGAGTAGGCCATTCGGCCCTTCGAGCCTGCACCGCCATTCAATATGATCATGGCTGATCATCCAACTCAGTATCCTGTACCTGCCTTCTCTCCATACCCACTGATCCCTTTAGCCACAAGGGCCACATCTAACTCCCTCTTAAATATAGCCAATGAACTGGCCTCAACTACCTTCTGTGGCAGAGAATTCCAGAGATTCACCACTCTCTGTGTGAAAAATGTTTTTCTCATCTCGGTCCTAAAAGATTTCCCCCTTATCCTTAAACTGTGACCCCTTGTTCTGGACTTCCCCAACATCGGGAACAATCTTCCTGCATCTAGCCTGTCCAACCCCTTAAGAATTTTGTAAGTTTCTATAAGATCCCCCCACAATCTTCTAAATTCTAGCGAGTACAAGCCGAATTAATGACCACTAGTGGGGAAAGGATGGCAATTGTAAAATTGGACAAAGCACTTCCAACCAAGAGAGAGAGAGAGAGTCAAGAATGTTTTTATTGTTACTTGCTGCAGCATAACAGAATATGTAGACATAGTACATAACGGGGGAAGAGAAAAAAAAGAAAAAGTTCAATAAATAACAAGTATAGTGCAAGTCTTTTGCAGTTCAAAGCTTAGAGCTTATTCGTTGTTGTGTTTAATAGCCTGATGGCTGTAGGGAAGAAACTGTTCCTGAACCTGGACGTTACAGTTTTCAGGCTCCTGTACCTTCTTTCTGATGGCAAGGGTGAAATAAGTGTGTGGCCAGGATGGAGTGGGTCTTTGATCATTTTGGCTGCAACTACGATAGATCCCTTCGACGGTGGGGAGGTCAAAGCCGGTGATGGACTGGGCAGTGGTCACAACTTTTTGTAGTCTTTTTCGCTTCTGGACGTTCAAGTTGCCGAACCAGGCGATGCTGCAACCAGTCAGAATGCTCTCTACCGTGCACCTGTAGAAGTTTAGGAGAATCCTCTTCGACATGCCGAATCTCCGTAATCTTCTCAGGAAGTAGAGTCGCTGATGTGCCTTCTTTATAATTGCATTGGTGTGCTGGATCCAGGAAAGATCTTCGGATATATGCACGCCCAGGAATTTGAAGTTATTGACCCTCTCCACCGTCGTCCCATTGATGTGAACAGGATTGTGTGTCCTCATCCTTCCCCGACTAAAGTCCATAATCAGTTCCTTGGTCTTACTGATGTTGAGAGCCAGGTTGTTGTGCTGGCACCATTTGGTCAGTCGGTCGATCTCACTTCTATACTCCGACTCGTCCTCATCTGTTGTGTCCCCAACCAAGATCCATGCTACCATGTTTAATATTTCATCAGCATGAAACTTTGGAATAACGATGCTAATTGCTGTGCAACTCTTCTTTGAAGCTTTCTTGATATTAATTGGAGATACTAGATCTAAAAAAATCGACTAGTCACAAAATGCTAACATTCGGTGGGTCAGGCAACATCTCTGGGGAAAAGGAATTGGTAATGTTTCAGATCGAGACCCTTCTTCAGACGGGTCTAAAAAACCGACTGTTATTCTAGTCACTGCAGAAATTCCAGATGCTGGATGTCTAAAATAAAACAGAAAATGTGATACTTGTAACGGGTATAGCTTGGACCCAATAGCAGCACAGAATCAGGCAGGTATAGTTGGTAATGAACTTTATTACGATACTGTAACACAGAGTAGTAACACAGGAATGGGTACACCGTACTCACACAGAGGCTCAGGATTGAGCGAGGGTTCCGAAGAGGGGCAGGCAGGAGACGTAGTCGGGAAATCGCTGGAGTCTTGCATGAATGCTGAGAACAATCTGGCACTGTGTGAACGGTGAGGAGAGTCTATATACCGGGTTAATTGGTGATCAGAGGCAACTGAGTGCAACAGGTGAGGAGAGTTGGGCTGATGAGAGGGGAGTGGCAGGCAGGCAGGTGAGGAGAAGGAGGGACGGTGGAAAAGTACTGGGAGGTGAAGTGGATGAGAATGAGGAGAGGGCAGACTGTGACAATACTTGGCAGATCAGGTCACATCTGTGGGAAGAGAAACGGTCAGCTTTGTTTCACTTCCCACGATGTACCCAGACCTGTTGAGTTTATCCAGTGTTTTCTGTTTCATTACGTCTAACTATAAAGAAAGCCTATCTTTTTTGGCCTGCATTGACACAATGACCCAATAAAATTAACCCATTGAGTTCAATATAAGCATGCCATTTAAAAAATATGGAGCGCTAGTATGGGTGTTGTGGGCCGAATGGACTGGTTTCCAGAGGGCTAGTATGAACATTGTGGGCCAAATGGATTCTTAGGCTGGCAGCTCAGTCACTCAGGACTGGTGGGCTGGCAGCTCAGTCACTCAGGGCTGGTGGGCTGGCAGCTCAGTCACTCAGAGCTGGTGGGCTGGCAGTTCACTCACGGCTATTCCTTGAAATTCCATTTCAAGCAGAGTGCAGGACACCACATTCAATTTCACAGCATTTCAAGCAGAGTGCAGGCCACCACATTCAATTTCACAGCATTTCAAGCAGAGTGCAGGCCGCCAAATTCCATTTCATAGTTTTTCAAGCAGAGTGCAGGCCACCAAATTGCCAAACAACTCATTGCATTGTCATTAAGGGCTAACAAATAATTTATTGCAAATACATTGCAGACTCACAGTTCAGTTGATTCACAGCTTAGAATTACAGTTGTGGACTCTCCCTCACGATCTTCCGGAGTGACTGACTCACGTCTGGGCATCCGGGGTTTTATAGTCCTGCCCCCTCGTCGTGATTGACAGGCGAGAGGACAAATCAGCCGAACTCAAGATTTTTTAAACTCATAACTTTTTTATTTTTCGATTGGAAAATCATGGAGAGCAACTATCTATCGGGGGGACTGGTGTAGGAGGGGAGTGTGGGTACATAAGGAAATATGGGACAAGAATAAAGAAAAGTTGTGCGTGTGCGAATATATGCCAGAGGATATGTTAGTATGAATATCTTGATACATCTATGATGTTATATTTTGCATGTTTCATCGCTTGGCACCAATTTGGTTCAACAGCTGATCAATGTCTCATTTGGAGATCCTCCTTGTGCTCTCCATGCCGTCACCAGTCCTTTTCACACTATGGCAGGCATAATGCGTGCTGCTGCTGTGTGTCAAGGGAGAACAAGGAGGGAAGAGACGTAGACTTTAAGACTTTTGCCTTCCATCACAGTGAGGAGGTGCCTGGTGAACTCACTGTGGTGGATGTTAAATTTGTGTTTATTGTGTGTTTTTGTTATTTTATTATATGTATGACTGCAAGGTACGATATTTCGTTCAGACCGGAAGGTCTGAATGACCATAAAGGATATTTTACTTTACTATGTGCCTTTTAAGGTATAATCTTCACTGACTACTACACAATAAAATGGAGCACTGTTATCTGGACATGTGCACATCATAATTTAACATATCCATTTTTGAAACCAATTTACTTTTCTTTTCAATTTGGTACTAGCACTACAAGCATGATTGTTTAAGTGCAACAACAAAGATGAAATCCAGTTTCTGTGGAACAGTCTGTAAATGCTTTGATCAGCTGAGGTGAAAACAGAATGCTTGCTTCCAAATTCAGGTGTGCATGAATTGAAGTTTGGCTCCAAAGACTTGAATTCATAACCTAGGCTGACATTTTATTTGAGTACTAAATGTGAATTTCTCTCAGGTTTGCTGCCTTTCTGCTGTGATGCACAACACATGGAAATCTATGGCGGATGTAAAAGACATCATGATACATTTTCAGGAACAATAGTTCTCCTCGCCATCAGTCATCACTTAACCCATATCCCTCCATAGATTGGAGACACAAAAACCTGCCATTGTTGGAATCTGGGTTGGAGGTGAGGTCCTGATCCAAGGCGGTGCTTGTCCAGTCTAAGGAAGAGTCCCAATTCGAGGCATTGACTGTCCATGCCCTTCACAGATGATCAATGGTGCTTAATTGTCACGTACAAATACACACTGAACTGCCTAATCTACTGAGTTCCGACAGCACTTTGTTTCACATCAGATTATCTGGTTATTAATTTTGTTGCAATTTTGTGGTCTTACTTTGCATAAATTAGCTTTTGAGCATGTTTCCCCACTTAACACTTTTTGAAGTTTTTTGGAACATGTTCAGGACATGAAAGGCACTATGATAAAGATCCATTTCCTTCAATTTATAAGCTGACATTTTTCCTTCCAAAATGCCAGGAATCACGATATTTATTGTCCAAACTGTCAAAAGGGCATACCAATAGATTTGGTAAATTATTATAACTACATTCTGCATTCTTTATCTTTACCTTACTCTCCACCTATTGTAGTTGAGTTTGGCTTCATTGCATTTATGTATAGCATTATCTCACTTGAATGGATAGCATGCAAAACGATGCTTTTCATTGTACATCGGTACACGTGACAATAAACCCAGGCCTAAGAAATAATTATTTCAACTTTTAGATTAGAATAACATTTAATTCTCAATATAAAATGATTTAAATTCAAAGGGCATAGGTAGATAAATAAGACTTTAGCCATAGCTGTTGTTGAAAAAAGTATGATAGGAATGGATAAAACCTGGACCCATAATAGTCTTATCTACATTTGGACCATGATGCTATTTTGAAATTGTACTCTTGGTAGAACTCAAATTAGGCATTAGTGAAGAGATCATTGTTAAGTTTTACTTGCTATTTGGTTAATTTGCCGATGACAAAGAGTTGGTTGTTGGCAGGCAGACTGAACATAAATCCACTGTATTCAATTGTTTCTTGAGATTATGGGGAAATAAATCAAATTGGCTGAAGACTGCCTGCAAATGTCTCGGCCTTTTCCACTGATCTAATGTTTGTTATCGTATGAATTAACTTCACCTACGACTTTTTACTTTCACTATTTAGGATGCATGTTGTAGATGAACTACTATGACATCTAATTTTTACATACAATTGGTGTTGGTATGCTCGTGGATATTTTCTCCAATACATTTATAATCCGTTAAGTAAGAAATGTCACCAGGTCACTTGTTTGCTGACAAAATCCATAATGTACACAATATGAAAAGATATTGACAAGCCATCATAGGTCTAGAAACATAAAATTTAACCAGAGTGATACAAGTGAACAGTTTAAAGTTACAAACAAAATCTCAATATTTTGCATTTTTCAAACTTCATGGCGACTAGATTAATTTTGCATTTTTTAAAGTTTAATTTTGCATTTATTGTCACTTAACCAATTAAGGCACAGCAAAATTTGAGTTACCATACAGCCATATCAAGTGAAAAGAACACAATACAAAATAAAATAAAATTTAACATAAACACCCAGAGGCCTTTGAACCCTCCGCAGTTCGCCGTTAGACGGTCCGATGTTCAGGCCCTCTCGTCGGGATGATCGAAACTCCGACATCGGGACGGATCGGAACACTCCGCGGCATGGAGTTCCCGAGTCGGCTGCTTCTTAACAGAGACCGCGGCTTCACGGTGTTAAAAGTCCACAGGCCCCGCGGTCGGAGCACTTCTTCGCAGCTCCGTGATGTTAAGAGTCCGCGTCGCTCCTACGGCTTGAGCGACGCGGACTCCCCCCCCAATAGAAACATTGAAACACACATTTAAAACATACTTAAAATAATAAAAACAGAGAAGGGACGTGACAGACTGCTGACGCCACCCGCTTATCATTCAAGATGATCATTAAAAAATCACTGTAATTTACCAGCAGAGTTTGTGTGTTCACCATTCCAGTTTTGCATGCCTACAAATAAAAAATTTTTGTCACTAGTATCAAATATCAATCTGAATGAAATATCACCAAATGCTCATGTTTGGGATTGAATGACAATTGCATCAAAATCTTTTAAACAGCCAATGAGATCCAAAGGAGAACAAATGGTGGCAATGTTAAAGTCAGAAATAGACGATTTTATTTCATGTCTTATCTTGGATTTTTTTAAGCAAGTATTCCATCTGCAGGTTCAGGTTTGGCTGGCCTGTTCTTGTTTTCTTGCAGAGCATTTTATATCTCTCCAGTTTTTGTTCTTTGTATTTCCTCTGTGCCTCTTCTTTATCCTTTTGTCTTTTTTCTGCCGCCTTAAGGAAAATTAGGAAGAAATTAATAACCATACTTAAAATAAGCATAATCATTCATTCAACAATATTAAAATAAATGACAATAATCATTTGCACTCTTACCCTTAGGAACAACGCGAACATAGATTGTTGGCACACCGTATTGAACATGGGAAGACCTCAGAGAAAGGAAATCAAAAGCAAAATCTTGTTGCTTGGTAGTTCTACGTGGTAATGCAAGTTCATAACTTCTAGGAGAAGGATTAGGCCATCAAGTCTACTCAGCCATTCAATCACGGCTGATCTATCTTTCCCACTCAACCCCATTCTTCTACCTTCGCCCTATAACCCCCCCACGCCCTTACTAATCAAGAATCTGCCAATCTCCGTCTTAAAATATAGGTCATGGCCACCTGTTGTAACAATGTGTTCTGTATTTTTTTTCTGGCTGTATTAGAGTAGCTTGATGATTATCCAATTTGATCAGTTGACATAGATGATCTGCCAGTACGAAAGACAATCGTTGACAATATTGCACATAATAGGAGTAACATTTTGTCAAATTCTTCAATGTCTTTTGCCAAAGAGCAGAGATATAGGGTAGGGTGGGGGTGCTAGAGGGACGGCAATTCTGAAAACAAAAGTGAGGAAGTCACCAGGCAATATCTTTAGATTGGAGTGTGAATTAGTCCCACAAGGCTTCTTTCAACATACATCCCTCTGCTCCCCCTCTGTCACAGAAACATAGAAAATAGGTGCAGGAGGAGGCCATTTGGCCCTTCAACCCTGCACTGCCATTCATTGTGATCATTGCTGATCATCCACAATCAGTAACCCGCGCCTGCCTTTTCCCCATAACCCTGGATTCCGCTAGCCCCAAGAGCTCTATCTAACTCTCTTTTAAATTCATCCAGTGAATTGGCCTCTACTGCCTTCTGTGACAGAGAATTCCACAAATTCACAACTCTCTGGGTGAAAAAGTTTTTTCTCATCTCAGTTTTAAATGGCCTACCCTTTATTCTTAGACTGTGGCTCCTGGTTCTGGAACTCCCTCAACATTGGGAACATTTTCCCTGATGCTCTCCTGCTCTTCGACCATGTTTTGACCCGGACTCGCTACCACAGTGTGCTTTCACAGCACTTGCCTGCATGGCCATCTTGTGTCACATGGCTTCAGTCTTCATTTCCAGGCCTGCCAGTTTGGGCTCAACCTACATTCAATCCACCACTTCTCATTCTCCGCTACGTGCTGGTACCTGCAGCCCCTCGCTCTCTCTCCTGCAGCTCCGGGCCTCACTCACACAGACCTGCAGGCTCCCGGCCCAAAACATCTCGTATCCATGCTCTCCAGAGATGCTGCCTGCCTGCTGCTGAGTTTCTCCAGCACTTGTGTGTCTTTTTACAGTAAAGCAGCATCCGTATCTTAAGTATTTCATGATGTCGGGTAAAGCACACACCTGGATTTGCTGGTTACTGAAGAGTTTACAGCTATTTTATCCACAGTATTTGTTTCAGTCAATCAACATGACAACAATAAATTGCAAGGCCCGGGTTTGCTCAGGCCTTATTACTTTGAATTGGTGGCGATTTTTAGCAACAAGTGAACAACTGCAGATATAAAAAAAGTTGAGTTAGTATCGACTTCATGGTCAGTTGTAAGCCTTACTGTTGGCACCAAGCTCATTGTAAACTCATTTCTGCAAGTTAATTTGCTTAACCTAATTCGAAACAATCTAAAAACACTGCTGAGCCCAAAACCCACAACATGATACTTACTTCTTTTTTCTGTATATATTCTGCTTGTCTTTTCTCATATTCTTCTTTAGTTTTTTGATACGATGACAGTTTCTTTTTCCTAAAAAAGCACATAACATTTGTACTAAAGTAAACCACCTCAACAACTGTCATGGAGACAATCTGCAATTTCTATATTTCCTTAGAGAACAGGCTATTTGGCCCATTGAGTGAATGAAGGCTCACAGAGCAATCCGATTCCCCCATTAATTTACTATCAACCAATCTCACCGCTTCCCAATAAACGCTCCCTCTCCTAGATTCCACTATCCATCCACATATCGAGGATAATTTACAGTAGACAAATCCATCAACTAGCATGTCTGTGGGCTGTGTAAGGTAGCCAGGGAGTCTGGAGAAAACGTGTGGTTACAGAGAATGAGAAAATACGGCATGGACAGCAATGGAGGTCAATTAGGTGGCTGTAGCCAAGATTCAGTAGCGCCTTCCACTACATCACTGCGCCACCAGTTGATAAAGAAATACTTCCAGGCTAAATAATTATTTGCGAAAGTAAATAGCAAGACAGACAAGGGAGTGTCCGTGGATGTCGTTTACCTAGCTTTTCAGAAGAACTTTGATAAAAGTGCCGCACATGAGGCTGCTGAACAAGATGAGAGCCTATGGTACTAGAGGGAATATACTAGCATGGATAGAAGGTTGACTGAATTGCAGAAGGCAGTGGGAATAAAGGGGCCATTTTCTGATTGGCTATCGGTGACTAGGGATGTTCCACGGCAGTCGGTGTTGGATTTGCCTCTTTTCACGTTGCATATCAACACTCTGGTGATGAAATTAAAGGGTTTGTGGCAAAGTTTACAGATGATACAAAGATAGGTGAAGGGGCAGGTAGTGTAGAGGAAGCAGGGAGCGGGCAATAGGATTGGACAGGTTGGGAAAGTGTGCAAAGTGGCAGATGGAAAATAGCGTAGCAAAGTGTGCAGTCATGCACTTTGGTAGTAGGAATAAAGGCAGAGACAATTTTCTAAATGGAGAGAGGATTCAGAAAACAGAGGTGCAAACAGAATGCTGGTGCAGGATTCCCAAAAGGTTAATTTGCGAGTTGAATCGGTAGTAAGGAAGACAAGTGCAATGTTAGCATTTGAGAAGATTAGAACATAAAAGCAAGGATGTAATGGTGATGTTTGATAAAGCACATTTCAGACTGCGTTTGGAATATTGTGAACAGTTTTAAGGAGGGATGTACTGGCGTTGGAGAGGGTCCAGAGGAGGTTTACAAGATTCATCCCAGGAATGTTTGGGTTAACATGTGATGAGCATTTGCCAGCTCTGGGCCTGAACTCGCTGGAGTTTAGAAGGACGAGTACCCGGCAAGCAGAGGACAAGCCCGTCAGCAAGCCCAGTTTGCTCGCTGCAGACCGAGGACAAAGAACCCCGTTGGCCCAACTCGAGGCCGTGCAAGAAAGGACCATCAGGCCATGCATGGCCTGTCAACGGGAGCAGCCTTTGAACTCGGCCCAAGCCACCAGTGCCGACGGACACGAGGTCACGCGGGCAGTTGGCAAACCCAGACGCGGAAACTGCATGGAAGGGTTCGATGATCGTCTCTCGCTCGCCCTCGAAGACCAGGAGCAGGAAGGAGGAGAGAGTCGGACTGGCAGAATCTGGACAAAGGGTCGGTAGGTGGAGTTCTGGGGAGAGGGGGCACAAATGCTGAAGGATCTGAGAGACAGCTCACAGGTGAGGGGTAATGGCGGTCGGTCGAGGGCAAGCTGTGAACAGATTGCAGGCCAAGAAGAGGTGGTCAGGCCACCAAGAACAAAGTGGGACCATCAGGACTGTAATGAGTACTTTGTAGGCACCAGATACGTGGCAACTCTTTGCGTACGTGTGTTGTATGCAAAAGAGTTTCACTGTACCTAGGTACATGTAACAATAAAGTATCATTGAATCATTGAAGCTTACACTCTCGCAAAAGGTCTAGACAGCATAGATGTGGAGAGGATGTTTCCACTAGTGGGCGAGTCTAGGACCAGAGAACACAATCTCAGAATAAAAGCACATATCTTTCGAAAGATGAGGAGGAATTTCTTCAGTCAGAGGGTGGTGAATCTGTGGAATTCGATGCCACAGACGGTGGCGGAGGCCAAGACATAGGGTATTTTTAAAAGCTAAGATTGACAGGTTCTTGATTAGTGAGGGTGTCAAATGTTATGTGGAGAAGGCAGGAGAAAGGGGTTGAGAGGGAAAGAAAGATCAGCCATGATTGAATGGCGGAGTACACTCGATGTGCCAAATAGCCTATTTCTGCTCCTATGACCTATAAACTCTTTACCAAATCAACAAAAAAGACCACTTTACAAAAGATGGAGAATGGGCACATGGATGATGTCTTTTAAAGATGGAAGATGCAATGGAGACACTCGGATAGGATGTCCTTATTTTTAGCTAGAAAATAATGGGCAGCGTAGTTGTGCAGCTGATAGAATAGCCGTCTCAAACACCAGAGACAGGCTCGCTCCTGATCTTGGATGCTGCCTGTGTGTAGTTTATACATTCTCCCCGTGACCGTGTGAGTTTTTTTTGGGTTCTCCGGTTTCCTCCCACATCCCGAAGTAGTGCAGGATTGTAGGTAATGGCCTTTGTAAATTGCTCGCTAGGGTGCAAGGAATAGATGACAAAGTCGGATAACATTCAACTTATGTTTAGTTTAATTTAGAGATACAGCGCGGAAACGGGCCCTTCGTCCCACCGACCAGCAATCACTGCACATTAACACTGTCTACTACTAGGGACAATTTACACATACACCAAGCCAATTAACCTATATGTCTTTGGAATATGGGAGGAAACGCGGTCACGGTGGGAACGTACGAACTCCATACAGACAGCACCTGTAGTCAGGATCGAACCCGGGTCTCCGGCGCTGCAAGCGCTGTAAGACAGCAATTCTACCGCTGCGCCACCGTGGTGCATGTGAACAGGTGATCGAATGTTGGCAAGGACTCCGTGTGCTGAAGGGCCTGTCACCATGCAGTATCTTTAAACTAAAAGTATTCTAACCCTACTCATATAATGTGATGTCTGGAGTTTATGGAAGACATCGAAGAATACAAATTCTTTCCAAACCAAATTGTCAAAGAATAACCAAAATCTCTTACTTTTTAATTGTCACTTCTTGAGAATCTACTTGATTTGTTTCAGATTCTTCACGTTTGGGTTTCTTTGATTGTTTCTTGAGAAACTCTTCTTCAGCCAGATAGAGATGACGCAAGTGATCTGGATAATTGTCTGTATACTCGACTTTTTGAGGAAGCTGTTGTCCCTTTTCTTTTCTCAGTAATTTCTTGTACTCATATTTAATCTTTTCCTTCTGCTGGAAGGCAAATCCTTTTCCTGAAAGTGATTATTAGAATTAGAACAGTCTTGATTGTGAAACATTACCGACATCAAATCAATAGACACATTGCGTTTATATACATCACTTAATTCATATAGTTCATGTGACAGTTCATTGTTCCCTGAAGGAAATATAAAAGGTGGAGGAAATTTAAACAGTGGGATCACATCAGAGGAAGAAGCGTATTGCAAGTCTCAACACAACTATTTAATAGGACCAAGAAGATGATGTTTCTTTTAAAACAACTATCTTATTTGCAAGAAGAATGGACATTGCTGGAGACCGCCTAAATTTTGTATATAAAGCAACGAATTTGAAGACAAATAAAATGGTTAAAAAAAAGTGAAATAAGAGATTAAGAAAATCAGGTTAATGAAATCATTTTTTTGCAACGGGTCAAAAAGCCACAAATTTTACTTTCAGAGAGCGTAACATCTCAAAAATAACATTTTCTGAAAGTGTAGATTACAATAATTTCATCAAGTTAATTATTTACAGCCATAATTTAAGAAATCCTTTGAAATTTAACTCCTCATGGAAGCTTTCAGATGTAACAAATCAAATTTATTTTTGGGTAGGAAATCCACTCAGTCAGACTGTACTTGGCAAAACTCAAGCACAGCAACCACCTCAAATCAGAGCAACAGATGCAAGGGACTTCCTAACATTAACAATTGATTTATTTTAATATTTATTAAAAACATTTAATTGTACTTGTTTTTAACCATATTTAATATTTATCACGTAGATTCAAAGTATTCAGAAACATTAAACATTGTTCCAAGAGTAGAAATGTCCATGACTTTAGCTAACTCTCGTCCCAATGAACTTGTTGCTCCCTACCTCATCTCATGTTTCTACTCTTTGTATTTGCTTCTTACTTACATGCATGAGAACTTTGATGTCCTCTGCCAGTTCAACAGTTTCGTTTAAAGTTGACAACATGCACATCTTTACCATGGATGTTCAAACCCTCTATACCTCAACCCACAACAGAATGGCCTGTTGAACAGATCTCCCGAACAGAGGCCCAACCAGTGTCCCTCTGCCACTATTTTCATTCATCCAGTAGAACTTGTTCTAACACTGAACAACCATCCAATTTCCCTCTACTAACACTCTATTTCGCCTAACGGAACTGGTCCTCACCCTTAACAACTTCTCCTTCGACTCCTCCCACTTCCTCCAAGTCCAAGTTATGGGCACCCACATGGGCCCCAGCTATGCCTACCTTTTTGTACATCATGGACTTCATCAACTTCTCAACCAATTTCCATCCTGCACTCAAATTTACTTGGACCATCTCCGACACCGCCCTCCCCTTTCTTCATCTCAGTCTCCATCACAGGAAATAGACTATCGACTGTCATCTATTACAAACCCAATGACTCCCACAACTATCTCGACTACACTTCTTTCCACCCTGCTTCCTGCAAAGACTCTATCCCCTACTCCCAATTCGGCTGTCCACACCACATCAGCACCCAAGATGAGGTGTTCCATACCAGGACGTCGGACATGGCAACAATTTTGGAGGATTATGTGTTATATGCGACCGCTGATGGGTGAAAGGTAAGGACTAGGGGGACTCTGTTGCGACTGGGGGGAGTGGGAGCAAGGGCGGAGCTGCGTGGTACCGGGGAGACATGAATGAGGGCCTCATCTATGATGGGAGGGGAACCCCCCCATTCCGTAAAGAATGAGGATATCGATGTAGAACACCTTTGCTCAGTCCTACTTGAACCTACATCTCCCGGCTGCTAGACACTTTAATTCTCCTTCCCATTCCCACGGAGACCTTTCTATCCTAGGTCTCCTCCATTGTCAGAGTGAGGCTAAACACAAATTGGAGGAACAGCATCTTAGACTTCGCTTGGGTAACTTACAGCCCAGTGGTATGAATATTGATTATTCTGTTCAGTTAGCCCCAATATTCTCTCTCTCTCTAGCCCACACCTACCCAAGTCGCACTAGCTTCTTGTCTTCACCCATCAAACAACTAACAATGGCGTTTCCTTTATCATCGTTACTTTTTTGCATGTCTTTCATTCATTGTTCTTTATCCCTCTACATCATCGTCTATATCTCTCGTTTCCCTTACCCCTAACCAGTCTGAAGAAGGGTCCCGACCCGAAACATCACCCATTCCTTCTCTCCAAAGATGCTGCCTATCCCGCTGCGTTACTCCAGCTTTTTGTGTCTATCATATTATTTAAAACAGTACCGCACAGGACCACGGCCTTCGGCCAATAATGTTTGTGCCAAACACGATGCCCAGCTGAACTGATCTAATCTGCCTGCAAGTGATCCATATCCTTCCATTCCGTGCAAATCCACATGCCTAACAATTAGCTTCTTACACGCCACTATGATATCTGCCACCACCACTACCTCTGGCAATCCATTCCAGGTTCCCACCACTCTCTGTGTAAAAATAATACTTGCCCTGCACATCTCCATTATATTTCCCTCCACTCACCTTCTAGCTATGCACTCTAGTGTCTGACATTTTCACCCTGGGAGAAAGGTTCTGACTGCCTATCTTATCTATGTCTCTCACCATTTTATATACTTCTATAAAAGTATATAAGAGAAAGCAATCCAAGAATGCATTCTCTCCAAAGTTTCCACATCTTCACTTTAACAGAGTGAGCAGAACTGCGCACAATTCTCCAAATGAAGCCTAAACAAAGTCTTAAAGACCCCATCTACTTGTGCCGCCACCTTTAGTGAGCTCTGAACGAAGACTCCAAAATCCCTCTGCACATCAATGTTGTTTAGGGTCTTGTCATTAACTGTAACATCTATCATAACTCCACTTACTTTCTCCAAATCAAAAGATGTTTTAATTATTCATTATATTATTGAATTAATATTGAACTGCGATCGGCAAAAGCAATGACTCAAGACGAGATGCATCAAAATAATCCTTGTGTCACTCCTGCTCTGCACCCCTCTCTTACCTTCTCTACAGCTATGATTGTATAGGTGTACTAGTGGCCACATTTTGTACAGAACTCAAAAATGTAATTAATTTTGGTATCATTTTTTATGCTGCTTTTAGTTTTACATGGACACATCTTATTCCAGTCTTCCATTTCTTCATTCAACTCAAGGGATTGAGTAGCAACCAATATCCATACAGGCACACAGCGTCCAAAACTATCTTGCCAAAACCTGCTCTTGCCCTGCTTTGAGTAAGATCTCAATTCAATTCTCAGTTTCTGTTTCAGTTGTAAAATGTTCCACACCAGTGGCTCTGGGATACCTGTTTTTCCATAACTGTAGCTTTCCCTCCACCATAGTTAATTGATCTATCAACCACATCTCCTTTCTTTCCCTCATCTCTGAGCTTTCAACTGCTCTCCGCCTAGCAAAAGTATTGCCCCTGCTACTCCCACCCTTGTTGAATGGGTTATTTGCTGCAATTTCTGCCATTTTCAACATGATTCCACCATCAACCAAATTTTCTTCTCCCGTCCTTTTAAAGCATTCAAAATGGTCTATTCTAATTGCGACTTCATGTTTTGTTCTTCAATCTCACAGTAACTTCCCATGAAAGTCAGGAAATGCAACGGATGCCCGTTCATCTAACTGCTTTCCAGAATCCGCAAACTCACAACAGTTTGAAGCAGCAAGGTGAAGCAGCACATCATTTGCATTTCTTTCATTTGGTGCTGATGAGATGCTCTCTCACTGCATGGACCAAACGGACTCAAATGATTGATCTGCTTACAGAATATGTCCCCATGATGTATAAAGAAGACCTCGAACTGCTTTTTGCCCTGAACTCTAACAGAAGTCCCTGACTGAGCTTCCGCTGGACTGCAGTTGGCGCTCAATGGGTTTGCTGCAGATGAATCGACAAAAGGTGGCCGAACATTTCGTCCAACGTGCGACCAAACGGCCAGTAAATTACGGGCCCCGCTCGCCATCCTCACCTTCCTTCACACTGCCCCAACGTTTCTTGAAATGATTGGGGTTCCTCTGGAACTTCTTTTTTGAAATCGTGGTCTTGTCTGCGCGACTCGCGCCCTTGGCACGGTTGCCGGGCAGTGAACCGTCATCACCATCACAGGGTCCCCGGGATCCACTGTCATCACCAGCGCCAGAGGGTCCCCGCCATGCGCCGCTCGGTGCCATCTTGCTTTCGTCGACGTCATGAGGGTGCGGGCTCGTTCCCGCGACGCCGTGCGCGTGCCTGCGCGGCCTCCATCCGCCCATTGAGGCGCCTTCAGTCTGAAGAAGGGTCTCGACCCGAAACATCGCCCGCCCACTCCACAGATGCTGCCCGTCCGGCTGAGTTACTCCAGCACTTTGTGTCCAGTCGTGGTTTTTTTTAAAGATAGAGATCTAGGATCTCCAGTTAATATCAGGAGGATCTTCTACACAAAGTTGCACAGCGCCCGGGAGGGAGGGAGGTAGTCCTGACTTTTAATGGTACTCTGGAATGTTCTAACTAACACCTCAGTGAAACCTCCCTCAGCCCCGCTTGGAGCCAGCCTTTCCTGCGAACTTTGGTTTATTGGCCGTGACGGTCTTCCCCACTAACGATGTCGCTTTCCGCTGACGTGAGCTTGGACTTGGTGAAGAGTAAAATCAAACGTCTCACCGACTTCCTGGACTTCTACCTCAAAATAGCGAACGCGCACACTGTAGATTTTTACACCAAAGACGTTTGGAATGAGCTTGTGGCTGTGCCACCTGAAACCGTCATCTCGGGTATCCTCTACCCGCAGGCAGAAAACACAAGGGGTAAGCACATTGCACCAGGAGTGACAGTTCCCAATAATGTGTGCCAGTGAAAATTACACAAGAAGCAAATATTCATCTGGATCTTATAATAACACTGTTGACAGGAGCATGTCTTCCCTCTCTGCCTAGAAATTCGCCCCCCTTGTTTGGGGATAATTAGATCATACATTGAATTGACAAGTCAGGTCAAGTTTATTGTTATATGCACAAATAATATGAGGTACAGGTACAATGAAACTACACATCAATTCTAATGGACTGGAAAAAAAAGGGTATATAAAAAACGTTAGTGCAAAGTACACAATTAGGAACAAGTCTATGCTCGTTCAAGAGGTGGTCCATAGTTTTCCGTTGCTGAGGTAGAATTAGGGTTCTGTAGGTCAGTTCACGAACCTAATAGCTGTAGGAAAGTAGTTGCCCTGAACCTGGTGGTGTGGGGCTTCAGGATTTCATGCCATATGCCTGACGATACCAGTGAAAAAAGGGCCGTGGTGGGGATCCTTGTTAGAAGATGCCATTTAGATGCCATTGAGCCTCTTGGATGCTTTCAAAGGAAGGAAGGGAGGTGGCGGGGACAGTGCTCTGATGGACTAGCCTGTCCACCCCCATCTGCATTGAAATAGTGCTTTGGAATTGCCATACCAGGCCATGATATGACATTAGGATACTTTCTACCGTGCATTGGCAGAAGTTTTCAGAGACTTGCCAAATCTCTTTAAAATTGTAATGGTGCTACCATGCCTTCTTTGTGATTTGTTCTATGTGCTGCACAGGTCATCCGAGAAGTTAATGCCCAGGAGTTTGAAGCTGCAAACTCTCTCCACCGCCGCCCCACCAATGAAAACTGATGCATAGTCTCCTGATTTACTCTTTCTGAAGTCAGCAATTAGTTTCTTGGTTTTGTTGACTGAGTGAAAGGTTGTTGTAGTGACACCACTCAACCAGGCGTTCTATCTCTTTCCCGTACACTGACTCGTCACTGCCTGTGATTGGGCCAACAATCCCAACAATAACTGGGGCAGCACAATCGAGCAGCGGTAGAGTTGCTGCCGTACAGCGCCAGAGACCTGGGTGCTTGTCTGTGCGGAATTTGTATGTTCTCCCCGTGACCTGCGTGGGTTTTCTCCCAAAATTTTGGTTTCCTCCCACACTCCAAAGACGTACAGGTTTGTAGGTTAATTCGCTTGGTATAAATGTAATAATTGTCCCTAGTGTAGGATGGTGTTAATGTGCGGGGATCGCTGGTCCGTGCAGACGCGGTGGGCTGAAGGGCCTGTTTTCATGCTGTATCTCTAAACTAAACTGTGCTGTAGTCTGTAAATTTATAGATAACATTAGAGCTGTGCTTCGTTACACAGTCATGGGTGCAAAGTAGAAGGCTAAGCACACAACCTAGAGACACACCTGTGTTGCATGTCAGTGAGGAGGAGATGTTATCGATCCACACTGTTTGAGATCGGCTGAGAAAGGAAGCCAAATATCCAATTGCAAAGGGAGGTACAGTGTCTCAGGAGCTTAGTGATAGGTTTGGAGAGAATAATAGTGTTGAATGTTGAGTTGTAGTTGATGAATAGCAGATTGATATACAGTGCCTTCATAATGTTTGGACAAAGACCCATCATTTATTTATTTGCCTCTGTACTCCACAATTTGAGATTTGTAATAGAAAAATGTCATATGTGGTTAAAGTGCACATTGTCAGATTTGAATAAAGGCCATTTTTATACATTTGGTTTCACCATGTAGAAATTACAGCAGTGTTTATACATAGTCTGCCCATTTCAGGACACCATAATGTTTGGGACACAGCAATGTCAGGTAAATGAAAGTTGTCATGTTTAGTATTTTGTTGCATATACTTTGCATGCACTGACTGCTTGAAGATAGCGATTCATGGACATCACCAGTTGCTGGGTGTCTTCTCAGGTGATGCTCTGCCAGGCCTGTATTGCAGCCATCTTTATCTTATGCTTGTTGTAGGGGCTAGTCTCCTTCAGTTTTCTCTTCAGCATATAAAAGGTATGCTCAATTGGGTTCAGATTGGGTGATTGACTTGGCCACTCAAGAATTGACCATTTTTTAGCTTTGAAATACGCCTTTGTTACTTTAGCAGTATGTTTGGGATCATTGTCTTGCTGCAGAATGAAACGCCAGCCAATGAGTTTTGAGGCATTTGTTTGAACTTGAGCAGATAGGATGTATCTATACACATCAGGATTCATTATGCTCCTACCATCAGTAGTTGTATCATCAATGATAATTAGTGAGCCAGTACCTTCAGCAGCCACGCACCCCCACCACTGTGTTTCACAGATGAGGTGGTATGCTTTGGATCTTGGGCAGTTCCTTCTCTCCATATTTTGTTGCCATCACTCTGATATAAGTTAATCTTCGTCTCATCTGTCCACAAGACCTTTTTTCCAGAACTGTGGTTGCTCTTTTAAGCACTTCTTGGCAAACTGTAACCTGGCCATCCTATTTTTGCGGGTGACCAGTGGTTTGCATCTTGCAGTGTAGCCTCTGTATTTCTGTTCACAAAGTCTTCTGTGGACTGTGGTCATTGACAAATCCACACCTGACTCCTGAAGAGTGTTCCTGATCTGTTGGACAGGTGTTTGGTGATTTATCTTTATTATAGAGAGAATTATTCTGTCCTCTTCTGAGGAGGTCTTCCTTGGCCTGCCGGTCCCTTTACGGTAAGCTAGTCAGGAATATAAAGGAGGATAGTGAAAGTTTCTTTAGGTATGTGAAGAGGAAAACATTCATTAAGATCAAAGTTGGACCCTTGAAGACTGAAAAAGGTGAATTTATTATGGGGAACAAGGAAATGGCAGATGAGTTGAACAGGTACTTTGGATCCGTCTTCACTAAGGTGGACACAAACAATCTTCCTGATGTACTAGTGGCCAGAAGATCTGTGGTGACGGAGGAACTGAAGGAAATCCACAATCGGCAGGAAATGGTGTTGGGTAGACTGATGGGACTAAAGGCTGATAAATCCCCAGGGCCTGATGGTCTGCATCCCAGGGAAGTGGCTCTAGAAATCGTGGACCCATTGGTGATTATTTTCCAATGTTCTATAGATTCAGAATCAGTTCCTGTGGATTGGAGGGTAGCTAATGTTATCACACTTTTTAAGAAAGGCAGGAGAGGGGAAACAAGGTATTATAGACCAGTTAGCCTGACATCGGTGGTGGGGCTGGAGTCAATCATAAAAATTGAAATAGCGGCCAATTTGGATAACAGTTGCAGGATCCGTCTGAGTCAGCATGGATTTGCGAAGGGGAAATCATGCTTGACTATTCTTCTGGAATATTTTGAGGATGTAACTAGGAAAATGGACAAGGGAGAGCCAGTGGATGTAGTGTACCTGGATTTTCAGAAAGCATTTGATAAGGCCTCACATAGGAGATTGGTGGGCAAAATCAGGGCACATGGTATTGGGGGTAGATTGCTGACATGGATAGAAAATTGGTTGGCAGACAGGAAACAAAGAGTAGAGATTAACAGGTCCCTTTCAGAATGGCAGGCAGTGACTAGTGGGGTACTGCAAGGCTCGGTGCTGGGACCGCAGCTATTAACAATATACATCAATGATTTAGATGAAGGGATTAAAAGTAACATTAGCAAATTTGCAGATGACATAAAGCTGGGTGGCAGAGTGAACTGTGAGGAGAATGCTATGAGAATGCAGGGTGACTTGGACAGGTTGGATGAGTGGGCAGATGCATGGCAGATGCAGTTTAATGTGGATAAATGTGAGGTTATCCACTTTGGTAGCAAAAACAGGAAGGCAGATTATTATCTAGGTGTCAAGTAGGGAAAAGGGGAAGTACAACAGGATCTGGGGGTCCTTGTTCAGCAGGCAGTGAAGAAAGCGAATGGCATGTTCGCCTTCAGAACAAGAGGAGTTGAGTATAGGAGCAAAGAGGTCCTTCTGCAGTTGTATAGGGCCCTAGTGAGACCACACCTGGAGTATTGTGTGCAGTTTTGGTCCCCTAATTTGAGGAAGGACATTGTTTCTATTGAGGGAGTGCAGCGTAGGTTTACAAGGTTAATTCCCGGGATGACGGGACCGTCATATGCTGAGAGAATGAAGCGGCTGGGCTTGTATACTCTGGAATTTAGAAGGATGAGAGGGAATGTTATTGAAACATATAAGATTATTAAGGGTTTGGACACGCTAGAGGCAGGAAACATGTTCCCGATGTTGGGGGTGTCCAGAACCCGGGGCCACGGCTTAAGAATAAGGGGCAAGCCATTTAGAATGGAGATGAGGAAACAATTTTTCACACAGAGAGTTGTGAGTATGTGGAATTCTCTGCCTCAGAGGGCGGTGGAGACCGGTTCTCTGGATACTTTCAAGAGAGCTGGATCGGGCTCTTAAAGATAGCGGAGTCAGGGGATATGGGGAGAAGTCAGAACGGGGTACTGATTGGGGATGATCAGCGTGCCCAGCCTGCAGCTGTCTGTTTTTCATATTTTTTCTTATTTTTAGTTAGTTGAGTGTTTTGTTTTTAGGAGTTCTAGCCTTTTTTTTGTGGGGGGGTGGGGGGGGGGGGGGGGAAGGGGGAAACTACCTTTCAGTGTCCCTACCTGGTCGGAGAGGCAGCTTTTCTCCGGGCTGCACCGTCGACCCGTCCTCGCGGCCTACCAGCGGGCCTGGAGCGGCGTTTCCTGAGGGGACCGCCCAGAACCTCGGCTTCGGCAGCGGCACGGTGCTGGAGCGCTATCGCGGATGCCTTGCCCGGGTCACTGTGCTGGAGCTCCGGTGAGCTGAAGACCGCCGAGTAAAACATCGCGGAGCTGCGGGACTGTGGAGCGGCCAGCTGCGGGCGGCGGTGCTGAACTTTACACCGGGAGTCTGGGATCTCGCGACGAGATCGCCAGTAGTGGAGCTCCATCCGGCGCGGCCTTGTTGGCTTCGGAAGCCGCGGTCTCCGGTAAGAGAAGCGGCCGTTCCAGGGTTCCCACGCCGCTGAGAAGATTCTCCTGACGCCGGAGCACCATCACCCGGTGAGAACGGCCTGGAACATCGAGCCTCCGTAGCGGCGACTGTGGAGGCCTCAATAGGCCCGACTATGGGTGGACATGGGATGGGACTGGACTTTGTGCCTTCCCTCATAATGGGAACCATTGTGGGGGGAGGTTTTTTATGTTAAAGTTCTTTATTATTGTTATGTTTGTATTCTTTTTTATGTGCTGCACTGGCAACAAGAATTTCACTACACCTAGGTGTATGTGACTAATAAAGAAACCTTTGAACCTTTGATAACATTGAATGGTGCAAAGGGCCTACTCCTGCACATATTGTCCATCGTCTATTGATTAGTAAGCTCTCTTTCTTCTTAATGATGTTCCAAACAGTTAATATTGGTAAACCTAAGGTTTGGCTGATGTCTCTAACAGTTTTATGCTTGTTTCTCAGTCTCATAATGGCTTCTTTGACTTTCGTTGGCACAACTTTGGTACTCATGTTGATAAACAGCAATAAATGTTTCAGAAGGTGATGGAAAGACTGGAGGAAAGACTAGATGCTGAGCTCTCTTATACCTGTATTAAGGATGCAATTAAACACACCTGAGCAATTACAAAGTGATGCCATGTGTCCCAAACATTAAGGTGCCCTGAAATGGGGGGACTATGCAGAAACAGCTGTAATTACTATATGGTGAAACTAAAATGTATAAATATGGCCTTTATTAAAATCTGACAATGTCAGATTTTTTTTAAATTACAAATCTCAAATTGTGCAGTACAGAGGCAAATAAGTTAATTATGCGTCTTTGTCCCAAACATTATGGAGGGCACTGTATGTTTCCTGTTACCCAGATGGTCTGCAACAAAGTTAGAAGCCAGTGAACCACCACCCAAATTCAAGTGGAGGGAAAGTGAAAGGCAAGTTTGTTTGGCAACGTATTGAAACAAAGAACTGCAGATGCTGGTTTATATCAAAGATAGACACAAAGCCCTGGAGAAACTTAGTGGGTCAGGCAGCATCTCTGGAGAAAAAGGATGGATGATGTTTCGGCTCAGGACCGGGTCACCCATGCCTTTTCTCCAGAGATGCTGCCTGACGCATTGAGCTGCTCCAGTACTTTGTGTACCTTGATAGGCAAATGTCTTTCAAATCACTTAGTTACAGTGGATGTAAGTTATACTGGACAGTATTTATCAAGGCTTTATCACTGTACTCTTGGGTTACAGTATCTCTCATAACCTCATGAAGCCACAGAGAGTTACAAATACTTGCGCTAAAGTTTCACTAATAATGTAGGAGAGACAATTGTTAAAATATTAAGAAAATGCTGGAAACAGTCAGTAGTTTAAGCTGCATGTATAGTGGTAAATTTAACTTTTCAAGTAGTTGATCTTATTAAATGTAATTGATCTGAAATTACATTTTTTCTCTTTTGAATTTCCAGCATCTGTAGTTTTTTTTTTGCTTTTTGATATCTCCACAATTTGCCTAAAGTCGGGTTCCGTGTGCAGTAGTGAGATAAATGAACCAACAACACTTTATTTTTAAAAACAGCAGTGTTTTTTCTCAAAGACTATGGACAATATTTCTGTCTCAATTTTCATTCCTTGCTGTACACAGCTTTGCTCCTATGTTGCATAAAAATGAAAACTACCAAAACATGAACAATACACGGGAAAAGTGTGATCTATCTAGCGTTTGAGTTTGAACTCGGTTTCCCATTTGCTGACTAACATTTTATCATTAAGCTTTTGAGGAAAGGAATGAATATCTGGTTCAGGTTCACACTTCTGAAAAGGCAGTGACTACCTTTAACACTTTGAATAGATTTATCATGGACTATCTAACAGTTGTGAAAAAGACATTGGTGTAGCGGCACCAAACGTGGTGAATAAACAGTTGCTTTATTCAGTGAGATAATAGGTTCGAAATACAGTCCCCAAGATAATAATGTAATTGTTGCTGCAGCTGAGCAAGGGTGTTGTCTCGAGCTCAGCTACCTGTTGACTCGGGTGATCTCAAGGTGATATATGCTTATGTAGCAGGACATTCCCCTTAACCCCATACGTCACGTGACAGCCCTCGTAATCACTGATGAGGGTTCGACCGCAAGTGATCTGACTATCAGCTGATGCCACAGGACCCCCCCCCCCAGAACCGGAGGAAGGAATAGAACACGCTAACCTTCTACAAGAAGGTGTGCACGCATGGTCGAGGGCGGCTCCTGCTGTGGGTCGGAGGCACCCCGGCCATGGGTCGGGACGGTGGGGCTTGCGGGCGCAGTCGACGGTCCGGCTGTGGGCCATCTCGGCCGTATGCCGAGGGGTGTGAGGAGACCAATGCAAAAGCCGCAGGATGGACGAGACGCAGTCGCATCTCCTCGACCAGCAGGGGATCGTGTCCTGAGAAATACGGCACCCAGCAACGGCTGAGAGACGTCGGCAACAATGCAAACAAAGAAGTAAGAATAAATTAATTGCTAAACCCGGCATGGTGATACAGTGTAAAAAAGTAAAAAGAAACAAAACAAACGACAGTGAGCAATCAAGTGCAAAGTGGTAGGAAAGTTCAAATTGTCCAGTGTCCATGGTGCAGGATGGGAAGCTGTGCTGGAAAATTGGAGGTTGCAGTGATAGCATCTGACCTGAATGTGGCATTGTTGCCGGCGGTCAGGATGCAGGGACGGCATCAAGCCAGAAGGTGGCGCTGTGGACGGCAGCCAGGCTGCAGTGACGGCAGCTGATCTGAAGATGGTGCTGTTGATGGCGGTCAGGGAAGGTCGAGCGTCTCTTCCGGTCGGCCGCAGCACCCGTTTTTGCAGTCACTGCGTCGGCCATTTTGGCAATCGGTGAGGCAGCCTTTAAAGACAGCCAACCGAGGCTTTTCCCGGAAGCATGCACGGCGGCCGGCATCGACGGGCCTCACCCCACCGCTGCAGGTAGGGACTCCACCCAGCGTCGGCGGGGTCAGCGGAGACCAGCTGCGCTGCCGCGTCCTCGGCGGAGACTGGAAGCTGCCGAAGGATCCGTCGCGGGACCGCCGACTCACGACTGGCTGAGGTTCCACCCCGATGCTGCGCCGACCACAACCCGATCGGGTGTGCTGCCAGCGCAAGGGATCTTCGGGGTCCACTCGGTGAGAACATCTTTGGGCAGCCGCCCCAGGTAAGCCCGCTGTATCGGGAGGCGAGACCTTGAGCAGCGGCCGGCAGGGTAATGGGTAGGCCCCCTCTCTACCCGCTCCCGGGGCCGTCGGGCAGACGTCGGTGATGCTGGGGGTGGGGAGCTGGTACACTCGCAGCTCCTGCAGCAGCTGGTGGGGGAGCGGCTGGAGAGATTGGCGGCCGTCACACAAGGCCAGGACCGCCCCCATTGACCCGGGCGGCCTGGGGCACACCTCACGGTAGGGCCGGGTTGGCGGTAGCAGGGTTGGGCTGTCGGCTGCAGACATCAGGTCTCCCGAGGCTGCGTGTATCGGGAGAAATCCCAAATCCCAATTTGGATCATCGGGGTCACCAATGTAGCGGCACCAAACGTGGTGAACAAACACGTCTGAGGAAGGGTTTCGGCCCGAAACGTCACCTATTTCCTTCGCTCCATAGATGCTGCTGCACCCGCTGAGTTTCTCCAGCATTTTTGTGTACCTTGTGGTGAATAAACAGTTGCTTTATTCAGTGAGATAATAGGTTCGAAGTACAGTTTGGTCCTCTAACATTTCAATTTCAATTTCAATTCAATTTCAATTTCAATTTCAATCAATTCAACTTTATTGTCATTGCACAGATACAAGTATGGGTACAACGAAATGCAGTTTAGCGTCTGTTCGTAGTAATAGTGCAATATAGAAATAGAAAATACAGAATAAGCAAACAATGTGGACGGAGAGACTGGAGAAATCTATCGGTGGGACTCCGGGTTCAGCAATGTGATAGTGTTGTTGAAGAAGCTGTTCCTCATCCTACTTGTACGAGACCTGAGGCTCCTGTACCGCCTCCCTAATGGGAGGAGGGCAAACAGTCCATGGTTAGGGTGGGAGGGGTCCTTGATGATCTTCCCGGCCCGTCTCAGACACCGTTTTCGGTGTGGAGGGCATCCATGGCAGGGAGCGGGGCACCGATGATGTACTGAGTGGTTTTCACCACCCGTTGTAGTGCCTTCCTGTCAGCTACGGTGCAACTGCTGTACCATACCGTGAAGCAGGTGGTCAGGAAGCTTTCGATGGTACAGCGGTAAAAGTTGGTCAGGATCTGGGGGGACAGGTGAGCTTTCTTGAGCCTCCTCAGGAAGTAAAGGCGCTGCTGCGCCTTTTTGATCAGTTTGGAGGAATTGAGGGACCAGGTCAGATCCTGGTCTGACAACATTATTGCAGTGCAAAACATAATGTAATTGTTGCTGCAGCTGAGCAAGGGTGTTGTCTCGAGCTCAGCTACCTGTTGACTCGGGTGATCTCAAGGTGAGATATGCTTATGTAGCAGGACACTTCCCTTAACCCCATGACGTCACGTGACAGCCCTCGTAACCACTGGCGAGGGTTCGACCGCAAGTGGTTTGACTATCAGCTGACGCCACATTGGCAACATTATTGCAGTGCAAAATATTTCGATTTGCCTCTGGTTAAGATTTCTGTCAAGGCAGCGCAGTGGTAGAGCTGCTGTCTCACAGCACAAGAGACCCGCGTACAATCCTGACTATGAGTGCTGGCTGTGCAGAGTTTGCATGTTCACCTGTGACTGCATAGGTTTTCTCTGGGTGCTCCAGTTACCTCCCACATTCCAAAGATGTATAGGTTTGTGGGTTAATTGGCTTTAGTAAATTGCCCCTAGTGTGCAGGACATAGACTAGTGCACGGGTGATCGATGGTCGGTGTGGGCTCGGTGGGCTGAAATGCCTGTTTCCATGCTGTATCTCTCTAAGCTAAGATGCATCATATTTGGTTGTTTTGCTGTGTAACTGCTGTAGCATTGCATCCACAAATGCTCCTGTCTACTTCTTTCCTTCCCCTGCTGTTAGTGTATTATAGAAGTGTATGCTAAGGTGGAAGAATAATGGAGGACCTGGTGTGGAGGAACTGCCAGGAGGGGGAGAGGAGAGGACAGGAGAGGAGAGTAGAGGACATGAGAGAGAACAAAGGAGGAGCCAGCGGGGGTACTTTGTAACTTTGTCAACCCCTGTGGCGACTATTTGCATACCTTGGGTATGCAAGCAAAGAATTTCACTATGCCTTGCCACGTGACAATAAAGTATTCCATTCCATTCCATTCATTGGCTAGATTATTCCAGCTGATCTGATTGGGACACAGCATAGTGGAAAAAGCCCCAACAAATGTCAGTTGTGATGAGAATGAAAGCATTTTGTCAAGTGTAGGTTTCAATAACTTTTAAAATTGCCAAAAAACTTGCCAAGAAACACCAGAAATCTAAGTTACACTAATGATTGGTGGCACCACACATTGTAACTGTATCAGTTATTTGTATAAAGTTCTGAAAATATATTTAAGTAATCTTTTGAATGCTTCATGACGCGAGGCAGGGAATTTCAGAAGACGTATATTAGAAATGACGCAAATAATAAAGGACATTGGCTTGAAGCCATTTTTCAGCACAACACTCGCGTAAATGAATTACATATGAGTACAGGTGATCTAGTACTGCAGCAGCAAAGCTAGTGGCAAATTCCAAGCCAAAATTGTTGCCACTCTCACGTTGTTTAGTTAAAACTATATTTTTGCAGAAAGAATATACTGTCTGGTTGAATCTTACGGTTCCTGCTACTTGTTTTAGTAATCAACATTTTAATCTTTCTCCTTCATCGACCAAAAGGTTATGTTGGAGGTCATGTGGGAGGTCATGTTGCAGTTGTATAAGACGTCGGTGAGGCCGCATTATAGATTATTGTGTTCAGTTCTGGGCACCATGTTATAGGAAAGATGTCAAGCTGGAAAGGGTACAGAGAAGATTTACGAGGATGTTGTCAGGACTAGAGGATCTGAGCTATAGAGAGAGGTTAAGTAGGCTGGGATTCTATTCCTTGCGGCGAAGGAGGATGAGGGATGATCTTATTGAGGTGTATAAAATCATGAGAGGAATAGATCGGGTAAATCATGAGAGGAACAGAGTCTCATGCCCCAGAAGGTGAATTGAGGACCAGAGGACATAGGTATAAGATGAAGGAAAAAAGATTTAAAAGGAATCTGAGATGTAACTTTTTCACACAAAGGGTGGTGGGTGTATAGAACAAGCTGCCAGAGGAGGTAGTTACGGCAGGGACTATCCCAACATATAAGAAACAGTTAGACGGGTACATGGATAGGACAGGTTTGGATGGATAGGGACCAAACGCAGGCAGGTGGGACCAGTGTAGCTGGGACATGTTTGCTGATGTGGGCACGTTGGGCCGAAAGGCCTGTTTCCACACTCTTATGACTCTAAAATGATCAGTTATAATCAAAGCTGTTTTAAAGATTAGATTTGAATTCTGATCATATTCTCATTTGGTTTTAATACTTACATTTTAATTTGCACAACAATTTATTTTTAAATGTAGTCATAGAGTTGAAAAGCAGAGAAACAGACCCTTTTTGTGCCACCTGCAAATTTATTAATCATGTCACTAACATGCTCATATATTAATATATGATAAACAGGAGATCCATCATTGATCCATGCAGTGCATGACTGGTCACCGGCCTCCAATTTGAAAAGAAACCCAACACTGCCATCCTCTAACCACCAAATCAATTTTGTATCCAATTACCTATTGCACCCTAGATCCTATATGCTACAACCTTCCAAATCAGTCAAAGACCTTGCAAAGGTCCATATGGACAATGTCTACTGCCCTGCTCTCTTCAATCCACTTGGTCACTTCTTCAAAAAACTCAGTCAAGTTTGAGAGACATGATTCCCTACAAAAAAACTCTGCTGACTTCCCTAATCTGTCCTTGCCTTTGCAAATTCAAACAAATCTTGCCTCAGAATGCCTTCCATCTACCTATCATTGGCATTAGACCTACTGTCTGAAGAAGGGTCCCGACCAAAAATGTAATCTATCCATGTCTTCGAGAGATGCTCCGTGACCCGCTAAGTTACTTCAACACTTTTTTTTTTGTAAATCATCATTTGCAGTTCATTGTATCTCGGTAAGCTCTACTGGCCTGTAGTTTCCTGGCTTATCCAGAAAACTCCTTCAAAGCCTTTGCATCTTGTTACTTTGAACCAAAATTGCTTTCTTCCTTTCACTATTTATTTATACTTTGATTTTGAATCATTTCTAATAATTCTTTCTTGCTTCATTCATGCCACTCTCTTATTCATACTATGAGCTCAATTATTACAATCAGCAGTGAATCAATGACACTTAGCACTGACCTCAGAGAAGCTGCCCACAAGATCTACTGTATGGATTTCAACTTTCCCCAAAGTCATTATCTTGCAGGCATAAACCAAAGAGATCTCTGACAAACAAGCATAGCGTCCAAGTTGATGCGAAGCATGACGCTAAAGCAACAACTTGTAACAGGGAATGAAATAAGATACTCACATGAGATTAAGGTAGAAGCTGAAATATCTTGATATTTTTAAAAGTAGTCCTTTATTTATTTTAAAGTACACAATTTTGAAATAATAATTGAATGATAATTCACAAATATAAAATTTGTTTTTTTTTTAGGACAGTGAGATTGTTAACAGTAATTTTGGTTTGATATACCATAAAACATTAAGTTGTAAAGTACCTCATGCAACACATTTTAATATTTTCAGAGACACTGCTCGACCTGGGGGGTTCCTCTAGTAATTTGCGATTTGCTTCGTATTTTAACGCTATTTAATTGTGAGAATACATTAATACCTCTAAGTTCCTGACAGTTTATAGTTTTCTGCAGACTATGTTGGGGAAGTTCCCAACAGGGCAACCTGGGGAGAAACAAGGGATCACTGTCAACACGACTTCTGAGTTTCAGTGTGCATACCATAGAAGTTGATTTACTCTGTTATAATGGTGCGTGCTGGTAACCTCATCATTATTTATCATCACAGATTCCAGTCCAGTGAGTTAGAAGAAACAGTCAAACTGAAAATTGTATAATTTCATCAAATGTTTCCTTTGATAATAAAATTGTTTGGCGAGTCGAGACAGTGAGTGAATTTAAAGGGTTTTATTTTGCAACAGTAAAACAGTGAATAAACTCTGGTTGGTAAGACAGCCAACAAAGCGATGTTACTTCCACAAGTGTGGCGCCAGAATGAAACAACTCGGTAAAAACACGCGAATAGAGCTCCCTGCGCCCACGTGACTGGAGCAGCCAATCAAAGGGTTTGACTACCCAAAGACACCACCAGGTGCCGCCACCGGCCCCCCACCCCCCCCCCCCCCCAGAACCCGAGCTCGGCGGAGGAAGCGGCTAAGTCCTCCTTGGGGGCGGTGCGGAAACCGAGCAGCACCCACGTCAATTGGTCCACGCAGTCCGGATGCGTGAACCGAGCCTTCAATGCCGACTTGAGGTGGCGGTGAAAGCGCTCAACGAGCCCGTTGGCCTGTGGGTGGTAGGTGGTGGTGTGATGTAACCGCGCCCCATATAGCTGAGCGAGGGAAGACCATAAAGAAGAAGTGAATTGGGCCCCCCGGTCGGTGGTGATATCCGACGGGACCCCGAACCGGGCAATCCAGTTGGCCGCCAGGACCCGGGCGCAAGACGCGGCAGAGGTATCTGAGAGCGGGATTGCCTCCGGCCACCTCGTGAATCGATCCACGACAGTGAGTAAATGGGTGCACCGCGGGATGTCGGCAACGGGCCCACCAGGTCAACGTTTAATGCAGGAAACGGACCGCAGGGGCGTCAAAATCCTGCAACGGGGGCTGCACGTGTCGCTGGACCTTGGAGGTCTGACAGGGAAGGCAGGCACGGGTCCAGGCCGCCACCTGCTTGCGGAGACCGTGCCAAATAAACTTTTCCGCCACCAGCGCAGAGGTCGCCCGTATGGACGGGTGGGCCAGACTGTGGATGGAGTCAAAAATCCGGCGACGCTAACGTATGGGGACGATGGGGCGAGGTCGACCGGTGGAGACATCGTAGAGGACCATCGTGCCCAAAGATCCACACGGGATATCAGCCAACTGGAGGCCAGAAACAGCTGTGCGGTAGTCCGCCATCCCAGCGTCCGCATGCTGTGCCGCAGCCAGCTCTTCGTAGTCCACGCCGTGGTCTACAGCCGAAATGGAGGGGATGGCGGGGTGGAACAGAGCGTCAGCGACGGTGTTGAGCTTTCCCGCGACGTGCTGTGGTGAATTTGGAGATATAAGCGAGGTTTCGCTGCTGGCGAGCGGACCACGGGTCGGAGACCTTACCCAAGGCAAAGGTGAGGGGTTTGTGGTCATTGAAGGCAGTGAAAATGCGACCTTCGAGAAAGTAGTGGAAGTGCCTGATGGCCAGGTACAACGCCAGGAGCTCCCTGTCGAAGGCGCTGTAGTTGTGCCTGGGAGCTCATAGCTGACGGCTGAAAAAGGCCAGGACGCCGTCTACAGTGAGGGCCATTGAGGCTGAGGCCCACGGGTGGACCAACATGGTTGCGTTGGCCAGGGCCGCCTTGGCACCCTCGAACGCCACGACCGCCTCAGAGGACGACTCGACCAACTGTATCTAGGAGGCGCCGTCCAGTTGGCTATGGGTGCCCTGCCTGCAGCTGTCCGTCCTTTCACTCCTTTTTTTTATTTTTAGTATGTTAAAAAGTGTTTTGTTTGGAACAAATTATTTTTATGTGTGGGGGTGGGTTGGGACGGGGGGAACTGTATTTCTCAGTCCCTACCTAGTCGGAGACGCGGCTTTCCTCCGAGCAGCATCTCGACCCATCCTCGTGGCCTACCATCGGGTCTGAAGCGGCGTTTCATGAGGGGACCGGCCAGAACCACGGATTCGGCAGCACAGCGCTGGAGCGCTATCGCGGAGCGGGTGATGCCGTGCCCGCGTCGCCACGCTGGAGCTCTGGAATGCTGAGTCCGCCGATGAACATCGCGGAGCTGGGGGATCTGTTGAGCGGCCAGCCGCGGGCGGCGGCGCTGACTTTAACATCGGGAGCCTGGGATCTCTCGCCAAGACTGCCAGTGATGGAGCTCCGTCCAGCGGTTTGGTTTCGGAAGCCGAGGTCTCCGGTATGGAAGCGGCCGTTCCAGGCATCCCAAGCCACTGAGAGGGTTCTCCCGACGCCGGAGCACCATCACCCGGCGAGAAGGGCCTGAAACATCGAGCCCTGTAGCGGCGACTGCGGAGGCCTCAATAGGCCCGACTATGGGTGGACAAGGGGATGGGGACTGGACTTTGTGCCTTCCCTCACAGTGGGAACCATTGTGGGGGGATGTTTTTATGTTTTATGTTAAATTTCTTTATAATGTTATATTGTATTCTTATTAATGTGCTGCAATGGCAACTCGAATTTCGCCACACCAATTGGTGTATGTGACAATAAATTAACTTTTGACCTCCTGCGGCTTGCCCGTGAGGCACTGGAAAAGGGAGCGCATGATGTTGGCAGCTGCTGGCAAGAAACAATGGTAAAAATTCACCATGCCGACAAATTCCGGCAACCCATTACCGTACGCGGCCGGTGAAACTGCCGAATGGCCTCCACCTTCGAGGGTAGAGGGGCGGCGTCTGGAGGTGTGATGCTGTGCCCCAGAAAGGCGATGGAACGGAGGTCGAACTGGCACTTGGCGGGGTTGATTATGAGGCCATGGTCGAGGAGGCGTTGGAAGAGAGTCCGCAGGTGTTCGATGTGCTCGTCCTGGGTGGGGCTTGCAACTAGGATGTCATCGAGGTAGATTAAGATGAACGGCAGACCCCTCCCGACCCTGTCCATAAGCCTTTGGAACGCCTGCGCGGCGTTCTTCAATCCAAAGAGCATACGCAGCCATTCGAACAACCCGAACGGGATGATCGTCGCGGTCTTGGGGACGTTGTCCGGATGAACTGGGATCTGGTTATAGCCACGGACAAGGTCGACTTTAGAGAAGAAGGCGCCACCCTCGAGGTGGGCAGAAAAGTCCTGGATGTTGGGCACCGGGTAGCGGTCCGCAGTTGTCATGGCGTTCAGACGCCTATAGTCTCCACATGGTCTCCACCCCCCAGATGCTTTGGAGACCATGTGCAGCGGGGATGCCCACGGGCTGTCCGAGCGCCAGACGATCCCCATGTCCTCCATGGGCTAAAACTCCTCCCGGGCGATGCGCAGCTTGTCCGGTGGAAGACGACACGCCCGGGCGTGTACCGGAGCGCCCAAGGTGGGGATGTGATGGGCGACCCTGTGCTTGGGGGCTGCCGCGCTGAAACTCAGGGAACTCAGTGAGGAGGGAGGCATAGGGCCATCGACCTCGGCGACGGCGCTGAGCTGTGGGCTGTGTGGAGGCGGAAGCCGCGGGGCCGAGGGCCGATGCCGGGATCATGCGCCCACCCCGCACATCGACTAAGAGGGAGAAGGCCCGCAGGGATTCGGTGACGTCGGCCACGATGAAAGTCCACTCATACGGCCGGGAGTCGAAAGAGAGTGAGAGGGACCGCGTGCTGTAAGTGCGAATGGTACTTCTATTAACGGCCATGAGCACAGGGCCCCGCTTACCAGCACGGGTGTCGCGTCCGGTCAGCGGGAGGATGCTAACGATAGCACCGGAGTCAATGAAGAAGCGCCTGCCGGAGTGATGGTCACGGACGTAGAGGCGATTGTTTGGGCCGATCGCCTCTACAGACGATCGACTGAGGCGTTTCCCTGAAACGAGCAGGGTTGACGGCAGCGTCGAGCCTCAGCACATCAGCGGAGGTGGTAGAAGCACCATTTGTGCTTACCCCGGTCCCCGGCGCGTGGCTGTGGCTCTGCGATGGAAGCAGTGGGTGGGGTGTCCCCGCGATCCCTCCGTGGCAACTGGCACGCTGGCACGGAGACCTGGTTGATGGAGTCGCCATCTTGCTGCTTCGCCAGCCAGAGTTCGTCGGCCCTCTCGGCGAGCTGCATGGGGTCAGCGAAATCGGAACCGGCGAGCATGAGGCGGATGTCGTCAGGCATCTGCTCTGAGAACGCCTGTTCGAAGAGCAGACAAGGGCGGTGGCCGTCCATCAGGGCGAGCATTTCGGCCATCAGCGTGGACGGCTTGCGATCGCCCAATCTGTCCATGCGTAAAAGGCGGGCGGCGCGATCTCTGCGGCTGAGCCCGCACGTGCGGAGAAGGAGGACTTTGAGGCCTTCGTAATTTGCGAGCGCCAGCGGGTCTTGTAGAAACGGCAGTGGCCGCGAAGGCTGGTCTTGTAGGAACGGCAGTGGCCGCGAAGCCGTCTCCTGTGTGAGCGCGCCGACGACATGAAAATATTTGGTGTCATCTACCACGATGTTGCGGAGATGAAATTGCGCTTCTACGTTGGAGAACCAAACCTGTGGCTGTTCAGCCCAGAACACGGGTAGCCTGAGGGCAACGGCAATCTGCTGAGCGTCAGTAACGGTGGTGGCTTGCATTCTTGATGTCCAATATACGAGTGGACGCGTCGGGGTCACCAGTTTGGCGAGTCGAGACAGTGAGTGAATTCAGAGGGTTTTATTTTGTAACAGTTAAACAGTGAATAAACTCTGGTCGGTAAGACAGCCAACAAAACGATGTTACTTCCACAAGTGTGGCACTAGAATGAAACAACTGGGTAAAAAGAACGCGAATATTGCTCCCCTCGCCCACGTGACTGGAGCAGCCAATTCGAGGGTTTGACTACCCAAAGACTACCCTACACTTGGTGCCGCTACAGTATGTTAATATGTGCACTAAAATTACTTTTGAATTTCACTGAATTTCTATTCATCTTATTTTATAATTTTAATTGTGTACAAAAATACATTTTATTTTCAGACTTGTATTCTCAGAAATGTATAACTCGTACTTTCAAAGCCACAGGGAATTGTGGTTTTCCTTTTATTACTTTTTTTAAAGCAGGAATTTCATGATGGAGGCCAAGTACCCCATTTTGTCCATGCCAGACAAAGAGGAGCTACTCAGGCTAATTCCATGTCCTAGCTATAGATACATAGCCTTGTAAGATATGGCAGTACTAGTGTTTATCCAGGTACTTTAAATATGATTAGACTTGTTGCTCCAACCCATCCTTTAGAGAGTAATTCCCAGTCCCAACTTTGCCACTCATTTTCTACCAATTATCTTGAATCTTTATTCCTTGTTATTGACTTCCCTGCTGAAAGTCTAGTCATCCAGAACAGACTTGACATGAATGTACGCAACTCAGTTTGAAGAACTAACATGAGTGCTCTTTAGTGACAATGGAAACTAATGCACAGATTTTGTCAATATTCCTGACCAGAAGGAAAAGGTGGCTCAGTATGGGATCAATCTCAGAAGCTTAACAATGTGGCTGCTTACATGGGAATTACTCGGGATCACTCGTTACCAAACCTTGGAGTTTGCACACCATTGGACGACCTGCAACAGGAATTGTGGGGAGATAAACAAAAAGGTATGCACTCTATATTTTTAATGGAATGTAGTGAGGAATGTAATGAATGTCCAAAAGCTGGGAAATTGGGTCACTTGGTCCATGTAGTTCCGACCCTTTACCAAAGCCTCTTCCTGCCCTTCATCTAATCCTATCAATGTTATATTGGGTTCCTTTCCTCCTCATGTTTATCCAACTTCTCTGAAATGTGTATTTGCTATTAACTACAGTGGCAAATTCCAGGTGCAAACCATCCTTTAGATAATGACATTTCTTTAAAATTCCAATTTGATTTATTAATGACCTCTTTATTTATTGCCACGGATATGATTTCCACTACACATGCTACCTTCTACGATCTCATGATTGTAAAGACTGCCATAAGATCATCCTATCCCCACCCTTCCATCACCACCAGCTTTGTTTTTATATAATTGAATCTTTCTGTTCTGTTAAAATAGGTCAGCTGCAATGTTGTTGTCATTTTGTTCCCTATCAATCCTGGAAATCCAATGTGCTCACCTTCTTTTAGAATCAGATAAAATTATTAATTTGACCATCTTTTTTCTTTATTTCTGGATTAACTTGTCATTATTATACTTTTTCAGATTTGAAACTATTTGACTCAGAAATCTGCATTCTTTGTTTTATTTATTTTTAAAATCTGTTTCAGTGTCTCTTTGTATTCTTCAACTAACTATGTTTATCATCCCCCATCATCATTCTTTCAGGTAACATAAGTAGTTTTGCACTAAAGGTAATGTCCTTTGTGAGCCTAGATTGTGCTACAGAATGTTCAATTGTATATTTCAAAGATTTACAGAAAGATTTTAATTAAAAAAATAAGAATATTAATTGGCCTCCTAGCGAAGAACCAATACATATCCAACTGTGGAATATTAAAACATTTGCTCAAAGCCTCCTTGAAGAAATGTAACATCCTCAGTGAATCTTGGGAATCTCTGAAGTATCAATCGAAATGGAGAAGGAACATTCAAGAGGTACTTCGAACCACAAATTCATGCCTAGTTTGGAAATAGAAGCCCTGGGCTGACAGTGGAAAGTGCGCCCCATCTAACAAACTCTGTCTCACATCCCCTGACTTTCAGTCTGAAGAAGGATCTCGACCCAAAACATCTCCCATTCCTCTCCAGAAATGCTGCCTGTCCCACTGAGGTACTCCAGCATTTTGTGCCTATCCAGCATCTGCAGTTCCTTCCTACACAAACTACCTATTGGATATATGGGCCAGTCGCTCCCAGAAGTCAATGAGATGTTACATTTCTTGAAGGAGACCTATAGCACCTCCTGCCCCATTTATGGAAAAGTCTGTAGTTTCCACATCAGCCTGACTAGCCACCATGAAACCCACCAAATTGGAGTACAAGCAAGTCATCTTCAATCATTACTGCCAAGGACTGGATTTGTTCTGCTACAGTTAACCTTTGTTAAAACACAACAGTTATGTCCTGTGCCAATGGTAGTAAAATCAGTCCAGTTGTGTGGGTGTCTATCAACTATAGCAACTGAAAAGTTACGAATAGAAAATATCATAACGTTAACGTAGTTAGATGTGTGTGCTACAAACATGATATTTCAAAATAATAATGGCTTGATTTAAATACCCTTAGTATGCGAGTGCTGTTTCCTCTTTAGGTTAGTTTAGTTTATTGTCACAGTTAAGGTACAGTTAAAAGCTTTTGTTGCGTGCTAACCAGTCACAATGCATGATTACAATCGATCCATTTACAGTATAGATACATGATAATGGAATAATATTTAGTGCAAGGTAAAGCCAGCAACGTCTGATCAATGTTGTCCAAGGGTCATCAAAGAGATAGATAGTAGTTCAGCACTGCTCTCTGGTTGGGGTAGGATGATTCAGTTGCCTGATAACAGCTGGGAAGAAACTATCCCTGAATCTGGTGGTGTGCATTTTCACACTTCTATACCTTTTGAATTGAATTGAATACATTTTATTAGCCAGATATGTATACATACAAGGAATTTGCCTTGGTGCTTTGCTCGCAAGTAACAACACGATATACAGTAGACAATTATAAATAAAACATTATAATTGAAACGTGAAGAATGAAATAAAATACCAGAGCACAAGGAGGCTACAGACGTTTGGCAGTTGAGTAGAGTTACTGCTTGTGGAAAAAGGCTGTTTTTATGTCTGGCTGTGGCGGCTTTGACAGTCCGGAGTCACCTTCCAGAGGGAAGTGCTTCAAAGAGCTTGTGGCCAGGGTGAGAGGGGTCAGAGATGATCTTACCCACTCTCTTCCTGGCCCTTGCAGTGTACAGTTCGTCGATGGGGGGAAGGTTGCAGCTAATAACCTTCACGGCTGATTGATTGATGCGCTGCAGCCTCCGGATGACATGCTTGGTGGCTAAGCCAAACCAGACCATGATGGAGAAGGTGAGGACAGACTCTATGATGGCAGTATAAAACTGGACCATCATGTCCCATTTAAGGTCCCTGGAGATGATGGTTCCGAATAACTTAAATTTCTCCACAGATGTGACTGTGGTTTTGTTGATGGTGAGTGGGGGGAGGGGAGGGGGAGCTCTCCTAAAGTCTACAATAAATTCCACCGTCTTAAGAGCATTGAGCTCCAGGTTGTTGCGATGGCCAGGGCCGCCTTGGCACCCTCGAACGCCACGACCGCCTCAGAGGACGACTCGACCAACTGTATCTAGGAGGCGCCGTCCAGTTGGCTATGGGTGCCCTGCCTGCAGCTGTCCGTCCTTTCACTCCTTTTTTTTATTTTTAGTATGTTAAAAAGTGTTTTGTTTGGAACAAATTATTTTTATGTGTGGGGGTGGGTTGGGAAGGGGGGAACTGTATTTCTCAGTCCCTACCTAGTCGGAGACGCGGCTTTCCTCCGAGCAGCATCTCGACCCATCCTCGTGGCCTACCATCGGGTCTGAAGCGGCGTTTCATGAGGGGACCGGCCAGAACCACGGATTCGGCAGCACAGCGCTGGAGCGCTATCGCGGAGCGGGTGATGCCGTGCCCGCGTCGCCACGCTGGAGCTCTGGAATGCTGAGTCCGCCGATGAACATCGCGGAGCTGGGGGATCTGTTGAGCGGCCAGCCGCGGGCGGCGGCGCTGACTTTAACATCGGGAGCCTGGGATCTCTCGCCAAGACTGCCAGTGATGGAGCTCCGTCCAGCGGTTTGGTTTCGGAAGCCGAGGTCTCCGGTATGGAAGCGGCCGTTCCAGGCATCCCAAGCCACTGAGAGGGTTCTCCCGACGCCGGAGCACCATCACCCGGCGAGAAGGGCCTGAAACATCGAGCCCTGTAGCGGCGACTGCGGAGGCCTCAATAGGCCCGACTATGGGTGGACAAGGGGATGGGGACTGGACTTTGTGCCTTCCCTCACAGTGGGAACCATTGTGGGGGGATGTTTTTATGTTTTATGTTAAATTTCTTTATAATGTTATATTGTATTCTTATTAATGTGCTGCAATGGCAACTCGAATTTCGCCACACCAATTGGTGTATGTGACAATAAATTAACTTTTGACCTCCTGCGGCTTGCCCGTGAGGCACTGGAAAAGGGAGCGCATGATGTTGGCAGCTGCTGGCAAGAAACAATGGTAAAAATTCACCATGCCGACAAATTCCGGCAACCCATTACCGTACGCGGCCGGTGAAACTGCCGAATGGCCTCCACCTTCGAGGGTAGAGGGGCGGCGTCTGGAGGTGTGATGCTGTGCCCCAGAAAGGCGATGGAACGGAGGTCGAACTGGCACTTGGCGGGGTTGATTATGAGGCCATGGTCGAGGAGGCGTTGGAAGAGAGTCCGCAGGTGTTCGATGTGCTCGTCCTGGGTGGGGCTTGCAACTAGGATGTCATCGAGGTAGATTAAGATGAACGGCAGACCCCTCCCGACCCTGTCCATAAGCCTTTGGAACGCCTGCGCGGCGTTCTTCAATCCAAAGAGCATACGCAGCCATTCGAACAACCCGAACGGGATGATCGTCGCGGTCTTGGGGACGTTGTCCGGATGAACTGGGATCTGGTTATAGCCACGGACAAGGTCGACTTTAGAGAAGAAGGCGCCACCCTCGAGGTGGGCAGAAAAGTCCTGGATGTTGGGCACCGGGTAGCGGTCCGCAGTTGTCATGGCGTTCAGACGCCTATAGTCTCCACATGGTCTCCACCCCCCAGATGCTTTGGAGACCATGTGCAGCGGGGATGCCCACGGGCTGTCCGAGCGCCAGACGATCCCCATGTCCTCCATGGGCTAAAACTCCTCCCGGGCGATGCGCAGCTTGTCCGGTGGAAGACGACACGCCCGGGCGTGTACCGGAGCGCCCAAGGTGGGGATGTGATGGGCGACCCTGTGCTTGGGGGCTGCCGCGCTGAAACTCAGGGAACTCAGTGAGGAGGGAGGCATAGGGCCATCGACCTCGGCGACGGCGCTGAGCTGTGGGCTGTGTGGAGGCGGAAGCCGCGGGGCCGAGGGCCGATGCCGGGATCATGCGCCCACCCCGCACATCGACTAAGAGGGAGAAGGCCCGCAGGGATTCGGTGACGTCGGCCACGATGAAAGTCCACTCATACGGCCGGGAGTCGAAAGAGAGTGAGAGGGACCGCGTGCTGTAAGTGCGAATGGTACTTCTATTAACGGCCATGAGCACAGGGCCCCGCTTACCAGCACGGGTGTCGCGTCCGGTCAGCGGGAGGATGCTAACGATAGCACCGGAGTCAATGAAGAAGCGCCTGCCGGAGTGATGGTCACGGACGTAGAGGCGATTGTTTGGGCCGATCGCCTCTACAGACGATCGACTGAGGCGTTTCCCTGAAACGAGCAGGGTTGACGGCAGCGTCGAGCCTCAGCACATCAGCGGAGGTGGTAGAAGCACCATTTGTGCTTACCCCGGTCCCCGGCGCGTGGCTGTGGCTCTGCGATGGAAGCAGTGGGTGGGGTGTCCCCGCGATCCCTCCGTGGCAACTGGCACGCTGGCACGGAGACCTGGTTGATGGAGTCGCCATCTTGCTGCTTCGCCAGCCAGAGTTCGTCGGCCCTCTCGGCGAGCTGCATGGGGTCAGCGAAATCGGAACCGGCGAGCATGAGGCGGATGTCGTCAGGCATCTGCTCTGAGAACGCCTGTTCGAAGAGCAGACAAGGGCGGTGGCCGTCCATCAGGGCGAGCATTTCGGCCATCAGCGTGGACGGCTTGCGATCGCCCAATCTGTCCATGCGTAAAAGGCGGGCGGCGCGATCTCTGCGGCTGAGCCCGCACGTGCGGAGAAGGAGGACTTTGAGGCCTTCGTAATTTGCGAGCGCCAGCGGGTCTTGTAGAAACGGCAGTGGCCGCGAAGGCTGGTCTTGTAGGAACGGCAGTGGCCGCGAAGCCGTCTCCTGTGTGAGCGCGCCGACGACATGAAAATATTTGGTGTCATCTACCACGATGTTGCGGAGATGAAATTGCGCTTCTACGTTGGAGAACCAAACCTGTGGCTGTTCAGCCCAGAACACGGGTAGCCTGAGGGCAACGGCAATCTGCTGAGCGTCAGTAACGGTGGTGGCTTGCATTCTTGATGTCCAATATACGAGTGGACGCGTCGGGGTCACCAGTTTGGCGAGTCGAGACAGTGAGTGAATTCAGAGGGTTTTATTTTGTAACAGTTAAACAGTGAATAAACTCTGGTCGGTAAGACAGCCAACAAAACGATGTTACTTCCACAAGTGTGGCACTAGAATGAAACAACTGGGTAAAAAGAACGCGAATATTGCTCCCCTCGCCCACGTGACTGGAGCAGCCAATTCGAGGGTTTGACTACCCAAAGACTACCCTACACTTGGTGCCGCTACAGTATGTTAATATGTGCACTAAAATTACTTTTGAATTTCACTGAATTTCTATTCATCTTATTTTATAATTTTAATTGTGTACAAAAATACATTTTATTTTCAGACTTGTATTCTCAGAAATGTATAACTCGTACTTTCAAAGCCACAGGGAATTGTGGTTTTCCTTTTATTACTTTTTTTAAAGCAGGAATTTCATGATGGAGGCCAAGTACCCCATTTTGTCCATGCCAGACAAAGAGGAGCTACTCAGGCTAATTCCATGTCCTAGCTATAGATACATAGCCTTGTAAGATATGGCAGTACTAGTGTTTATCCAGGTACTTTAAATATGATTAGACTTGTTGCTCCAACCCATCCTTTAGAGAGTAATTCCCAGTCCCAACTTTGCCACTCATTTTCTACCAATTATCTTGAATCTTTATTCCTTGTTATTGACTTCCCTGCTGAAAGTCTAGTCATCCAGAACAGACTTGACATGAATGTACGCAACTCAGTTTGAAGAACTAACATGAGTGCTCTTTAGTGACAATGGAAACTAATGCACAGATTTTGTCAATATTCCTGACCAGAAGGAAAAGGTGGCTCAGTATGGGATCAATCTCAGAAGCTTAACAATGTGGCTGCTTACATGGGAATTACTCGGGATCACTCGTTACCAAACCTTGGAGTTTGCACACCATTGGACGACCTGCAACAGGAATTGTGGGGAGATAAACAAAAAGGTATGCACTCTATATTTTTAATGGAATGTAGTGAGGAATGTAATGAATGTCCAAAAGCTGGGAAATTGGGTCACTTGGTCCATGTAGTTCCGACCCTTTACCAAAGCCTCTTCCTGCCCTTCATCTAATCCTATCAATGTTATATTGGGTTCCTTTCCTCCTCATGTTTATCCAACTTCTCTGAAATGTGTATTTGCTATTAACTACAGTGGCAAATTCCAGGTGCAAACCATCCTTTAGATAATGACATTTCTTTAAAATTCCAATTTGATTTATTAATGACCTCTTTATTTATTGCCACGGATATGATTTCCACTACACATGCTACCTTCTACGATCTCATGATTGTAAAGACTGCCATAAGATCATCCTATCCCCACCCTTCCATCACCACCAGCTTTGTTTTTATATAATTGAATCTTTCTGTTCTGTTAAAATAGGTCAGCTGCAATGTTGTTGTCATTTTGTTCCCTATCAATCCTGGAAATCCAATGTGCTCACCTTCTTTTAGAATCAGATAAAATTATTAATTTGACCATCTTTTTTCTTTATTTCTGGATTAACTTGTCATTATTATACTTTTTCAGATTTGAAACTATTTGACTCAGAAATCTGCATTCTTTGTTTTATTTATTTTTAAAATCTGTTTCAGTGTCTCTTTGTATTCTTCAACTAACTATGTTTATCATCCCCCATCATCATTCTTTCAGGTAACATAAGTAGTTTTGCACTAAAGGTAATGTCCTTTGTGAGCCTAGATTGTGCTACAGAATGTTCAATTGTATATTTCAAAGATTTACAGAAAGATTTTAATTAAAAAAATAAGAATATTAATTGGCCTCCTAGCGAAGAACCAATACATATCCAACTGTGGAATATTAAAACATTTGCTCAAAGCCTCCTTGAAGAAATGTAACATCCTCAGTGAATCTTGGGAATCTCTGAAGTATCAATCGAAATGGAGAAGGAACATTCAAGAGGTACTTCGAACCACAAATTCATGCCTAGTTTGGAAATAGAAGCCCTGGGCTGACAGTGGAAAGTGCGCCCCATCTAACAAACTCTGTCTCACATCCCCTGACTTTCAGTCTGAAGAAGGATCTCGACCCAAAACATCTCCCATTCCTCTCCAGAAATGCTGCCTGTCCCACTGAGGTACTCCAGCATTTTGTGCCTATCCAGCATCTGCAGTTCCTTCCTACACAAACTACCTATTGGATATATGGGCCAGTCGCTCCCAGAAGTCAATGAGATGTTACATTTCTTGAAGGAGACCTATAGCACCTCCTGCCCCATTTATGGAAAAGTCTGTAGTTTCCACATCAGCCTGACTAGCCACCATGAAACCCACCAAATTGGAGTACAAGCAAGTCATCTTCAATCATTACTGCCAAGGACTGGATTTGTTCTGCTACAGTTAACCTTTGTTAAAACACAACAGTTATGTCCTGTGCCAATGGTAGTAAAATCAGTCCAGTTGTGTGGGTGTCTATCAACTATAGCAACTGAAAAGTTACGAATAGAAAATATCATAACGTTAACGTAGTTAGATGTGTGTGCTACAAACATGATATTTCAAAATAATAATGGCTTGATTTAAATACCCTTAGTATGCGAGTGCTGTTTCCTCTTTAGGTTAGTTTAGTTTATTGTCACAGTTAAGGTACAGTTAAAAGCTTTTGTTGCGTGCTAACCAGTCACAATGCATGATTACAATCGATCCATTTACAGTATAGATACATGATAATGGAATAATATTTAGTGCAAGGTAAAGCCAGCAACGTCTGATCAATGTTGTCCAAGGGTCATCAAAGAGATAGATAGTAGTTCAGCACTGCTCTCTGGTTGGGGTAGGATGATTCAGTTGCCTGATAACAGCTGGGAAGAAACTATCCCTGAATCTGGTGGTGTGCATTTTCACACTTCTATACCTTTTGAATTGAATTGAATACATTTTATTAGCCAGATATGTATACATACAAGGAATTTGCCTTGGTGCTTTGCTCGCAAGTAACAACACGATATACAGTAGACAATTATAAATAAAACATTATAATTGAAACGTGAAGAATGAAATAAAATACCAGAGCACAAGGAGGCTACAGACGTTTGGCAGTTGAGTAGAGTTACTGCTTGTGGAAAAAGGCTGTTTTTATGTCTGGCTGTGGCGGCTTTGACAGTCCGGAGTCACCTTCCAGAGGGAAGTGCTTCAAAGAGCTTGTGGCCAGGGTGAGAGGGGTCAGAGATGATCTTACCCACTCTCTTCCTGGCCCTTGCAGTGTACAGTTCGTCGATGGGGGGAAGGTTGCAGCTAATAACCTTCACGGCTGATTGATTGATGCGCTGCAGCCTCCGGATGACATGCTTGGTGGCTAAGCCAAACCAGACCATGATGGAGAAGGTGAGGACAGACTCTATGATGGCAGTATAAAACTGGACCATCATGTCCCATTTAAGGTCCCTGGAGATGATGGTTCCGAATAACTTAAATTTCTCCACAGATGTGACTGTGGTTTTGTTGATGGTGAGTGGGGGGAGGGGAGGGGGAGCTCTCCTAAAGTCTACAATAAATTCCACCGTCTTAAGAGCATTGAGCTCCAGGTTGTTGCGATGGCACCAGGACGCCAGCTGTGTCACTTCCTGTCTGTAGGCAGATTCCTCCCCATCCTGGATCAGTCCAATCAGGGTTGTGTCGTCCGCATGTGACGTTGCCTGATGGGAGAGGGGAGAAGAGCGAGTGGCCATGGTGCGACTCGTCCTTGATTATGCTGCTGGCCTTGCCAAGGCAAAGTGAGGCATAAATGGAATCAAAAGAAGGGAAGTTGGTTTGTGTGATGGCCTAATTCGCTGCAATCTCTTGCGGTCCTGGATGGCGCTGTTCCCAAAACAAGGTGTGATGGTTCCTGATAAAATGCTTTCTATGGTTCACCTGTAGAAGTTGGTGAGAGTTTTAGTGGTCATGCCAAACGTCCTCCATCCCAACAACCATTGGGTTGAATAGGAAAAAAAGCACTTACAAAATGGTTGATACAACAATATTTTCACATGTCACAATCTTAGAAGATTCAGATGTAACGTTAGGAATCATAGTTTGAATGTTGACGCTATGTAAGAACAAATGAACTTGTATCCAGAACTGGCACCAGATAAGTGGATGCATCAGTCAGCTTTCATATGAGCCATTTTTGTCCTGGTTGTTTTTGGTGCTGCTTGTGAACTAAGGATGCCATAAATGTGCACATCGTGAGGAGAACTTCTCTGAGTAGAAGTGCTTAGAAGAGTGGAAGATGATGTGGTAAAGCAATGCCTTTCAGCAATATTAAAACATACCAATAGTAAGCTAGTCATTTTTTTGTTATGAGTCCACACATAATAGAACAAAAGGGTTCTTTATTCTACAAATGAATAAATGGTTCTTTAGGAGCCATTGATTAGGCTGCTTAAGATATATGACAGCCACACAAGATGAGAGTGGAAAAAAACCAATCCCATTTGCTCCTAGATTTGACATTTAGAATTTCACAACCAACATAAGAGGTCGGTTTGCATATGTAAGAAACCTGAGTGTTGTTTCAAGAAATGCTTTGGATGACTAAAATTCACCCAAGGCTTTATGTTGTCTGTCCAGATCAGACACAAGTCGCAGTATAAACTTTGGAGACATATTTTCTGTCTTATGGGTATCAAGAAGTTGAAATTGTTCTATATTACTATGAAGTTACCTTCGACGTTATTTCTTTACGTAATAATACAGCTTGTATTTCTGAGAAAGCATTAGTATTGGATGTCAACCTTTCATGTCTAAACATCAGGCAGTTTCTCAGCGAATTAGTAAAATCTCAAAATACTTTCCATTTTAGAAATGTTTCTGAAAACCAGCACATTTATGAATACAAAGAAGTCCCATGAGGTTGAAGTGATGTCTGAAATTGTTGCATGTTTTGCCAAATATTGCAATATCCAACAGGTGAGAGAACCTTCTATGATTTATTTAAAACATTCTCATAGTGCAGTAGCACAATTCCAAGTCTGTTTAAAACAATAATATTCTTAAAGCAATACTGAGTCTCTAGTGTACTTACAAGCCTAAATCCTTTTAATCCAGGATATGTTATTCATGCCAAGAAAATGCTAGCCCTAATTCCTCGATTTATTAATTTTCATGGAAGATCTTTCCATATGTGGAATATGAGATGGTGTGAAAATAGTGCTGGTGGAATGCCAATGCTTTCAGTTTATGTAGAAATTAATCTGTCATGCATTTTGATCTGTCAGGCAGATTTGGTACCTTTAATCCTGTACAACCGCCTTTCTATCTTGAGAGGACTTTTTCACAGAATCACAAAAAGGATGGCCAAAATTGTGCCACAGTCTAAGTAACAATCGTACCTAGTCATATACAATTTTAACTTTCAGTCTGATTTCTTCATTGCCACTTCTTGATGTGTCCTGCTCACTGGCAGAATAGGCCTATCAGAGTGGGCACGATAATAGTAGCCATTCAGGAGGGTATCCTTGGATATTTTAGCATTGACTAGGCTCCATGAGGTCTGATAGTACTATGTTAAATGGATTAAGGAAATCTCCTGATGATAATCATCTAAATCTGTTGCCTGACTGATTAATCAGTACTAATCCATTTTGAACACATTTGGGAGAAGGACTGATGATAGTAACAGAACAGAACAAACTCTTTGTTAGGCACTTCAGCACCCATCATTAAAAGTGACTTGGTAGCTCCAACTCTGATGAAATTGGCTGCATCCTGAAGGTAGTAGATACCAGACCAGGTCAGCAATGGTGTGAGAGAAGCAATATGAGGGAAGAACTTGCTTGTTTCCATTCCCATCTTCTATCTTTTGTGCATGCATCGATCCATGAGTGTGTAGTGTTGGCTGGAAATACCAATTCTTGAAGTGATGGTCTGAAATTATTTTTTGAATAATTCATTTAAGGAATCTGGACATCACTGGGAAAACCACATCTTACTGTATTTTCCGGGTAATCCTTGAGAACCACCTCTCTAAATCTCTTCTGGTGATAGTCCTGCCACAATCAGTTAAAACTTGTTTTAGATGAATACCAGCTAATCCTGAACATTGAAACATGAAATGCAAATTTCAGTGAAAGTGGAAAAAAATGGGTGGTATAATTAATGTACCTGCATTCCTGGAATTACACTCTCTGTGCCAACCTCATGAAATGAAGTTAGTATAGCCAATGTTTAACATAAACGGTGAATTTTAATCAAAAATAATCCCGGAATTACTGGTGGAAATGTCAGTGATGTCACAGACGTTTCATGACAGATATTAATTAAGGACACTAATCAGACAATATTGAATTTTGTTCTAACAGTGGGTGGTTTTAAAAAAAACTTTCATTCCACACTGCACATCAAACACCGTACTATTCTCTGAAAATAGATCACGAGCGAAAGAACATGCAAGTCCAAATTAACTGAAATTTATATTAAAACTAAAACTTAATATGATGTATAAATTTAATTTATCATGACTTCTTTGCTTCAATGTTAGATATTTTCCAGCGCTCAAAATTTCCTGATATGACTTCATCAATGTTATAACCATTTGCTTATATCCAATGTGTAGAATCGATTTAAGTAGATGATATCCCTCATTTCATTTTACAAATTTGACAGCAGCACCATTGATAGTCTCTTTTCCTGTCCTCAAAACAACATTGATAAACAGTTGGTGATTAAAGCTCAGTCTTGTTTGACCATAATGTATGTCAAGCTTTCTCAATTTTTGAAGTATGTTTATTTAATAATTTATTTATCCTATTTTTGAAAAGATTCAGCAAGTAGATATGCAAAAACAGGTCAGTTTGTACGCAATTTTCTCAGTGACAGCTTAAAAGTGGCTGTTAACAAGTGGTATCTTTACCACGTGTGTTATGTGTTAATCTGTTTTTTTTGCATATGTAATGCCTTCCTTTAGTATTTGATATGAGCAAATCAAGTATTCAGATAATAGTATCAGTAACATAACATAATCTTTTATGATAATCTATTTCACTTACTGACATCACACTATTCTTAGACCACTTTTGTGTAGCTATCTGATGATTCTGATTTACAATTTGCATTACAATTTAATAGTCTTAAACTGTTAGATTTTTCTGATATGGCTGCCTTATCAATCATTGTTTTTCTGTGTTATTGTATTTCAACTGCATCTTGCACTATTATCTCTTTTAACAAAACACACTTTTCACTCATATAGATATATGGAATGAGCTGCCAGAGGAAATAGACGAGGCCGGTACTATTGAAAAAGTTAAATGCTTTTAAATATATAAAAGATACATGGTGGAATACTTGACGAGGTTGTAGCTTGTATTCCTTCTCAAGCAGGCTTTCTCCAGTGGAAGAGTGCCAGTTGGTGGAGAGAGAGAGAGACAGGCCCGGGCTTGTCTCAGGTTGATGTATATTGTGACAATGACCGGTGCCGTTGAAATGTGTCTACCATTTGATAAGAGAGACAAGCTCGGACTCGTCCTACAGTGATGTATATTGGCTGCATCTTGTGACCATGACTAACATCTGTGGAATGTGATTAAGTGACACACAGTATAAAACACCGTGCAAATCTTTGTTCATTGAAGTGGTGGTACGGGAAAGTCAAGTGTCTGTTGCTTACTTGACTGGTGTATCCCCATCACTTCCGCCGGCTGATGATCAGTAAAGCTTGAGTTGGTTTACCTAACATTTTTGTGGGTTGTCTGTTTTTTAAGTAATTAACCTTATCACTATAACAGCATTTAAAAGACACTTGGACAGGTACATGGACAGGAAAGGTTTAAGAGGGATATGGGCTAAATGTGGGCAAATCTAGCTTAGAAGGGGCATCATAGAAGGACCATTAACATTGTTATTCTGGGTTGTGTGCAGGAATCCCCACATGAGCAATAGTTCTACCACCAGGTTTAAGAATGGTGGTGAGGACCCGGGCGAAATGATTCATAGAGGGCAAGTAAAATAAATGTAAAAATAATTAGTGGGAGCAGGGAAAGGAATCATCTGGAACACATTGCCAGAGGAGGTGGTGAAATCAGATATAATTACTATGTTTAAAAGGCATTTAGACAAACATCTAAACGCACAAGATGTGGCCTTAATGTGAGCAGGTGGGAGCAGTGTCAATTAGCAAAATGTAGGTATGGATGTGGTGGGACGATTGGCCCATTTCATTGCTGTACAACTTTAAAGGAGAAAGGGAAGGGGAGGTAAAACAAGGCGAGGTAAAGCAAGGTGAGGAAGTCTACCATTGTGCAGATGATTGGTGAGTGAACCTGGGTTTTCTTCTTGAGCACTTGCCAGACCCAAATTTGACTGCTCGACTGTGTCAAGGTAAGGATTTCAAAATAAATTCCAAATTTAAAATATATCTCACTTCCATTTCTATAACATTTCCATCCCCGTCCTGATGCTATTTGTGTATTCCTCTAGTAAATTTGCATCCAGCTTTGTACTGGTTCCACATTGGTCAGGGTGACTGGCATTTCAAGTATTAGGTTGGGACATAATGTCTCCAGGACCTACTACAATTCTAAGTTTTTCTGTTGGATGCCGTATTTGAGATATGGCTGGAGTTATTTGACAGTAAAATTCTACCACCTGCTATCTATCTATCTATCTATATATATACATACTTTTAAAACTCTGTGTGTGTATGGGTGTATGTCATTTTGATTTTGCCTTTGATTTTGCCTTTGATTCGTTACTCCGCGAAAACCAGACGCAAAAACGGCAAGATTTTTACCATTTCGCTAGCGATATTACTTTTACAGTCGAAAATCCACTCATTACATTTTTTCTGTACACATTTTTAATAAAATCTTTCACCCCCCCCCCCCCCCCACTCAGTCATTTTTTCGTCTCCCGCTGGCCACCTTCTCATTGCGTGCCCCGCGCGACCATAACGGCTGCTGCCGCCCGGCTCTCCTCCACTTCCCCCCCCCCCCCCGCCCGTCTCTGTCACGCTGGCGAAAGCCACAGATCGGCTGGTCCCCCCGCTGCTTTTCGCTGTCCTCGCTGGCGGCCCGCAGGCTCACTCGGGATCATGCCCGCCCGCCCACTCCACCCAGCCCCCCCCTCCCCGTACTCTGGGTCTGAAGCGCAGAGGATGCGAGGCCATGGAGCTGAGGCTCACTCTGAGGCCGACGGCTGCTGGGCGGCCCTACCCGTCTCCCCCCTCCCTTCTTAATATAATATCAATGGGGTGGTTAGTGTGTGAGGTTGGTTAGTGTGTGTGTGACGCCTCAGGCCGCCCCCTCCCCTCGCAACCGCGCGTTGCGGAAACAGACCCAAGGGGTCTGCACTTGGTCTAGTTTACTATAAATTCTGGAGCACCACTTGAGATTTATTTACATTTACAGTCCAAATTTCAGTCTGTACCTTCAGCACAGCAGGAATGCCGAATCGCTATTAAAGTTAAACAAAAATCTGAGTTGGCTGATGGAACTTCCCATTTGTCCAAGAATTTATATTTTTTGCTCTGTATGGAAATGTTGCCAAGTTTGTCGAGTTATATACCGTGCTGCATTTGATCCCATCTATGTTGAAGCTTTTAACATTCTGCATCCTTTAGATGTGTGTGCAGAAACTGAGGCAACCTTAATTATGTACATTTTTTAAAAGTATGCCATAACTAGATTTGCATTTTCAACAAGACATATTTATAAAAGTGTTAAATATTTTTCTATTGTGGTTTAATTATTTCACATTAATGAAGTTAATATGCTATTCAATACACTATGTAAACAGTTTTCTCACAATAAAAATTAAAGAATGGCAAATCATTCCTAATATGATTCCAGGCCCTATTCTTAAATAATTTCCACATTTCGAACCAATTATTCAATCACCAGAGGATTGTCAAGTGCTATAAACTGGTATCTGAACAGTCATTTCCTGCATTAGAAATATGAAATAGAGGTAGCATAGGCCATTTGACCTCTCATACCCTCTTCGATTCAATTACCTTTTCACACAACACACTTTTCCTGCACTAATACCATATTGCTTGAGTCTCTTAAAATCTATCAATCTTTGTCTGGAATATATTCAATGACTGAGCTCCAACAGCTTTAAGAGAATTCCAAAATTCACTATCCTTCAGGTAAGAAATTTTCTTTCATTCCTGTCCTGAATAACCAATCTTATATTTTGGGACTGTGACTATTCATTCCAGACATTCCATCTAGGGGAAAGATAAACCCTGTCAAATCCCATAAGAATTTTGTCTGTTCAATGGAATCACCTCTCATTTTTCTAAAGTCAAGAGACCACAGAGTCTGTTTTATTTTGTCTCATATGGAAAGCATGCCATCCTAGGAATAACTCAGTGAAGCTTCACTGTACTCGTTACTGGTATATCATTCATTAGGTGGAGAGTGCAGACTAATACATAATATTCCAGATGTGGTCTCACCAGTGCTTTATTAATTTAGAGCAAGATGTCTCTACTGTTGTACTAAAAACCTCATGCAATAAACATACTGTTGGCCCTTTTAATTGCTTGCTATAACTGTATGTTAGCTTTTTATGACATGTAAAATGAACTCTGGTCTCTCTGAAAACCATTACAATTCAATCTTGCACCGTTTAAAAAAAGACCCTGCCTTTCTACTTAGCCTGGAATAAGCACATTATTTTACCTCCCAAGCACCCCATGATCCTCCTTCCTCTAGGAACTTGCTGTCAGTTCCAGGTACATACTATCCCAACTTCCATCACTGGATCCCTGCTTTGTTTGTGGCTCCCTTCCTGTTACAGATCACCATTCCATGCAACTGCTGCTGATAATGTGACTTTGTTCCACTTGTTGCTATTGTCAAGACCCTATTGCCCACTTTCCCAATCCGGGTCTCTGTTCCTAACTCTCCCATTCCATTTCTGGAACCCACTCCCCTTGCTTGTCCCTGATAGATACAGATGCCTGAAATCACATTAGGAAAAGCTACTTGGTTGGTTCTTGTACCAACCTGCACAAAGCTAATCTTACCTTGACAACAGAACATTATGAACCACATCTTGCACTATTATTGGCTTTTTTTTCCAAATTGTATTCTACACTAGAATCAGAGAGTCATACGGCATGAAAACAGGCCTTTCTGTCCAACATCCTCCCTGCACTCTTTACATTTTTATGGCATCCTTCTCATAGCAGGGTGATCAAAATTGAACATAGTATTCCAAATGTGGCCTCATCGACGTGTTGATACGAATGTAACATAACATCCCAACTTCAAGATTCAGTACCCTAACTGATGAAAGCCTTCTTTCCCATGCTTATCTACCTCTGACACCACTTTCAAGGAAGTGTGCACCTATAATCCTGGGTCCCTCTGCTCCACAACACTCCCAAGGGCCTACCATTCACTATGAAGGTCCTGCCCCTGGTTTGACTTCCTAAAATGCAACACTTCACGTTATCTGCATGAACTCCATTAGCCAACGTCAGCCCATTTACCCAGCTGATCAAGATACTCCTGCAATTTTTGATAGCACTCTTCACTGTCTCCAATACCACCTTCTTTAGTGTTATCTGCAAATGTATTAATCATGTCTTGCACATTCTCATCTAAGTCATTAATATAAACCACAAACAGCAATGTGCCCAGCACCAATCCCTAGTTCAGTTTAGTTTATTGTCACGTGTACTGAAGTACAGTGAAAAGCTTTGAGTCACAGGCCTCCAGTCTGAAATTTTTTCCACAACCCTCTGCTTCCTTCCATTGTCAATTCTGTATCCAGGCCGCTGGCTCTCCCTGGATGCTTTGCAATCTAACCTTCCAGGGCAGCCTACCAAGCGGAACCTTATCCGAGGTTTCTTATCACAAGGTTTTTTGTCACTAATGTCTAGTTTTTTTTCCCTGTCTTGCAGATGTTTACGTTTCAAATTTTTTTTTTTTGTGTGTTTGTCTAATTCTATGTACTTGTAATGCAGCTACAATAAGATTTTCATTGTACCAATACCTCACCGTTCTTGTACATATAATAAACTTGACTTGATGGGACGCCAGCCAATTTATTGGTTCTATAGAGACTCTGCTCTACTTACTTTTCCTGGTGGCACACCATTCAGCTTGTTTCCATGGCTGGGACCCTGCTGCCCTTAGCTGTATTCTACTCTCATCCAGAAAACTTTTCTTGATACTGGCTTCTCCTCTCGGAAGCCACAGAATGGAAGTACATTTTGAAACTCCAGACTGTGGGACAAATATTTTTAAGGCAGAGATATATAGATTTTTGATTAGTACAGGTGTCATAGGTTATGGGGAGAAGGCAGGAGAATGGGGTTAGGAGGGAGAGATAGATTAACCATGATTTAATGGCAGAGTAGACTTGATGGGCTGAATGGCCTAATTCTACTGCTATCACATGACCTTAAATGCTGTGATTTGCAAAATGACTTAAGATACTTCTTTCAAAATATACCATTTAACTGTAGCAGAATTCTGTGTACATTTAAATGTGATGAGGTGATATTACTCACTTTGACACATTACACTGTATTGATTTAGATCATTTGAAACATTATTTTCATTCAGATATTCAGTATTGTGTTGATATTTTGGTTTAATGTCTTTATTATATTCCTTTCTGCAATGTGAGCTGTATATACCCGCAGAAATAAATCTCTTTTGTCAGTGCTCATGGCCCATGCTGGTGCCCGGTTGTAGATGTTTATAGCCATAGATTTTGTAGTAGAGGCTGGTCATTATATCGTTGACCCAAGTACTGAGCCTGTTAACCCTATTTTAAAACGGCAGCAATTCTAATCTCTGGCAAATAGTTAAAGCATTCATATACAGGGTGTGCATAGTATGGTATCAGACCCCTTATGTTTAGCTGCATTGGCTGATTTTTGCTCTTTCTTGAATTAATTATTTGTCATAATTTATGGTATCCCCACTATTTGTCTAACTGTGCTGCAATTCTTCAGTTGTATTTTGATAATTTGCATTGTCCAGCAGTAATGTGTTTTATGAATATTTGTATTGAACTTGGTTGGTCTCAGTGAAGTCTAAATACTGCTCAAATATTTATACTTCAACCTGCAATCTGTGATGTTCATTTTCCCATGAACTCTATAGCGATGAGACAGACATGAGACTTATAATCACATAATTGATGAAATTCTTATCTCTGTAACCGTTAAACAGCTCTTTGACTTTGTCCCATCATTGCCACCTCTACTGCCATTTCCTAAACTCTGGCAAATATTGCCTCACCTCTCCACCTCTCTGCATTTAAGATAACTTAATTTAATTAATTTTTTAGTCATCTGCCCTTTATCTCCGAATGTTGCTCAATTTCAATATTTCTTATAAAATTTTCATTGTGTCATTTTATGGCATTAAAGATAATAAATGCATAATGCTGTGGTTTTGAAGAATTTACAAATTCATTAATTTCTTATTTATTTCTGTTAATGAAAATAGTGCATTTCCATCATCGTCCAGCAGCAAAAAAATATGAATTAGCAGTGGCCTATTCCGTAAAATGGTCTATCTGAGATTGATTAGATTCTGGTGATCTTTTACCATAAAAAAAAAATAGCTGCTCAATTTTTATTGGCATCAAGCATACTTTAATGCAATTTGATAGTTTATTTTCAGTTACTTGGATAAAAGGCTTATTTGTTTGTTTAGGAATGAAATGCATATGCTGGTTTACACCGAAGGTACACACACAATGCTGGAGTAACTTAACGGGTCAGGCAGCATCTCTGGAGAAAAGGAATAGGTGACGTTTCGAGTCGAAACCCTTCGTCAGACTGCGAGTCAGGGGAGAGGGAAGCTAGAGGTATGAAAAGGTACAGAACAAATCAGAGACGGCACTGATGGCTCAGTAAAGATGGAGCGCACAATGGCCCATTGTTGGCTGTGGAAAAGGTGATAATGAAGAGATTCGAACATTGAAACTAGCAAGATGACTGTGGGGGGGCGGGGGGGTGGGGGGTGGACGGAGAGAAAAGGAATGCAAGGATGATTTGAAATTAGAGAAATCAATATTCATACCACTGGGTTGTAAACTGGGTAGATTAAAATTCCAGTTAAGATGAAGAGAAATGGAATAATGTGAAATGGGCTAATGGGTTATCCTTCTTTGTGGAATACCCACGTCAGTCCAGTCCTGTGCTTTTTAGTACTTACTACTGTATTTACTACTTAACCTCCAACTGCAGGAGATTATCGCATGTTCCTGAGATCTGCTTGCTTGTCATAAACCCCACTTCACATATTAGTACCTTGTATTCAACAAATTTGGTTGTCAGAATCAATTTTTATGAGACTCTATTACAGCTGATTTCATTTTAAATTGCCAAAGAGAAAGCAAGTGTAGAAAGTTCCTGCTGTGAAGAGTTGTGGGAGAAGTTTTTATGCCGCTGTTTGTCGTTTTTTTTAATTAGTAGGCTTTCGTCCTCCTGAGAATCAAAACAGCTTTCCATAGCACTGCAATATTGTTTATATTTTACAGGCAACATTTTACATCTCAGTAATCCATTCTCTCTCCTCTTTCTCACCACCAACCACATTGTACCACACACATTGCCCCCCACCATATGGTGGCATAGATCTTTAAGCTTGATAGTTGATCTGATTACATTTCCATGTCATGAATTGTCTGTACTGTCTGGAGATAAAAAGAAAGCTGAGAATTTTTTGTCAAGACTTCTCAACGGGTTCTTTGAAAATGAACAGAATATGAGGCAGTAATTCAATCTCGGCATCTCTATTGAGAATTTGAAGTACTCAAGCTTTTCCCTTGTAGTTTATAGTGTGATTAAAACTGGTTCATTGAATTACTCCCTTGCAACTGTAATACATGCAATAAAATTAAACCTGATAGCATTGCAGTACAAATTGCAATGTACAGTGGATTACAGTTCACTTTCACATTCACTGTCTTCAAATTTCAGTATTTCTCATCCTAATGTTTAAAGCACTAAATTTCATAATATCAATATAAATGATATGTACCCTGTATGATGAAGCGATATGTCATATGCAGTTTCAGTAAGCGGCAATAAGCAGGAATTGTATTTAATGATAGAGGGCTTACATGCTACGATGTTCTCTCACGTAACATAAGTAGGCACACTCTAAAAATGAGCATGAATCATCACATAATTTCTACTCTCTATCTCTATCTCTCTCTATCTCTGTCATTTTTATGGTTATTGTTGTGCAAAAGCTACCCCATGTTACAAGGACATGCAGAAGCATCCTTTGCTCTGAGGTGGAAGTTTTCCTCAACCTCGAGGTTTTGCAGTGGATGCCTAATTTGCACTTATGTATATTATCAATGTTTTGTGTGCCCTGTTGAAAAAAGTTCATATTCAGTGTCATCTTGAAACATGCTCATACCTTTAATTTGATCATGAATAAATACATATATTGTAATGCTAGTTTCACACACTAAATACATTATCATCCATAAATTCACACTTTTTATTCAACTGTGGATTTTTTAAATATAGGTCAAAAGCCAAAAGCAAATCTCTTCAAAGTCAATTTGAATGCAATGTTAGCAATGTTAGAAAAATTTGAGATTTTAAAAATCAAGTCTGCAATTTATCCCATCAGATAAAGCATAAAAAGAAGTTTAATTTGACACCCAATTCACTTTCATATTTTCAGTATTAAAAAAGTTATGGCCATTTTCATATTCGGAAATTAGCATTTTCCATTGACTTAACACAAAAGCTGTGATCGAGGACAGTCAAAAGCCCATAACTTTCTTAAAAATTAAGAGAACTGAAAGAAATTTTCAGTTATTATAGATTGAAGCATTCTGAAACAAATATGAAACAATCTTACTTGGATGACCTGAAATTAAAGCATATAATTAGTTAGTTACCTAATTGTAGCTAATTACAAAATTCAATTACTAGATCTAAACATCTATCCATTTCTTAAGAAAAGATTAACATTTTTAAATAGCCTAAGTGTCCAAATAACATTCACACAAGAATTCACAATATAACATGATTTTTAAATCTCATTGTCATGAATTTATAGGCAAAATGGAAGGAATTTAGTGTTTATTTCCCATAAATTAATGGCCATTTTAATCATCTTGCGAGTGGGATTTTGTGGAATGCGATCGATTGGAACGTTGCAGCTGCGGTGAATTTAAACCCCATATCGGCAGGAAAAATACTGCCGGTTCGTATGGGGCCTAAATCACCTTTTCGCAACGTAAAATTTGGATTAAGGTAATCCTAAGAAGCACATTTATAAGTAAAATAAACGGCTTACCTTTAGCTGTAGGTACACAAAAATGCTGGAGAAACTCAGCGGGTGCAGCAGCATCTATTGAGCGAAGGAAATAGGCAACGTTTCAGGCCGAAACCCTTCTTCAGACCTTTGGCTTTAGCTTTAGCTGCCCCGTATGCTACATATGTTCAATGTTATACAGAATCCCCATGCCAATGTATTTTTGACAATTTACAGAAACAATTCTTAGTTGACACAAATGTAAATGGGAATATAGTTTTAATTGTATGTTCTCATCATACATTCTTATTACATAAAAGGAGGACATGTATCAGTGCCTGCTCTTACAATTTCCTTTTGCCTATTCTCTCACATGTTCGTCAACTCCCTTTCATTCGTTTGTCAACCACTTACATGAGGGGTAATTTACAGAAGCCCATTAAGCCCATGTGATGAATAAATCTATCTTGTATCTTAACCAATGAGCATGTTTTTAGGATGGGGGAGGAAGCCATGCACCTGGAGGAATCCCATACAATTACAACGAGAATATAAAAACTCCACAGACAGCTTCTGTGGTCTGGATTGAACCCGGATTGCTGGAGCTGTATGGGAGCAGAATCTTCTGTTGTCTCTTATAGAAGAACAAATACCATTTTGTACATTACATTGATGTTCACGATAACATTTTGCAGTACCTAATGCCAAAACAATAATGGAACAAAAGGAGAAATACTCGACCAGCTGGCTGGTCTGTTATTAAAGTGTTTTATTTCATCCTGTTCTTTCTGTAATGTTGCAATCACCTTGAGATGATTGATAAAAATCAATTGATTTGTAAGACAGGGAAGTTTTGTGTTGATAGTGCAAAATTTAGTATGGTTATAGTCATACCTTCAGATAATTTTCCATTGTCAAAAAATATTAGTTTCACTCAGCTCAGTGCTTGGAGAAGGCTAAGCTGCGTTGGTAGTTCATTAGTTTGCAGTGCAGCCGTCCCGGAGGTAACACAGTATGACACCAATTGGTCATCCCACTTCTAAAAAGATGTATCCAAAATGCTGGTTTAATGTTATTCTTGTGGACTGAATACAGATTTTACAACAGATTTTCTGTTTTGTATTTTCACTTTTTATACATTTCCAAATGTAATGATCCATATTTCAGACACTACTTACACTATTCCTGAAGTGAGTGTCTGAAGAAGGATCCCAACCCGAAACGTCGCCTAGCCATGTTCTCCAGAAATGCTGCCTGACCTGCTGAGTTACTCCAGCACGTTGTGCCTATTTTTGTAAACCATCTTCTGCAGTTCTACACTATTCATTCCTGTGTATTGTGAAGAACAATAAGCAAGGGAAATATTATTAATCTATGAATAATGTTAAGGCTCCAATTGAAAATGGTTAAAACTTTATTTTGCTGTTTTTAATGATATGTTATTTTGATTTTCTTTAGGTGATTGATGTCGGATCAGGAAAGGGATATCTGAGTTCTTACTTGTCCATGCAATACGGGCTCAGTGTATATGGCATTGATTCATCCACCACTAACACAATTGGGGCAAATGAGAGGAACAGAAAATTAGTAAGATACTGGAAAGTTTATCAGCGCCAAACAAAGCCTCCGACACAAATTTCTGAACCGGAGCATCCAAAAGAAGAGCAAATGCAGAATGTGGAAAATGTTACCGAAATCAAGGAACAAATTGGCCTTGTTGGGGAACAGGAGAAGAGAACTGAAACCCAGAGGGGGCATGGGCAATCACTTATACAGACCCCTATTTCTACTACTTTTGGAGACTCAGAAATATATAACAAAAACAATGGCGAAACATCTGCTGAGACTTTCAGATCAGACGAATATTACAGCTCTGAGAATGCGTTTCTGGAATTTCTTTCGACTGATGCTGTGGAAGTGGCTTCACAAGAGAGGCAAAATAAATATCTGGATGATAAAGAAAAAGAGAGACGGAAAAATGCAGGCTTGGAGGCCAAAGCAAAACGAATAAAAGAGGCCAATCTGTATTCTCCAATAACACTGCATGTTACTTCCACAACAGAACTCCATGACATCGCTTCTGATGTAAAGGTTAGACATCCGTGAGAATATTGTCTTGAGGTGTGTATTAAGGAGGCGATTGTGTGAGTGACGCAGTGGATCAGTTGCTGTCCTTTCATATTTAAGTCCCAGTTTTCACTTATGGCTGAATTTCAACTTCCTTGTAACCGAGGAGAGTCCCTTTTAGAAGAGGGGATGAGGAATGTGCATGTGCATGTGCCCGTAAGCACGTAAGTAATATAAACAATGATGTGTTCCCGAGCACGAATATTGTTGAGCCAAAACAGTATAAAAGACAAATATATGGTTGTGGTCCAATTTATAATTTTGAATACACTGAAATTATTTCATTTTTTGTGATTCTCTAAAGGGGAATATTTGCTCAAAGAGAATGTTATTTTCTTGCTACCACATGGTGGCAGGCTCTCACCTTGCCGTTAACAACAGAACCATTAATAACGCAGGCTTAAGCAGACAATTGATGGAAATTAGGAATTCTGAAGTGTTCCACTTCTGAGACAATGATTTTGTTGAATTTTATATATTCAGTTTCCCAGAATTAGAATAAATAGTAAATAATATTAATCTCACTCACTGCAATATAGAAATAGTGAGATCATTCTTTTTGGATAAAGTATTTGCAGAAAAGTGATTTTTTTATATTCTGTGCCTCATATGGTGAAGATTTTACTTCGGAGTCACGTGAGTGACTACGTGAAGAAGGGCCGTCCGTCTGCGTGCGCGTCATTATGTCTGAACGCAACACTCACGACGGACTGGCAGGCATTGAGCCTCCCAGGCCGTCGGGATGAGCAGGTAAGGGAAGTTGAAATCACTTACCTGCGTTCTTTCGGGCTTGAAGTTTTTTTCAGAGCCCAGATGTCGAGGAGACGGCCCGCGGGGATGTCGGCTGCCGAAGACCGCAGCTTTCCAAATAGCGGGCGACGGTCTTGTTCCCGATATTAGCAGACTTTGCGCGGGAACAGGAGCTCCATGGTTGTCCTGCGGGACGTAATGCCACCCGCAAGTCAAAACTAACCCGTTGACTCAGATGAGTCCGGGGAAGAGGGATACCCTCCCTCAACGGAGAGCGTCTGAGGACGACTTCTCCCACATGAAGCAACTTATGGAGAAGTTGCTCCAACAATGATCTGCTCCAAAGGAGGGAGCAGCATCAGCGGGAGCCTTGCTTCCCGACGTTAGCGCCGACAGCAGAATTGGCAGGAGACTTTGTGCGGGAGCAGGAGCTCCATGGTTGCCCTGCGGGACGTAATGCCACCCGCAAGTCTAAACGAAACCGTTGACTCAGATGAGTCCGGGGAAGAGGGATACCCTCCCTCAACGGAGAGCGTCTGAGGACGACTTCTCCCACATGGAGCAACTTATGGAGAAGTTGCTCCAACAATAATCTGCTCCAAAGGAGGGAGCAGTATCAGCACGGCCTACAGCAGTGCCGGTGCCGGGAGCCTCGCACATGGGGCAGCCCAATGTCTTCCCCATTGGAGGGGGAACTACATGTGGAAGAAACCACTCTGAATCAGAGTACAAAGAAGAGGGGGGGGGAAACCTTCCCAGGGACAAGCAGAAGAAAGGAAGTAAGTAAGTAAGTTTTACATATTGCACTGTTTAAGTCAAGACCAAAATGCTTTAGATAAAAGGGATAATAAGCTTCCATACAAACAAACAGAAAAAAGTGCTTCTGCAATCATCCAGGTTCCACTGGGTGCTTCCCTGGATGGAATCTAGCTATTATGGAGAACCCGCAGGCAGCAGCACCTGTTTTCAGGGCTGCACGAATGTCTCCTGCTCTAAGGAGAGGAGCATTCATGGTCCTTTTCAGCCTGACCAAAGCTAGAATCTCACTTAGGTCCACTGGAAGGTCCATGTCAGCACAGGTATCCTCAGGGGCCTGCGGCAGCACCTGTTTTCAGGGCTGCCTACGAACCTCACTCTCAGTGGAGGGGAGTGTGAATGATCAGTAGGTAACTGATCTCGAATTTAAAGTATGAACATACTGAAGCACATGCATATGGCCTCAAGAGCCAGCAGTTGGCAGAATATCCGCACAACGATAAGCAAATCATCAGTAGGCGACAACACACCCCACACCTCCATAGGGGGTAAGCGGTTCACTGGATCCGGTAGTAGCTTGAAAGCTGGGCACGGAAATATGATCAGAGTCGTCTTTCAAGGCAGACTCAAAATAATAGCCAGAATTGTCCTACAAGGCAGGCTCAGTATGATGAGGTTTCAGACCAGACCCAAGCAGAGGTCGGGAGAAACATGGAATCCACACTCCTTACCAGTCCTACTCCCAATCAAGGAGAGAAAAGGAATCTGCATCAGGGGCCTTTGGGCTTACCACAAGACCACCGGTAGCCATGGAGGTAGGTGGGTCTGGGTTTACTGAAACAAGGGATTGTGGAGCAGTTACATGTTGGTAATTTACTCTTGTGTTCTTGTTCAAAATGACAATAACAAGAAATTTCAGAACGGGGTTTTTAAAAACAGATAATAACGGGTGATAATTTTACTGCACAACATACACAGGTTCCAAGCAGACTTGGAACTCGGACTGGAATTGTCTTCGAGGCAGGCCCAGTATTTTTGGGCAGGATTGCCATTCATACATGTGACAGATGGAGGATGTCACTTCATCCAGGTGTAACTCATTTGTGCAGTATAGACTTTTAGAAACAGTAATTTTGTTACGGTTTAACTACTGTTTTATAGGAGCTTCCTATAAAATGGTCACATGGCATGCATCGACCTCAAAGATGCATACTATTCGGTGTCTATTCACTAAGAACAGGAGATATTTGAAGTTTAACTGGATGGTATGGATCTGCCAAATGAGTGGACATCAGCTCCTAGACCATTGACTAAACTACGGAAACCAATTCTGGGCCTACAAAAGTCTCAGAACCACATTGTAATGGCATATTTGGACAATTTCATTTTGGAGTCACCAAGAATTGGCAGAAGCATCAGTCAAAGCAAACCGAAACCCTGTTTGATAGAATTGGTTACCTCATCCATCCAGTTAAATCAAAATTGACACCTACAAGGGTAATTGATTACCTAGAATTTACTATCAAAAACAGTAAATATTAATCAAGCCTGCTATGACCTGATAGTCAAATACTAGCCATCTATCAGGCAAACAGCGAGTGTAATTGGCAAATAGTAGCCGCATTTCCAGCAGTACGTACGGCCCTTTGCATTACCAGAATTACAAAGAGCAAAGGAACGAACACTCAGATTCCATGCAGGCAAAATTGGCAAAACTATGGATTGCCAGCAGAGGCCATTGTTGAATAACAACGGTGGATAACGAACGTGAGAAAGCTCAAAGTAAATTTGCTTGAAAGCCATCGAGGGTTCTTCAGACCTATGCTAGCGGCTAAGGATGGGGAGCCACTAACACAGTCTAGAGCTGTGGGGGCAGATGGAATGAGCAGGAGTCTGTAATTCCCCAACACATGGAATCAATTACCCAGAATTGTTGGGGGCACAATTTGGACTCAAGGGGTTCTGTAGCAATATGCAACCGGTGCTTGTTCAAATTCAGATTGATAACACCACTGCGGTGGCACATATCCACTAACAAGGGTGGTATAAAATCTGTATCTTACGATAGATTGTCGAACCTCATTTGGCACTGGTGTATCAAGAGGAATATTTGGGAAATCTACGAGGTAGATATAACACGGTGACAGATGCTGGATCACGGATGTTTAATAACAACACAGAATGGATGTTGAATCAGGCAGTATTTAACGAAATAACTACACGATTTGGCATACCAGATTTTGATCTATTTGCATCTAGACTAAACCATCAGTGACCCAGATATGTGTCCTGCAAGCAGGATCCAGGAGCAAAGGCAGTGGATGCTTTCTCCCTCAATTGGGGAGGATTGTTTATGCATGCTTTCCGCAAATTTGTCTCACAAACCAATGCTTGACCAAAATCAAGCAAGACTAAGCCACAGGCATATTGGTAGTGCCAGATTGGCCTACTCAAGCCTGGTCCCCAAAAATGTTGGGAACTATAGTCCAGCCAGTTATGGCTGTACCCAAGAGCAGGGACCTCCTAGTGAACCCAGTTACAGGGAGTAATCATCCACTACACGAACGTATTAACTTGTTGGTCTGCAGATTCTGAGGAGGCCTTTTCAAGGCATAGGACTGTCCGAACAAATACAACACAGTTCGGATAACAGATGTCTTGGAGTTTCCTATCAACTCAGTACTATAACTAACAAAGTTATAGTGCAATCAATAGTGCCAGAGGCGCACTTTCCTCCTATCTGATGCTGCAAGCAGGGCACGGGTCGATAGGAACGTACCCCTTTACAACAAAATTCATGAAGAGAATTTACAATCTAATACACTAAGACCAAGGTACACGGACACATGGGATGTGAGCGTGGTACTAACCCTACTTTGACAGTGGGGACCGCCTATAACTAACCCTGAAGGTGGTATGCTGACAAAGAGTCCAGACACTGCAAAAGCTACGGTTGGACCACATGACCACCAATATGAACAACACAACATTCGTAATCAGGAACCTGATATAAACATTGCAGGCCAGGAATGCCAGGGATGGAGATCCAGTTCTTGGCATATCCAGAGGACCTACGGTTGTGTGTGTGGTAACATACTAACACCTCTATCTGAGAGTTATGGAGAACCACAGAGGCTCAGAACAGACCAGAAGGTGTCAACACAAACCATCTCCAGATGGTCAAAGGGGGTAATGGCGGTAACAGAGTGAACGTTCATATGGTTAAATCTCACTCCACCAGGGCTGCATCTACGTCGGCAGCAAGAGCAATGGACGTGCCTCTTGACAGCATCCTAGTGGCTGCAGGATGGACGAATGAAATAACGGTCCACCGGTATAACAAACCTATTAACGGACTGGGGGTGTTTGCACGTACCATTTTAAGTTCTGTCCCTTAGTTTACCCCCAAGGTTGGGAGGGGAAACTAGTTTTTTTTTAAACTTTTCTTTCATTTAAAGCATCAGTGTCCTTACTTAACTACGTAATGTCTGAATGCTTTAATGATTACACGCATCCATGGTCAATCCATTCAGTGTGTGACGCCTGGATTCGTAACCGGCGTAAAATCACAGAGCTTTGAAATCTTCACGTAGTCACTCACGTGACTCCGAAGTAAAATAGTAAGATTAAACGAGAACTTACCAGTTTGAAGTTTGATCTTGATTTTATGAGGAGTTACGATGAGCGATTACGTGCCCACCGCTCCCACCCTCATACTATCAAGGTCACATGGAAGTTCTAGTTTCTTCAATCTTACTATTCTCAGGTCTTCTTTTTATCTGTGATTTAACACCGCTGCTTTGAAGATTGACGCGCACGCAGACGGACAGCCCTTCTTCACGTAATCGCTCATCGTAAATCCTCATAAAATCAAGATCAAACTTCAAACTGGTAAGTTCTCGTTTAATCTTACTATTTTGTGTGAATGTCATTCTTGCTGATTTATACAATCCTTGAAGTTTCTTGATTTCACTTGATTCTGTGTATTCAAGCCTGAGAAGGAAAATAGACAATAGGTGCAGGAGTAGGCCATTCGACCCTTCAAGCCAGCACTGCCATTCAATGTGATCATGGCTGATCATCCACAATCAGTACACCATTCCTGCCTTCTCCCCATATCCCCTGACTCCGCTATCTTTAAGAGCTCAAGCTAACTCTCTTGAAAGCATTCAGAGAACCGACCTCCACTGCCATCTGAGGCAGAGAATTCCGCAAACTCACAACTCTGTGTGAAAAAGTTTTTCCTCATTTCCATTCTAAATGGCTTACCCCTTAATCTTAAACTGTGGCCCCTGGTTCTGGACTCCCCAACATCGGGAACATGTTTCCTGCCTCTAGCATGTCCAAATCTTTAATAATCTTATATGTTTCAATAAGATCCCCTCTCATTTTTCTAAATTCCAGACTATACAAGCCCAGCCGCTCCATTCTATCAACATATGACAGTCCTGCCATCCCTGGAATTAACCTGGTGAACTACGCTGCACTCCCTCACTAGCAAAAATGGGCTGTATTCTTATTACTTCAATGGCACACATCAAGACAAATGTTAACTTTTGATGTAGAAGGATGTTTGGCTCATTTCCATTTTCCATGGTAATATGGTCTCCCAAATCGCCACTTTCACTACTTATATGAGCCTTTACTTGCTGGAAATTATACTTAATAGAAAGTGACAAAGTAAAATCATGCTTTGTATGAGGTACTAGATTATAAGCACAGCCTATGTTGAACTATATTCAGCACAGAAGGTTGTAAAAAATAGTGTTTTATGTATTTAGTTTATGACCCCGTCAGCGATGGCAGCCTCGTCTACTATCTGTCCTTTCTTCTGTTTTGTTATTTTAAGTACGTGTTAAAGAGTAAGTTTTAGTGTTCTCTGATTTGTTTTATGTGGGGGAGTGGGAGGGGGGTCACAGGAACCTTTTTTTTTCAATCTCTTACCTTGCCGGAGATGCGATTTATTTCTGAATCATATCTCCGGTCACTCTGCGGCCTGACATCATGGAGCTGGAGACCTTGTTCGAGATTGACTTTGAGCCCCACCGCAGCACCGTGGACTTACCATCGGAGCCTGCGATCCCTTGTCTGGGATCGACGCTCCAACCATGGCCTGCGGATTTCAACATCGAGGAAGCTCGAATAGCGACTGATGTCGGGAAGCTCCAAGTCGCAGCAGGTTCAACCAGCCCCGACTCGGGAATCCGATCGCCCGGCGTGGGGGGCTGAGATCCCCCCGATGCGGGACCATGATCGCCCCGACGCAGAGGGCTCGACCGCAGGTTGCGGGAGCCAAGATCGCCCCGACATCAGATGGTTCGAGTGCCCCGACCGTGGGAGAACATAGAAGGGAAAAACACGGAACTTTTTTTGCCTTCCATCACAGTGAGGAATGTGGAGGAGTCATGTTAATGTGGATGTTCATGTTAAAATTTTACTTGGATATCTTGTTGCTTTTTATTGGTATGACTATGGCAATCTGAATTTCACTGTACCTTAATTGTACCTTACATGTGACATTAAACTGACCTTGAAATCTTGAAACTTCATGGGCCTGCTGTGTTGCAGAGCTGATTGCTTTACTTGTGATTTGTCACATAAATTTAACAAGGATTCTGTTGCTTACCTTCTAGGATTCTATGGTGGTCGGTCTGCACACCTGTGGTGACCTTGCCTCAAGTACTTTACGCATCTTCATTACTAAACCAGAGATCAAAGCTGTTTGTAGTGTGGGCTGCTGCTACCACCTGCTCTCGGAAGAGTTTGAATTATTGGATAACAAGGAAGGTAAACAAAGTAATGCCAAGCAAAATTGAATATGTAATGTGTCGATAAAGTGCTGGAAGCAGAAACTGTTAACCATAATGAATACACAAAGTCTACAGTGAGAGTTGCCGAGGGCAAAATCTTGTGAACAAATGCAAGTAGTTCTGCTCACAACCATGACATTGCTCAGCAAAGTAGCACCATCACGATTTTGACACAAATGCTAAAGTTCCAAATGTGCCAGTCACTCTTTGTTAGCAACTTATTGACTCTTCCCAAAATCTAATGATGGAGCAAGAACCGACAGGAAATCCCCAGCACTTCTACCCAGCAAATCTGCTATACATTAGACCTGGTGCTATACATTAGACCAAGAACAGCAACTCTTGAATTTAATGGAAACACCTTGGTAAGCCTTAAATAATAAGCATAATTTTGAATTAATTGACAACTATTTTAATATATTAATTATCTCGCTGAATGTTTTTGGAAGTTTCTAAATGACAAAAATTTGGAAACATTCATAGTTTTTATCATCTGACAGCTGACAACGGTATGGATTGCAGCTTTCAAAGGTTTCTTGCAATTGTTAAATTGGTCAGGGCTTGTCCTCTTTGTCTCCACCTCTGATATGATTGCATTAAATCATGCTTAGTCTTGGTTTGGAGGGTTGGTGCATCTCAGGAGTGAATGGTAGGTCTGCAGGTTAAGTTGAAACTTATTATGTAGGTCAATAGAGAGCACAGATGGTTCACAGCTGATCGGAAGCTCTGTCCCATTATCGTTAGTACTAGCAGCAGCAAAAATGCAAGGCACATTATATGGAAACAATAATAAGTAATTCTTAACACAAAGAGGGAAAATGTTGATGGTGCCTGAAAATTAATAGATACATTCCATTTTCTTGGAGTATAAATATTCATTTAATTGAAACCACATGCATTTGTCTTTCAAACTAATCTTACAGTTTTGAAAATCACTGGATTTGCTCGTACAGTTTAATGGCAATGATTTTCTCAGTCATCTCCTGTTAAAAATATTTTACTCCAGACGGCAGGTATTATTACAGTAGCATAGCTTGAAATTCAATAATAAATTAGTTTTCTTGAATATGAATTTTGGATTTGAATTTCTATAATTTTACCCATCATTACAAAGTTGTATTGTTTTCACGAGGCCTGCTATGCTATTTTCAGGCAAATAATGTAATCTAAGATTGGTAATTCATTATTACTTCTTGATCATCATAACGTTGCCAAACACAAATTATATGTATTCAGAATTATATGTTTCATGTATTTTAGTCTGTTTATTGCATATACAATGGTTGCCAGGCAATCCTTTAAAATCAATTTTGTTCAAAGGGCCAATAAAGTGGGAACATGAAATACAAAAAAATTGAGGAAGCAAGATTGTGAACCACCTCTTAAAACACACTTGATTGATATTTTGCATGCTAGCAAGCCGGATCGATAATACATAGAAACATGGAAAATAGGTGCAGGAGTAGGCCATTCGGCCCTTCGAGCCTGCACCGCCATTCAATATGATCATGGCTGATCATCCAACTCAGTATCCTGTACCTGCCTTCTCTCCATACCCCCTGATCCCTTTAGCCACAAGGGCCACATCGAACTCCCTCTTAAATATAGCCAATTAACTGGCCTCAGCTACCTTTTGTGGCAGAGAATTCCACAGATTCACACTCTCTGTGTGAAAAATGTTTTTTTCATCTCGGTCCTAAAAGACTTCCCCCTTATCCTTAAACTGTGACCCCTTGTTCTGGACTTCCCCAACATCGGGAACAATCTTCCTGCATCTAGCCTGCCAATCCCTTAAGAATTTTGTAAGTTTCTATAAGATCCCCCCTCAATCTTCTAAATTCTAGCGAGTACAAGCCAAGTCTATCCAGTCTTTCTTCATATGAAAGTCCTGCCATTCCAGGAAACAGTCTGGTGAACCTTCTCTGTACTCCCTCTATGGCAAGAATGTCTTTCCTCAGATTAGGAGACAAACACTACACAATACTCCAGGTATGGTCTCACCAAGGCCCTGTACAACTGCAGTAGAACCTCCCTGCTCCTATACTCAAATCCTTTTGCTATGTATGCTAACATACCATTTGCTTTCTTCACTGCCTGCTGCACCTGCATGCCTACTTTCAATGACTGGTGTACCATAACACCCAGGTCTCGTTGCATCTCCCCTTTTCCTAATCGGCCACCATTCAGATAATAGTCTACTTTCCTGTTCTTGTCACCAAAGTGGATAACCTCACATTTATCCACATTATACTGCATCTGCCATTCATTTGCCTACTCACCCAACCTATCCAAGTCACCTTGCAGCCTCCTAGCATCCTCCTCACAGCTAACACTGCCCCCCAGCTTCGTGTCATCTGCAAACTTGGAGATGTTGCATTCAATTCCCTCGTCCAATATATATTGTAAATAGTTCAAAAGGGAACTGCAGATGCTGGAATATCGAAGGTACACACAATTGCTGGGGAAAGTCAGCGGGTGCAGCAGCATCTATGGAGCGAAGGAAATAGGCGACGTTTCGGGCCGAAACCCTTCTTCAGACTGATGGGGGGTGGGGAAAGAAAGAAGGAAAAGGGGAGGAGGAGGAGGAGCCCGAGGGCGGGCGGATGGGAGGGTGGGAGGAGACAGCTAGAGGGTTAAGGAAGGGGAGGAGACAGCACGGGCTAGCCAAATTGGGAGAATTCAATGTTGATGCCGTAAGGACGCAAGGACCCCAGACGGAATATGAGGTGCTGTTCCTCCAATTTCCGCTGTTGCTCACTCTGGCAATGGAGGAGACCCAGGACAGAGAGGTCGGACTGGGAATGGGAGGGGGAGTTGAAGTGCTGAGCCACCGGGAGGTCAGGTAGGTTATTGCGGACTGAGCGGAGGTGTTCGGCGAAACGATCGCCCAACCTACGCTTGGTCTCACCGATGTAAATGAGCTGACATCTAGAGCAGCGGATGCAGTAGATGAGGTTGGAGGAGATACAGGTGAACCTTTGTCGCACCTGGAACGACTGCTTGGGACCTTGAATGGAGTCGAGGGGGGAGGTGAAGGGACAGGTGTTGCATTTCTTGCGGTTGCAACGGAAAGTGCCCGGGGAGGGGGTGGTGCGGGAGGGAAGGGAAGAATTGACGAGGGAGTTGCGGAGGGAGCGGTCTTTGCGGAAGGCAGACATTGGGGGAGATGGGAAGATGTGGCGAGTGGTGGGGTCACGTTGGAGGTGGCGGAAATGGCGGAGGATTATGTGTTGTATTTGCCGGCTGGTGGGGTGAAAGGTGAGGACCAGAGGGACTCTGCCCTGGTTGCGTGTGCGAGGATGGGGAGAGAGAGCACTGTTACGGGGTATGGATGAGACCCTGGTGTGAGCCTCATCTATGGTGGCGGAGGGGAATCCCCGTTCCCTGAAGAACGAGGACATTTCCGATGCCCTGGTATGAAATGTCTCGTCCTGGGAACAGATGCGGCGTAGGCGGAGGAATTGGGAGTAGGGGATGGAGTCTTTACAGGGGGCAGGGTGGGAAGACGTGTAGTCCAGATAGCCATGCGAGTCAGTGGGTTTGTAATGTATGTCGGTCAGGAGTCTGTCCCCTGCGATGGAGAGATAAATAGCTGGGGTCCCATCACTGAGCCTTGCGGTACCCCACTAGTCACTGCCTGCCATTCTGAAAAGGACCCGTTTACTCCTGCTCTTTGCTTCCTGTCTGCCAGCCAGTTCTCTATCCACATCAATACTGAACCCCCAATACTGTGTGCTTTAAGTTTGCATATTAATCTCTTATGTGGGACCTTGTCGAAAGCCACACATCCACTGGTTCTCCCTTATCCACTCTACTAGTTACATCCTCGAAAAATTCTGTAAGATTTGTCAGACATGATTTACCTTTCATAAATCCATGCTGACTTTGTCCAATGATTTCACCACTTTCCAAATGTGCTGCTATCCCATCTTTAATAACTGACTAGCATTTTCCCCACTACTGATGCTAGACTAACTGGTCTGTAATTCCCCGTTTTCTCTCTCCCTCCCTTTTTAAAAAGTGGGGTTACATTAGCTACCCTCCAATCCTCAGGAACTACTCCAGAATCTAAAGAGTTTTGAAAAATTATCACTAATGCATCCGCTTTTTCTGGGGATACTTCCTTAAGTATTCTGGGATGCAGCCTATCTGGCCCTGGGGATTTATCGGCCTTTAATCCATTCAAATTACTTAACACCACTTCCCGACTAACCTGGATTACACTCAGTTCCTCCATTTGACCCCCGGTCCCCTGCTATTTCCGGCAGATTATTTATGTCTTCCTTAGTGAAGACAGAACCAAAGTAGCCATGTCCTTGTTCCCCATGATCAATTCACCAGTTTCTGACTGCAAGGGACCTACATTTGTTTTACCTAATCTTTTTCTCTTCACGTATCTATAAAAACTTTTGCAGTCAGTTTTTATGTTCACTGACAGTTTTCTTTCATAATCAATTTTCCCTTTCCTAATTAAGCCCTTTGTCCTCCTCTGCTGGACTCTGAATTTCTCCCAGTCCTCTGCTAGGCTGCCTTTTATGGATAATTTGTATGCTTCATCTTTTGTTTTGATACTATTCCTGATTTCCCTTGTTATCCACAGATGCGCTACCTTCCCTGATTTATTCTTTCTGGGATGGAGTCTTTACAGGGGGCAGGGTGTAAAGACTCCATCCCAGTAAATCCCAGTTCATCCCAGTTCATCCAAACTGGGATGAACAATTCAGTTCATCCATGCAGTCTTTAAATGCCTTCCATTGCATATCCACCTTCAACCCTTTTAGAATCAATTGCCAGTCTATCTTGGCCAATTCACGTCTCATACCCTCAAAGTTACCTTTCTTTAAGTTCAGAACCCTTGTTTCTGAATTAACTATGTCACTCTCCATCCTAATGAAGAACTCAACCATATTATGGTCACTCTTGCCCAAGGGGCCACGCACAACAAGATTGCTAACTAACCCTTCCTCATTACTCAATACCCAGTCTAGAATAGCCTGCTCTCTCATTGGTTCCTCTACATGTTGGTTTGGAAAACGATCCCGCATACATTCCAAGAAATCCTCTTCCTCAGCACCCCTGTCAATTTGATTCACCCAATCTATATGTAGATTGAAGTCACCCATTTTAACTGTTTTACCTTTTTTTGCACGCATTTCTAATTTCCTGTTTGATGCCATCCCCAACTCCACTGCTACTGTTAGGTGGCCTGTACACAACTCCCACTAGCGTTTTCTGCCCCTTAGTGTTTCGCAGCTCTACCCATATCGATTCCACATCCTCCAAACTAATGTCCTTCCTTTCTATTGCGTTAACCTCCTCTCTATCCAGCAACGCTACCTCACCTCCTTTTCCTTTCTATCTATCCCTCCTGAATATTGAATATCCCTGGATTTTCAGTTCCCAATCTTGGTCACCCTGGAGCCATGTCTTCGTGATCCCAACTATATCATATTCGAACATTCAATTCATCCACCTTATTACGAATGTTCCTTGCATTGAGACACACTGACTGGCTGACATTTTTAAATTTCGTTGTACATGGTTCATGTTACAATGACAATAAAGAAACTATTCTATTCTATTTTACAAAGCCTTCTGGCTTTTTTTTACAACAATCTTACCCCTTATACAATTATGTTGAAAAGTGGCCCTTTTTGATTTTTGCCCTGGATTTGTCTGCCTGCCACTTTTACTTTTCACCTTGCTACCTATTGCTTCTACCCTCATTTTACACCCCTCTGTCTCTCTGCTCATGCTCCCATCCCCCTGTCACATTAGTTTAAATCCTCCCCGACAGCACTAGCAAACACTCACCCAAGGATATTGGTTCCATTCCAGCCCAGGTGCTGACCGTCCTCTTTGTACTGGTCCCACCTCCCCCAGATCTGGTTCCAATGCCCTAGAAATTTGAATCCCTCCCCCTTGCACCATTTTTCAAGCCACGTATTCATCTACAATATCCTCCTATTTCTACTCTGGCTAGCACGTGGCACTGGTAGTAATCCAGAGATTATAACCTTTGAGGTCTTACTTTTAAGTTTACCTCCTAGCTCCCTAAATTCTCCTTGTAGGACCTCATCCCGTTTTTTACCTATATCGTTGGTGCCAATGTGCACCACGACAACTGGCTGTTCACCCTCCCCCTCCAGAATGTTCTGCAACTGCTCAGTGACATCCCTGACCCTTGCACCAGGGAGGCAACATACCCTCCTGGAGTCTCGTTTGCTGCAGCAGAAACTCATCTATTCCCCTTACAATTGAATCCCCTATTACTATAGCCCTTCCACTCTTTTTCCTCCCCTCCTGTGCCGCAGAGTCACCCACGGTGCCATGAACTTGACTGCTGCTGCCTTTCCCTGATGAGCCATCTCCCCCAACAGTATCCAAAATGGTATATCTGTTTTGGAGGGAGATGACCGCAGGGGACTCCTGCACTACCTGCCTATTGCTACGCTGGCTAGTGGCCACCCGTTCCCTTTCTGTCCTCTTACCTTTTACCTGCGGTGTGACCAACTCACTGTACGTGCTATTCACTACTTTCTCAGCATCGTGGTTGCTCCAGTATGAATCCAACAGCAGCTCCAATCGTTCAATGCGGTCTGCCAGGAGCTGCAGCTGGACACACTTCCTGCACACGTAGTCACCAGGGACACCGACCATATCCCTGATCTCCCACATGTTGCAGGATGAGCAAACCATGGAGCTGATCTCAACTGGCATGGCTTACCCCCAAATTAAATCAACTCACTCCCACTAAAAAAATCTTAATCCTTTAAACTGTACCTTTACTAAAAAGCACTGTACCCTTAACTCAGTGTACCCTTAACTCAGTGTACCCTTAACTCAGTGTACCCTTAACTCAGTGTACCCTTAACTCAGTGTACCCTTAACTCAGTGTACCCTTAACTCACTGTACCCTTAACTCAGTGTACCCTTAACTCAGTGTACCCTTAACTCAGTGTACCCTTAACTCAGTGTACCCTTAACTCACTGCATCCTTAACTCACTGCACCCTTAATTCACTGTACCCTTAACTCACTGAACCCTTAACTCACTGAACCCTTAATTCACTGTACCCTTAACTCACTGAACCCTTAACTCACTGAACCCTTAATTCACTGTACCCTTAATTCACTGTACCCTTAATTCACTGTACCCTTAATTCACTGTACCCTTAACTCACTGAACCCTTAACTCACTGAACCTTTAACCAGAAAGCAGAAATACAAACCTGGGGTTGCTCGCAATCAGCTGCTTCCTCTAGTCTGCTTCCACCAATCAGCGGCTTCCTCCAGACCACTTCTTTTGAAGCGTGATGGAACGTTGCAAAGTGGACAACGCTGCATCAGCCGCTCCAACCGCTCCTGGGCCTCTATGGAACATAGCCCCGTGTTCCTTTTTTAAACTCACCGCCCAGACGCTGCTCTAACCGCTCCTAGGCCTCCAGAACTAGAGAACTAGTTCTGCTAGTTCTACAGCACTAGATGTGAGAGCTTACTTGTATTTAAAATAACGGTTATTCGTTTTACGTTGTTTCTGACTTGATTTGATGTGCCACTCTCAAAATTGAACACATTGACCAAATTGAATTCAGTAAGTTAATTTTACAATCTTGTTTGTGTACTCAGACATTAATTGCACCTATTCCTTGATGACAATATATATACCTATATTTGAATAATAACACTTTTGTTGTGATTTTGATCTCCAATAAATGTTAATGTCATATGTGAGAATGCAATTTTGCATTTTGTCATTTTAAAAAAAAACATCGCTATTTTCATGGGGGGGGGGGGGTGGGATGGGATAAGGGGGAGGTTTCATTTTAAAAGATACATCACAATTTTCATTGTGGGGGGGTGGGATAGGGTGGAGGTCTCATTTAAAAAAAAACCATCGTGATTTTCATTATGGGTGGTGGTATAGAGGGGCGGTTTCATTTTTTTAAAAAACATTGCATTTTTCATTGTGGGGGAGTGGGATGGGGGAATGGAGGAGGATAGGGGTTGGAAGAGGGATGGCGAGGTAATGGAGGACGGGAGGGGGAAGAGGGAGAAGGGGGTGAGGGAAGGAGGCAGAGGAGGGTTGGTGGAGGGTGGGGAGAGGGAGGATAATGGAGGAGGGGAACTATTTTGAACTTTAAAAACATCGCAGTCGCACTCCCACTTGCTGGCCGCGCCTGCGCAGTTGGGGGAGTGTTGCCATGACTCGCGTCACAACGGGGATCTCTGGTGTCACAATGGGAACCCGTCAGCCAGGGGTTATGGGTGATTAGTGGAATATTGCGATGGGGACAGGCCCAACGGGTCTGCACTTGGTCTGGTATATATATTGCTAAAACTCTCATCTTGTTTGTTTGTGTGCGGTAAGTTGCTTACTCACCATTGTCCTGTGATGTGCTGTAGCAAGTTTAGTTCAGATTGATGTTATATTTTACAAGTTATTGACATTTTAAACTTTACAAAAACCACTTTACAAAACCACTTCTCCACTTGCCCTGCCCGTCAGCCGCCTGCGCAGTTGGGGGCTATGGGTCAGTGGTGGAATATTGCCTTGGGGGACGGGCCCAACGGGTGCACACTTGGTCTAGTGATAACTACAATTCTATTCTATTCAATGCTGTAAAATGTGTCAGACTATGTTTCTATGCAGCAATACTTAGGCCAGGTTCACTTTCTGATTTGTTTGACCGCTACGTCAGGATCCTAATGGAAAACTCTCCACTTTTCCAGATGAGTGGATTTCCAACAACAAACTAGAAGCTTGACACCATTCAGAGCAAAGTGGTTTTTTTTTATTGATACTGCATGTATCATGACGCATATCAGGTCCAAAAAGGGGGGTGGCATGACAGGATTACAAAAAATTTAATGTGAAATAGTGTGCGCGCTGCGCACATCATGAGCGCGAAGCGTGAAGTCCCTCGATGCCAGGGTCCAGGGCCCGCTTAAGGGCCCTGGAAGCTCTGGGGTTTTAGATGCTCTCTGATGCATTCTGAGCCTTATTTTCGAGCATTTTTGCACCAAATTTATGACCACTATTTCAGAAATTAACAGGAATCTGAGAGGTAGCTTTTTCACACAAAGGGTGCTGGGTGTATATAACGAGCTGCCAGAGGAGGTAGTTAAGGCTGGGACTATCCTAATGTTTAAGAGACATTTGGACACGTACATGGATAGGGCAGATTTAGATGGATATGGGCCAAACGCGTGTGAGTGGGAGTAGTTTAGATGGGACATGTTGGTCGGTGTGGGCAAGTTGGGCTGAAGGGCCTGTTTCCACACTGCATCATTCTATGACTAAAAAGTTAAGAAGAAAAATGAATGTAGATAAGTAGAGCAGATTTGAAAGAGGAGTGAAATGTAAAGGCAGAGAGAGGTTTATGGGTGGAAAGGAACATAGGAAAGGAGGGGGGAGAGTGGGCTTGGGCAGATGGGTGAAGGGAAAATAGACACAAAGTGCTGGAGTAACTCAGTGGGTCAGGCAGCTTCTGCTGAGAATATGAATAGACGACGTTTCACAGAGTGCTGGAGTAACTCAGCGGGTCAGGCAGCATCTCTGGAGAACATGGATAGATGACGTGTCACAGAGTGCTGGAGTAACTCAGTGAGTCAGGCAGCATCTCTGGAGATTATATTTCGGGTCAAGACCGTTCTTCAGTAATATTCATGATGTGGCATGCATAGACATTCCTGAATGTTACCCAAACCATCGTGAGCTACTTTGTTACGGTGCTTGCCCTCTCCTATAATGTCTCTGCTGCCTTGGGTGATGCAGGACAGGACACAAGCTTTGGGACATGGTGTGAAGCTGTTGCAGTCTGTCCCAGCCTGGTAAAAACCTGGATGGAGTGGATGTGGAGAGGATGTTTCCACTAGTGGGAAAGTCTAGGACCAGTGGCCACAGCCTCGGAATTAAAAGACATCCCTTTAGGAAGGAGATGAGTAGGAATTTCTTAAGTCAGAGGGTGGTGAACTGTGGAATTCATTGCCACAGACAGCTGTGGAGGTCAAGTCAATGGACATTTTTCAGGAGGAGATTGATAGATTCTTGATTGATAGCGGTGTCAGAGGTAATGGGGAGAAGGCAGGAGAATGCGTTTGAGAGGGAAAGATAGATGTAGCCGTAGAGTGATGCAGTGTGGGCAGCATGTTATAGGAAAGATGTCAAATTGAAAAGAGTTCAGAGATCCCCCATCCTGGATCAGTCCAATCAGGGTTGTGTCGTCCGCAAACATGAGAAGCTTGACAGAGGTGTCTGTGGAGGTGCAGTCATTGGTGTGGCGAGAGTAGAGGAGAGGGGAGAGATCTTGCGGTGCTCCTATGCTGAGTGTTTGCGGGTCCGAGATATGCTTTCCCGTCTCACATGCTGCTTCATGTCTGTCAGGAAGCTGGTGATCCACTGACAGAGGGGTTCAGGCACAGTCAACTCAGAAAGTTTGGAGCGTAGTAGCTCTGGCACAGCGGTGTTGAATGCAGAGCTAAAATCAACAAACAAAATCCTCGCACAGGTTCCCTGGCGGTCTAGGTGCTGGAGGATGAAGTGTAGGCCCAGATTGATCCAGATCCTGCTGCAATCTTTCACAACCATCTTCACTATATGCAAAACCACTCACATCTGCATCATCCACAAATCTATTGGCCCAATATGCAAAATGCAGAGGGTCCAGCAGAGGGATTGTGATATTTTTCAGTTTGGCCAGCACAAGCCTTTCAACGGTCTCCATGATTACAGAGGTCAGTGCGACAAACCTGTAGTCATTAAGACAGTAATCCTTACCTTTTTGGGTACAGGGACAATAGTGGAGACTTTGAAGCAGGCAGGGAACAGTGCATCTTTGCAGGGACTGGTTAAAAATGAGTAATTGGGTGTGAAGTGTTGGTGGGGGTGGAAAAGGGTCCACTCTTTTCATTACTGGAGTCTTGCCTTAAGTAGGTGTGAGGTGGTGAATGGGAAGGAGAGGGTGCAGGGTCCATTCTTTGCAGACTGGGGTCTGGCTGTGTTTGTTGGGGAGGGGGTACCAGGGGTACGCTTCTGATTTTCAAACCTGCAGTAAAACTCATTCAGGTAGTTCGTCAGCTGACGATTGTCCAAAGAGCGGGGGGCTTTCCCCTTATAGCTGCTGATTTCTTGCATGCCCTTCCAAACTGAGGAAGAGTCACTAGCTGAGAACTTGCTCCTCAACTTCTCAGAGTACCTTTCCTTGGCAGCTCCGATTCCTCTTCTCAGCTCTTTATCAATTAGGCTATCTTTTAAATCTTTAACGATTAGGCTATTGGCTTGACGCACATTTGCCCCCACCCCCATCTCGAAATGGAAATGTTACATCTGTATATAATTATCCCATTAAAATGTATATTTATGTCACAAACTATGGAATTTATATTTTTCAGTATCATTATCAAGGAAAAGAAAGCAGTTCCAATTGTTTGATATTATTTGATATTGGTTAAAATTATTCATATGGAGGATAAAATATAATAGCTCTAAAACCTACCTTAATTTTGCAATCTCACTAAAGATAATCCCCCTTTCCCTCTTCCCTCCCCCATCTCTCTCTCTCTCCCCTCCTTCCCCTCTCTCGCTGCCCCTCCCACATCCCCCCCTCTTTCTGGCGGGGGGGACGAAGATGAAGGTGGCGTGGGCCCAGTGGGAATCAGCGGGGGTGGCGTGGGCCCAGTGGGGTCAGCGGGGGTGGCGTGGGCCCAGCGGGGGTGGTGTGGGCCCAGCGGGGGTGGTGTGGGCCCAGCGGGGGTGGTGTGGGCCCAGCGGGGGTGGTGTGGGCCCAGCGGGGGTGGTGTGGGCCCAGCGGGGGTGGTGTGGGCCCAGCGGGGGTGGTGTGGGCCCAGCGGGGGTGGCGTGGGCCCAGCGAGGGTGGCGTGGGCCCAGCGGGGGTGGCGTGGGCCCAGCTGGGGTGGCGTGGGCCCAGCTGGAGTGGCGTGGGCCCAGCTGAGGTGGCGTGGGCCCAGCGGGGGTCAGCGGGGGTGGCGTGGGCCCAGCGGGGGTGACGTGGGCCCAGCGGGGATGGCGTGGTCCAGCGGGGGTGGAGTGGGCCCAGCAGGGGTGGAGTGGGCCCAGCGAGGGTGGCGTGGGGGGAAGATGGCTTGGGCCCCGGCGGCGGGGGGAGGCGAGAGGAGCGGGCCCCGCCGCAGCGGCGTCTGGTGTTGGGGTTACAGCCACTGGGTTCAGATTCAGCCACTCCCGCCTGGCGACGGGAGGACGGTCTCCTGGTCGCCAGGCAAGCCGTTGGTGAGGCTCCGACGCCGCGGATGGAGATGCTGGACTGGGCGGGCAGACACCGCTCCCTCCCCCCGCCCCGGGCCCGGAGGGTGCGGTGTCTGCCCGCCCCTTATCCCGTTGGCCAGATTTATTTTCCGATTTTTTTCCAGATTTTTTTTTTTTTCTCGGGATTTTTTCTTACTCTGGGGGGATAAGGTGGGGTGCGGTCGCACCCAACACACCCCCCCTTCGGACGGCCATGCATATGATTGCAGTATGGACCTTTCATCAAATGTCTGAGAGTTATTTACCAAGTCTGCCATGAACAGCACTAAATATGTAGGTATTTCGGAACCCTTTAATCTGCAGGTCCTTCTCCAAGTGTTCTTGACTTGAAAATGTATCACTGTTCCTTCATTGTTACTACACGTCCATCTTGGAATATCCAACCTATTGAACATCATAATGTCATCTAAGCACAGCAGCATTTAAATTGGCAGCTAACTACCACCGCCTCAAGTATAATTCGGGATTGGCAATAAATACTTGTCCTTTAAACAATGGATCCATCCCACAAATTAATTGAAAGAAGACTTTATGTATCTCCTCCACAGTTATCTCATTCTACACAATAAATGTCCTTGCCTTCTAATTCTGGAGTATTCTTATCCCTATAGTCCCAAATCTGTAGATTATTAATTTAAACATCTATATGTACTGCCTACCAAGATGTCAAAATATCAAATCTGGATTGATTACCCAGTTTGGTATAATAAGTTAGACTGTCACTTCACTTTCAAAACCAAATCTTGAAAATGTGATTATGCTGGAATGCAGATATCTGTAAATGTGAACCCAACCTCGGTGATCCCAAGCACCAAGCTCACACCATGGACTTCTCCAACATCTGATAATTTCGTAATCCTCATTACATTACTTTACAACAATTAACTCTCCAAAATCTAAAATATCCTTTTGTTTGTTTTTCCCCATTTTTATTTTTTTATTCATTTTCACTCCTTTCTGGTTATGTGACTCCCCCCCCCCCCCCCCCCCCCCCCCCCCCCCTCCCCTCTCACCATCGTGCCATCTGTAACAAGTTCTTGATATATATAGAAATGTTAATTGTGAAGCTTAGGAATATTAATTATTTTAATATCAACTACTATTAATTGAATATTAGTTGTGAAGATTAGGAAGGTTAATTAAGATTAAAAATGGATTAGGCATGTTTTTTACCATCACATCTAATCTAGGTAACCGTCATCTCCGTGAGAGGCATGTACTAAGATTGTTCTTTGAAGAAATTCACCAATTTATAACAGCAAATTATCTCCACTCCATTTTCTGGACTGGTTAAGCCATTGCCTATATTTTGCGAGTGGCAAAAACAGTTGCTTGCACACTCAATAAATATTTACTTACAGTGCCCTCCATAATGTTTGGGACAAAGACCCATCATTTGTTTATTTGCCTCTGTACAATTTAAAATTTGTAATAGAAAAAAATCACAAGTGGTTAAAGTGCACATTGTTAGATGTTATTAAAGGCAATTTTTATACATTTTGGTTTCACCGTGTAAAAATTACAGCAGTGTTTATACATATATTTCATGGCACCATTATGTTTGGGACTCAGCAATGTCATGTAAATGAAAGTAGTCATGTTTAGTATTTTGTTGCAAATCCTTTGCATGCAATGACTGCTTGAAGTCTGCGATTCATGGACATCACCAGTTGCTGGGTGTCTTCTCTGGTGATGCTCTGCCAGGCCTGTATTGCAGCCATCTTTAGCTTCTGCTTGAATTGGGGGCAATTCCCCTTCAGTTTTCTCTTCAGCATATAAAAGGTATGCTCAACCGGGTGATTGACTTGGCCACTCAAGAATTGACCATTTTTAAGCTTTGAAAAACTCCTTTGTTGCTTTAGCAGTATGTTTGGGATCATTGTCTTGCTGTAGAATGAACCGCCGGCGAATGAGTTATGAGGCATTTGTTTGAACTTGAGCAGATAGGATGTGCTATACACTTCAGAATTCATTATGCTACTACCATCAGCAGTTGTATCATCAATGACAATAAGTGAGCCAGTACCTTCAGCAGCCATACATGCCCAGGCCATAACACCCGCACCACCGTGTTTCACAGATGAGGTGGTATGCTTTGGATCTTGGGCAGTTCCTTCTCTCCTCCATACTTGCCATTACTCTGATATGTTAATCTTCGTCCCATCTGTCCACAAGACCTTTTTCCAGAACTGTGGTTGCCCTTTTAAGTACTTCTTGGCAAACTAGCCTAGCCGTCCTATTTTTGCGGCTAACCAGTGGTTTGCTTCTTGCAGTGTAGCCTCTGTATTTCTGTTCGTGAAGTCTTCTGCGGACAGTGGTCATTGACAAATCCACACCTGACTCCTGAAGAGTGTTTATGATCTGTCAGACAGGTGTTTGGGGATTTTTCTTCATTAAAGAGAATTCTTCTGTCTTCAGCTGTGCAGGTCTTCCTTGGCCTGCCAGTCCCTTTGCAATTTAGTAAGATCACCTGTGCTCTCTTTCAGATGTTGTTCCAAACAGTTGATTTCGGTAAGCCTAAGGTTTGACTGATGTCTCTAACAGTTTTATTCTTGTTTCTCAGCCTCATAATGGCTTCTTTGACTTTCATTGGCACAACTTTGGTCCTCGTGTTGATAAACAGCAATAAAAGTTTCCAAAGGTGATGGAAAGATTGGAGGAAACACTAGGTGCTGAGAGCTCTCTTATACATGCATTAAGGAGGCAATTAAACACATCTGAGCAATTACAAATGCCTGAGAAGCCACGTGTCCCAAATATTATGGTGCCCTGAAATGATAGGACTATGTATAAACACAGCTGTAATTTCTACATGGTGAAACCAAAATGTATAAAAATACCCTTTAATAAAATCGAACAATGTGCATTTTAACCACATGTGATTTTTTTCTATTACAAATCTCAAATTGTGGAGTACAGAGGCAAATAAATAAATGATGGGTCTTTGTCCCAAACATTATGGAGTGCACTGTATTTTATCCCATGTTGATATATTTATAAAACATTCAGTGAAGTAACTATGTTACTTTAATGAGCTGTTCTTGTTGATTAAAATGTTGTTGTCATTCAAAGAAAAGCTGTTTATTGCTGAGACTAATACACTGGGATTACCTAACACCATCACATATATATATATGTAGCTGTATTCCACGGAGTGTGTGCAATTATGCACTGAATTATTCCTTGATTTATTTACCAAAAAATCCTAAAATCACAATATTGAAATCAAAAAACCTTTTGTTTAAGGCTGATTATGCATTTTAGATTTAGCTTGTCCTGACAAAATAAAGATGAAAGAATTTGATAAGAAAAACCAATGACAAAATCGGTCGGTCTATCGATTTGAATAGTGTCAACAGACCTGTTTAATTTAAACAATAGATATCCATGTAACTCTAATCAGTAGAGCTACAAAGGAGGTTGGGTGACAGGCTACAAATCAGTAGCATAATAAATTTGAATAGCTCATGAAAGTTTTCCAAGAGGTAAAGTAGACCTGCTCATTCACATTCCAGTAGGCTCCAGTGTATAAAATATAAATCATTAATGAACATTCATTCAGATATTTCCCTACTTTTCTCTGAGGCCAGACTAGCCAATATCAGCCGGTACTGATTATTAGTTAAATGTGCTGGTTTATGAGCCTTGTGAAAGTTTGTTGTGATCCTTTAATGGTGTTATTACTAAAGCATATGCGACTCCCAGGTGGATGTTACAAAATTGTGTTTTTTTTTACATAATGGGCTGATTATTTCCTGAGAGCCTAAACATTATAAATCCATGAAATATGCGTAAAAGCAACTTTTATTTTTGAAACATATAACACAGAACAGTGCAGCACAAGACCAGGCCCTTCGATCCACAATGACCGAACCAATCATGGTTCCTACTTCAACTAATTCCTTCTCCCTGTACATGCTTCATAACCCTGCATATTCATGTGGCTATCTACAAGCCTCTCAATTAACAGTAAAATATCTGCTTCCACCACCACCTCTGGTAGACCATTCCAAGCACCTACCAACCTATGTGTGAAATAAATTTCACCGCACATCTCCATTAAATTTTCCCAGTCTACCCCATCCAACATCGAGACAGACACAAAAGCTGGAGTAACTCAGCGGGTCAGGCAGCACTTCTGGAGAAAAGGAATAGGTGATGTTTCAGGTCAAGGACCTTCCTCAGACCATCTATTTTAAGATAAAGTACCTGACAAACTGAACACGGGTAGTGAAGAAATGAAGAACATAATTGCTTTGTTACTACATTGTGTTGCTAGTGATTTTGGATTTTGGTATTTTAGACTAAGTTTGTGGCAGTGTGGAGAGGGATTGGTGTGTAATCTTGGTGAGATAACTGGTATTAAAATGTGATTTTAAGTTAAAGTTGTTTTCACTTTGCAATGTGAAAACATTGAATTTTATGAATTTTCAATAAAAATGATTCCAGCGAATATTTATAACCATGGGGGAAAAAACCTGCAGATGCTAGAAATCGGAAATAACAAAAATGCTGGAAACACTCAATAGGTCAGGAAGCATCTGTGGAGGAGTGGGGTTGGGATAGGGATAGGGAGTAGATAATGTTTCATGTTTGAGAGCTGGACCATCAAGATTATTTAAATGGTAATTGTTTCTCTTTCCACAGATACTACTAATCTGTGTGTTTGTTTTAAGCATTTTCCATGTTTATTTTGTACCATGGATGCTGAATTATCAAATACTTGAGCTTTATAAGAGCATCTCTCCAGGGTCCCATACCTGGCTCTGTGGAAAGTAGCTGACTTAATTAATAGCTCAATTTGCTAGTCCCATGGGGAGAAGGAACCAGTCATACACGAGTCAAAGTTGACACAAAAGCACAAATTTTCACGTTTACAGGTCATTTGGTAAACTCCGTTGGAGAAAGGTTAAAACTAAGCCAGCCTACCTGGAAACAGAGCCCTGACCCTATCTTGGACATTTTAAGCCAAAGATTATTCAAGAATGTGTGTGTTGCTTTCACACGTAATAATTTAGGGAACTTTTGTGATTTTCTTTATTGCGTAATAACTAATTTTTAGTTAAATTATCACTTAGTTACTGTAATCTTGTATTTTAATTTACTGGATGGAATATAGAGTAGCATAACCGGGATTTTAGATTGTGTCATAAAATGCTGCTTGTTCTGCCTTTCAGAAAATAGGATGTACATAAAAGAGCACATTTAACAACTTTCAGATCCAGTCGTATTATAAAAGAATAATTATTATAGCCTTTCTCCTTGGGTAATTGCATGGATAGAGCAGTAAAAGTAAACACATGAGAGATTTTTAGGTCCACTAATGGGAGATCCAAGTGACATCAAGACGAGAAACTGTATGCTACAGACTCAGATTTTTTCAATGAGACGTTACAGATGCTTTGGGGTGGGACAGCTGGTAAAGCTGCTGCCTCACAGCGCCGGGACCCAGGTTTGATCCTGATCTCAGGTGCTGTCTGAGTGGAATTTGCACGTTCTCCCTGTGACCATGTGGGTTTCCTCCGGGTGCTCCGGTTTCCTTCCACATCGCAAAGACAGCGGGTTTGTACGTAAATTGGCCTCAGTAAGTTATCCCTAATGTGCTGGGATGAGAAAGTGGAATAACATCTCATGTGAACGGGTGATCGATGGTTGGTGTGGATTAGTTGAGCCGAAGGGTCTGTTTCCATGCTGTATCTTTAATCTCTAAAACCATTCACGAGAGGCAATGTCACAAATGATTTATTATTTTGTATTCTGTTGATATCTTCTGTTTTTGTTGTACCATGACACATTTTTTCATCTCAAATATTCTTACGAAGTACATTTATGAAGATTTGTGTGCTTGTTTTGGCTCGGTTTATTTCTGCATGCTGGATCCCCATCGTGAAGCCCTGCTGTGTGTCATGTTGGATGCTGTTTCACTTCCCACAGTGAACGTTTGATGTAGGTTCCAGCAGTGGTCGCAAACTTCACATGCTTAAATTATAGGTTAAAACAAGCCAAGATAACTGCACTGATTACTGCCCAAAGCTAGATTTTTGTCTGTCTTGTAGGAAACCAGCAAAGTGACTGCACAGCAGTTGATTTGCTCTGAAGAGTTGGTGTTCTGGAGAAAAAAATAACTTATAGTTATACCACTTAAACATCATTCAAATTAAACAGGGGTATGACTTGTATTAAAACCACTCCTAAAACTGGCTTGTGCCGTGGATTGCTGCACGGCTATATGGAAGCATTATTAATCTTAAAATAGTTAGTTATATATCTTAGAAAAAATCCTATGTTTTCACCCTTTCTGTTAAAGACAGGGGAATTCATTACACTATGCTACACAAACATTTGATGTTGCGGCTTCACGTTTCCTGCTGATTAATTAATATAAAAGGTCAATATTTCATATTTACCTGATGCATTGATATTTGAGCACTGGAGAAGAAATGAAATGCCTCACACAGTGCAGGAAGTTTTTAAAGGCTATTTTCTCCCCTGGTGTAGGTTCAGGAATAGAAATTAAGGCAGGAAGACGATTTGGAAACAACAAACCCCTGAGATAAGGTTTTCGAACTTTTTTTTAACAACCTGTATTAGCTTTGTCCTGGATTTTACATTTGTATAGACACGAAAACTACAGGCACGCACCATCTTAATCTATGGAATTGACAGCAAGTTAAGGATTTCTATACATTCATTATTTAATGCAAAAATGCTAAGAGTTGCAATCAGTGAGTCGGCGCATCTCAACAATCCGTCCTGTTTCTCAGATGAATCAAAATAAATTATTTGAATCGACATAAACATGAACTAGTCCAAATACAAATACCATGAACACTTAATGGTTGTGTAATGAAGTATATGTGAGTTTTTGTGGCATCCTTTATACTACTAAACAAGTTATTTGCTCCTAAAAACAAATTCTGTGCATGAGTATTGTGATCCTTTCATATGTATATTTCAAAATATAGAGTTTTATTTTAACCTTTTATGGATTTTATATAGAATACTTCAACTTTGGTCATAAATTAGATTCTCATTTTTTTTTTCGGGCTCTTCATATTGTTTAAATAATTATTTAAAAATTGTGCAATTTGGCTCCAGGTATGATATCTGGGACATTCATCTGTTTGGCTGCTCAGCTAGCTTGATGATATCACAGCTGCTGATCGCCAAGGATCCCATTGAACGGTGGAGAATACCATTATTTCAATGATTATGCCAGATTTAGTTATTGTATCATTTTTTTCCTGGAATCTTTAATGTTTCTTGGTGTTTTCCACTCAATTCTGTCTGTTTCCAGCTTTTGTCTATATTGGGAGGAACTGGCCTTTTTCTGACACCGGCATAACTATAGGGTGATTCATCAAATTTTCTTTCTCGTCCGGCGAGAAGAATTACTTGATGTGCAACCTTTATTGAGAGGGCATGTCAGAGGTCTGAATCAACCAGCATGATTAACCTTCTGCAGACTGCATGACCATGACACTTATTTGGATCATTTTTTAAATAGATCTAGCAGATGATATGGAACATTGCTGTTAATTGTCTCTTGTTGTAAGTAACAAAGAACAGAAGGTAACTGCATTTATTTGGCAATTAATGTGACCTCAAGATACACCACAGTGTTGTACAGCTGCCAATGTATTGTTTTTAGTTACGTAGGAAATCCAGCATCCATTCTGTGTGCAGCCAAATCCCACAAACAACTATTTAGTACTAAAACATAATTGCCTGGAAAGTCAGCTAAACACATTATATAGTAGCAAAAGCATGAACAAATTGTGCTCTGCCTCTTGAAATTTGGTTCCACATAATCAACACACGTGATGCACTGCTGCCTTGAACCATTTTATTCTTCTTCAGCAGTTGCTTGGGACTGCAAACGATTAGATTCCTCTGCATGGATTATTTACATGTGGGATTGCTGTTGTACCCACTGGGGATGAGCTTTTAGGCAGTATTCTGGTAATTTATTTTTCATCGCATTGCCACTGAAGGAGTGCCTAAGATAGATGATTGTTACCATTTTCATTTCACAAAATATGCTTAGTAATTTTGGTGATTGTCTAATTCAACATGATGCTAAATATATTAGCCCTGTGATGTTAAAATACATCAATTACCTGCTTGTAAAAAGAAGAAAAAATATTGATGGCACATTTATAGGTCGGTGGGGGCGCTGCAAGCCGGCGCCCTGTCAGCAGCGTGTCCGTTTTTTTCTACTTTTTTTGTTTTTTTAGTATGTTTTACAGTATGTTTTTGATGTTTCTCGGTGTGTTTTGTGTGGGGGGGGGTGTGGGGGGGGGGGTAAGGGGGAAACCGTTTTGGTCGCCTCCTCCACGGAGAGGCAACTTTTTCCAGGTCGCCTCCCCCGTGGCCTAACAGCAAGGATCGGCGCGGCCTTTCCCGGAGACGCGCCTGGGGCTTCAGCGGCGGGCGCAGTGCAGACTCAGCGTGGAGCGGGCGAGCCCTAGCTGGAGGGGAGCGCTCCGTTTCGCTGGCCCGCGGCAGCCGGCAGCCTGAAGCCGCGGTCTGCAGAGCTCCAGCTGGCGCGGCGTCTGCAGCCCGGATCCCTCGTGGGGGACCCGGGGGGAAGAAGAAGCTCCGAATGCCGGCCCGCGGCCAACTTCTACCGCGGGCCCGGCATGAACTTACCATCACCCCTGGAGGGGAGCTTCGACTGCCGGCCCTGCAGTCTGCGGTGCTTCTGGCTGCGGCGCGAATTTTAAATCTTCGACCGCCGGCCTGCGGCCTACACCAGCCTGAAGCGGCGGTCTCTGGTGGGGAAGAGCCGATCCTGGACTTACCTTGACTTTTACCTTGTCCTTTATCATCTGGACGCCCGCAGCGATGGCTGCGGAGGGTTGAGGTCCCGACCACGGGGGGAAATGGAGGAGGACTGGCCAATTTCTGTGCCTTCCACCACAGTGATGAATGCTGTGGTGGATGTTTGTGTTAAATTTTTATTGGATTTGTGTGTTCTTTATCATTGTACCGCTGCTGACAAATTCATTTCACTTGCACTTTATGTGCAATGTGACAAATAAAATTGATTGATTGATTGATTGATTGATTGATAAAACCTCTAACAAACATTTCTAAACCATTTTTTGCAATGAATTGCTTTGTAGTCCACTGGTGTCAAAAGCACAACTGGCTTTTTTTTTGCACTAGATTACACAAACAGCTGTGAGATAAGTGAGCAGTTAGAATCTGTATTGGTGCTATAACTTTACAATTATGATCTATATTTGAATCTGTAACTTGATAGCATAACAGTCAAAGTTCTGCCACATTTCTTTCAGTTAGTATGATTGGAAGAAAAGTGATTGCTCTATTTGATTGAATGTAGACATTTATTTGCTGTTATAAAGAATCTAATATCAATAACTTATACCGGCATTTTCCTTGTATTACTTTCATTGTACATGCTGTTTGAGTAAAATATTTCTTAAATTTTGTCCTGAAATTCACTGTCACAATACTATAAATGTGATATTATTTCATGATACGATTTGTGGGACCTTTATATTTGAACTCTAATGTTTGCCGCCATATTTTTTGCTGTGATAATCACAACCACATAAATGTGTTCAGTTGTAATGATTGAATTTACAAGTACATAAAAAAATAATGTGCTGACAGAAATTAAATATCATTACACAATTATGGATTCACAATACATATTATGACCATTTTCACATTATCCCAGTTGCCTCCAAAGAAGGGCTTTGTTATAATTAAAGTGTAGAGAAAACAACTTGATTCCAGTTTTGTGGATTCAGCTGCATACATGCTTTTCTATCCTCTCACATTACTCCCCATAGTTTGAATTTGGCTTTTGTTTGAATGTAATCCCTGCAAGTAACTGGATTTAATGATATACTTGCCTGAATCTTGTACGACTACCTCACTTGCAGCTGTGTATGATATTTGTTCAGTTCTGGTTTGTATTCAATTTTAATTGATTTATGTTGCAACAGTTTGGCCAATTCTTTCTCCCTGTAGGTGTCTTTCTGCAGTTTTTCTGGCTTTTCTCATTTTTCTTTTCCTGTGAGGTAATTTCAGAATAGTCATTAATTTGTTTTTGATATCTACTCTTTTCATGTTTTAATATCAACATTTACAATCTGTACAATATCCATTATCCTTTCAACTTGTCAACCTATGCTTTTATATTGAAATACAGTTGTCACAGGAAAATTAAAGGCTTATACTTTTCATCATATATTCAGGGGAAAATGTGTTTTATAGCAAAGTCATAAAATACAAATGTTAGGAATAGAGTTACGTGTGCAATTAAGTGATTTTACACTTTTCTTATGCTACAGAACTGCTGTTTTGAAGTGACCTTAGAATAAATATATTTCACTCATGTTAAATGCTTATTTCCACATTTTTCCAAATTATGTTTTAAACTGAGTTCATGCAACTTAATCCAAGGACAATGGGTTACTCTTTGATCACTAAAGATAGGCATAAACTGATATTAATGTCTGTTGTCCTATTCTCCCCACCTCCCCTCTTCCCTCCCCTCTCCCCTCCACTCTCCCCACCTCTCCCCCTCTCCCCACCTCCCCTCCTCCCCCTCTCCCCACCCCTCTCCCCACCCCTCTCCCCTCCCCCCTTCTTCCTTCCCCCTTCTTCCTTCCCCCTCCACCCACTCTCTCCCCCCTTCCCCCCTCTCCCTCACCCACCCTCCTCCTCCTCTCCCCTCCCCTCTTCCCCTCTCCACCCCCCTGTGTGTGTGGGGGGGGGTGGTTAGTGCGTGTGTGATGCCGCAGCCCCCCCCCCCCCCCGCATCCTTGAGGGGACGGGACCCAACGGGTCCCCCTTAGTCTAGTATATATATATTTATATATTCATATATAAATATACACTTTGTTTTCTCGTTTATAACATTGTTTACAGAGTACTATGTTTACATATTCTGTTGTGCTGCTGCAGGTAAGGATTTCATTGTTCTAACTGGGACGTGAGAGAATAAAACACTCTTGACTCTTGACTTACGGCGCTAATGTGTGGGACAGAACTAGTGTACGGGGGATCGGTGGTCAGCGTGGACTCGGTGGGCCGAAGGGCCTGTTTCCACGCTGTTTCTTTAAATTAAACTAAAAACACTAAAACCAGAGGAAATCTAAAGAAGGGTCTCTACCCGAAAAACGTCACCCAATTTCTTCTATCCAGAGATGCTGGCTGCTCCTTGGAGTTCCCCTGCACAATTAAAGCATGGAATAGTCTTCACCCTACCATAGTTACCCAACCAGATGCAACAAAATTTAAGGTAGCTTTTTTTTCCCCAAGAACCCTTTTTTTGCTTAAGTCCAAGCCAAGAGTCAAGAGAGTTTTATTGTCATGTGTCCCAGATAGGACAATGAAATTCGTGCTTGCTGCAGCATAACAGAATATGTAAACATAATACAGAACAGGAGATAAAAGTTCAGTGTGTCTATATACCATAGACCATATATATATACACAATAAATAAACAGATAAAGTGCAATAGGCAGTTATTTTTCAGAGTTTGGAGTTTGGTGGTGGAAGGTCAACTCCAGTTTAAATTCCATTTGGAATATTTTTGGAGGACCAGGAAACCAAGAAGCAAGAGTTACTCCAGGGAGTGATTCTGCGTTGGTTTTCAGCGGTCGCGGCGAGGCGGCTACCAGACAGCAATGGCAGCAAGATCTCCCACAATGCAAAGGCAGGGAGAAAGTGCCCGGCGCCGACCAGTTGTGCCGATGATATGCTGGCCGTGGTTGTGCACATATGCAGGGGGAGGTTGTGCAGGCCTTGGCAGTACGTATGTGCAAGGCATCCGGCCATGCCGGCGGATGAGGGGCGGGCGGAGAGCAGAGAACTGGCGGCACGGACACAGATGGTGGGCGGAGACGGAGAGTGACAGAGAGAGAGATAGAGAGGGGGGCCCGCTCAGAGTTGAACGATAGGTGTCCCGGGTGCTTGCCAAGCCGGGCAAAATGGCACGGCTTTTAGGTTGCCTGGCGGGACTTTAGGTCGCCATTGGCACCCGGGCAACCATTAATTTTGTGCCCTGACCAGTGAGAATAAACTCAGTGTATTCAATTTTTCTTTATAATTACAGCTCTCCATTCCAAGCCACATCCTGGTGAATCTCTTCTGCATTCTTACTTTTCCTACCACACCCTTCCTGTCATGTGGCAACCAGAACTGTACATGATAGAGTTTAGATTAGATTAGATTAGATTCGTTTATTGTCATTCAGACCTTTCGGTCTGAACGAAATTTTGTTTCCCTGCAGTCATACATATAATTTAAAAAATGACAAAAACACACAATCAACACAAATTTAACATCCACCACAGTGAGTTCACCAAACACCTCCTCACTGTGGTGGAAGGCAAAATCTTAAAGTCTCTGTCTCTTCCCTTTGTTCTCCCTCTGCGCCGAGGCGACGGTTCAAACTCCGCGGGTGGTCGCTGCCGCCGCCACAGCTCCGAGAGTCGGGTCTCCACTGCCGCCGCCATGGTTCCGGGGCCGAGTCGGGTCTCCGCTGCTGCTGCCGCCGCCACAGCTTCGGGGCCGAGTCGGGTCTCCGCTGCTGCTGCTGCCGCCGCCACCACAGCTTCGGGGCCGAGTCGGGTCTCCGCTACCGCTGCTGCTGGGCCACGGTTCCGGGGCCGAGTCGGGTCTCCGCTACCGCTGCTGCTGCCGCCGCCGCAACTTCGGGGCCGAGTCGGGTCTCTGCGGCTGCTGCCGCCGCCGCCACAGCTTCGGGGCCGAGTCGGGTCTCCGCTGCTGCTGCTGCCGCCGCCACGGTTCCGGGGCCGAGTCGGGTCTCCGCTGCTGCTGCCGCCGCTACGGCACTGATGCCGCAAGCTCCGCCATTAGGCCTCGGCGCAGACGGAGACGGGGAATACGACAAAAAAACAAAGTCGCATCCTCGGACGGAAGATATGATATGATATGATATAGATTATATGATATGATATGATATAGATTATATGATACAACAGCACAGGAACAGGCCCGTTGGAGTATCCATGCTGACTAATACTCTAAATGCGGTCCAACCCACTTTTTGTACACCAACATCAAGATCTCAACTCATATTCAATGCCTTTTTGCCTGTGAAGGCAAGGATATCAAATTACTTTTTCATTACCTTATCCATCCACTTTCCGCAAGCTATGGATTTGCACACCAATGCTCCTAATGTCCCTGTAATTTGGTTTAATCTATTTAGTTTAATTTTGGTTCAACATATTTGGAACTAGTTAGTATTAGTTAAAGGTAGATCAGTGATAATGCCTGTATTTGGTTCTGCTTAACTTTGTAGTGATGAATTTATTATTATTGGTCATACTTTATATATTCAGAAATGTCATACCAAAAAGGGGAAAGATTACCGTAGAGTAATTTAGGGATAAAAGTGGGATTAACCACTTACCTTTATCTCAAAGTCCTGGTTCATTTTGATGGAATAAATATTTAATTTTTCTCTTAATTTTAGCAATTATACTGACATAAAATTGGATAATTTTAACTAATTACTCTGGTACAAAACATTCTACATTTCATTCGTGATTGTCACTGAAGGAGACCTCTATTAAGACTATTTTAGGAGACCTAATTTTCGTCCACCAAAGAGTTGTAAGACTGGAGTTAATGCTTGATGACGGCACACGACAATGCTTGATCCTGATGTTGGGAGAAAGCTTTTCGGAGCTATTTCATTTCCATTTTTGACATCTACCTTGTGGATTACAAAGGAAAAATGTAAAAATATATGCAATACTCTACAGGGTCACAAATGATATTGCAGCAATGTTAATTGAGAGACAAGAAACCAAAAAATAATTGAATAGCCTTTCTATTTTTCAAGTATAACTGTATTTTCAAGTATTCATCCTCTTGATTTATTTTCATAGATTACCTGATGTATTAGCAATTACTTATCCAAAAAGGTTGTATAAAATATACCTCTAATGTGAATTCAAAGGAATGTGGTTTTTTTTTCTGCAGTAAGCAGTCAAGAACCATGGGGATTTCCTATGAGCCAGTACTTGAGAAGCTGTGCCTGGCATTGTGGACGGAATGCCAGAATGTCTGCATGTCTGGTATGTTTGCACATCAATCTTGCAATCTGCTGTGTATGATGCATTAATTTCACTAAATTATAGGATTATACATTCACCCTATTTAGTTCTTGAAAGCCCTGTTTTTATCTTACTTTGCAGCCATTTGAAAGAGTGACATTTGGCCATGCGGTAAGTGTGTCCCTTTATATTTTAATTTGACTGGTTTAAAATTTAAGTTGTTTGAAAATTTAATTTAAAGTTGTTTGAAGAAAAATTGATTCCCCTTAGCAAATGAATACTGATTGCTGATCACTGAATATCTTTGCAGATGTTATGCCATTTGGCTGCTTTGAGATTCTTCTATACCAAAACCTCAGATGTAGTACTCCAGAATAACTCAATAGGGTAGCAATGTTCTTTCCGAATCATCCTATTAAATCTTTTTCATTTCCTTTCCAAATTCACCTCCTGCAAAAAAGTCATGAGCACATAGACTCTATATGCAGTTTTCTAGATGGTCATAAGGTCATAAGTAATCGGAACAGAATTAGGCCATTCGGTCCATCAAGACTCTCCCACAAATGGAATTATCCTCTCGACATTGACTCTATCCAAGTCTTTCACTATTCGGTACATTTCACTGAGGTCCCCCCGCATTCCTCTAAATTCCAGCGGCCCAGTGCCATCAAATGCTCATCATACGTTAACCCACTCATTCCTGGGACCATTCTTATAAACCTCCTCTGGACCCTCTCCAGGGCCACCACATCCTTCCTCTGATATGGTGCCCAAAACTGCTCACAATACTATTGTCTCAATTGTAGCAACCAATCCTAACCAAAGTAATAAAGCTTTCGAATTCCTTGAAGATGGTCCTCTCTCTCTCTCTCCTTTATTCCCTTTTGCTATCATTAAACTCCTGTTTCCTTGATGTGTAGGAATGAACTACAGATGCTGGTTTAAACTGAAGATAGACATAAAAAGCTGGAGTAACTCAGCGGGTCAGACAGCATCTCTGGAGAATAGGTGACGTTTTGGGTCAAGACCTTTCAAACCCTACCCTGTTCACTTGATCCCGTTTCAATCCAACTATTGACCATTCTCTTCCCCTATATTTAAGAGGGAGTTAGATGTGGCCCTTATGGCTAAAGGGATCAGGGGGTATGGAGAGAAGGCAGGTACAGGATACTGAGTTGGATGATCAGCCATGATCATATTGAATGGCGGTGCAGGCTCGAAGGGCCGAATGGCCTACTCCTGCACCTATTTTCTATGTTTCTATGTTTCTATGTTCCCCTGGATGCTCCCATGCTGACTGAAATAGTAAATAGTTCTTCCTTTCAGGTGATGTCCTTGATTTTCTTTCAGAACTCCTTTAGAAGATTGTATTATTAATTATCTCAAAAAACATTAACTTAAAGAGCCTTGGGATGTTTCAAGTCAGGAAAAGCAAGGGCCAAAATGTTTTTCTGCACACCATAACTTTTCAATTCTGAATTTTTTTAGAATTTTATTGAAAATCAATTATTTTATTGTTCCAGAATTGCTTTAACTAACTCTGTATATGATACTCCAGAATAAAGAGGACATATGTAGTGATGTGCAGTTGTAAGTAATGCAAATATAGTTGCCACTTCTGGGAAAAACAGTCAATAGCTTGTGGCTTTCACATAGTAGAATGTAGAAATCTGGGAGATAATCTTATAGATGTTTATAAAACCATGAAGGGCATAGATAAGGTGAATAGCCACAGTCTTTTCCACAGGGTAGGTAAGTCTAAAATTGTGCATAGTGCAAGCACAGGCAATACATGGAACGTGAGGTCTGTTTCTATCTTATTTAACGAGTAGGCATTTGGCACCCTTGTTGAACGCTGAAGGTGTTGACACTTAGGTGGTGAAGAAGGCGTTGGGCTCACTTGCTTTAATCAGGCAGGGGTTGGTCCATGAAGTTACAACTGTTCAAGATGTTGTTGAGTCAACACTTGGGAGTATTGTGTTATGTTCTAGTCATTTAACTATTGAAAGAATGTAATTAAATTGGGAAGGGTGCAGAAACAATTTACAAGGATGTTACCAAGACTGGAGGGTTTGATTTATAGGGAAAGGCTGGATAGGCTAGAATTTCTTTCTCCTGGAATGCAAGGGTCATGGTAAAGGGACAGGTGTTGCAAGGGAAAGTACCTGGGGAGGGTACCTGCAGGAGATGCAACACCTGTCCCTTTACCTCCCCCCTCGACTCCATCCAAGGACCAAACAGTATTTCCAGGTGTGGCAGAGGTTCACTTGCACCTCCTCCAGCCTCATCTAGTATCCGCTGTTCCAGGTGTTAACTTCTCTACATAGGCGAGACCAAGCGCAGGCTCGGCAATTGTTTCACTGAACACCTCCGCTCAGTCCGTCTTAACCTACCTGATCTCCCGGTTCCTCAGCACTTCAACTCCCCTTCCCATTCCCAATCTGACCTTTCTGTCCTGGGCCTCCTCCACTGCCACAGTGAGGTCCAGCGCAAATTGGAGGAACAGCACCTCATATTTCGCTTGGGTAATTTACACCCCAGCGGTATGAACATTGACTTCTCTCACTTCAGATAGCCCTTGCTTTCTCTCTCCATCCCCTTCTCAGTTCTCCCACGGGTCTTATTGTCTCCGACTACATTCTATCTTTATCCCGCCCCCACCCCTGACATCAGTCTGAAGAAGGTTCTCGACCCGAAACGTCACCCATTCCTTCTCTCCAAAGATGCTACCTTACTCGCTGAGTTACTCCTGCATTTTGTGACTACCTTCGATTTAAACCAGCATCTTGAGTTCTTTCTTACACGAGCTGTCAGAGGAAGTGGTAGAGGCAATAACAAAGTTTAAAAAAACATTTAGACAGGTGCATGGAGTGAAATAACTTAGTCATATGAGTGATATACAGGTAAATGGGACTAGCTCAGGTAGGTAACTTGGTCAGCATGGACAAGTTGTGTCAAAGGGCCTGTTTCCGTGCTGTATGACTCTCGACTGTTGGTAGCTGCCCTTTTGTTTGATATCTGTTTCCGACTGTTGTTCTCCAAAGAGATCACCACTGTACTCGGGCTTGTCAATGCACCCTCACCCCACCACACCACCACCACCACTGGCAATGTCATATCTAACCTTCAAAATCCTATCCCTACCACAATTAATTGCAGGCCTAATTCCTACTTCCCCCTCTGCCTTCCTCCTGCTCTCATCAGGTGCCCATTCATATTTAATTGACCAGGAATTAATGATGCATGTCCATTTTGCACAAAACTGTAGATGTGATTATTGCTGTGGATGGTGAATGCCATGCCATTTTCAGATCCAGTTTTTTTGCTTGTTCCATCAGAATGTCCCAAATTATCAGAAATGAACAACCTGTGTGTGGCTTTTTCATGGAAAACAACAGCGAAAACAAAAAGAGATGGACTTTTTGCACAATGGAAAATTAAATATATAAATAAACCTTGGTGCTGAATATGAATTTTTATAGTATTTTTACCGGCTGTTGAAAACACTGGTGATGATTATTTTTGAACCCATTACACTTTTAATCCCATGATTATGTGCATGTGCTAACTCACATTTATCCATTTGTTCTGAATTTACAACAAGGCACCTCTTTATCCAGATATTTATCTTTTTGTTATTAGCAGCTTCCTCTGGAATCCTTATTTTATCGTGCTGTTCTGCAAGTTATTATTAAAGAACACTTTGGAAATGAAGAGACATCCAACACAGTACAACGAACAAAGTATGTTTTAGGCGTTTGAATTTCACAGATATAACAGTTATTGTCTCTGAGAGGTGTTATAACTTAGATTGAAAGAGAATCATAGTACAATCCACAGTATGATAACATTAATTAAAATAGAACTAACCAACTGTATTGCAGGACATGAGATGAAGGTGAGTGGGGTGGATGCGGAGTGGGCTTGTATCTTAAATCCCCAGCGACGACCAAAGTGATAAGGCACAAAAGCTCTTCTTTCTGACAGCTGCAAGAATCCTAAGAGGTGTTTTGAAGGTTTCTATATGGTTATTTGTCCTTGATTCAGATTTGCTTTAGACCATAAAGATGTTAGAACATCTGGCAGCAAAGCAGTTACCCCACTGACAAATGAAGATTCTGCTGTCAGTGTGGTCTTCTGGGCTTGACATTAATCTCAATGGAAGAATCATTTAATTTTACAACCAGCATTATACTGCCAACTTCACAGTCAATGAATTATCCCAGTATAACGAGGAAATTGTAGTAGTCTAATCAGCTCCTTTACCATATTCTGCCATTCAATGATATCTAATCTATGTCTTAACTTCAATTACATACATATTCTTTAAAAATGTCCTATCTATCAAAAAACAATATATCCAAGTTTTGATTTCTAGATTTTCAATGTAATTTTAAAAACTTGGCAACACAGTTTAATTTTTTCATATCAGTTTCTCTCTTGAATGGCATTGTTCAAATTTTGAGGTAATTTTCCCCTATTTGGACTTGCTAGTACAACATGTTAATTTTTCTCCATCTACCTAAACAGAGCCTTTAATCACCTTAAACAATTCAATTAGGCCGCCTTTCACATTGTCCTACATTAATGCTGTTCATGTTTATTGGAACTTATGCTCTGGTTACATTTAATGCTCTCCATCTCATTCCGCGTTCAGAGAAGCTGCAATGTTACACCAGTGCATCATTTCCATTTCCCAGCTGCTCATTTTTTGGAGAGATTGCTTATCCCTCAACTAGTGTTGAATTTAGGAGAATCTTTCCAGAAGAATCCACTGGGAGCAGGGTTGAGGTTGACTGAAGTAATTTAACTTGAACCGACTATAACACTGTGAGTGAGGTCAAACCTTCACTGTCTGTTTGGACTAGTTTTAACTTAATTCTTAAAGATGATCAAGCACACTATTTCTATTTTAACAATCTATTGTGATTCTAACAGTTTAAACCACTTACTTTCTTTAATATGTTCTTCCAATAAAACAGGGTGGAAAAATAAAATTGCAGTGGTAGCTAGAATTAGGAAACGCATTAATCCTAAACACAATGCTGCTGTAAAGCTGTTACTGGCGGATGGAAGCATTTCAGCTGGATGGTCATGGTCCAGTGTGTGTCAGAAATTCTGAAAAATGTAATGTTTTGGGCATTTGCTAAGTCTTATTTTATTTAAACTAAAAGTGTTTTACATATGAACAAACATATTGGATGGCCAGTTCAACTCTATGCTGAATAATTAAATATCTTGCCAATTATTTCACTGTTTTGAAGAAACATTGCTGATTGAATGCCAGACTTCCATGGACTTAATATTTCCAAAGGGGTTCCATATAATAAGCTGTTGCCTGGGTTTCCATTGTACCATAATAGCGTTATAGAGAGATACAGTACAGAACAAGGTCCTTGAGCCCACTAATCCTACGTTAATCCCATTTTTTATTCTCCCCACATTCCTCGCCACAACTACCCCTCAGTTTCTACCACTCACTTATGTACTAGGGGCGATTTACAGCAGCTAATTAACTTATGATCCACCACGTCTTTTTGACGTGAGAGCACCAGGGGAGAAACATAGTAACAGGAAGAATGTGCAAACTCCACACAAACGGCACTGGAGGTCAGGATCATACTCAAATCTCTGGTGCTGTGAGACTTCTCTTTATGAGGTGTTTTACTGTGTGTGTGTGTGTGTGGCAGACTGCCGTTCCTGAGACTTTCAATGCCAAATGTTACTGTTCTCCTTGAGCAATCCCTATACCCAACTACATTTACAAGGATTAGTCAAAAAATTTGATTACTGAAGTTTTTAAATTAAATGAATGCCTTTAAAATCCTTTAATGTCTTTTGATAGATTGGTAAAAACGCAATGATTATGTTTGTAATATTTGACAATCCACAGGGTCAAACATGTTGGCAAGATCTATTTTAAATCTTCGTCCTTTGTGGATTACACAAGAAAAGCAACAGAAAAGCTGGGCATGGATAGCTCGAAGGTTGGTAGTTTTATTTAATTATTCAATTTATGAGATCTACCTCTTGTATTCTGAGTGGTATTTTCATGGTAGGCAAAATAATGGAAATTGCAACGCACAACTTCCTTCATGTGATTTTATACCTGGCATTAACCTGCATCAAGTTATTTGACTAATACTTGAATTCAAAGAGAACACTGAAGAATTTAGCACAGACGTCTTTAAGACTCGTGCAGGATAGAAAACCAGAGATGGGGGCATTATTCAGCAGGTCAGGATGCATCTGTAGACGCAGAATCAGCGAACAGAAAGCCTTTCATGGAAGACCAACAACCTGAAAAATTAGCTTTGTTTTTCTTTACTGATGATACATAATTTGCTGAGTACTTACAGTGTAGTCTGCTATAAATCAACTTTTTTGGCAACTGTGATATTTTGTTTTCAAATGTTTTTTATGGGAAATTAGTTGGTTAGAATGGATAGGAATTGAAATACTTGCTACCAGTTCACTGCATGGTGCCTATGCAAGAAATTAAGACATCCTTTCCTCTTATGAGAGAAACAATATTCAATCTTGGAGTTTGTGCCAATTGTTGGTTAGGAAGTTAGCAGGCCACACAAAATTTGGATGTGGTAAATTTCAGGAGAAAAGTTTGAGAGAGGTGACAGTAATGAGGATTCAAATTAGTATGCAGCAAATGAATGGAATAAATAACTCAGCTGCTTCATACCAATAACATATCAGCAGGGAAGTTTAATAATACAGTAGCAAGAAATATTAATAGTTACTTTGGCATTTATCCAAATGCAGCAATCAATCAACTGCTGTCAGTTAAAGATCAGGAAAAGTGTGCCTGCTGTTTCCTTCAACTGGATTCTGGAGCATTTTGGAAACAATATTTTATAGTACCTTATACACTTCTTTTATTAGTGCTTCAAACTCGAATTTGTCAAGGAATGGCAAACTTTAAAGATATGTTGCCTGGAAATTTGAAATGTTTTACATGTTTTATCAAATAAACTGTTTATTATTATTTTTGAAAGTACTGGTGTCAATATGCATTCGAATTGCTTCAGTCAAAATAGCCTATTTTTTATATTTTCTACGTGAATTTCAGTTTATAGATTAAAAACCATTAAAGTCATCAGGAAAAAGAGTATCAATCTATAGTAGCCAACGCTGTTTCAAGATGTAAATTGTTACATTTTACATAAATAAATGTTGAGCAAAATTAAATGAGTGACTTTGTTCTGGGGAAGGGAGGAGGTGTTGTTTCATGTAGGTTCTTTTGAGACTCCTGATGAAGCTATAGGGACTGTCGGAAGAACCCACTGGATTCCTTGGTTCCTATTGAGACCTTATTCAAGTAATTAACTTTAACAATTGATTGAGAGAGCTATGCAGCACAGAAATCAGCCCTTCGGCACAACTGACCAAGATTAACCAACAAAGACCTGAGTTAGTTCCATCTAGTTGCTTTGGAGCCATATCTCTCTAAAACTTTACTATCCGTGTACATGTCTAACTGTATCTTAAACGTTGCAATTATAGTTTGCAGGATATGGGTGGACCGCATTGAAACTTATCAAATAATGAAAGGTCTGGATAGAGTGGATGTGGAGAGGATGTTTTTACTACTGGGAGAGTCTAGGGCCAAAGGTCATAGAATCAAAGGATGTTCCTTTATGAAGGAGATGAGGATGATTTTTTTTCAGTCAGAGGATGGTGAATCTGTGGAATTCATTGCCACAGAAGGCTGTGTAGGCCAAGTCAATGGATATCTTTAAGGCAGAGATAGATAGATTCTTGATTAGTACGGTTGTCAGGGGTTATGGGGATAAGGCAGGAGAATGTGGTTAGGAGGGAAAGATAGATCAGCCATGAGTGAATGGCGGAGTGGAAATGATGGGCTAATTCTGCTCTTATCAGTTATGAACTTATTTCAATCAGACACTGATGAAGAAATAGGGGTAAGATTTCAAGCTATGTTGAAGACGGAGAAGAGTATTGTAGTGATGAATATCTCATTATGTAACTGGATTTGTTCTTCTTCATGATAGAGGTAACCTATTTTGTCACATAGATCAATATGTAGTGGACCAGATCCGGAACCCAGCTCCACCCGCCTTATTCCGACTCATGCAAGTTAGAATTTCATTGTTCTATCTGGGACATATGAAAATAAAACACACTTGACTTGAACTTTGTGTCCAGTTTGCAGCAGAGTCAGCAAATTCCAGATTCTCATCATCAGTAGGTATTGGATCTATAGATAAAGTATTCTTTGGGAGACATTCCACATCAATCCTGGGGGATTGGTAATGAATAATTCGATCCATGAGTTAATGAATAGATGTCACAACCTGTTATATGAGTACATTTGATACAAGTTAGCACCTATTTTACAAATATTGCAATGCCCAATGTTATATTTTTAAAATATTTCCATTCTGTAGCATTATGCCAATCAATAATGACAACAGTCATATGCACTTAGCAACATTATCATCGTAAAACATCCTTAGGTGCTTTATTAATTAAAATGATTAGGCTGGCACCTATTCAGTCTCCCTTTTCTCTGAGAAGACATTGCGCTGATGAAGTAGCAAAACATATAAACAACTATTGTTTTCTACAGTTTTGGAGGATACCTCAATACTTTAATTCCTTAATAGTTTAGAGACAAATTCATGCCAAATTGACATTGTTTGACGATAAATAATGCTACCATTCAGGTTAAAAAAGGTAGATTTGCCTGGTTTGGATGCTGGAATTATGAACTTGTCCATAAAGTTTCCAAGTTGGATTTAAACTATGGAAGAAGCCTTCAGCATTTCAGGGATTGTTTTAAAATACCAGAAATGTAGACAATCTTTAATTTTTGTTTTCAAACAAATGATTGAGCTGCAGGAACTACTGTCAACTAACAGCTATTAATGCTCACCAGTTTACTGAATAAGTGGAGATATGAGAACGCAAACATAACATTTATTGAAACATTGACAATATTCTGTTGTTTTTATTTCACATATATTTTTTCTGTAATGTTATACAGGTGCACAACCTTTTATCCGAAAGCCTTGGGACCAGACACTTTTCGTAATTCGGAATTTGTCGGTCTTCGGAATGGAAATTTTTTTGCGTAGATTTTAATGGCTGGCTCAGTGGTAGAGTGCTCGGCTCATATCCGCAAGGTCGCGAGTTTGCGCCTTGATCCCGGCAGTTCCTCGGTCGCGAGTTTGAGTCTTCAATGTAGTTTTTTCTTGCAGAATAAATGTCTGTATGAAATGCAGTGTGTTGAATGAATTCCTGAATTTATAAATGTGACCGCAGCATTGAATCACCTCTCGCACTCATGTCACCCTAGCGGGGCTACATGCCCTTAGGCGGCCTAAGGCGACATTTTCACACTCTTATATCCGTGTGCAGCAGAGGCGACGTGCGTTTGGCGCCAAACGTGAGCTTTGGTGTGCATACGACATCCTGGAATAAATGTCCGGTTTCTTCCAGGTAGGCGATATACCCTCCCGGGCAATATACCCTCCACTTCTCTTTTATGAAGGGGATTTAGTTCCCCTCTCTTCCAGGACCGACCGGAGGTTCCGCTGTCACCTCTGCGGGCCACCCTCGGTGAACGCTCACTCAACTTTGTCTTGGGATTCCTACTCTCCCGCGCAATGTACCCTCCACTTCTCTTTTATGAATGGGGATTTAGTTCCCCTTTCTTCGAGGACCGAACGGAGGTTCCGCTGTCACCTCTGCGGGCCGCCCTCGGTGAACGTCCTGTCTCCCTGTCCCTGGGATAGTAGGGGGCGATCAAACAGCACAATGCCCCCCTCCCCCTCCAACTCCAGAGGAATCCGCTCCCCGATGGGCCGCTACGGCGACAAGTGGCAGTTCGCCCACAGCCCGAGCTGCGCGACCCCAAGAACAAGACGTACCTTGCACACCATCAGCTTCTGCCCCTACGGGGAGCGTGTTCCTCTGGAGTTGGAGCGGGGCTGGGCTGGAGTTGCTGATCTGGGATCTCCGTGCTTGCAGTGGGCCTGGGGGTCGGTGTCCCGATGAGGGGGCTGTGGGCGAACTGCCACTTGTCGCCGTAGCGGCCCATCGGGGAGCGGCTTCTGGTGGTCCTGATGTCTCCGGCCAGTTTGCAGTTTTCCTCTGGAGTTGGAACGGGTCTGGGCTGCTGCTGGCTGTGGGTCTCTGGGATCTCCGTGCTTGCAGTGGGCCTGGGGGTCGGTGTCCCGTTGGTCCTGACGTCTCCGGTGATTGGCACTGACCTGCTAGCATCGCCGACATGAAGACAGTGCATAGCCCCCGCGGCGGTGCAATGGGCGGGGAGCTGGAGAGGGGAGGGAAGGGGTCACACACATGGCCGGGAAGCAGAGGGGTGTAGGTGGGGTGAAACTGAAGGCAGCGACAATCTGCTGCTGCTGCCTGCCCGCTGAGTTAAAAAGTTCCCACGCAAGACTCACGATACACTGTGTATCGTGCTACCGTGGGAACTTTTTAACTCAGCGGGCAGGCAGCAGCATATTGTTAATTATTAACCCTCCCGCGCAATATACCCTCGCCTTCTCTTTTATGAATGGGGATTTAGTTCCCCTTTCTTCGAGGACCGACCGGAGGTTCCGCTGTCACCTCTGCGGGCCGCCCTCGGTGAACGTTTTCAAGGACCTTTCTTCAAGGACCGAAAAAATGTCCGCTATTCGGAGGTTTTCGTTATTTGGATCTTCGGATAAAAGGTTGTGCACCTGTACTACATATTTGTGAAATTCATGAGATTACTGGGAACACAGTGGATGATCTTAATCCTCACTAATTCTTTTCAACCGCCTCTTTTTAACCATATTGGGATAAATTATTTGCATCCTATACTACTGAGCTTGTTCATTTCAAAGTCCATGGGGTAGAATACGATCTCAGTGAATGGGAACAGCTAAAATATTTTAAATTCTCTTCCATTGCTGTAAAAATAGTAACATTTTCTCTATGTTTCTATTCCCTTGTCATTAAACATTATTTTAGAATCTTTCATAACTTGCAGAAGAAAGCCTGTTTATTGTTTAATGAGCTTTGTGGGACTTCATTAAGTCAAGAACTAAGCATGATTATGGCCAAATGGAACAAAAAGAATCAGTTGTCTTATTCCATAGTAATGGCCATAGTTATTTTTATATCACCTTTTCTGAGCATTAAAAAGCCAACTGATTATTAATAAATTGCAGTATAACATCTTGCTCTGTGAGTCTGGACACAGAGATTCTGTCCCAAACAAATCTATCCAGCATTTACATGTTGAAAGAATCACAGGTCAGGTGGGCAAGACATATCACAAGAATGTCTGATGCCAAAGAACCAAAGCATCTACTTTATGGAGAGCTCATTGAGGGCAAACAGTTATGTAGTGGACTGAAAAGGGGATTCAGAGACTCTCTTACACCATCGGGAACACCAAGCATTGCATTATCTTGTTAGGTGTACCCGCATAAAAAGCAGTGCTCACTAGTATGAGACAGATAAGATCAAAAGAGGATCTCAAAAATCAAGAACCAATGTTGCTGTAGCATCCTTGCAACTCTCACCTGAGTGAAAGGAACATTCAAGCCCAGATTAGTCTAATCAGTCCAACTGTTTACATCACAACATCATAGACTAGATGTTTAAGAAGGAACTGCAGATGCTGGAAAATCGAAGGTAGATAAAAATGCTGGAGAAACTCAGCGGGTGAGGCAGCATCGAAGGAGTGAAGGAAATAGGCAACGTTTCAGGTCAAAATCAGTCTGAAGAAGGATTTCGATCCGAAACGTTGCCTATTTCCTTCGCATCATAGACTGGATGTCATGGCCTTACTTGAAAATAAGTGACGAACACCAACAACAACAACAAGTTGATGTAGTAGCAAGTATTGGTTAGTCATCCAATCGATTTTTGATGTTGAATACTGGAAATACCAGAAGGTTAGCAGGGTGAACCACATACAAAACAACTCAAAAGAAGGATGGTTTTACAAATTGCCTGAAATCTGCATTGTTTAAAGTATTGGTTGCACCCACAATTTGTGGGAATTGTTCTCATTTTTCAAAGCATAAAAATGACATCCATACATTTGCTTTGGCCAAAGTATTTTCAATGGCGTGCAATCAAGGAGGTATTACAGCAGCAGGAGTGGACCAGAGCCAAGAAATTCAGGGTGGATAACTGAGCATAACCACCCACCTGGTGAAGCACTCCGCAGAGCTCCACCAGTTCTGCAAAAATATTTTGCAAGGAATCATGGGATTTGTCAAAGGTTATTTGCCATAAAGAAAATACGAACGAAGCGCTGGCTGTATAGACGGTGTATAAATTCTTATCTTTATTCATAATTTATGTGTAAAAATATATTTAACCTGAGGAACGGGGATGCCAGGTAGCGGGAGAGCGGGGTGTAACAGTGAGAGAGAGAGGGGGCAGATGTGAGTGGGAGACAGGGGAGAGTGTGCACACAGACCTGTGCCTCATCGGCAGCCAGGATCAAACCCGGGTCCCTGGCACCGCAAGCGATGCCGAGCCGCCACTGGACCGTCCCGTTCACCCCCCCCCGGAGACGTCCGAGGCGACCCCGGACTAACGGGACACCGGTCCGGAGCAGCGGCGGCCTCAGGCCCACAGCCAAGGCGGAGAAGAAGCACCAACTTCAGCCCAACCCCGCTCCAACTCCAGAGGAACCCACTCCCCGACGGGCCGGGGACCACCAGCTGCATCCCTAGCTCCACCCAGCGGTCACCGACCAACCCTTCCGGCGCCAAAGAAAACCAAGCACCAGCCATCAACGGGGATACACAAAAGCGTTGCAGAAACTCAGCTGGGCAGGCAGCATCCCCGGAGTAAACGAATGGGCGACGTTTCGGGTCAAGACCCGTCTCCAGAGATGACCCGCCGAGCCACCACAGCACCCCGTATGCATCTCCGCCGATGACCGGTGCTCGGCCCCCGCCGGCACCGAGGGGGCCAACCGACACCCACTGGACAACGAGAGAGTCGCAGCCGACGGTCCCTAGCCTGCCGGGGAACGCCCCCCCCGGGAGCCGGAGCAGAGCCGAGCTGGAGCCAGCGCCTCCCTCCCGCGTCGGCTGCAAGCACTGGGCCGCCACTTCCCCGGGCCAGAGTCCCGCCAGCCCAGGGCCACCCCAGACATCTCCAGCCGCCCCCGGACAGGGACGGGACAACCGGGAGTAGACGGGGACGGCCCAGCAGCAACTCAACATGCGCCTTAATTTTGTTTACGGGTGATGTAAGGCCCCTCCCCGGGTCATTTTCAACCCCGCAATTCGGGTGGGAGAAGTTGCCATTGCGGGAGCTCTGAAAAGCGGTTTCCCACCAGGGACCCGCGAGCTCCCGATGTCACCATCCACCGGACCTGTGGCTGGAGCCTCCGAAGCTCCGTAGTCGGGTCGCAGTCGCGCGCCACCACAGCTCTCCACACTCCGAAGCCGGCCAGCTCCACGATGGTGAGTCCGCAGGCTCCGCGACTGGAGCCCCCGGGTCGTTCAGGTTGGAGGCCGCTCCACGGTGCTAGGCCCCAACGACAACGGAGGCCCGACATGGAAAAGGTTGGGTCCCCCGTACAGGGAAGAGAATTAAAAATTCCCCCCCCCCCCCCCCCCCTCACATATAAACAACTAAAAACAATATATACACCACTACAAACTATACACTCAACGGGACAAAAATTAAAAAAAGACAGATGGACTGCAGGGGCCGCTGCCGCGAGGCGCCACCATTTAACACATAGAAGAATCAATGGAAAATACGGATGAAATGAAGGTTCAGCTGCTCAGCTACCAACAATGCTTATGGCGAGTGACCTATGACCTGGGCATGCGCAGTCGGAATACTGAACTCGCTTATTACCAGAAAGATTTTCTGCTATCACAAATGCTGCCATAAATCCTAATTTGAAATTATATCTCTTTCCACACTTCCATAAGGCATTTTTAAAACATTATTCTGGCATCTTGCATGTCATGTACATACAATAATCAAACACAACCTTTTAAGGAGCAGCCTGATTTCTCCTCTTTGCAATCACCTCAGGCAGCAGAGGCACACATGATTCGATAATTTCTATGACCTTAACAAAGGCAATGGCTTTCAATAAAATGTAAAAAGGTGTGAGCTTAACTCACATGCAACCTCATTAGAATGTGAAGTTCTGCCAATTTGGTAACCATTTACATTATATTGCTTTGGAAACAACAGGGGGCACATCATCAGCTTTAAATGTAGCCAAGGACATTTCAATATTTTATTTGGCTGAATTACATTTGTACTTGTCTTAATTTTTATATCTTACTGTTTATCACTGTTCTGGCCAGTTATTCTATCTTCACACTGAAGCATCTCTGCAAAAATAATTGGAGGAAGGAAAATGTCATGTCTTACACAGTTGGTGATACAGCATCTGTCCTCAGTAACCTCTAGGAAGGTGTACACATTCATTACCATTTCATATTTACACCTTAAATTTTATTTTGAATTGTGGTTTTACAATTGCATTTTATATGGTGTGTATCTTCTGCAAAAAAACTGTGTTTAAACAGCTTTAAAATATTAACTCGGTAACCAGATACTACTGGCAAGTATTATACTTTAAAGGCACATACTGCAGTAACTCAGTAGGTCAGGCAGTATACAGTGCCCTCAATAATGTTTGGGTCAAAGAATCGTCATTTATTTATTTGCCTCTGTACTCCACAATTTGAGATTTGTAATAGAAAAAAAATCACATGTGGTTAAAGTGCACATTGTCAGATTTTAATAAAGGCTATTTTTATACATTTTGGTTTCACCATGTAGAAATTACAGCAGTGTTTATACATAGCCCCCTCCCCCCTTTTTTTTTCAGGGCACCATAATGTTTGGGACACTGCAATGTCATGCAAAGGAAAGTAATCATGTTCAGTATTTTGTTGCATATCCTTTGCATGCAATGACTGCTTGAAGTCTGTGATTCATGGATATCACCAGTTGCTTGGTGTCTTCTCTGGTGATGCTCTGTCAGGCCTGTATTGCAGCCATCTTTAGCCTCTGCTTGTTTTGGGGGCTAGTCCCCTTCAGTTTACTCTTCAGCATATAAAAGGCATTCTGAAGGGTTCAGATCGGGTGATTGACTTGGCCACTCAAGAATTGATCATATTTTTAGCTTTGAAAAACTCTTTGCTTTAGCAGTATATTTGGGATCATTGTCGTTGTAGAATGAACTGCCGGCCAATGAGATTTGAGGCATTTGTTTGAACTTGAGCAGGTAGGATGTGTCTGTACACTTCAGAATTCATTATGCTACTACCATCAGCAGTTGTATCATCAATGACGATAAGTGAGCCAGTACCTTCAGCAGCCATACATGCCCAGGCCATAACACCCCCACCACTGTGTTCCAGAGATGAGGTGGTATGCTTTGGATCTTGGGCACTTCCTTCTCTCCTCCATACTTTGCTCTTGCCGTAACTCTGATATGTTAATCTTCGTCTCATCTGTCCACAAGACCTTTTTTCCAGAACTGTGGTGGCTCTTTTAAGTACTTCTTGCCAAACTGTAATCTGGCCATCCTATTTTTGCGGCTAACCAGTGGTTTGCATCTTGCAGTGTAGCCTCTGTATTTCTGTTCACAAAGTCTTCTGCAGACTGTGGTCATGGACAAATCCACACCTGATTCCTGAAGAGTGTTTTTCATCAGTTGTGGAGATCTTCCTTGGCCTGCCAGTCCCTTTGCGATTAGTAAGCTCATCAGTGCTCTCTTTTTTATTAATGATGTTCCAAACAGTTGATTTTGATAAGCCTAAGGTTTGGCTGATGTCTCTTAACAGTTTTATTCTTGGTTTTCAGTAACATAATGGCTTCTTTGACTTTCATTGGCACAACTTTGGTTCTCAGGTTGATAAACAGCAATAAAAGTTTCCAAAGGTGATGGAAAGACTAGGTGCTGAGAGCTCTCTTAAGGAGGCATTAAGGAGGCATTTAGACACAGCATTTGAGCAATTACAAACACTCTGAAGCCATGTGTCCCAAATATTATGGTGCCCTGAAATGGGGGGGGGGGGGGGGGGGGGGGGGGGGGGGGGGCTATGTATAAACCCAGCTGTAATCTCTACATGGTGAAACCAAATTGTATAAAAATACCCTTTAATAAAATCTGACAAATGTGCACTTTAACCACGTCATTTTTTTCTATTACAAATCTCAAATTGGGTAGTACAGAGGCAAATAAATAAACAATGGGTCTTTATCTCAAACATTATGGAAGGCACTGTATGTGGAGAACACAAATAGGTGATGTTTGGAGTTGGGACCCTTCTTCAGACAAGTTACCAGCACTTTGGGCCTTTATAAACCAACATCTTCAGTTCCTTGTTTTTTTAGTTTAAGAGATACAGCATGGAAACAGGCCCTTCAGCCCGTCAAATACACATTGACCATCGATCACCCACTCACACTAGTTCTATGTCACCCCACTTTTGCACCCACTCCGTACACGCTAGTGGTAATTGACAGCGATCAATTAATCTTCAAACCCTTACTTCCTTGGAACGTGGGAGGCACCCTGAGAAACCCACATCGTCACAGGGAGAATGCACACATTCTCCACATACACCCGATGTCAGGATCATTGGCGCTGTGAAGCAGGAGCTCTACTGTTGTGTCACTGTGCTTATATTATACTTAAATATTTGCACTAGATATGCTGGACAGTAAGCTGATGGTCCAGATAATTTATCAATGCAGAAATATGGTAAACCAGCACCTTTGAGTGTATTTTCATTTAGGAGTGCATTCACAAACACTCCTTCAAAATAAATTTAATCTAAATAGTGAATCTAAGTGAAGTCATTGAGAAAGTTACAGGAAAGTTCCAGTTTATTACCTGCCCAAGCAGTAATTAAAGATTTTTGAAGAAGATAATGTTTTGTTCAATATAAGTTGACATTAACCATTTTCTGTTATGTCTTGCATGACTAAATGTGGCAGACCCAGCACCATGGAAAGGAAGGCATGTCTGCAAGGATTTATTTGACCTCAACCAAATCAAATTGCTTAAGTTACAAGCTTTTAGCCAGCTATGTATCATTGTTTGTATGGGGTATGCCAACTACATATTGTAACAATTGTACATTGACAGGTATGTTTATGATATTAACTGGAACAATTCCAGTTGATCGCATGATTATAATTGCACTTACATGTGTGCCTGTTTTCCCTATTTTCAGATGTCAGCCAATTTAATACAAGGTTATTATGACAGATACATGCCCCGAATGAAAGAGTTGGAAGCATTTAACCTGGTAAGCTTTGGGGAATAGACATGAAAAGCTTTGTACTCATGAAACAAAGGAAACCTGCTCATTCCCCATAGAATTGCTGCTGCTAACAATGTTAACCTGGCCATACAGCTGAAACTATTTTTTTACTGATGGCAATATTTTATAACATGGTGTAAAATATCACCAAATTGTCAATAATCTAAATGAAGTAAATGAAATGCTTAATGCTCAGAAACGATCTTACATGGGGTCAAATAATATTTTTTTATCTGTTGAGTAGTTCAGTGCAAAATACGTCTTTTCTCAACGATGGATTTCAGTTACCAATTCAAATGGAAGTCCGCACTTTGAATCAGTCCATTCTTTTGAATGAAAGCTGTAGGGGCTGAAAGTCAAATGAATTTTGACAAAATCAATCTAATTTAAATTGAGACAGGGATGAGAGAAGTTGATGTATATGCAAAAGGAGAAAATGGGATTGCCTCTTCTATGACTCTATAAACAGGGGCAAATGGGACTAGCTGGGAAGGAGCATCTTGATTGGCATGGATGAGTGGGCAGAAGGGTCCGTTTCCATGCTGTATGACTCTGAATACCTTTCTCTCTGATGGGAATTCTGTGAGACCCTCTCTCACTGCTCTCCATCTGTGATCCCGAGGTTTAGGTTTTGATTTAATATTGTTATGTGCACTGAGGTGCAGTGAAAAGCTTTGTTTCCCATGCTATCAAATCGAATCAGATATTACTCTACATAAATACAATCAAGCCAAACTCAAGTACAATAGGCAGAGCGAAGAGGAAGATATAGAATGTAGAATATAGTTCTCAGCATTGTAGTGCACAAGTTCCAGAGACAAAATACAATGTTCGCATTGAGATAGAGGAGAATTAAACTGTACTCCAACTTATGGAAGGAACATTCAAAAGCCTGATAACAGAGGCCCTCCTGTTCGTCAACCACCTTCTCATCTAGACTTGCTACCACAGCCGCATGTTCTTCCTCAGCACCTTACCACCACCTGACCAATTGAGTTCCTCCAGCAGCCCGCTTTCTACCCAAGTTCCCAACTTGGAACATTGTCTATCCATTGCCCTCCACAGATGATACCTGACCTGCTGAGTCCAGCAGTATCTTTTTAATTTAAATTGTGCATGGGTCCATAGCTAAGTAGTTTCATTTTGACCATAATTATAAGAGGCTTTGGAATAAAGAATTGAATTGAATCCTTTATTTGTCATTCAGACCTTTCGGTCTGAACGAAATGCTGTTGCCTGCAGCCATACATGTAATAATAACAAAACACAATAAACACAAATTAACATCCACCACAGTGAGTTCACCAAACACCTCCTCACTGTGATGGAGGCAAAAGTCTTAGAGTTACTGTCTCTTCCCTCCTCTTCTCCCTCTGCGCCGAGGCGATACCCCACCGGGCGATGGCATCAGTCCCGCGGTTCAAGCTCCGCGGCCCGGGGGTAATCGAAGCTGCCCGCAGCTGTTGCAACGGGTGCTCCGGAAAACAGGCACCAGCCTGTGACCTGCGAGCTCCCGACATTGTCATCCACTGGCCCGCGGCCGAGCCCCGGATCCAGGTCGCCGCCGCCAGAACGCCGCCTCAGCCGCCGTAGCACCGTCTCCGCCCCGCACCGGGCCGCCCACAAGGCAGCGTCTCAGCCCCGCACCGGGCTGCCCCCACGAGAGCACCTTCCAGCCGGGAGCCGGTCCGCCCACAAGGCAGCGTCTCAGCCCCGCACCGGGCTGCTCACACGGGAGCGCCTTCCAGCCGGTAGCCGTGCCGCTCAGCTCCGCGCCGTCCGCCCTCACCGGAGCGCCGAGTCGTGCCGCTACCCGGACGTCGCCACAGCTCGAAGACGGCCAGCCTCGCGTTGGTGAGTCCTGGCTGGCTCTACCTCCGGACCCTCGAGGTCGGTCGCAGGTTGGAGGCCGCCAGCTCCGCCATTAGGCCTCAGCGCAGACGGGGGAAGAGAAGGGGGATACGACAAAAAGTCGCATTCCCCCGAAGGGAGAGACAGAAAGCTCTGTTTCACCCTCCCCCCACACACATAACACCACCTAATAACCAAAAAAATTACTAAACTAGACAAAAAAAACAACACAAAAAGTAAAAACAGACAGACTGCAGGCGAGCCGCAGCTGTATCACAGCGCCGCCACTTCCGGAGAAATTGTATTGGCGCTCTCCGGTGTACCAGCAATGAAAAAGTATTTTCCAAAACTGAGTGCTAAAAGTTGGGAAGTAAAAGAAGTATCTTAATCGGCAATACTGACATATATCACCATAACTAAAACAAAAACCAAGATTTAACAAGAAAATATTATTTTACTTTAGTAGACCTTGGAGAAAATTACAACTGCTGTGACAGTTGTCACTGTACAAACCTTGTGTTGTTGATGCATGGATTTCTAATGAAAGAGATTTAGGCTTGTGTCAGAAGAAAAGGCAGATATTAGTTTATACCGAAGATAGACCCAAAATGCTGGAATGACTCAGCGGGTCAGGCAGCATCTCTGGAGAAAAAGCATAGGTGATGTTTCGGGTTGGTAGAAAGGTTATCTTCGAGATTTAGGTTTGGCTTGCCTCAAATTTTTTAAAGTATAATCTTGAATAATTACATAAATTAAATATGAGTTTACTTTCACCTCATTGATTTCTTGACTCTTTTTAGTCAATGGGATTTCCTCTTTCCTTCTAAACTCATCCTCGTACAGCAAAGCTACTATCTCTGGTATCAATCCAGTGGATCTCATTGCATTTCCTCTGTGTCAAGTACATGCCTTCTTTGGGCTGTCTTTAAGGAAATTGCCAGTGCCAATGCAATAACACCTTTGAAATGATGATAAATCACTTCCAACGCCCCTCTGCAGTATTTTGTGTTCCAATATGTCTGATGCAACAAACGTATTAAAGACCTGGGTGCCATCAGAAAACAGTACTAAAATCCATATTGGTGCCTTAGAACTCTGTAAATACTATATTGGGAACACTTAAACAGTTGTGCTTCAATGCCTGACTGCACAGATTGTGTTTGCAATTTTGTTGGCTGCCACGCTAAAGTGTCCAACAAAGAGCAGACTGTGTCTTTTGGTACAACATATTGTGTCCTATATATTCCAAAATTGTGTTAATTATAGCAAGAAAAAGGAAGAGGTAATTTTCTCTTATGTGTTGGCATATTTATGCAGAGTGTACTAAATTAACTTTTACTGAGGTCTGTTTGATGCTGGAATACTTTGGAATTTCTAAATATTATATTGACATACGGATCTATGCCATATGAGTGAAAGTTGTGGATCTCATTAAAAATACATTCTATGTGCAATTAGATACAGCTGTTAAAATAGATTAATAATTAAAATGATTAAATTCATCATTCAGCTGAGGCATTTGAGGACTAGTTATTTAAGAACTTCTTAAACAGACATTTAAAACTTTTTCATGCATCTTTCTTTCAGCTGAAAGTAGCCTTAGCCCCTTGCATAGAAGGCTTAATACTTTTGGATCGGCTTTGTTACCTCAAGGAACAGGTACTTCTCTCTCTCTCACTGGGTGGTGAATATGGGTAATTCTCATGCTCATGATGTAATTTTAGAAAATGCAGTACCATATTTATTTCAATTGCTCTATATAACTTTGCACCCTTTAAGATGTATGGTTAACAGATGTTCTTTATAGTTGATATGGTTACATTTGTTTATCCAACTTACTTTTAAAAAACTGCCACTTAAAATGTAACTTTTAGACAGAAGACAGTCCTTTTGAAAGATAAACTTTGAATTGTCAAGGTTTAAACAACAAAATGGTGAAATTATAGTGCCTTAATTACAATAAATGATTTACACATGGTAAATTATGTAATTACAATATAGCTTCATCAATAAATAGTTGAATGTAAATATAGAAACATGTACTTAGTGGAAAATAGTAAGTGTTTTGTTGAAGGTTTTTTTTTAAATAACTTATTTCTAAAACTATCTTTTGCAGCAAAACGTGGCATGGTCAGCATTAGTCCAGCTCTTTGATCCTGTGAAGTCCCCAAGATGTTATGCGATAATTGGTATGAAGAAGTAGTCCAGTGCTCCAGTGTTTTGCTGTATAATTAAGATCTTTTGATCCTGTGCTTTTTCACTTTTCTATTTCTGTACTATTTAAACTCATGCTTTTAACATTCCTAAGCTTACTAATTTTACTTGGCATTCTTTAAACTGTTGATTACATTTTTCCTTTCGCTGGAAAACGTATGACAATTGAATAAACAGACGAAGCACGTTTCAGTGGCAAAGTCATTACAACATGTTACATTTCTTGGGAAGACTTCCACAAATATAGCGCAAATGTATTAAAAAATGATTGATTTTGGGGGTAAAAAATAAAGATTTTTTTTTATTGCATAGTTGTCGGTAAAATGTTTCCTTCAATCTGGGGCTAATTACATTTTCTTGTTTGAGATTGAATTTAGATTTACTTGCTTGCACTAATTTTTCCAGAGAATGTAGAATGATGATGGCTGTTAGAACTTACAGCTTTAGAGTGTTTTGGTTGGGACTGAGAAAAAAACATTCCAAGGTCTGTAGCAATACAGCAGAGCCAAAAGAACATAATACGACAATTATTGTTAGGAACAGAAGTAGGGCTGCAGGCCCTTCAAACCTGCTCTGTCTTTCATCAAGGTCATGGTGGAATTTTTACTTAAGACAATTTTCCTGTACTATCCACATATGCCTTTAACATCCAGAAATCTTTTTTTATCTGTAATGAAAATAAGGTTAATGACTGAATTTTCACAACTCTCTAGAGTGGAGATTTCCAAAGATTTACCTTTTGCATAGAATTTCTTACCTCTGTTCTATATGGCCGACACGTATTTTAAGACCATGAAACCCCTGGTTCCAGAGTCCCTAGCCCTGCATCTACCAGTTGAATCCTTTAAAAATATTGCATGTTTCAATTAAATCACCTCTTGTTTTTCAAAACTCATGCTGAATACTGACCTCATCAATATCAACCCATAGAGCAAAATTCCACATCGCAGAAAACAGTCTGTGGAATTTTTGTTGCACTTCTTCTAAAAAAACTATAATATTTTTTAATAAGAAGACTAAAATTATATACAATCCCTACATAGTTGCTATAAATCAATTTTTAGCCTATAATTAACCTCTCATAATAAAGGTAAGTGTACCGTTTGATTTCCTATTTATTTGCTGCACCTGTATGTTAGCTCTCAGTGGTTCGTGCACAAGGACTCGTTACTCTGAAAAAAGGTATTGTTTGGTTTTGCGACCAATGAGGGTGACCTCACATTTTTCCATATTATATTTGTTCTGTCACATTTCTGCCCAAACTTTTTGTTAGTCAATATCCATTTGAAACCTCTTTATATCCTCCTCCATACTCACAAGCCAACCAAGTTCTATTAGATTAGTTCCTGTGGTGTACACTGTGGAACACCTTTTCTTACCACGTCATCGGAATAAGTTCCATCTTCATACTCTTGGGTGTTGCAGACAGCTATCATACAAATTGACTCCTCCTCTAAGTCAGTGTCCTCTTTGTTGTCAATCACATGTGCACCAACAGTGCATTTTGTACATGCATACTCTCAATAAGTGACTTATTTTTCACAATCGAGCTACTTTTTCTGAGAAAATTGTTGGTGGTTACCACACCAATGGTAACATGATTGTATCGTAAAACAATTGTTTGAGGAGGGTGCTTCTGAGGAGTCAATGTTTATTGCTGAATGAAAAAGATCTCTTTTTTGGCACTTGTGTATCCTCCCAGTGCTGTGCAGATCATTTGAACAGCACCTCTAGTTGGGTTCAAATGTAACCCAACCTCGATGGCAGCCTCGCCAACCATCTGCCTGTCTTTTCATCTTTTTTTGTTATTTTTAATGTGTTTTAAATGTTTATGTGTTAATGTTCTCTGGTTTGTTTTATGTGGGGAGTGGGGTAGGGGTCGGGGGAAACTTTTTTTTCAATCTCTTACCTTGCCGGAGATACAATTGTTTTCCGGATCGTATCTCCGGTCCCTCTGTGGCCTAAGATCATGGAGCTGGAGGCCTTGCTCGAGAACAACTTTGAGCCCCACCGTGGGACCGTGGACTTACCACTGGAGCCTGCGATTCCTTGCCTGAGATCGACGCTCCAATTTCGAGATTGACTCTTCACCTCGAGGAGCTTGCAGTCTCGGGTAGAGACTGATGTGGGAAAGCTCCAAAGTCGCAAGAGGTTCGACCAGCCCTGACCCGGGGTCCGATTGCCTGGTGCGTGAGAGCTGAGACCCCCTCCCGATGCGGGAGCTTGATCGCCCCAATGCGGAGGGCCCGACTGCTGGTTACGGGAGCCAAGATCGTCCCGTCAACGGAAGGCTCGAGGCCACAGAACAAAGAAGGGAAGAGATTGAACTTTTCATTTCGGCTTCTATCACAGTGAGGAATGTGGAGGAGTCACTGTGGTGGATATGTTAAAATGTATTTTGTGTGTCTTGTTACTTTTTATTGGTATGACTGTATGGCAAATCAAATTCCTCATTTGTTGCAAAACATACTTGGCTAATAAAGTATGATTATGATTATTATGATTGTGATGGTGTGTTAATTCCATGATATGTTTAGAAGCAAGGTCCAAAGCCAGTGGCATATCCAAGCCTGATAAAAGTTGCATTCTATTGTCCATATTCATTTGACTAACCTGGATGAATATGCCATTGCTGCTTCAGACTTCAGCCCGTGTGTGGAGGACTGTGTACCAAAGAAGATGATACATGTATTCCCCAACAGGCAACGATGAATGGACCACTCCCAGATGAAGTCCAAATCTACTGCATTCAAGTCAAATGATCCAGAGGTTCCAGAAACCTATCTCCGACCTTTGAAGAAATCTATCTAAGATCTTTATGCACGTCAAAAGAGAATTCTGACCAAGCTGGGCTCCCGAGGCAACCTGTAGATTAAGGCTTTCAATTTTGTACTTTCAATGACCATTTTAAACTTCTAAATTATTATTTATCAACTCACCAACCAGGAGAAACGGTGTTTAACTTAGCAGAACACTTCATTTTGACAGTTATCAGATTTCCTCAAATTTTCTGTTCGAGAGTAAAGGTTCTCCAGTTCTCAACACAATGTTCATGTTCACAATGAAATCTTGTTTCTGCAATCTGCTGTACCTCTTTTATGGCCACAAAATACTCGCCAAAGTAAAGCACTAAACTGAACACCATTTCCTTGATATTTACTGGGAGCAATAAAGAAAGTGGTGGGTCGAACCTGTGTTTAGGAAATCAGTAGTGTAAGTAACTTTGATATCTTGGTTTAAACTACAGGACTTATTTTAGTTTTCAATGGAACAAATCCTGTTTCCTGTGGAGTCTGGGAGGGGAGACCAGTCTTTCTTGGATTCCCTAGCATTAAGTTGGAAATTTGTCTCCAATTCCAGGCGAGGTCATACTTCTTCTTCTTCTTTCGTGTCCATCTTGCTACAAATGTTGACCTCACTGTCATCGTCCGTCCTGAATAAGATGCAAGTTTCAGGCGACAATCAGTGGGAGCCATCACTTGTCGCAGTAGATGATGGTGGTGAAACTGGATACTTCCAGTTTCCAGCCCTGCAACGTGGACGCTTCTGCTATGGGGCCAGAGGTCAGATGAAGAAGGATCTGAGACTCCCTTCACACAAATTGGGATTCTTCACCCATGAAATAGAGAAGAGAATTTATTTTATTTGTTTTAAATAAGATCGGTCTTGTTTAATAATGTTCAAGTGATTTATTGGTTCCATTTTTATTTTTATTTTTTAAATATTTACATTTTTTTCTCGATTGCCAATCAGTTCTTAAATGTTACTGAATGTCAGAAAAGTTAAAAACTAAACTTACTTGATAGCTTTGACACAAATTAATGCTTTGCCTTGTCAGATGTGAGCCAGGAGTGAACCAAAACAATGGACTGAGGCCTTGCTAAACCTTGCTGAATGTCTGCAAGATCCAGAGGCTTAGCAATATTACACCTATGCATCGATACCAGGATAGTGTATCCGCAGAGAGGACATAGGCAGTGAGTACAAGCAGCAGGTTTCTCACCCTACAGCCTGAAACATTTAGAGGTGGGTTGCCTCTCCATGGCCGACTACCCAGGTGGGAAACGATAGTTGGGCATGTTAAAGATCATACAAGGAGGCTCGATTGCAGTGATTTGTAATAGAGAAAATCTAAGATCTCAGAAGGGGGTGAAAACTGTTGAACTTTGACTTAATGAATCAGGGATCAAAGAAGTAGATTCAGAAATTATGAAATGTCAATTGGTGAAATTATGAGATTGGGTAAGGCAGGTAACTTAGATCATGTGGGAATGGGGATTTGAAGATTTTAGGAGGTGAGAGAAGTTGGACATTGCCAAAGCATCACAGACTAGAGGATGCCTCTGCATCGCCCTCTCCGCCAGGATTGCAGCAAATGCATGTGCCTCGTGAATCTTGCCACCTTTCTCATTAGCTACAAAGCACTTTGGGAGGTCCTGAGGTTGTGAAAAGTTTTTTATCACGAACGCAGGTCATTTTTCATACCTGCCAGGAATTTCAGGCACCAGAAATCTGAAATGCCCTCCATGATTTAAAGTTAAATGTCCAGTTACAGTGATAACCATAATAGATAAGGTCATCTGCCTGGCATCCATGTCCACTAAAGCCTGAAAAGAGACAATTGGAATCATACTTCAGAACTTTTAAAGTATTACCTGCCCCATATTCAGGTTCAGCAATAAGCCCATTGTTTTTTGCTATTTATTTATAGATCTTGGATCCATTATTTTTTACAGCTTGATTGGGTACTTCTTTTATAATTTTTAAAGTATCTTAACCCCAAGGTCTGCCTGCATTTCAATCCTTTAGTCTAAATTCTATCTCCAATGATTTGCCAAACATGTGTAACCTTGCGTTCCAACTCATAAAATTGTCTCATTTTGTATCTCCTAAATTGGTGAAGCACTCAATTTCTGATTCTCTGCAATATATACAATTCAACACTTTTAATACTGTCTATGTTCTTTTGCCAAGCAACTTAAGAACTAAATCCTTTAAGAAGTGGTTAGAAGTTGGTTCAATTGTAATTATTTGTAACTTATTATCTCCAGGTGCCTCTATGTCTGAAACTGGCAAAGAGACAAAAACACACAAATTTTGCTTATATTTTGCATATATTGCTAGTTATTGTAAAGACGAGTCAGAGCGCACTATGTCTTCACTACTGTTTTATTACTAATCACACAACTAATACACATTACTGCCCTAGCTGTCCGTGGTCTGTCACCGGAGCTAGAGAGAGATCTAGAGGTGGGGAGGTTACAATTATACTGGTGATATGGGGAGTGGTTAGTAGTGGTGAGGTCACTATGTTAAAGGAACATGCACTAGTCTACATCCTTCCCCTTGGAAACAAAGCAGTACAGCAGTGACAGGGCGACCACGACTCATACGCTACAAGCAGTTAAACACACACACAGTCAGGCAACAGTTAAACAAATTCCCCGTAACGTACAGGCGGCTTGACCAACCGCCCGGAGTGGGTACGCAACTCGCCCTCCCCCTCCTCCGCAGGAACAACAGGAACAGGAGCGGGAGCGGGTGCACGAGCCGGAGATCGGGCAGGAGAGGGATGGAGCGGAGACCGGGGAGGGGAAACCGGCACAAAGGCGGGCAAACGAACAGGCGAGGGCGGACTGGCAGCAGGGGAGCGGGGCACAAAGAGCTGAGAGGGCAGAGTTCTGGGCATGCGAGGAGCGGTAGGCAGAGAGGAAGAAATCGGGGGGGCAAAAGGGGCAGCAGGAGGCGGAGCGGGCTCACTGACCAGCCGCAAATGCTGGCGGGATCGGCGGTAGATGGTACCCTCGTGGTCGACGAGGTAAGAGCGCGGCGAGCCGGCAGAGCTGACGACAACCGCCAGTCGGTAGTGTCCGGAGGGGGACTGCATCCGGACGACCTGACCAGGGAACAGACGCGGAAGGGGACGGCAGGACCTGTCGTGGGAGTGTTTTTGTATTTCTTGCTTTTGGGCAATGCGCTCCTGGACGGCAGCAGGGCGGAGGACAGAAGACACCAGGGACCGCTGGGACACAGGGATCGGAGGGCGCATGGTGCGGGACATGAGCCGCTGAGCAGGCGAGCCCAGGGCAGGGTCTCGGGAAATGTTGCGGAGGTTGAGGAGAACCAGGTAAAAATCCGACCGGGAAAGTCTGCAGTGCTCCAGCAGCTCCTTGGCACTGCGGACGGCGCGCTCAGCAAGGCCGTTGCTCTGCGGGTACTCGGGGCTGCTGGTGAAGTGACGAAAGTTCCAGGTTGCAGCGAAATCGCGGAACTCCGCACTTGAAAACTGGCTACCGTTGTCCGACTGCAAACTCACAGGGGAGCCAAAGGTTGCGAAGTGGCGGCGCAGCTTCCCAATGACAGCAGCAGATGTGAGGGAGGGCAGCTGGTCCACCTCGAACCAGCTGGAGTAGGAGTCCACAAGGACCAGGAAGTGCTTGCCACGCCACTCGAAGATGTCAGTGGCGACTGCCATCCATGGCAGATCGGGGGCAGGCTGTTGCAGAAGCGGCTGCCGTTGCTGATGGGGAGAGAGGCTATTGCAGGTGGAGCAGGCGGAGACCCTCTCCCCGATGTCCGGGGCCATGCCGGGCCAAGAGAACTGGCTCTGGGTCTGGGACAGAGTGGCCTCGACCCCGGGATGGCCGCTGTGGGCGGTTTGAAAGTAGTGGTCCCGCAGCGCAGCAGGCACCACAACCTTGTGGCCCTTCACCACCACTCCGTCGTGCAGCACAAGCTCATCCCGGACCAGGAAGTAGGGCACGGCACCGGCCGGCAAGGATGAGCGACGATCAGGCCAACCACGCCGGATGACGTCGGCAAGCTGTTACAGGGCAGGATCTTTGGCAGTGTGCTGGACCAGGGACTGCATCTGCTGTGAAGGCACAATATTAACGTTTAACACCATCAGGTCAGACGATTCGTACGGGTGTCGGGTTGTGGACGTCAGCGGTGCGCGGGACAGCGTGTCGACCACGAACATGTCCTTGCCATTGCGGTACACGACCCGAAACGTGAAGCACTGGAGCTGCAGCATCATTCGCTGCAAGCGGGATGAGGCGACGTGGATCGGTTTATTCATGATCGTGACCAGCGGCTGGTGATCGGTTTCGATAGTGAAGGTGTTGCCCAGGATGTAATCCTTAAACTTCGAGCAGGCAAACACCACGGCGAGGAGCTCTTTCTCGATCTGAGCATAACGCTGCTCAGCGGGGGTCATGGTGCGAGAAGCATAGGAGACAGGCAGCTGCAGGCCATCGTAGAGCTGCAGGCAGGCGGCACCAAGACCAAACCTCGAGGCGTCGCAGGTGAGGACAATTGGTCGCTGCAAGTCGAAGAACTTGAGAGTGGGGGTACTAACCAGCCTGGACTTCAGGATGTCAAACGCCTTCTGGTGCTTCGGGAACCAAGCCCAGGCAGTGTCCTTTTTGATCAGCTCCCTCGGGCGCAATCAGCTCGCTGAGGCCGGGAATGAACTTCCCCAGGTAGTTCACCATGCCCAGAAAGCGCTGCAGGCTGGGCACGTCGGCGGGTGCAGACATCCCAGAGACCGCAGCCGTCTTCTGCGGGTCAGCCTTCAGCCCCTCAGCTGTGAAGACGTGGCCCACGTACGTGACCTCTGGGACGCGGAAACGGCACTTCTTAGGGTTTAGCTTAAGGTTGATCTCACGAGCCCTGTCCAGGACTTGGCGGAGGTGGAGGTCGTGCTCAGCGACGTCCTTCCCGTATACCAGGGTGTAGTCGACTATGATAGCACACGGCAGACCGGCAAACAGCTGCTCCATGGTGCGCTGGAAGACCTCGCTGGCAGAATTGATCCCGAATGGCATGCGAAGGAAACGGAACCTGCCGAAGGGTGTGCTGAAGGTGGTCAGGTATGAGGAACGCTCATCCAGCGGTATCTGCCAGAAAGAGCTCTTGGCATCGAGGACTGAGAAGACAGTGGCCGGGCCAACCTGTGCAGCGACGTCCACCGTCCGCATGGGGTAGTGCGGGCGCTTGATGGCAAGGTTCAGGTCCTTGGGGTTTATACAAATGCGAAGCTCACTCTTATCCTTCTTTGCAGCAACAACCATGGTGGAGACCCACCGGGTGGGATCACTCACCTCCTTGAGGATGCCCACGGCCACCATGTGGCGCAGAGTCGACTCTACCTTGTCCTTGATAGCAAAGGAGATGCGGTGTGGCGGGCGGATCACAGGCTCGACACCTGGGTCGACAACGATCTTGTAATTGCAGGGCAGCTTGCCCAGCTCGTCGTCAAAACGATCAGGGTACTCACACAGGGGGTCCAGGAGGGTCCGCACCTGGTGCATATCGCGGTGAAAGGAGACCAAACCGAGGTCCTGGCACGCACGGGCGCCCAACAGCGTGATGTTCTCAGTGTCCAGCAGATAAAAAGTGAGGGGCCGAGAGGCCTTCAAAACCTTGCAGATAAGAGTTGCCTTCCCGACTGGTACGAGCTCGCCTCCCCCATAGGCATGTAGATGGGAGTTGTCGGGAGTGATCTTCTCACCAGACCTTATCTTTTTAAAGAGGCTCACTGACATAACATTGGCCACCGCCCCCGTGTCGATTTTCGCTGGGAAGGTCGACCCATTCACAGTAACACGCACCGAGGGATCCGTTATCAGCGCAGGTGCACCCAACAGTGAAAAAATGCTTGATTCATCATGGGAGGAACTGGTTTCAGAATCAGGGAGTTCGTCCGACTGGTACTGTGAACCGAGCGCGCTATCAGCCTCCGCAAGGTTGTTTAGCATTCTCCTGGGAGCAGGAACAGGCTTCCCACGGGAGCGACATGCGGCAGAAAAATGATTTAACTTTTTGCAGAAATTACAAGTCTTCCCCAGCGCGGGGCAAACATTAAACTGATGGGAAGTAAAGTTGCAGTTGGGGCAACGAAGCGGGCTGCCCCTCGAGGGGGCAGGGGAACCACGCTGGCGTGGCGGGCCATCGATCTGCCGGCGGCCAGCGACAATGGCAACGTTAATGTCCTGAGCTGCAGGCGATACCATGGAGGCGACAGCCGCCGCCATGCGAGAGGCGTGCAGAGCCTCGGTCAAAGTCAGATCGGGCTTCCTTAGAAGTTCAGCCCGCAGTTTCTCGTCCTGGAGACCGAACACCAGGAAATCCCGGGTCATTTGATCGGGGGTCAGCGCGTCCAGGCGGCATCGCCGTGCCAGATGCCGTAGCGCGGCAATGTAGGTGTCAATGTGCTCACCGGGGCTCTGGCGCCTAGTGAAAAACTTAAATCGCTCTAGAATGCAGTTGGTGGGAATGTCGTACAGACCGGTGAACTTAGCCAAAAGACATACCGGGTCCCGAGCATCCTCACCAGCAGCGTATTCAAATGACTCCGATCGTTCCAGGGCCTCCCGGCCAGCCAAGTTGAGGAGTAGGTGTGAATGCGTCGCAGGGGTGGCATCAGGATGGGCAATCGCAATGTAGTGCTCAAAGTCGCGTCGGAAGACAGCCCACCGATGGGCAATGTCGGAGTCGAAAACCAGCATATCAGGCTTGCGACAAGAGTTGGCCATGGTAAAGACACGGGAGAGAAACAATGAAGGGTAGGGAACTGGTCGAAAAGTAAATAAAACCCGATAAACAGGAGGCACAAGGTAATGACACCATGTAAAGACTAGTCAGAGCGCACTATGTCTTCACTAATTCTAAAGATATTAGGAAATAAATTGCATATGTGCGTGAGAGAGAATTGTTGAGAAGAAAAGGAGGCGGTGTTTAAGATAATGAATAATGGAAATGCTGACAAACTTCTGTACAATTAACATCCTGTGGTCATCTTACAAATGATGGTCCCAACTGCCAATTTAACAATGATTTTAGTTAGGTTTAGGATTGGTAGAATTCCACTAAACTATTAACTAATTCCGATATTTGCTCAGAATGGACCTGGATCTTGTGATTATCTTGTGGGATAATAACGTACAAAACCTAATCCAATTTGTTTGCTGTTTGAGCTGAGGCATTAATGTTTTTAATTCATTAAAGACTTGGTTCCCATCTCTATTACTTTTTTTATTCTTTTATGTTTATATGATCATCTTGTTTCCTTTGTTTATTTAATGACACTCACATACAGTGAATTCAGAAAGTATTCAGGCCCCTTCACTTTTTTCACATTTTGTTACGTTACAGCCTTATTCTAAAATTTATTAAATTCATTTTGTTTTATCATCTATCTATACACAATACTGCATAATAAAAAAGTGAAAACAGGTGTTTTTAAATTTTTGTAAAGTAATTTAAAAGAAATAACTGAAATATCACATTTACATAAGTATTCAGAACCTTTACTCAGTACTTTGTTGAGGCACCTTTGGCAGCGATTACAGCCTCAATTCTTCTTGGGTATGATTCTACAAGCTTGGCACACCTGTATTTGGGTAATTGCTTTTCTCTGCAGATCCTCTCAAGCTCTGTCAGGTTGGATGGGGAGCGTCGATGCACAGCTATTTTCAGGTCCCTCCAGAGATATTCGATCGGGTTCAAGTCCAGGCTCTGGCTGGGCCACTCAAGGACATTCACACACTTGTCACAAAGCCACTCCTGCATTGTCTTGGCTGTGTGCTTAGGGTCATTGTCCTGTTGGAAGGTGAACCTCTGCGCCTGTCTGAGGTCCTGAACACTGGAACAGTTTTTCATCAAGGATCTCTCTGTACTTTGCTCCATTCATCTTTCCCTCGATCCTGACTAGTCTCCCAGTTCCTGACGCTGAAAAACATCCCCACAGCAAGATGCTGCCATTGCCATGCATCACCGTAGATATGGTATTGGCCAGCTGATGAACGGTGCCTGGTTTCCTCCAGACGTGACACTTGGCATTCAGGCCAAAGAGTTCAATCTCGGTTTCATCAGACCAGAGAATGTTGTTTAGGTGCCTTTTGGCAAACTTCAAGCGGTCTGTCATGTGCCTTTTACTGAGGGGTGGCTTCTGTCTGGCCACTCTACCATAAAGGCCTGATTAGTGGAGTGCTGCAGATATAGTTGTCCTTCTGGAAGGTTCTCCCATCTCCACAGAGGAACTCTGGAGCTCTGTCAGAGTGACCATCGGGTTCTTGGTCACCTCCCTGACCAAGGCCCTTCTCCCCCGATTGCTCATTTTGGTCGGGCGGCCAGCTCTATGAAGAGCCCGGTGGTTTCAAAGTTCTTCCATTTAAGAATGACAGAGGCCACTGTGCTCTTCGAGAACTGCAATGCTGCAGAAATTGTTTTATACCCTTCCCCATATCTGTGTCTCGACACAATCCTGTCTCTGAGGTCTACGGACAATTCCTTCGTCTTCATGGCTTGGTTTTTGTTCTGACATGCACTATCAACTGTGGGACCTTATATAGACGGGCGTGTGCCTTTCCAAATCATGTACAATCAATTTAATTTACCACTTGTATACTCCAAACAAGTTGTAGAAACATCTCAAGAATAATCAATGGATGCACTGAAGCTCAATTTTGAGTGTCATAGCAAAGGGTCTGATACTTGTGTAAATGTGATATTTCAGTTATTTTTAATTCCTTTGGCAACATTTCTAAACACCTGTTTTTGCTTCTTCATTCTGGGGTATTGTGTGTAGATTGATGATAAAAAAAAATGTTTAATCCATTTTAAAATAAGACTGTAACGTAACAAAATCTGGAGAAAGTGAAGGGGTCTGAATACTTTTTTAATGCACTGTAAGTGAGAAAATAGTGGCCCAAATTATTTTCAGTTGAGGCAGGTTCACTTGCAGCTCCTGCAACCTCATCTACTGTATCCGCTGTTCCAGGTGTAGACTCCTGTATATCGGCCAGACCAAGCGCAGGCTCGGCAATCGTTTCGCTGAACACCTCCATTCCATCCGCCCAAACCTACCTGATCTCCTGGTTGCTCAACACTTTAACTCCCCCTCCCATTCCCACACTGACCTTTCTGTCCTGGGCCTCCTCCATTGTCAGAGCGAGGCCCAGCGCAAATTGGCCAGTGGTGTGAACATTGACCTCTCTCACTTCAAGTAGCCCTTGCTATCCCTCCCCATCCCCTCCCCCTTCCCAGTTCTCCTGTCACCGACTACATTTTATCTTTGTACCGCACACTCCCCCAACATCAGTCTGACGAAGGGTCTCAATAGACAAAAGGTGCAGGAGTTGGCCTTTCGGCCCTTCGAGCCAGCACCACCATTCAATATGATCATGGCTGATCATCCCCAATCAGTACCCCGTTCCTGCCTTCTCCCCAAATCCCCTGACTCTGCTATTTTTAAGAGCCCTATCTAGTTCTCTCTTGAAAGCATCCAGAGAACCTGCCTCCACCACCCTCTGAGGCAGAGAATTCCACACTCACCACTGTCTGTGAGAAAAAGTGTTTCCTCGTCTCCGTTCTAAATGGCTTACTTCTGATTCTTAAACTTAAAGAAGAAGAACTCGAGAACTCAAGTTTAAGAACTAAATAACTCAACCCAAAACGTCACCCATTCCTTCTCTCCTGAGATGCTGCCTGCCCCGCTGAGTTACTCCAGCATTGTGTGTCTATCTTCGATTTAAACCAGCATCGGCAGTTCTTTCCTGCCCAAATTTGATGTTCACTCCCAGCTATAGGGCAGGACATAAGGCAATCTGAGCTTTCTACAGAATGCAGATGCGCCTATTATAAGGTAGCAGGATGCTGTGAAAGGACAGATAGTAATTTTGAAAATAAATATTTGTTAATTGCTCATCAGCTCATTGTGGTAGATTGAAGGCACAAGGTTAACAATCTATCTTCTGGTGCTGAAAATTCAGAAGCTCTGCAACAAAAGCTGCATATCTTCTTTGGTTTATTTGCAGACAATTAGATTAGATTAGATTCCTTTATTGTCATTCAGACCTTTCGGTCTGAACGAAATTATGTTGCCTGCAGTCATACACAGAATCAATAATAACAAAACATACAATAAACACAAATTAAACATCCACCACAGTGAGTTCACCAAGCACATCCTCACTGTGATGGAGGCAAAGTCTTAGTCTTAATGTCTTCCACTCTGCCAGGTATACGTCTTGAGAGCCGGCAATGCAAGGTGTGATTTTTTGTTTTTGTTTCAGCTACTGGTTGTTAGAGGATGCTTGCTGTCTGACAGAGAACAGTTGCTAAAGGCTTCCAGGACGCACACTCTGAAGATGTCTGTCAGGTTTTAAGTATTGTCAGAGGAAAGATGTCAACATCCCAAAGGCCAAGGAAAAATTCACAAGTTGTTACTGGATTGAAATGTGAAAATTATAATGTGACAATTAATTTACTAAAATTGGCAGTGGTCTTCGACAGCCTCTCCTGCAGTTCAGTCTCACATGGGTTGTGTTCTGACTTTCCCCTTAGCTGCCTCCCCTGATTGTTGAATTTATTGCCAAAAATGACCCTCAAACCAATCACCAATTCAGCTATACTCACCAACTCACTTGCCCAACAGACGGCTAGATTAACTTATAACTCAGGCGCTAAGCCCAAAATACTTCTCAATTTGTTTAGGTATTTTACTCATTTTCAGGGGATGTTTAGTTGAATTATTAAATAACGCTTTAAATAACAATAAATAATTCAATTACTTTATCAAAGTGATGCATGGCAAACCAAGGCCTGTTCTTTGCATAACATCCCTGTTCCAACAATAACTTCTGAAAATAATGTTTATAATTTGTATGCCTTCCAGAGGCAGACTTGCACGGCCAAGACAGAACAAATACTGTCGATCACAAATAAGAATGTATGTCTTTCAGTATTTATTTCTGGGCTGAATAAAAGATCATCAGTTTTTTCACGCTGTGTGATTAAATCTTGAAGGAAAATTTCAACTGAACAAGGTGAATAAAACTTGTATATCTGTCTCTTATAATGATAACCGTATATTAATTATAATACACAGTGAAATATTCATGTTTTTACAGGCATAATTAGCCTGATTTATGGTTGTTTAAGGATCTGCTGTGAAGATAATCCATCTAATACAGAAACGAGGCTGAGTAAACATTTTTGACCATCATTTTCTTACGTTTACTTGTTACATCTGTTTATGAGTATAAACATTAATGAATTTTCGTGGTCTTCAGTATTATACTATAAACTAAAATACTGTAATTATTTTTAAAGATTTGCTGAACAGGCTTTCAGATATGTTATTAAAGGTAACCCATATTTAAAAGGTCAGAAGTGTGTGAATATCCTTTAAATAAATTCAGTACAAATCATGAACTGTATGTTGCAACAGTAAATTACATTTTGTTACACTGTTAATCCAGGTCAGTTAATGATTATTTCAGGTTGCAACAAAAGGGATCTATGCAAAGCTATTAACAAGTCCACTAAATATAGTGTAGAGAGGAAATTAATCCAACAGATATCCTGCAGGATGCACATACTTTAAACCTGCACAAGCATTGATGTTGGAGTAATTAGATTTTGTAATTGGATGGTTGAAATATTTTTACTTGGGGAAAGAAAGTAAAACTTGAATATATATAACACTTTTAACGATTGGAGAACATCACAAAGCACTCCAGAGCTTATAAAAAACTTTAAGTTATTGCAGTGTTGGTAGCATTGTAACAATTTATTAAACTAGTAATCCAGATGACTAAATTAATGATTCAGAGAAAGGTTAAAACCCACTTTTTAAGAAAATCAAATACATATCCAGGGGCAGTTGTCCATGCAAAGAAAAGCCTATTTGCAAATATTCAGGGACTTTTGCTGAAATTGCATAGAGCTGCAGTCTAATAGTCATCTATCACTCTATCTCTATCTATCTCTATCTCCCCATCTCTCTATCTCTGTCTATACATGACTAAATCTCTGATCTTGTTATCTTCCGGTTTGGCGGTCTTTCTATTTGCGCAAAGACGGTTCTCGATAGCGCTACGACTTTTCGCCAGTTCACTCACCGTTCTCCTGGGCTGCGAGTGCACCAAGTTTCATTCCGATCGGTTGAACGTCGTAAAAGTTAGCAAGGTTTAAAAATCTTTAAAAACCGTGCGTGCGCAGATCGATCTCTTCTCCAGCCAGTCAGTGCCGCAGCGGATTAGTCTTCCCCGTCACTCCCCGAGACGGTCCGCCCCTTCCTGCGCCAGCCATCGCGTCTTTAGTGGAGCTGAGGGTGGCCGGCGGAGGTTTCCAACCGGACTTTCGGAGGGACCCGAAGCAGCCCAGCCCCAAGCAGCCCCGCCCCAAGCAGCAGCCCCACCCCAAGCAGCAGCCCAGCCCCAAACAGCAGCCCAGCGTCGGAGACCCGACCCAGCCCAGCCCAGAGTCGGTGACCAAGCCCAGCCCAGAGTCAGAGATGTCGCCAAACGGAAAGTGGAGACTCTGATCCCGGCAGAGAACGAACAGCGACCAGCACTCGCTGTGAGTCCCTTCGCACCGCCAATTCCAGCCACTACCCCTCTGGTCCCCCTCGCTGGCTCCTCCCCCGTGATGTCCCCCCTCTCCCCCATGGCTCTTCCCCGTCTTTTCTCTGAGCTCACTCCCCCCCTTTGCCCACGCACCCCTCTCCCCCACACAATCACCCCGCCCACACATCCCTCCCCCCCACAAGCCCCCCTGCCCACACACACACCCCCCGCCCACACACACACACCCCCCCCCCGCCCCCACAAACCCCCTCCCCCCAAAAAACCACCCCCACATGCCCCCCACACACCCCTCCACCCACCCCACCAGCCCACACCCTCCTCCCCCACAACCCCCCCTCCCCCACAACCGCCCCTCTCCCACAACCTCCCCTCTCCCACAAACCCCCCTCCCCCACAACCCCACCACACACCCCTCCCCCCCGCTCACATACCCCTCCCCCCACAACCCCTCTGCCCGCACACCCCCCTGCCCATACACACACCCCCCCGCCCACACATACACCCTCCCCCACACACACCTCCTCCCACATCCCTCCTCCCCATCCAACACCCCTCCCGCACACATAGACACCTCACCCCTCCCCCACACCCCCCCTCCCCCACACCACCCTCTCCTCCCCCTCCTACAACTCACTATCCACACACACCCCTCCTCCCCTCCCACCCCACACGCCCCTCTGCCACACACCCCACTTCCTTCCCCCCTCCCACACATGAAGAGGAGGTGGAGGGAGTGCTTGGGGATGAGGGCAAATGAGCATGCCTGCGCATTAAAGGGCTATGCGTGAGTGGTGGAGAATTGGGGGAACGCATTGGGGGAACGGGTTGCGTTGTGGGAACGGGTGAGTGGTGGAATATTGCATTGAAGAATGGGCTGCGTGGAGGCCTGGTCCCCCACGCAGCCCATTCTTCAACCCAACGGGTCCCACTTAGTCCAGTCTATATTACTAAAAGTCTGTTCTTGACCGGTTTTGGCTTTCTGTGCTGCGATTTCCGAGAGTATGCCGCGACCTACGGCCGTCATTTTTGGCCACCTCGCTTAGAGCCCCACTCCGCCGTATGTGTGCCGAGGATTTTTCCCGTCGATGAAAATTGACAGAGATATTAATGTTTTTACAAAATTCCCCATTCTCTCTGCTGCCCCTGCTGGAGGGAGGGGGAGGGACTATAAAACCAGGAAGTAGTGTGCCTCAATCAGTCTCTGCAAGTGGTGTGCCTCAATCAGAGCTCTGAATGACACTGACAAATGTCTACAGCACTGTGAGTACCCTTAATTTGGTTTGAAAATGAAAATATGGTTAGAGGTAAAAAAGCACTGCCTGCAAATGGTTGTTTGGGTTGAAGTAAAAAGGCACTCTCTCTCCCCCCCTCCCTCTCCTCTCCCCCCCCCCCCCCTCTCCTCCTCTCCCCCCCCCCCCCCCCCTCTCCTCCCTCTCCTCTCCCCCCCCTCTCCTCTCCCCCCTCTCCTCTCCCCCCTCTCCTCCTCTCCCCCCCCTCTCCTCCCCCCCTCTCCTCCCCCGCCTCTCCCCCCCCTCTCCTCCTCTCCCTCCCTCTCCTCCTCCCCCCTCTCCTCTTCCCTCTCCTCTTCCCCCCCTCTCCTCTTCTCCCCCCCCCTCTCCTCCTCTCCCCCCCCTCTCCTCCTCTCCCCCCCTCTCCTCCTCTCCCCCCCCCTCTCCCCCCCCCTGAAGGCGAAGGAAAATGTTTCTTTCAGCTATAGATGCAATACTACTTGAAAAAGGCATTAAACATAGGCACAGAAATACTGCCAGTGGAAACTTCAATATTCATCAGTGGCTTGGCAGCACTACTGCTGACAAAGTTAACTTGATCGCTTCCAACTGAAATCAATAAAAGACTGAACATCAACACATCAAGAGCTCTAAAAACGTACTACAGCACAAGCCATGCATTTATTCAGCACCATTATAATGTAAGTATCCAACCGATAAAAATGTGGGTAAATGCCTGCGTGTGTTCTACCATTAAAAGTCGGGAAATCCAAGTGGCCAGTTTGACACCAACAGTCCTCTTAACCTCCAATGGACAGATAACAAGCAATGCTTAATTTCAGACTTCTTGGCAGAAGTTTGGCTTCCACCAAGTTTACTTAGCTCCAAACTCCTTTGCAGTCTTGGTCTACATATGGGCAAAGCTACGAATTTCTCAATTGGTATCAAGTCTGTATTTGAATGAACTGTAAGGAACCAAGTAAAAGAAAAGAACAGGTAGCATGAAAAATATTGTGTGTGACAAATCATTTTGCCCCAGGACATTGCTGGATGAATTCTCCAGGACCTGGTCATGACCTAGACTGAGTTCACGCTTACCATCAACAGTTTGGGATGGAAAATAAAAGCCAATATTGTCAGCAATAACCATATCCCATAAACAAAGTAATGCACATGCCAATTCTGCATAAATTATCACCAGTAGTGACACAAGCGACTGCAGATGCTGGAATCAAAGCAAAAACAAACTTCTGGAGGAGCACAGCATCTGTGGGTAAGGGGAATAGTCAACATTTCAGATCAAGACTGAGAGTGCTTTGGACTGATCTTACAGCTCCACTCTTAGTCCTGATGAAGGGTCACAACCCAAAACACCAACAATTATTTTTAACTGCCTCCCAAGATATTGCTCTACCCATTAGGTTACTCTAACAGCATTGTGATAATGATCAAGTAATCAGAGGCTTAAGGGCCTGTCCCACTTTCACGACCTAATTCTCGACCTCTGCCGAGTTTCCCCTTGACTCATACGCGCAGCATGGTCGTCATGAGGTCGTAGGTAGGTCGTGATGCTAGTCGTAGGTACTCGTGGCATTAAGTAGGTCGGGGCGTTTTTCTAACCTGATGAAAAATGTCCACGAGTAAAAAAGGTTGTGAATTAGGTCGTGAAAGTGGGACAGGCCCTTAAGAGTTCTGTACCAGCCACCTAATTTTCACACTCCCAAACGCATTCTTATCTACATAGTAGGTCAGGAGGAGGTTGGAATATGTTCACTTGCCTGAATGAGTCCAGATTCACTAATACTGAACTATCTTTAATTGGAATTTACTGGATTTTAGCTTGCACAGTGCTTTATCCTCTATCTGTACATTGTACGACTTGATTGTAATCATGTATAGCCTTTTCGTTTAAATGAAATAGCACGCAACTAAAATAATTTCTCTGTACCTCGGTACATGTGATAATAATAAAGTAAACTATGAATGTTTTAAGGATCAACTATAAAGCAGCATGCTAATTGGAAAATGCAGAGCAAGGGAGGCTGAGGGGAGCAAGCTGAACATGTCAACTTCAAGATGACTCAGGTATCAAAATAATTAGATGTCCTTTTGCTGAGGTTAATTTGGGTAGAGCACATTCATTATAAAACAAATGACCGAAGACTCAGTACTAAAATAGGGCCCCTCATTAGCTACCCTCTAATCTTCTGGCACCTCATGTGTGTCTAATGGCCATCATAGCCAGGGCTCTTGCAAATTCTTATCTGCTTCATACATTGTCCTTGGATCAAGCCTGGGAGATATATCTATCTTCATATATTTGAGGACATCGAGCACCTCCTCAGCTTTATACAGAGTGTCCACAAATCATCGCCATTCATTTTTGCTAAGTTCCCTTGTCTTCACGTCAAGAAGATGGTTCAGGCTGGGTATCAAAAAAAAAAAGCCTTTGGACTCCATTTGGGTTCATATTGACCACAGTCATGTCAGGCTTTTATTTTATACCCAAATAAATCTCTACCTCCAGATATGTACAACATTTTAAAATAATTTTGGAATGCTAGATGCAGGTTTCTTATCAGTGAACCACGGATGCTTTGCAGTTCTCAGCTTATATAACTTTTACCAGTGTGTTTTATAATATTTGAAAAGATCAGCTTCAATCAGAAACTTTGGCATTGAATTTCAAAATGAGGTTAAATCGATATGAATACTTTTATTATTTTCTGACTCAAAGGTCATTGCTATCTGACAAAGGCAGACGGGAAGGTTAGCTTTTCACTAATGGAGCAGGGATTTCTCATTAAAAATGCAGCACAGTAAAGTAGCTCATAAGTGTGTAGTTGGCTCTGAAATCAGCATTGATTCGTAGGAGTCACTGGTAATTTTAAGAGCTATAGTAAGGGTTATTTAATCCCATTTTATTTTCCTAACATTTTCATCAGCTCCCCTAAAAGTTCTACCACTCACCTACATATGGGTGGGAAGGGTGGGGGTGGGGTTTACAGTGACCATTTAGTCTACTGACTTGTACACCTTTAGGATGTGAAGGGAAACCTGAAAACCCAGAGGAAACCCACACCATCACGAGGAGTATGTGCAAACTCCAGACGGACTGCAAGAAATTAGGCTCAAGCCCAAGTTCTTGGAGCTTCATTAGCTGTGCACTAAAATACCAAAGGAGATTTTAACCTAACTCTGATTTTCAAAGTTATCCACACACATTATTCAAAGTGAATACCATGTGTTCATGTAAAGGCATTGTGCTGTGAGATCACCATAATGGCTAAAGCTACAGTTTAATGTCTGAAGAAATTGTTGTGACAGATTTTCAAGTTTATCTACCATTATAAACACTATATAATTTTTAAGGTATACAAAAAAGCTGGAGAAACTCAGCGGGTGAGGCAGCATCTATGGAGCGAAGGAATAGACGACGTTTGGGTCGAGACCCTTATTCAGACTGATTAGACTATATGGTAGTTAACAGTAGCTAGAAAAATAAAAGGAGTGACATTAATTGGAACCTGTGAGTATCTAATAGATAATGGTTTATGAAGTGGATATGCTACTAAGTGGATGGAGCCAAGTATTTTGATCATCCCTACAGAATATCAGTGCAGCTTTCCTGACAACCAGGAATGACATTATGCACAAAATCATAGATGTAGAAGATTAAAAGGTTGCCAAGGTGCAATTAGCCATTGTAGATGTTCCTTTAACATAGTGACCTCACCACTACTAACCACTCCCTATATCCCAAGTATAAATGTAACCTCCCCACCCCTTGATCCCTCTCTAGCTCGTGTGACGGACCACGTACAGCTAGTGCAGTAATGAATGTGAGTTATAACAATAAAAGCAGTAAAGACAACTGTGCGTTATTGTAGCTCTTTACATGGTGTCACAATAGTGGCTCTACGTCTCTACGTCTCCTATTCTCTTGCTATCCTGTTTTTTTTATTTGACCCAGTAACCTACCCCTTCTATACTCTCGTGCCATGGCTACCTCGTGCCGTAAACCTGATCCTCTCGTCTTCGATTCGGACATTGCCCACCGTTGGGATGTCTTTAGACGCGACTTTCAGCACTACGTGACGATTGCCCATCCCGCAGCCACCGCCGAGATGCGGGCGTCCCTACTCCTCAACATTGCCGGCCCCGCCGCCCTGGAACGGTCTGAGTCGTTTGTCTATGCTGCAGGTGAAGATGAGCGAGACCCGGTATGTCTTATGGCTAAATTCACCGCAATGTGCGACGTCCCCACTAACTGTATTCTCGCACGGTATAAGATGTTCAATCGGCGCCAGGTCGTTGGCGAGTCCGTTGATAACTACATCGCCGCTTTGAGACACATGGCCAGACGTTGTCGCCTGGACGCTCTCACACCAGACCAAGTGACCAGGGATATTCTTGTATATGGCCTCTTAGACTATAAGCTTAGGGCTGAACTTCTGCGTAAGCCCGACCTGTCCTTAGACGAGGCTCTACACGCCGCCCGCATGGCTGAGGCGGTGGACTCGGCTTCGCCGCCGGCCGGTCATGACATCAACTTTGCCAGTGCTACCGCCCGCCGGCGGAACACTGGCCCACCACGGCAACAGGTCTCTCCCGCACCCGGCGTCACCAGCCCACGGCGTTGCCCTAACTGTAACTTTTCCTCCCATCAGTTCAATGTGTGCCCAGCGTTGGGAAAGACATGCAACTTTTGCAGAAAATTAAACCATTTCTCTGCAGCCTGCCGCTCCAAGGGCAGGCCAGTACCCGCACCACGGAGAATGTTAAACAACGTTGCTCAGGCTGATAGCGAGTTCGATTCCCAACACGAGCCCGAAGATTTACCTTTGTCTGATACTAGTTCCCCCTCCCAAGGGGAGGCGGGAATCTTTTCGATCTTAGATGCACATGCCCTGATAGCAGACCCTTCGGTTAGGGTTACTGTTAATGGTTCGACCTTCACTGCGAAACTAGACACGGGGGCAGTTACGAATGTAATGTCAACAAGCCTATTCAAAAAGATTAGGACCGATGAGAAAGTCACTGTTGACAACTCCCGCCTACATGCTTACGGGGGAGGGCTTCTCGTTCCCGTGGGAAAGGCAACCCTGCACTGCAAGATCCTGAAGGCCTCTCGGCCCCTCACTTTTTATCTGCTAGACTCTGACAGCGTCACCTTGCTGGGTGCCCGGGCGTGTCAGGACCTCGGCCTGGTCTCCTTTCACCGTGACATACACCTGGTGCGGACCCTCATGGACCCCCTGCTGGAATACCCCGACCGCTTCGACGACAAGCTGGGCAAGCTGCCCAGCTGCTACAAGATCGTCGTCGACCTCGATGTTGAACCTGTGATCCGCCCGCCACACCGCGTCTCCTTCGCCATGAAGGACAAGGTGGAATCAACGCTGCGCGACATGGTCACCTGGGGCATTCTCAAAGAGGTGAGCGATCCCACCCGGTGGGTCTCCACCATGGTCGTTGCCGCCAAAAAGGACAAAAGTGAAATCCGCATTTGTATCAACCCCAAGGACCTGAACCTGGCGATCAAACGACCGCACTACCCTATGCGAACTGTAGAGGATGTCGCTGCACAGGTCGGTCTGGCCACTGTTTTTTCTGTCCTCGACGCCAAGAGCTCGTTCTGGCAGATACCGCTTGACGAGCGATCCTCCTACTTGACCACCTTCAGCACGCCTTTTGGACGTTTCCGTTTCCTCCGCATGCCATTCGGGATCAACTCCGCCAGCGAGGTGTTCCAGCGGACCATGGAGCAGCTGTTTGCCGGTCTGCCGTGTGCCATAATCGTGGACGACATCCTGGTCTACGGGAAGGACGTAGCCGAGCATGATCTCCACCTTCGCCTGGTCCTCGACCGGGCTCGCGATATAAACCTCAAGCTCAACCCCAAGAAGTGCCGTTTCCGCGTCCCGGAGGTCACGTATGTGGGGCACGTTTTCACCGCCTCCGGTCTCAAGCCCGACCCGCAGAAAACTGCTGCTGTCTCCAGTATGTCTTCGCCCGCCGACGTGCCAAGCCTGCAGCGCTTCCTCGGCATGGTCAATTACCTGGGGAAGTTCATCCCCGACCTCAGCGAAATGAGCACTCCTTTGAGGGAACTGACAAAAAAGGACGTTGCCTGGGTTTGGTTCCCGCACCATCAGTCGGCTTTCGAAGCCCTGAAGTCCCAGTTGGTCCGAGCACCTACTCTTAAATTTTTCGACCTGAAGCGCCCCATCGTTCTGACTTGCGATGCCTCGAAGTTCGGCCTCGGTGCCGCCTGCCTGCAGCTCTACGACAAGCTGCAGCTACCCGTCTCCTACGCTTCCCGCACCATGACCCCTGCTGAGCAGCGCTACGCTCAGATCGAGAAGGAGCTCCTGGCCGTGGTGTTTGCCTGCTCGAAGTTCAAGGATTACATCTTGGGAAACGACTTCCTTATCGAGACTGACCACCAGCCGCTGGTCACCATCCTAAACAAGCCGATTCACGCCGCCTCATCCCGCCTGCAGCGTATGATGCTGCAGCTTCAACGCTTCACCTTTCGGATTGTGTACCGCAAAGGCAAGGACATGTTTGTGGCCGATACTCTGTCTCGTGCACCCCTGGTATCCACTGCCCGTCACCCGTACGAGTCCTCCGACCTGATGGTGCTTAACCTTAACATTGTGCCTTCTCAGCAGATGCAATCCCTGGTCAAGCACACTGCCCTGGATCCTGCCCTGCAGCAGCTTGCCGACGTCATCAGGCAGGGCTGGCCAGACCGTCGCTCATCTCTACCTGCCGGTGCTGATCCGTACTTCCTGGTCCGCGATGAGCTTGTCCTGCACGACGGCGTGGTGGTGAAGGGTCACAAAGTGGTCGTGCCCGCTGCGCTGCATGCTCACTACTTCGAATCCGCCCACCGCGGTCATCCTGGGGCCGAAGCCACTCTGTCACACGCCCAGAGTCAGTTCTACTGGCCCGGCATGGCCGATTACATCCGGGACAGGGTCTCCGCCTGCGCTACCTGCAATAGCCTCGCCCCCCGTCCGCAACGCCAGCCACTTCTGCAACAGCCTGCCCCTGAACTTCCATGGATGGCCCTCGCCACTGACATTTTCGAGTGGCATGGAAAGCACTTTCTAGTCCTTGTTGATTCCTATTCCAGCTGGTTCGAAGTTGATCAGCTGCACTCCCTCTCCTCTTCGGCCGTCATCGGGAAGCTGCGCCGCCACTTCGCCACCTTCGGCTCCCCGGCTACCCTCCAATCTGACAACGGCAGCCAGTTCACCAGTGCCGAGTTCCGGGGGTTCGCTGCCAGCTGGAACTTTCGCCATTTCACCAGCAGTCCTGAATACCCGCAGAGTAACGGCCTGGCGGAGCGCGCTGTCCGCAGTGCCAAGGACTTGCTGGAACATTGTAGATTGTCCGAATCCGATTTTTACTTAGCTCTTCTTAATATCCGCAACATCTCCCGCGACCCTGTCCTGGGCTCGCCAGCCAAACGGCTGATGTCTCGCACTACGCGACCTCCGCTCCCTGTCACCCAGCGGTCACTCGTGCCTTCTCCCCTAAAGCCTGCTGCTGTCCAGGAGCGCATTGCTCACAAGCACGAAGTGCAGAAGCGCTCCCACGACCAGTCATGCCGCCCCCTTCCGCGTCTGTTCCCCGGCCAAGTCGTCCGGATGCAGTCCCCCTCCGGTCCCTCTAAGCTTGCCACCGTTGTCGGTGATGCTGGATCGCCGCGCTCCTACCTTGTCGACCACGACGGCACAATTTACAGGCGGACCCGCCAACATCTCCGTCCCGTCAACGAGCCTCCTCCGCCTCCCGCTGTCCCCTTCTGCCCTCCCCTGCCCGAAACACTGCCTGCCGCCCCTCGCATGCCTCGGTCCCTGCCTTCCCAGCTCTCTCATCCTCACTCGCCGCCTGCTTCCCCTGGCTCGCCTGCCCGTGCACCCGATTCTGCCGCTATTTCCCCGCCTCTGCCTCCGCCTGCTCTTTCTACGCCCGGTTCCCCGGCACCTTTCCCCGCCTCGGCTGCTGCTCTTCCTGTAGAGGGAGGAGATGGCGAGCTGCGGACCCGGTCCGGTCGACTGGTTAAGCCGCCTGTCCGCTATGGTGATTTTGCTTAGCTGTATGCTCCTCTGCTTGTTTAACTGTTTGCCTGCCTGCTCGTAGCGCATGAGACGTGGTCCCTATGTCACTACTGTATTGTTTGTTTCCAAGGGAAAGGATGTAGATGTTCCTTTAACATAGTGACCTCACCACTACTAACCACTCCCTATATCCCAAGTATAAATGTAACCTCCCCACCCCTTGATCCCTCTCTAGCTCGTGTGACGGACCACGTACAGCTAGTGCAGTAATGAATGTGAGTTATAACAATAAAAGCAGTAAAGACAACTGTGCGTTATTGTAGCTCTTTACAGCCATGTACTAGTTTCCAGATATCTGTGGTCATCACAAAGTGTTACCCATCAATTAGAAGGTCTCCTCCATTGTCAGAGTGAGGCTAAACACAAATTGGAGGAACAGCATCTCATATTTTGCTTGGGCAGCTTACAACCCAGTGGTAGGAAATTGATTTCTCTAACTCCAGGTAGCCCCGGCATCCCCTCTCTCTCTATCCCTAGTCTCAGTAGCTTGTCTATCTTAATTTAAACTAGCATCTGCACTTCCTTCCTACATAATCAGTTACACATTCAAGTGGCCATTCTTTACACGGTTCCATTGTACTGCACTGCTGATCATGGATGTGCATGGCAATTACACTCACACTCACCTCCGATGGTCACAGTAGCAAAACCCTATTGGAATGGTTCAGGGTCAGTTGTGATGCAGAATGCAGGATAGATATCTTGTTGACATCTTTGATTTTCTTTTACTTTGTAAAATGGAGAAATGCAATGCCATCCAACAACAGCCTATAATTATCATTGCTGTGAAATTCGGGAAAAAGATAATAGCTTCAGTCATTATCTATACAACAGTCACATTCCATGCATGTGTCATAGTTCCACTTATGATTATGGCTGCCATTGTGCTGAAGAAGGTGGAAATCAATTTATAAAAAGTAATTTAGTAATGAAATAATCCCCAACCTGCCAGTGAAGTCTTGTCTTAAACTGGGGATGATAGGACAGTCCACTGTTAATGTCTACATATAGAGGAACTCGATTTGACCTGGAATCTCCAATATTAATACATATTTGTCCAGTCTCCATCTCCACCCCTTCACAGCTGTAGGTGTATATCACACAAGCATATAATTCTGTTGACCCAAAACCAGAAACTGCCCAGTATTGCCCTGCTGAGTATTTCCAGCACATGTTATATGTAATGCCATTGTTGCAGCAGTGTAATGTTATGGCTGGGGATATAACAGTGAACATGCTTAGCTGGAGCCGACTGACAAATGTGCCTTGGTATCAACATTAAAATGCTCAGGTGGCTTCTAAAGCTACCTCGCCTATATCCACCCATCACTTGCCAGACTTTATCCCACCCCCACCTCTCTTCCAGCTTTCTCCACCACCTCTCCTACAACCAGTCTGAAGAAGGGTCCCAAACCGAAATGGCATCCATCCATGACCTCCAGAGATGCTGCCTGACCCATTGAGTTGAGGATTCAAGCCTTTTTTTCATCGGTTGTTGCGACAATAATCGACCAGACCACTGGGTTCCCAAAAACGTACGTTTTTATTGAGCAGAGTCTGTACATCAGTTCACCCGGCCGTAGACCAGGTAACCCGGCAAAGAGTCGCTACTCCTCTTCTTCAGGCATTACCTTATATTCCTTTTTAAACAAAGCTTTCCTTCCCCCTTCTTATCCAATTACATTTATTCCACATATTCCTTTACATCAGTCATCCATTAGCAAGATGTCATCGGTCCTCTTCAAATATGGGGTTGTTTTTCACCCTTTGTTTGAGGTTGGTTATCAGCAAAATTGCTTAAAGTTGATCACCTCCAATTATGAAGTTGTTTGTTTTCCATTCTTTGCTAAAATCAGTTCTCTGTGGTTAGTCGTTTAATAGAATTAGTGGCATTGGCTGTCTCACATTTTTCCATAGCAGGATTTAACACAACTCCTCAGAGGTACCCCGGCACTTTGTATCTATTTACTTCTTGTATTTGCCCTGGTTGCAGACCACTTGCTGAGCTGAATTGTTATGCTTTCTGGACAAGATATAAGCATCTCTAGATACTTATCTCAAGAATAGCATCGTAACATCTAGGGGTTGGCGGGGTGGGGGAAGCATTTTGTGGGGTTAGATTGTTGGATTGTTTAAGGAAGACATTACCTTACTTGCTCACAGCTAGATTGTGGGTACATTGCGAGCAGAAGGTTGATTTAAATTTCTGTTTACTGAACAGCCCTACATCAACTGATGACAATGGAGAGTGAAGCACCAAGGGGAAGCAGCAATTCACTTGCATTTCTTCCAATCTAGTGTATTGCATCATCTATCTATCCATCCATCCATCCTATCTATCTATCTATCTATCTATCTATCTATCCTATCTATCTATCCTATCCATCTATCTATCTATCTATCTATCTATCTATCTATCTATCTATCTATCTATCTATCTATCTATCTATATCTTTGTATATCTATCTATCTATCTAACTATCTTTGTATATCTATCTATTTAACTATCTTTGTTTATCTATGTATATTTATTTTCTATCTATATTTATACACAACTAAAACTCTGATCTTGTTATCTTCCGGTTTGGCGGTCTTTCTATTTGCGCAAAAGCGGTTCACGATAGCGCTACGATGTTTCACCAGTTCACTCACCGTTCTCCTGGGCTGTGAGTGCACCAAGTTATGATCCGATTGGTTGAATGTCGTAAAAGTTAGCTAGGTTTAAAAATTCTTAAAAACCGCGCGTGCACAGATCGATTTCTTCTCCTGCCTGTCAGCACAGCGCGGATTAGTCTCTTCCCCGTCACTCCCCGAGACGGTCCGCCCCTTCCTGCGCCATCGCGTCTTTACTGGAGCTGAGGGTGGCCGGCGGAAGTTTCCAACCGGACTTTCGGAGGGACCCAAAGCAGCCCAGCCCCACGCAGCCCAGCCACAAGCAGCCCAAGCCAACCCTAAGTAGCCCAGCAAGCCCAGCCCCGCCCAGCCCAGCCCCAAACAGCAGCCCCGACCCAAGCAGCAGCCCAGTGTCGGAGACCCAGCCCAGCCCGGAGTCAGAGATGCCGCCAAAAGGAAAGCGGAGACTCTGATCCCGGTAAATGAGAACAACCAGCGACCAGCACCCGCTGTGAGTCCTTATCACACCGCCAATTCCAGCCACTACCCCTCTGGTCCCTCTTGCTGGTTCCTCCCCCCCTCCCCGTGCTGCCCCCCTCCCCCCCATGGCTCTTCCCCGTCTTTTCTCCAAGCTCACTCCCCCCGCCCACACACCCCTCTCCCTCCACAACTCTCCCCCCCACACACACTCCTCTCCACCCACATAACCCCCTCACGCACACACCCCTCCCCCTTCCCACACACACACCCCCAGACACACCCCCCACGCACACACCCCGCCGCCCACACCCCCCCCACCCACACCCCCCACCCCCATCCCCCACAACCGCCCCCCTCCCCCCACACACCCACCCCTACCCCACAACCCACGGATCCCCCCGCCCCCACAACCCCCCTCCTCCCCCACATATTTTATTTCTTCACTGTTTTTATGAGTAACACAAATATATTGGTATGTATTTATACACATCATTGACAGGGCAAGGATTTTCACACCCTTTCTCCTCTGTGGTCTCTCTGCAGCTGCAACTTTATATGTTGCTCCAACCCGTGCTGCTGTTATTCTTCAGTTCAACATTCAGTTCCCATTTTCACTCTTCAAGTTTTCTGATTATTTTTAAAGGACAAATAAATTCCTCACTAGATACCAATGAACTACTGGGATTGTATAGCGGGGAGGAAGTAAGTTTACGATGCAGTTTACATTCACCCCTCGTTCTATCTTGGGGATTAATGTGCGATTGGATTTAAGATACTTAACTTTTTTTCCCCCCTCCTCAGTGTAAGAGAAAGAGATATGTAATATAGGTTTATATTGCAGATTCCAGCATCTGTCCTCTTTGATGCCTCTTTGTATTAAGTTTTCTTATCTTGATGTATTTTACTTCACTTTGTGATTCTTGTTTGTTATTTGTTTTTGGTTACTTAATATGACATTTATTGTGTTTTTCCTTAAGGGCCTGTCCCACTGCCGGGACCTAATTTGTGAGTTTAGAAGAGTTTGCGCTCGACTCAAACTCGCAGCATGGTCGACACGTGGTCCTAGGAGGTCTATGTTACTCTCCTTCATGCTCGAGAGAAGTTCCCACATACTCGCGACTTCAGTTTGGTCGAGGAGTATTTTTTAGCATGCTGAAAAATTGTCCGAGAGTAAAAATTGGTCGGCATGGAAAAAATCGATATTTTTTTACTCGTAGGTTTAGTCGAAGTAGGTCATAGTAGGTCGGCATGTTATTCGTCGGTAATCAAAGGTAATCGAAGGCAATCGAAGGTAGTCAAAGGTGGTTATATTCACCCTCCACTATTCGGTGTCCAATTTTCCAGAGAGCATCGGCGAGTCAATCGTAGATGGTCGTAGCTAGTCTTCAACATAGTCGAAGGAGGTTGAAGGAGATTGAAAGAGGTCTTCTACATGGTCGTAGGAGGTCTTCTACATATTCATAGGAGGTTCTCTACATAGTCTAAGGAGGTCGTAGGAGGTGTTCTACTTCGGCGATACAACTAGACCATGACACTCTCCTTGACTCTCCTAAACTCTTCTAAACTCGCAAATTATGTCCCCGCAGTGGGACAGGCCCTTACTTTGAACCTATTGTTAGGATATCAGAAACCACACTTGGCTTTGCCATGACAATGATTATCACTACTGAAATAGGCTATCTTAGTTACCATCGATTTGCTGATTGTTGTGTGTTATTTTCTTTTCTAAACGTTATTTTGTACATGTTTTTTGCAAGGTTGTATTGCACTTTGCTGTAGGGGCTTGAATTTGTAAGTTGTGAAATGGACACGTTTTATTTTAAAGGAACACAATTATGCTCCTGTTTCAACTACTATTGCTGTCAGGGGAAATAAATGTTCAAAATAAAATAGAGAAAGCAAGCTGCCAGATTCAAGAAAATTCAACAAATGTGAACTTGAGACTCGACGGGGTATCTTTCTCAGTCTAGAATTTTCACTAAATTTGACATAAACTCATTTCATAGCCTATATTTTTGGATATGCAGAATGAAAATTTGGAACAATGAGACATTGACTTTATGAACAAATGATCTAGAATAAAGCACATAAATAATGTTAAAACGTGTATTTACAACCTGCTTATTATGTCACCGTGAGTGCAATACCTGCCACGGTGTCAATAAAATATATTAACAGCACTTTGGTTGACAAAACATCAGGGTTAAAGAGTGGCAGTACATTTATGTTATTTTTCAATGCTGATATTTATGCTCTTTGGCAGAATGTCCATTAAATATGAACATCTGAAATCTTTGGCAGAAGAATCTTCCAGATAAACACTGACATTTTATTACAGTAAAAAAAGTACAGCTGTTGTAATTAATTCTTCTACAAGAGATGTTATTGAAATGGACAAGAACATTTGCCTTCTTTAACTGTCAACTCGTTTTCTATTTTATCCCTATTGTTTTTGGAAATGCTGCATAATTTTAAATATATTAAGTCAGCTAGCACCGTCCACATAATAAGCCACAAAAGACACAAAGTGCTGGAATAATTCAGCGGTTCAGGCAGCATCTCTGGAGAGAATGGTTGGTGACATTTCAGATCGTGACACTTCTACAGACTGAAGAAAGGTCCCAAACTGAAACATTGTCTGTCCTTGTTCTCCGGGGATACTGTCCGACCTGCTGTGTTACTCCAGAGCTTTTTGGCTTTTTTTTTTGTTGCAAACCAGCATCTGCAGTTCCTTGTGTCCATATAATAAGCTGTTTGACTGAGATGATGGTCAGATTAACAGCATTTATGTGGTTGTATCTTTGCTGAAGGAATACAAAAGTGGTTGAGAATGACTTGCATTTTAATTTGTGCATTCCTCTGGCTAAACATTGGAAGTAAGGAAGGTGAATGCAGTGCTTGCATTTATTTTGAGAGGGCTACAATACAAAAATAGGGATGTAATGCTGAGGCTTTATAAGGCACTGGGCAGACTGCATTTGGAGTGAACAGTTTTGGTCCCCATATCTGAGGAAGGACGTGTTGGCATTGGAGAAGGTACAGAGGAAGTTTATGAGAATTGTAGATGGTTTATGCATGCAACCAATAACATAGGTACCTCAATACCACTAACCAAGCCTTAGTTACCAATTATAATAACGCCTTCTTCTCCTTCTGCGCAGTACACTAGCAGACTGGAGACAGTGACCGCTGATGTGTGTTTAACCCTGTGTTCTCATTAAAGACTCGTGTAAAGTACAAGTGTGTTTGATCACTCATTTACATGGTGTCAGTCGGAGAAGACTCGCGTCTCCTGTTTCCCGGGTTTTATTTCTCTTTCTGAGTTTTATTCCTTTCTCTGAGTTTTGCTTCACTGACCATGGCATCCTGGTGCCGAAAGCCCGCGCCCCTCATCTTCGATTCTGACATCGCAGAGCGCTGGGCTACCTTCGAGTTGGACTTCAGCCACTACATCAACATCGCACATCGGAATGAGCCCGATGTGGTCAAAGCTTCTCTACTTCTCAACCTTGCCGGCCCCGATGCCATGATGAGAGCAAGAACCTTAACCTACAACCCGCCGATCTTGGGTCCCGATGATCAGGTACAGATACCTCTAGAGACTGCTGACGACCCGGTATGCCTGCTGCGCACGTTCAGGGAGATTTACGACCTGCCCTCGAACCGTATTTTAGAGAGGGCGCGTTTTTTCACCAGAAAGCAGCTGCCGGAGGAACCTGTTGAATGTTTCATTGCTGACCTGCGATACGTAGCCCAAAGGTGCCGTTTCGGTGCAATGACAGACCAGCTTACCAGGGACATTTTAGTTACGGGGATGCTCGATCAGAGGTTAAGATCGGAGCTCCTCAGGAAACCAGATCTGACTCTGAGCGAAGCCATGCACGCCTGCAGAATGGTTGAGGTCGTTGACCCGCAGGTCGGTCTGCGGGGGTCGGACACAAAATCGATCAATCTGACCGGGTTTAACAGACCGCGTCCTCGGATGGCTAACACAAAATTTGTGCCACGGGCCAGCTACGGTTCCGGCGGGGTGCCCCCCAGTAAGTGCCCCAATTGCAACTACATGCATCAAAAGCAGTCGCCGTGCCCAGCTTACGGCAAATCCTGCAACTTTTTTCAGAAGTTAAACCATTTCTCTGCCGCTTGCCGCTCCCGTGGGAAAGTTCCACAGGCTTCTAGGCCTAACTTAAACATGCTGATGCAAATTGGTAACCAGTATGGTTCCCAGTCCTCGCTAGACACGGCCCACGATTCTGATCCAATTAATTCTCAAGGGGAGGCGAGTGTGTTCTCACTCCTCCACGCACCTGGCCGACTACCCGATCCGACCGTCCTGGTTACTGTCAACAATTGCAGTTTCCATGCTAAGCTCGACACGGGTGCCAAGGTCAACGTAATGTCAACAAGCCTGTTCAGGAAGATTAGAAACAATGAGCTCCTAACTGCAGACCGCTCCACTCTGCATGCTTACGGGGGCGAGGTGCTGAGACCGATGGGAAAGGCAACCTTCAATTGCGTGCTGAAGAAAACATCGCGGGCCCTTACGTTCTATGTCCTGAACTCTGACTGTGTGACTCTGTTGGTCAACCAGGCATGCCAGGACCTGGGACTGGTGACGTTCGACCGAACGGTCCACAAAGTGCTGATTTCGCTGGATCCGATATCGGAATACCCTGACCTGTTTAACGATGAGCTGGGCAAGCTGCCCATCACCTACAGAATTGCCATTGACCTGAAGGTGGCGGCCGTGGTCCGCGCACCGCATAGAGTGTCCCACGCCATGAAAGACAAAGTTGAGTCGATGTTGAACGACATGGTCGCCATGGGAGTGCTGGAGGCGGTCAGCGAGCCCACCGAGTGGGTCTCCACCATGGTTGCCACCCTGAGAAAGGACAGAAACGAAATACGGGTGTGCATCAACCCGAAGGATGTAAACCTCGCAATCAGGCGCCCCCACTACCCCATGAGGACCGCGGAGGACGTTGCAGCCCGAGTCGGACAGGCCACTGTCTTCTCAGTCCTCGACGCGAAGAGTTCCTTTTGGCAAATACCACTGAACAAGGGCTCCTCCGACCTGACGACGCTCTCGACACCGTTTGGCAGATTTAAGTTTCTGCGGATGCCATTCGGCATCAATTCTGCAAGCGAGGTGTTCCAGAGGGCGATGGAACAGTTGTTCTCCGGCCTGTCGTGCGCCATCATCGTGGATGACATCCTGGTTTATGGAAAGGACGTTGCTGAGCACGACATGAACCTCCGCCGCGTCCTGGATCGGGCTCGGCAAATCAACCTGAAGCTGAACTCTAAAAAGTGCAGGTTCCGGGTCTCGGAAGTCACGTACGTCGGGCATGTCTTCACTTCGGAAGGACTAAAACCCGACCCATTGAAGGCTGCCGCAATCACCGAGATGCCAGCCCCCACCGACGTGCTCGGTCTGCAACGGTTCCTGGGTATGGTGAACTACCTAGGGAAGTTTATACCCAATTTCAGCGAGCTGAGCTCGTCCCTGCGGCAACTGGCCAGAAAGGACACTGCTTGGTCCTGGTTCCCACAACACCAGCAGATGTTCGACTGTCTGAAGTCCAAGTTGATCAGCATCCCGACACTAAGGTTTTTCGACCTACGGCGCCCGATCACTGTCACCTGCGACGCCTCCAGGTTCGGGCTCGGTGCGGCCTGCCTACAGCCCTCTGATGATGGATCGCTGTATCCTGTCTCGTACGCCTCCCGCACCATGACCGACACCGAACAACGGTATGCTCAGATCGAGAAAGAGCTGCTCGCGGTTGTGTTCGCCTGCTCTAAATTTAAGGACTTCCTTTTCGGCAGCCGTTTTACGGTCGAGACCGACCACCAGCCGCTGGTGATCATTTTAAACAAGCCGATCCATGTCGCGCCTGCCAGGCTGCAGCGAATGATGTTGCAACTACAGCGCTTTGACTTTAAACTGGTCTACAAAAAGGGCACGGAGATGCACGTTGCCGACACTCTCTCTCGCACCTCACGGGCTTCCTGTGACCGCCACCCCTACGAACAAGAGGATCTACTTGTGCTCGGCGTTAACTTTGTCCCTACTAAGCAGCTCCAGTACCTGGCCGTGCACACTGCGGCGGATCCCGCTCTGCAGCGACTTTCTTCCGTGATCAAACGTGGCTGGCCAAGCAAGCGCGCCAGTGCACCGGCTGAGGCTCAACACTCGTTCCTGGTCCGCGATGAGCTGGTGATCCAGGATGGCATCATAGTTAAGGGCCACAAGGTCGTGGTCCCTTCCTCCCTGTACGACCAGTACTTCAACGTGGCCCACAGTGGGCACCCTGGAGCTGATGCGACGATTGCCCACGCTCAGTGCCAATTCTACTGGCCTGGCATGGCCAAGTACATCCGAGACCGCATCTCGTCCTGCTCTACCTGCAACAACCTTGCGCCCCACCAGCAACGTCAGCCACTTTTACAGCAACCGGCGCCTGCCATGGCCTGGACTTCGCTGACATCTTCGAATGGCGTGGCAAGCATTATCTCATTCTGGCCGACTCATACTCGAACTGGTTCGAGGTGGACCTTCTTACTTCCCTCACGTCCGAGATGGTTATCCGCAAGCTGCGAAGCCATTTCTCCACTTTCGGCTCCCCGGTCCGTTTGCAGACCGACAACGGCAGGCAGTTCACAAGCAACGAGTTCAAGGCATTCGCCAGCAAATGGAACTTCCACCATTTCACCAGTAGCCCGGAGTACCCACAGAGCAACGGTCTTGCGGAGCGGGCGGCCCGAAGTGCAAAACTTTTAATGGAGCAATCGCGCCTGACAAACTCCGATTTTTACCTAGACCTCCTGAACCTCAGAAATATCTTCAGAGACCCGACCACGGGTTCACCTGCCCAGCGCCTGATGTCCAGGATAACCAGGCCACCGATCCCGATTGCTCAACACAAGCTGCTGCCTCAAGTGTTGGAGCCTGCCTCCGTCCAGAAGCGCATACAGGAAAGACATGACGTCCAACGGCGATCCCACGACAGGTCGTGCAAACCTCTTAAGCCTTTGCTGCCAGGTCAGGTCGTTCGGCTGCAGACTGCCAGCGGTTATTCCCATCTCGCAACAGTGGTTGGCGTGGCCGAGTCTCCCTGCTCCTACCTGGTTGACTTTGAAGGAACTGTTTATCGCAGGAGCCGTCAGCATCTGCTTGCCGTGGACGAGCCGAGACCGCCGCCCGAGGGTCCATACGCTCCGCCGCTGCTGTTCCAGCCACCGACAGCCGTCCCGGTTGCTGACCCCTGCATGCCCCAGACCCCTCGCGTGCCGCGATCTCCTCCGCGTGGGTCGCCCTGTGCCAACCGCGTTTCAACCCCTCCTGCATGTCGGTCCCCCCTACCGTTCTCGGTCTCCCCTGCGGCCTCGCCATCTCCAGCTCCTGCTGATTCCTCTGTTATTTCCGGTGAAGGGGGGGAAGGCATGGTCCGTACGCGCTCGGGTCGGGTTGTTAAGCCGCCTGTTCGTTACGGCGATTTTGTTTAATTTTGTTTAACTCTGTTGCCATGGTTCCGTGCCATGCTTGGTATTCTAAGGGGAAGGATGTAGATGGTTTATGCATGCAACCAATAATATAGCTACCTCAATACCACTAACCACGCCTTAGTTACCAATTATAATAACGCCTTCTTCTCCTTCTGCGCAGTACAGTAGCAGACTGGAGACAGTGACTGCTGATGTGTGTTTAACCCTGTGTTCTCATTAAAGACTAGTGTAAAGTACAAGTGTGTTTGATCACTCATTTACAAGAATGATCCCAGGAATGATGGGATTAACATACGGCGAGTGTTTGAAGGCACTGAGCCTGTACTGGCTGTAGTTTAGAAGGATGAGGGGTGACCTTATTGAAACTTACCAGATAGTAAAAGGCCTGGATAGAGTGAATGTGGCGAGGATGTTTTCACTAGTGGGAGAGTCCAGAACCACAGGCCATACTCAGAATAAAAGGGCGTACCTTTAGGAAGGAGATGAGGAGGAATTTCTTTAGGCAGAGGGCAGTGAATCTGTGGAATTCATTGCCACAGAAAGCTGTGGAGGCCATTAATTGACAGATTTGTGTTTAGTAAGGGTGTTAGGGCCGAAGGCAGGAGAATGGGATTGAGAGGGAAAGATATGTCAACCATGATTGAATGGCGGAGTAGACTTGATGGGCCGAATGGCCTTATTCTGCTCCTAGAACTTATGATCTTATGAAAAACAATGTTTGATTTTTTTTTTTGGTTGAAAATTTGCTATTTTAAAGCCAAGCAAAAACCATGTGGAGAAATACCTGTGAACTACTTCCCTAATATTCCATGCGTGAACGTGTTGGATCCCATGCGATTATACAATTCTGTTTATGTACCAATTATCGGTGTAGCACTGCCCTGCATTGCAGTTAATTTATATCTACGATTCTATGTAATAAGCTACAAAATGTATTCAGCTTTATCAACAGAACTACTTGTTAGATAGAAGCCATTGTTTCCCTTATTCAGTGAGATCAAATTCACGATACAATCCATTGGCTACTCCAGTACACCTCCTAGTGGACAGTTAAGGGACATATCTAGTGGAAAGGTTGAGAGGATCTTGTACCCCAGTCTGTGTGGGTGAATTTATTTCAAGGAAATAGTAATATTAAAAAAGTTGAGTGGGTGACTATGAGTGCATTATACTTAATTATATCCATATAAATGACATATTTCTGTGTATGCCTCTTGTCTGAGGGAGAACACCAGATATCTGCTCCATTGCAAATTTAAATCAATCATATAATTACCACGGATAACGGGAAATTGCCACAAACCACTGGGGGTATAATACTCAACTAGAGGATAAAGGAGTATTTGTTTCCTTTGTTATTTCCTGTTGTTAGTATATCTCCTCCAATATTTTTAGATAGACTTGCAGTGCTTTGCGAAGCCTGACCTCAATTTGTTGGTTTTGACTACAGCAGTTTCAATTTACATCAAAACAGAGTGGATTCCATTTAGTAGAATCATAATGCTCTGCGGTGCAGATAGGAGGCCATTTGGCCCACTGAGTCCATGCTAGCCAAGTAACAGGTTATTATATCCCTCAACTTTTTCGGCAGCCTTTCAGGCTACAGGTTTTCAAGTACTTATGCAGCTAAATTTTAACTGTCCAGGATTTCTGTCTCTGTGGTCCTTTTATGCAGCGAGTTCTGGACTCTCACTGTTCTTTGAATAAAAATGAAGGAGCTGTAGGGAGAGATTAGTGGCAGAATTTACGGCTGAAATAGATAGATTTCTCATGAGTAAGAAGATCAATGTGAGAATGTAATCAATGTAAAGACAACAAAGGGAGGAAGGTAGACCTGATAATGTCAGATCAGACACATTCCTATTTAATGGTTGAGCAGGCTTGAGGGACTCATGGACCTCCTCCTGTCCCTACTTTTTATGGCCTGAACTCCCCTCTAAACCTGCCCTTCCTAGTTATTGATCACTAATGAAAGAAAAGCCCCTTCCTCCATCTGTTTAGGCTTCCTAATTTGCTCTCATTGATCTCATGTTCAAAGCTCCATGTAGTGGGCATTCAGACACTATGCCAGATTAAGTGCATAAGAAAGAACTGCAGATGCAGGTTTAAATCGAAGATAGACACAAAATGCTGGAGTAAATCTGCGATACAGGCAGCATCTCTGGAGCGAAGGAATGGGGGATGTTTCGTGTAGAGACCCTTCTTCAGACTGACCCTTCTTCATCAGTCTGAAGAAGGGTCTCGACCCAAAACATCACCCATTCCTTCTCTCCAGAGATGCTGCCTATCCCGCTGAGTTACTCCAGCATTTTATGTCAATGGTGGGGTGGGCAGTGGTGGGGTGGCTAATTAGTGCATGTTGTCCCTTCTGGCTGGTTCAAGTAAATTAACTTGTTTATTTATTCCATTCTAATGATTCATGTTGCAAGATACTACAGGTATATGGTTGCTTGTTAATACCATAATGGGAATCTGGTATAAAATCTTCCACCTTTGGCTAGCCTGTTGTCAACCTCAGATGGCAGTGGCTAACCTAATGTGTTGTCGATGTGGACTTCTTCCCGGTGCTCCAGTTTCCTCCCACATCTTAAAGACGTGCAGGTTGATAGATTACTTGGACACTGTAGATTGCCCCCAAAGGTGTAGGATTGGTAGAATCTGAGGGAAGTAAGACAATGCAGCAAGAATTAAATATGGGATTGAAGCGGGATTAGAGTAAAATAGATGTTTCCATGCTGTGTTTCTTGTGACTACCCCAAGCAGATACAATAGTGGTGTTAAAGAGGCAGTTAGAAAGAGACGTAAATATGCAGGAATTGGAGGGAGAGCATACACAGAAAGGATCAGTTTAAATTAGCATCATGTTCGGTACTGACATAGTGGGCTGAAGGGCCTGTTCCTGTCCAGTGCTGCATGAAAAATCGTTGTTTCATTGATTATCCGACCTTCAGGGGTTATATCTCCGTGACATTGGCAGTGGCAGAGAGTTAGATAGAGCTCTTAAAGTTAACGGAGTCAGGGGATATGGGGAGAAGGCAGGAACTGGGTACTGATTGTGGATGATCAGCCATGATATCCGCGAATGGCGGTGCTGGCTCGAAGGGCCGAATGGCCTACCCCTGCTCATATTGTCTATTGACTATCAAAAGATGTTGGATCTGTGATGATGAAAATCGTTTATATGGTCACCTGCAGTGGTTGTTAAATGAGAATTTTAGGGAACAGAATATTCTGTGGTAGATAATTATAATAATAATACAACGAGAACTTACATCTAGTGAAAAAAAACTGCCTGGGGTGGCTAACCATTAGATAGAATGTTAATGCATGCTGATGAAATCAGTGAATGGATATCTCTGAAGTGTGTTATTCCTCCTGTGTGACCGTGAGCTTAATATGACAACTGGGAGAGAGCACCGCCACTAGAGGGCAAAACTGTTTCAAGCCCCGGTTAAAGCTGAACAACTGGCGTGAAACTGGAAATAAAATAAAAGGAAACCGGTTTAAAAGTAGACACCGACTGCGTAACTAGCAGAATGCATTCCAATTAAGGGCAGCTCTTCATAATATTCACTACCATTAGCCTTGAGAGGGAGAGCATTGACTATTCCAGCGTGGCGACCTGAAATAAACTACTGACCGCATCAAGATCGGATTTTCAACACAAGAAAACACATTCTGAAGGATTGCCTGTTTCCTTTGTTATTTCCTGTTGCTGGTGCGGTTTTACACGCAGCCGGTCAAGGAGCAGAGTTAGCACGAAGCAACGTTTCTCACAGATCGCCCTTCAGTTAGAGTTCGGGAAAAGGAAGTGTCGGGCAAAAGTATGTATCGTGCATAGAGCTTTAAACAAAAAAGGTTTGAAGTTTTAGTTCTGTAGCTGGAAATGGTCAGATTTGAAATGACCCAACAGAGAACGGAAAATGGGTCACGGCATCACTTGGTTACTAGGAAGTGCAGGTGCACACAGCTTGGCGCCAAACTTAATGAGGAAACGTCTCATTATATTGAATCACAGAAATGTGAATGGTCGCGAAAACACGTAGAATAAACAAACGACTGAACCGATCTCTTTTTTTTCTCGAAGTGCCGATTGTGTTCCGGACAGAAATAGTGTGGCTGTAACCGCCCGCTGCAACATATTCACAAGCTACTAAGCACCTGTTTTTTTTTTAAACAAATATTTTCCGAGCTCATTGCACTTGGGGGCTTTACGACCTCTCTCTATTAAATGGCGAGAGGTCGTAAATGACCCGTGGTTATTACACGCGTTAAGTCCTAACATTTGAAGTTACGAGCATCATGGAATCTGAAATGAGGGCTAATTCTATTCAAACCTGTAGCAGAAATAATAAATGTTACCACTATGTAGAGTTAGAATGCAAAATATAAACAGATCATTGCCGCGGGGAAACTGTGCCGGAATGATTGGAGATAGGGTATGCAAACGTAATAGCCGTTGGCATTTTCACGATCTATTAACAGTTGATGTTACGACTTAACAACCGCAGGTGTATTTAGCCATGATCACATTGAATGGCGGTGCTGGCTCGAAGGGCCGAATGGACAAAGGGCTGCTCCTATTGTCTATTGTAGGCTGGGCCTTAACCGGGTTGTCAGTTCGATTAAATAAGTAACTTGTGATTTGGTTCTAATGCGGAAATCCCCACACGCAGCCTGCATTCCCGGTTGCCTCTTGCCATGGCGAGTCCACGCACCCAGGTGGTGGGAGGATGAATCCTAAATACTCTTAATTGCAACACTAAAACCGTGTTTAGACACAAAAAGCTGGAGTAACTCTGCGGGACAGGCAGCACCTCTGGAGCGAAGGAATGGGTGACGTTTCGGGTCGAGACCCTTAGAAACATAGAAAATAGATGCAGGAGTAGGCCATTCGGCCCTTCGAGCCTGCACCGCCATTCAATATGATCATGGCTGATCATCCAACTTAGTATCCTGTACCTGCCTTCTCTCCATACCCCTGATCCCTTTAGCCATGGGCCACATCTAACTCCCTCTTAAATATAGCCAATGAACTGACCTCAACTGCCTTCTGTGGCAGAGAATTCTGTGTGAAAAATGTTTTCCTCATCTCGGTCCTAAAATATTTCCTCCTTATCCTTAAACTGTGACCCCTTGTTCTGGACTTCCCCAACATCGGGAACAATCTTCCTGCATCTAGCCTGTCCAACCCCTTAAGAATTGCGTACCCCTTCCCCTTCCTCAGAATTATCCGTGTAACCGGTCATTTTACTCATCTTACTCCCGGGCCAGCCCATAAATATTCTATCAGGGTTATTCCTATTGAGAAATGAAGTTATGCTGCGCAAATGCAACTCTGCGAATGTCAGTGATTAATGTCCGGCATATCAGTGACCGGAGTCACATCGAATGGAACTTTTGCCCCCGTCTTTAAAAACGCCGATAGACACAAAATGCTGGAGTAACTCGGCATCTCTGGAGTTTCGGGTCGAGACCCTTCTTGCGCTGAGTTTGCTTAACACACACTCTGGAACTGAAAATCGCTCTGCAATTATTTCGGTGCATTCAATTTACATTAGACAATTAGCCAGATCGATGCCACGACCTAGCCCGCACCGCGACTGGCATTGTCTGCTATTGATTTGATTTCCCTTGAACTGTTCACCCATGACCTCAGCGTTGCCCATGCAGCAATTCACAGATTTCAACTTTATTTCAAATCGACCTCGCCACTCCAACCAGCATGAAGTTTTCTCTCCCCACCCCACCAAATCTGACCTCTTCCGGGCTCTGACACTATCTCACTAAATCTTTAGACGTTTCCCAAACTTCCCCGTGTTGTAAAAGCTTTTGAACAAACACCCCAAACACGTATTAACACGGGCTGGGTGACAAATAGCCCAAGCGATGTTTCCAACTGGGAGATGGGACACAAAATGCTGGAGTAACTCAGCGGGACAGGCAGCATCTCTGGTCAAGACCCCCCTCTTCAGACCCTTTCCAACTGGTAGCTGGGGACGCCGAGGCGCTATATAAATACAAGTTCACATTGGGCGAGCAATTTCGCAAGATCGTGGGTCAGATCCCTACTGCACATGCAACCTGTTAGTTAGGCCGCTGCAGGTGCTCGGTGTTAAGTGTGGAGGGACGAGGGAGCGGCGGCTGCAACTGACCAGCGCGGGGCTCCTGGAGGCTGGGAGGGGGCGGAGAGATGGAGGGGGCGCGGCCGTGGCCGTACGCAGGCGCTCTGCTACCGGCCGGCCGGCTGGATCCCACACGCTTGCGAGCAGAAACACACACACACACACACATTCAGTCACTGTTTGCAGCCCCAATGCGTGCATGCGCGCCTCTGTGTTGTGTTGTGTGTGTATATAAGCGGATTCCTAAATGCAGGCGACCGACTGCACATCGCGCTTGCGTCCCCTGCACTGCTCTACGGGTTAGAGACTGAAACAAGGGGGAAGAACAACAGATAAAGCGGACAAAAACAGCCCGAGGATGCGGATCCATCCCGGCGAGGTGAAACCAGGAATCGATACGATATTGTAGTAGACATGATTTCTGAATTCGTGAGCAGCGCGGTTGCTATTGCCCTGTATCTGAACACACTGAATGCTGATTTCTGTTACGATGATAGGTAGGTATTGTTCTTTCTCCATACTTCCTGGTCGATCACTTGAAGCTGCCGCCGAGTAATTCATAATGTTATTACGCGAATCTGTAGACGGACCGATGGATGCGCCGTGCTCCCCTCCACTCCACGTCCTATCTTGTTTTTGCTTTTAAATAACTCAGCTGTATCACCAGCGTGTGCGTACGCGGTCACAGCGACGATTCAAAAACCTGTCGCCCAACTGGGGGAAGCGAGCATCGTTCTCACATGTCACCCGATTAGAACTGTTCTTTTTTTAAAGCATTGGATACAAGTGAAATTGTCGCAAACTCGTAGCTTTATTTTCAGTCACAATAGAATTGTTTTATTTAACACACGCCTGTCATAATTGAATTATGTGAGCCTGGCATCTTTGTGTGGCTAGATATTGTTTAACGTCGCATCCCACCTCGGAGCGCCAGTTTGTAGAGGTGTCAGCTTGTTGTCTGAGACAGGGAGGAAACCTTCTGTGCGACCTCACAGTTCCGCTGGTGTTCCATTGGCGAGTTACCGCAGTGTTGTGAAGATCGGCATTGTTGTAAATTGATTGGAAGCGTCCCCTGTTATTGTGAATCTAGAGTTTTAATCCAGTTTCCGGCGACTTAATCTGATTATCATACAGCGGCGGCATAATTGGAATATATCAGAACAATCACGCGTGGATAAACTTCACTGTCTGCGCTTTTCATGCCCCATTTACATTAAACCGTCCTCATACCTCGGTGTGATCAGTTTTCATATTGTGGGCTCGCCGATCGTTGAATTTAATTCTGATATTTAATCAGTTGGAGATGCTCTCTCTTCCCCATCCCCCTTCCCAGTTCCTGCTCCGCTTTCGGAGAGAGTGGGGGAGAGAAACAGTGACACGGAGGTAAAGACAGACAGAAAGAGAGAGTGAGAAAGGGAGAGAGAGAGAGAGAGAGAGAGAGAGAGAGATAGAGAGACAGAGCGAGTAAAAGAAAGCCAGACAGAGTGAGAAAGGGGGAGATTAAGAGGGAGCGAGAGAGAGAGATTATTTGGTTGGGAGCTAACACAAGTGAGTGAAGCCATTGGTACCAGCGAGCGGTACAGACCGCTTCCTCCCGAAGGCTGCTTGCTTTATTTACAGTGAGATATGTGAGAGAATAGTTTAACCTTTATCTGCGAGTTTCTCTGAAAACACGCAGCTTTTGACCGAGGCAGTTTGCAACGCTGTAATAAGATGACACCGATCACACCAAGAAAGCACCCTTGTCCAACAGTACATTCGTTATCTGTGGGGAGCGAGGCGCCCTGAATGAATGGAGATAGTTGACAGTAACTGGATTTATCTGTTAGCACGCCGGCAGACACTTGGGAGAAAGTAAGTTCGTGGCATCGCGGAGAGAGGGGGATGGGATCTGCGCTCGGCGGGTACAAAGTGCCGAATATTAATGTGTAGGGAGGAACTGCAGATGCTGGTTTATATTGAAAATAGACGCAAAATGCTGGAGAAACTCAGCGGCACAGGCAGCATCTCTGGATAGTTTCGGGTCGAGACCCTTCTTCAAACTGAGACTCGGCGGAGAGGGATCATTAAGATAAAGAATGTAAGGTGTGAAAACGAGATCAAAGGGGACGTAGATCAAGGAAAATGTGGAATAGATCATTGTTAACTAGAGGTTGACAACGAAGCATGCAAAGATTAAAAACAAAATAGGGGGACATTCAGAGTGGTTGGAGAACTAGGATGTGGGTGGGATGATGGAGAGAGATGGAAAGCAATGATTACTCGAATAGAAATACCAGTTATGCCAGAAATTGGTACCAGAAATACCAGTTCCGGAGAGTCTCCCTGTTGTGACCCGTCCGTGGCAAGTACGTGAGCATCGAGCCAGCAGTTCCGGGTAACCCCACACAATGGTCTCACACTCCACAAAATAATTAAGGCACCTTCCTGGCTTATTGAAATATAAAGCGTGCGTTACAAGTAATGCGCCGGGCGAGAGGTTGGCCGACTGCCAACTTCTCAGCATTTTTGGAGACAAGGTGTAGAAATATGGGCCTCGAAAGACTAATATATCAACCGGGCGTTTGTCAGAAATCCCTGCTATTTTAGTGGAGGCGTTAACGCATTGAGAATACCTTGCAGTAAATTAACCGGTTTTAAAACAAACGAGTTAACGACCCCACTAAAATAACAGAAAGAAAAGTGGTTTCAAAGCAGCAGTTTGGAGTTTGTCTGGATATTGCCGTTCAGGGTCTTGCCGTTTTGTCATTCCTTCTCTACCTCCCGCTGAGTAAAGCCTGAAATAAACAAAAGAGAACGAAAGATCCGAGATATTTGGCCAAAACATTGAACTATTTTTTTTCATACCTTGTCTCAGATGGAGACGGCAGACCAGATCAGAAAGGTAGTTTGTTTATCGTGTGCTTTCTTTTGAAGGGAGAGGTTTGGTTTACTTAATGTTTAAGAAGGAACTGCAGATGCTGGAAAATCGAAGGTGTCTAATAGATGCTGCTGCACCCGCTGAGTTTCTCCAGCATTTTTGTGTACAGATGGTTTACTTAATCGTGGGTCAGGGTTTTCAGTGGGTAATCTGGTCCCTCCACCACAACCCCCGCCTCCCAGCCCAGAATATCCCACCAGAATATTACAGTGCAATAACTTCAAAGTAAAATGCTGTCCCCAAGATGATACTTAACGGAAGATAGACACAACATACTGGATGGAGTATCTCAGCGGGACAAGCATCATCTCTGGATAGAAAAAAAATGGGTGACGTTTCGGATCGAGATCCTTCTTCTAACTTAACGGATCTTCTCAAGTTGATGTCTTGGTATGGTAATGCAGCCTACAGTGCCAGCGGCTTGTTGTATAATGGTCAGTTTTCTCCAGAGATGCGGTCTGACCCGCAGATTTCCTCCAGCGTTCTGTGTCTATCTTCAATTATGCATATGGCTCACAGGTTATTTATTTTTTAGGAAGACTAATCGCAAGTGGATTTCTTTTCAGTCAAGGCTGTGGTGTTTTTTTTAGGATGTTACCAACATTGGCATTGCGTGGAATAGTACAATAGATAATTGACTATCTGATACATGTTGTGGTGCAACTTTTTTCAGTGGTATTGGTTAAATAATATTATTCCAAATTATTATTTCAGAGGTCTCCTGCATAAGATTCATGACTAGGCCACACACCAAAATATTTAACACTTAAATTTCGAAACAATCATTCATTGTTTGTGTACTATCAGGAATGTGTTCATAAAAACAATCTATACAGCACACTGAAATAGCCTTGGATTCATGGCAAACATCAATAAGTTGCATTGTTACAGTGATCGTAGAACTACAGTTTGTCCTAAGGTACAGAATGGAAAATGACAGCCCAGAGTAATTAATGTTGCATTGCCAGGAAGTGCAAAAGTTTAGGACTGTACAGTCATAACATTGTTACAGTAGAGGAGGAGACTATTCAGCCCATTGACTCCATGCTAGCTCATTGTAGTTAAATTCAGTCAGCCCAATTTCTGCCCATTTTCCGTACAGTCCTATACATTATTTCCCCTCGGACATTTTCCACTTTCATTTCAAAATGACTAATTGGCTCTGCTTTCTACTCAAAACAGACAATGTATTCCAAATTGCAGCTATTCTCTGCATTACATTGTTTTGCCATTGCTTTCCTCCCTTTGTTTTGCCCATCCCTTTGACTTTCTGCCCTTAGGTCATCTGCTAATGGGAACAGCTTTCATCTATTTGCATACAGCTGCTTTTCATAAACAGGGTCTATGTAAAATGCCCAGGTCATCTGTTTCAGATGCAGATTGAAGGATAAAAAAACATGTCAAGAATATCTGGAGAATGTTCACAGTGTGTAGGAAGGAACTACAGATGCAGGTTTAAACTGAAGACAGACCAATAAATAGTGTGAAGAAGGATCACGACCCGAAACGTCACCTATTCCATTTCTCCAGAGATGCTGTTTGACCTACTGAGTTACTCCAGTCCAGCATTTGTGTCTATCTTTGGAGAATGTTCATGCTCCTTATCTAAAGATTGTATTCAGAAACTCAGAAATATGAGTAGAACTGCAGGTCAGGCAGCAGCTGTGAAACGAGGAAGAAAAAGTTATCCTTTATGGTCACTATCCTTTCATTTGGAATGGATATACTTAGAGATGAGCAATGTTAGGATTTGGAGAGAGAGGTGGGAGGAAAAATATGGAGTGTCTGTGGTTGATGGAAGACAAGAGATGGCACGGTGGCGCAGCGGTATAGCTGCTGCTTACAATGCCAGAGGCCTGTGTTCAATCCTGACTATGGGTGCTGTCTGTACGGAGTTTGTACGTTCTCCCCGTGATCGTGTGGGTTTTCTCTGGGTGCTCCAGTTTCCTCCCATAATCCACAAAGACGTACAGTGCCCTCCATAATGTATGGGACAAATACCCATCATTTATTTATTTGCCTCTGTACTCCACAATTTGAGATTTGTAATAGAAACAATCACATGTGGTTAAAATGCACATTGTCAGATGTTTATAAAGGCCATTTTTATACATTTTGGTTTCACCATGTAGAAATTACAGCTGAATTTATACATAGTCCCCTCATTTCAGGGCACCATAATGTTTGGGACACATGGCTTTACAGGTGTTTGTAATTGCTCAGGTGTGTTTAATTGCCTCCTTAATGCAGGTATAAGAGAGCTCTCTGCACCTAGTCTTCCCTCCAGTCTTTCCATCACCTTTGGAAACTTTAATTGCTGTTTATCAACATGAGGACCAAAGTTGTGCCAATGAAAGTCAAAGAAGCCATTGTTAGACTGAGAAACAAGAATAAAACTGTTAGAGACATCAGCTAAACCTTAGGTTTACCAAATTTAACTGTTTGGAAAATTATTAAGAAGAAAGAGAGCACTGGTGAGCCTACTAATTGCAAAGGGACTGACAGGCCAAGGAAGACCTCCACAGCTGATGACAGAGGAATTCTCTCTATAATAAAGAAAACCCCCCAAACACCTGTCTGACAGATCAGAAACACACTTCAGGTGTGGATTTGTCAATGACCACTGTCCGCAGAAGGCTTCATGAACAGAAATACAGAGAGTAACATTCCACCACGTAATTTACCATTTTTTGAATTAGTGACTAAATTTGAAACATTCCTGGGTGGCACAAATGTTACAATCTGTTTTTCACAGGATTAAGTTATCTTGCATCTGGTATACAGATTAACATATTCGAGCTGGCCTTTTCTTGTATGTCTACTCGGATTTGCAGCATTCCCAACAGTGAGTTAGGAACCTGACTATTGAGCCTTGCACCGCTGTTTAAACATTGATGCCTTTCAGGACTTTAGCATCAAGACGAAAATGGTGATTTACAGGCATTGATCAATTGTCTGGACTTTATTGTCATTACAATATAATTTGAAACCTTCAATTTTATTTTCCTGACAGTTATCTAGCATCTTGCCAGTTATGTCAAGTTTGGATCTCTCTCATTCTGTGCATCGAATGGGCAAGTCTTGCTGAACGAGTTTGTGTACCCCCATCTCTTGGGTAGAAAACGGGATGTTTGTCCACTGAATTGAATTGTTCTGTTCTGATTCACTACACCCTGATTTAAAGAATGCTGCAAAATTTGAATGCATTGTTGCCTTGGACAATTATTTGTTCTCTTTCACAAACAATAACTCCCGTAATCCCTCGTACAATCAAAAATGTTTTTCACCGATCTGGTCATATAAATGTTATCAGTTCTGATATCACATAGTCTAAGAGTCATACAGCATAGAAATAGGGACCAGCTCAACTTGTCCATGCTAACCAAGATGCCCTATCTAAGCAAGTCCTATTTGCCTGCATTTGGCCCGTGTCTCTCTAAACCTTTCCGATCCATTATATACATCTATAATATGATTAGTAAATTTACTAATATGATTTAAAATCTCATCCTCATTTTTTTGTAAATCTTCTCTCTGACTTACCAGACATCAGTGAAGTCATGCTAAAATAATCGCTTCAACCTTTCCCATATTTAATGCAAATAAACGTCAAAGCAAGTACATTATTTTCTTTTAAATTGTCCAGTTGACATAAGGTGAGAATCTTAAGGGGCTGGGGCTATTTTAAGACTTGATTAGCTTGTACTGTTGCTTGCTATTTTCAGTTGTGTCAGTACATGGCCTTTATGCTGGAAGCAATAGATGAGTATATTGTGATTTTTTGACAGTAGCTCGTGTAGTCAATGCCAAAATCCAATAGAAAAAGGTCATGCATTTTAAACAAGCCTCTCTTGTCACGAAAGTGGAAAATGTTGTAAATTACGTTTTGAAATAGTTGGCATGATGTTTATAAAAGAAGTAGCAGTTCAACAATTTTTTTAAAATGAAATAAAATCATATAAGCATAGAAAATAGATGCAGGAGGAGGCCCTTCGGCCCTTCGAGCCAGCACCTGTTATATAAAATCATGAGAGGAATAGATTGGGGAGATGCACAGATTCCCTTGCCCAGAGTTGGGGAATCGGGGACAAGAAGACATAGGTTTACGGTGAAGGGGAAAAGATTTAATAGGAATACTTTTTTTCACACAAAGGGTGGTGGGGGTATGGAATAAGCTGCCAGAGGAGGTAATTGAGGCAGGGACTATCCCAACATATAAGAAACAGTTAGACTGTTACATGGATAGGACAGGTTTGGAGGGATACGGGCCAAACAAGGGCAGGTGGGACGAGCGTAGCTGGGACATGTTGGCCGGTATAGGCAAGTTGGGCTGAAGGGCCTGTTTCCACACTGTATCACTCTATGGCTCTATTGCTTTTTAAGAATTAGTAAAATTATAACATAACAAAATTAAATTATTAATCCAGAAGCACATGCCCATTAAGAGCTGATATGATGTGTTTAAGAAGGAACTGCAGATGCTGGAAAATCGAAGGTACACAAAAATGCTGGAGAAACTCAGCGGGTGCAGCAGCATCTATGGAGCGAAGGAAATAGGCAACGTTTCGTGCCGAAACCCTTCTGATATGATAATTTTTTGAGCAAGACTGATATAAAACAGACCACATTGTATGCATGATCAGATCTTTTATTGTCAAACCATTTGAAGATCTAGGGTTTATTTATACCAGCTGGGAAGGGATTGAGGATTGGATATGTCTGAAAACATAAATAAACCATCGCTTGTTAAGAATACAAATAATCTGAGCCAAAATATGTGTAATTCTTTTACCTCTTTTAACACCAGATTTTTATGTTTGTATTTGAGTAAAGACGATTTAGTTTAGATACATGATGGCCTCAAATGCTCTGGTCGTGGTGAGCTGACCTATGAGATAAATGGGAATTTGCCTTCTGCAGATCTGCAATGGCCATATTTATAAAACCCATCTGTGACGAAATGGTGTGGTTCTGTGTGGAGTCATGTCCTTGCACATGTGAATGTTGTCATTTGGGGAGAAATGTTCATATGTTTTAGGAGCAGAATTAGGCCATTCGGCACATCGTCTACTCTGATATTCACTCATGACTGATGTATCTTTCCCTCTCAACCCCATTCTCTTGTCTTCTCCCCATAACCCCTGACACCCATAGTAATCAAGAATCTATCAATCTCCACCTTAAAAACTATATCCATTGACTTGGCCACCACAGTCGTCTGTGGCAATGAATTCCACAGATTCACCAGCCTCTGACTAGAAATATTCCTCCTCATCTCCTTTCTAAAGTTCTGGCCTTTCATTCTGAGGCTATGGCCTCTGCTCCTAGACTCTCCCACTAGTGGAAGCATCCATTCCATGCCTCTCAAGACCACCACCCACAAAAAAAGGATGCAAACCTTGCTAGTTGACTGAAAAAAAAACTTACTGGCAAAAACATTTAGAAACTGTTAAAATTCAATCAAATATTTTCAAAGTTAAATATTAGTTGGGGGAACTCTGAGATTTCAAGTTTCCTGTTACCTGAATTCTTCATCCCCCTCCCACTCTGACTCACCTGCTTGTGGCCTCCTGCACTGTTATGACGATTCTCAACATAAGCTTGAAGAGCAGCACCTCATTTCTCACCTTGATGCCTTGCACCTTTCTGGAGTCAATGTTGAATCAAACAATTTTGGATAATTAGATTTATCTGTTTCTACCCAGATAGGGCTAGTTCTTCCGTAAGATAATCCACCAGTGATATTAACAATTTCACTCTCTTCGCAGATATTTGCTGATCCAAAAGGCATTCCTCCTTTTGGTTTCAAGTCCCAGCAACAAAACTGACCTGCATTTTACAACTTTAGCATGCCCCTTGGATTTCTCTCTCTCTAACATACCTCATTATTCATCAACCATTTGTCTTCAAGAACAGTGGAATCACCTCACCACCTTTGCCCTAACCATATCCAAGATACCCCCTTGGTCCTTTCCTTTCTGGTCCAAGCCTCTCTCCAATTTAAAACTATCTTGCATTCTCACTTTTTATTTCTGAGGATGTGCCTTCTACTTGAAACGTTCACCCTGTTTCTCTTTCTATAGATGCTGCCTGACTGGCTGAATGTGTCCAATATTCTCTGCTTTTAATTTAGTTTTTGATTTTTCTTTTGCATTATAAATAACCACAAAAAAAATAAAACCCCCATGAGGCCCAGAAGGAATTAACAAGATTTAATTAAACTTACAAAAGAGCTTAGTAAAATATAACATTATCTTCTGCAGCCTTTCCCCTCCATGTAAATGACAGAGCTGGTACTAGAATAGTGGATTATTCCACAGTCTAAAGGCCAGAGAATTGCTTTATTCCGTCACATGACTTCACATGGATCTCAAAGGCAGGGAGCACATTAAGGAAAGACATGGCAAAGAATAACTAGCTAGTTCAGCACTTCTATGTTTAAATGTACCCGTGCAGGAATTCTGGACTTTGGTCCCATTTACACTTGGACAAGCTGGCAGTTCTCCTGTAAAATTTAAGCTTACGATTTTTCAAGCCGGCTTTACTTCAGAACATAGGTTGCGGAAATCTTTTTACCGTTATAATCAAGCCCATGGAGTTCTGGAGAAATACAAGGAATTACCAAAGCACAGTTAAACATTTTGGGATCCCATGCAAGAAAACAATTTCTACTTTATTTATTCGCTGTAAATCAATGGATGGAATTGGGGAATGCCATTCCAAAACGCTACTTAAAAATCTCAGTATCTATTGCCAAAAAGGAATTTGATTTTTTTAGCCATTATAAGACAGTGGCCTTGCTTGTAATTATTCTTGTCAAGTTATAGAGGAAGGGAACTGGGAAGAGACCACTTGTTCTCAGCTGTTGTTACCAGACCTAATGATTTTAACTGTTGTTCCCATGTGCAACGTCTGGTTTCTTAAATAGAACTGAATTGCAATTACTTTTGAAACAGCGGAATGAAGGCCTGTTGGCACTCTATCAGGCTGTATAGTTATCAGCTCCGATTCCTGCACAAAATTGGCTGTTGTACTCGCTTATCCTTATAATAATTGCCTGCTCAATCCACTGCTGAGAACTTAATGTTTTTCCTTGTGTCTAATCTTAGCAGAATACTATTTATATATCGGACATGGAATTTTAATACTCCTTTGATAGGCTTGGATAAATGTAGAATACACAATGTTGGTGGCAATATAGACACAAAAAGGTGGAGTAACTCAGTGGATCAGGCAGCATCTCTGGAGAAAAGGAATAGGTGACCTTTCGAAGGTAGACAAAAGTGCTGGAGAAACTCAGCGGGTGCAGCAACATCTATGGAGCGAAGGAAATAGGCAAAGTTTTGGGCGGGAACCCTTCCTCAGATTTTCCAGCATCTGCAGTTCCTTCTTGAATAGGTGACCTTTCGGATTGAGACTCTTCTTCAGACCCGAAACGCCACCTATCCCTTTGTTCCAGAGGTGCTCCATGACCCACTAATTTATTCTACCGTTTTGTGTCTATCTTCAGCGCAAACCAGCATTGGCAGTTTCCTTTCTACACATTGGAGGCAATACCCTGGTGTGTATTGAAGATTTGTTAATGGACAGAAAGCAGAGAGGGGGAGTAACTGGGCTTTTTGGACTGCGAGAGTGTGACTAAGCGAGTGCTGGGGAGGGGGGGGGGGGGGGGGGGTTGGTTCTGAGGGCCCAGCTGGTCACAATCTAGTTAAAAGATTTGAACGATGTGACTAAGATTAATATATCAAATTTGCTGATGATGCAGAGCTAGATAACGTGGTGGATGTAGGGATGGTGTACAAGACTTCAGGCAGATATGAACAGGTTAAGTGAATAATGTTAGATGGTATATGATGTGGAGAAAATTGCATGGTCATGCACTTCGATAGAAAAAAATATATAAAAGCAGAGCATTCTTTAAGTAATGAGAGACTGAAAGCTATTTGTGTTCAGGGGAACCTGCATGACCTTGCACACAAAACATTGAAAATTAACCTGCATGTATTACAAACAAATAGGAAAACAAATAGATGGTGGACCTTTTTACCAAGAGGATTTGAATAGTAGAGTAGATTAGTGTTCCTTCAATTGTAAAGAGCATCAATGAGACTGCATTTAGATAGCAGGAATAATAAAAATAACAATAATAAATTTTATTTTTGGGCGCCTTTCAGAAATCTCAAGGCCACCTTACAGAGATTAACAGGAATAGAAAACATATAATCAGAATAAAATAAGTAATAAAGACATCACAGAAACACAAATTAAAAACAGAATTCAGTCCAAAAACAAAAAATCAAAAACACAATGTGAAGAGAGAGCAGCGGCAGCTAAAGCGCGCCAGCGTCCACTCTCCCTTCCGACAGCCATCTTGGACAAAGACTAACAGGATTACCTACAGACAAAAAAAATCATCCCCCCACAATGGATACCACTGTGGGGGAAGGCACAATGTCCAGTCCCCAACCCCAAGTTCACCCAAAGTCAGGCCTATTGAGGCCACCGCAATTGCCTCTACGGAGGCCCGATGTTCCTGGCTGTTCTCACCGGGTGGTCTTGCCCCGGCGTCGGGAGAGTCCTCACAGCGGCTGGGCCACCTGGAACGGCCGCTTTCTAGCTGGAGACCGCGGCTTCCGAAGCCGACAAGGCCGGGTTGGAGCTCCCAGGCTCCCGATGTTGAAGTCGGCGCCGCCCGCTCCGCTCCGCAGACCCGCAGCCCGGAGGTGTTGAACTCGGCGGTCACAGCTCACCGGAGCTCCAGCGCGTCGATCCAGCGCGGCGACCCAGGCAAGGCATCGCCTGCTCCGCTCCGCGACAGCGCTCCAGCGCTGTGCCGCCACCGAGGCCGAGGTGCTGGGCGGTCCCCGCCAGGAAACGGCGCTCCAAGCCCGCTGGTAGGCCACGAGGACGGGTCGACGGGCAGCCCGGAGAAAAAGCTGCCTCACCGACCAGGTAGGGACCTAGAAGTAAAATTGCCCCCTACCCCCCACATTAAAAAGTCAATTTCTCCAACGGACGAAACACAGGACTTACTAAAAACTTTTTAAAAAAAGCGAATTAAACGGACGGCTGCTGGTTAACAGCCGCTCCCCAAGATGGCTCCTCCTCCAAAAGGAATGATCTCCCTTTTTGAAGGATATTTCTGCCATAGAAAGAATGGCAGAAATATTCACCAGGCTGACTCCTGGGTTCGTGGGTTTGTCATATATAAAAATATTTAACAGGTTGGGACAATACTCATTGTGGTTCAAAAGATGATCTCATTAAAATCTATAACTTTTTTTTATGGGGCCTGGTGGGGTAAGTGTGGTGTGGATGTTCCCCTGGCTGGGGTGTCGAAAACTAGAGGTCTCTCAAAGTACGTAGACAGCTACCTAAGACCAAGATGAGAAGCACTTTCGCTCTGGGATATAGTGAATCCTAGGAATTTTCTTCCTGAGAGGGCTGTGCAGGCTTATTTACTGGCACTTCATGAAAGCTGTGGATAGCATTTTTGACATCGCGGGGGGGGGGGGGAGGGAATGTTGAGTTTGTGCAAAAAATTCGTCCTGAGGTAAAAGTTCAAACATGACCTGATCAAATGATGGAGGGGGCACAAGGGACCAAATTACTAAATCCTACTGTCGTGGGGGAGGAGCCATCTTGGTGAACGGCTGCTAGCTAGCAGCCGTCTGTTTTAAATTCGTTTTTTTATAGTTTTTAGTGAGTCCTGTTTTTTTGTTTGTAGGGGATATGGTCTTTTTAATGTGGGGGTAGGTGTAACTATATATATTTTCGGTCCCTACCTGGTCAGTGTGGCAGCCTTTTCTCCGGGCTGCCCGTCGACCCGTCCTCGTGGCCTACCAGCGGGCTTGGAGCGCCGTTTCCTGGCGGGGACCGCCCAGCACCTCGGCCTCGGCGGCGGCACAGTGTTGGAGCGCTGGAGCGGAGTGGAGCGGGCGATGCCTTGCCTGGGTCGCCGCGCTGGAGCGACGCGCTGGAGCTCTGGCGAGCTGGACCACCGAGAGCAACATCTCCGGGCTGCGGGTCTGCGGAGCGGAGAGGCGGCAGTGCGGAGAGGCGGCAGTGCGGAGAGGCGGCGCCGACTTTTTCATTGGGAGCCTGGGAGCTCCAAACCGGCGCGGCCTTGTCGGCTTCGGCAGCCGCGGGCTCCAACCAGGAAGCGGCCGTTCCAGGTGGCCCAGCCGCCGAAAGGACTCTCCCGACGCCGGGGCAAGACCACCCGGTGAGAACGGCCAGAGACATCAGGCCTCCGTAGAGGCAATTGCGGTGGCCTCAATAGGCCTGACTTTGGGGTGAACATGGGGTGGGGACTGGACATTGTGCCTACCTCCACAGTGCTACCCACTGTGGGGGGATGATTTTTTTGTCTAATTGTAGTCCTGCAGGTCTGTGTTCAAGATGGCTGCTGTGAAGAGAGAGTGGACGCTGGCGCGCTTTGGCTGCCGCTGCTCTCTCTTCACACTGTGTTTTTGATTTTCTGTTTTTGGATTGAATTGAATTCTGTTTTTAATTTGTGTCTCTGTGCTGTCTTTATTACTTGTTATATTCCGATTATATGTTATTCCGATTACTATGTAAGGTGTCCTTGAGATGTCTGAAAGGCGCCCATTAAATAAAATTTATTATTATTATTATTATTATTATTATTATTATTTTTGACCTTTTTTTAATGTATTGAATAAATCAGCTTCTGAGGTATTGTGAAAGTATATTAAAGCATGATAGTTGTTTTGACCATGGTCCGGTTTACATTCTGAGACCCTCTATTGTGCAAAGGACAATATTTTAATTTTATTTTCTGTTCACGGTGAGGGATGGAAATGCTGTATAAAGACATAAAAAATTACAAGATCAGTTATGAGCCAGGTGCATGCATAAGCAATTCCTTATCATCTTCATGCAAAAGGTATTTGCAAAGAACTCTACTGTGTAACTTTTTTTCTTATTATTGATCATTGTTGACCCTTTTTCTCAGTGAGATTCATAGTCACACAGCATGGAAATAGGCCTTTGGTCCCAACTGGTCCATGCTGACCAAGACATCCATCTAAGGTAGACCCATTTGCTCACATTGACCCATATGCTTCTAAATCTTTCCAATCCATGTACCTGTCCAACCATCTTTTTAATATTGTATCTGCCACAACCTCTTTGGTGATGAAAGGTGAAAAAGTTGTCCCGCAGTTTCCTATCTTTTCCCTCTCAATTTAAAAGAATATTCTTGATTCCCCAATCCTGGGGAAAAAAAGACAGCACGCATTGACCCCATCTTGTCCAACACCCTCGTGAATTCCTTCTACTCTCTTTCCAGTTTAATGGCATAGTTCCTATTGGAGACTGACTAAAACTAAACACATTACTCCGAATTCGGCCTTCCAATGCCTTGTAACATAACATCCCAATTTCTATACCTAATGCCCCAATTAATGAAGGCCAATGTGCCAAAAGGCTTCAGCAGTACCCTGCTTACCTGTGACGCCACTCTCAGGGAACTATATACTTGTACTCCAAGGTTGCTGTGCTTTACAGCACTCCCCTGGGCCCCATCATCTACTGTGAAGGTCCTGCCCTAGTTTGACTTCCCCATTGACGCTCTCCTCGCCCGGCCTCCATTTAGCCTTTGTGCTCTGGGGGCGCCTCCCACAGCTGGTGTTGAAGGCACGGTAGGTAAGACACCCGTGTAGGAAGGAATTGCAGTTGCTAGATTAAGCTGAAGATGGACACAAAATGCTGGAGTAACTCAGCTAACCAGGCAGCATCTCCAGAGAGAAGGAATGGGTGGCGTTTTGGGTTGAGACCCCTCTTCAGACCCTTTCCAACTGGCAGCTCCTCTCCTGCATCTGACCCACGCTCTTGTCGACTTGCGGAATTGCTCGCCCAGTGTGAACTTGTATTTATATTGCGTCTTGGTATCCCAAGCTACCAGCTGGGATGGGGTTGCAGAGGGGTCTCCACCCGAAACGTCACCCATTCCTTCTCTCCAGAGATGTTGCCTGTCCCGCTGAGTTACTCCATCAACTTGGGTAAGACCTCCCCCGGTTCTTCTTACCAGCCCTTATTGTGTACAGTTTTGGTCTCCCAAGTTGAGGAAGGACATCCTTGTGATTGAGGCAGTGCAGCGTAAGTTCATGCGATTGATTCCTGGGATGGCGGGACTGTCATACGAGGAAAGATTGAAAAGACTAGGCTTGTATTCACCGGAGTTTAGAAGGATGAGGGGGCATCTTATAGAAACATATAAAATTATAAAAGGACTGTACAAGCTAGATGCAGGAAAAATGTTCCCAATGTTGGGCGAGTCCAGAACCAGGGGCCACAGTCTTAGAAAAAAGGGGAGGCCATTTAAGTGTGAGGTGAGAAAAAACGTTTTCACCCAGAGAGTTGTGAATTTGTGGAAATCCCAGCCACAGAGGGCAGTGGAGGCCAAATCACTGGATGGATTTAAGAGAGAGTTAGATAGTGCTCTAGGGGCTAGTGGAATCAAGGGATATGGGGAGAAGGCAGGTATGGGTTATTGATTGGGGACGATCAGTCATGATCACAATGAATGGCGGTGCTGGCTCGAAGGGCCGAATGGCCTCCTCCTGCACCTATTTTCTATGTTTCTATGCTTCCACCCGTAAAGCCTCATTGGATGATCCCCCAGTCATTTGTTCTCAGACTACTGCTGTGGTGGTCTCATTAATCAAAAATGCAACCCCCACCCCCCCCCCCCTTTCTTTCTCTCACTTAGCACCTGTACCCGAGAACATTAAGTTGCCAGCCCTTAACCATGTTTCTGTAATGGCTAAAATATCCCACTCCCATATACCTATCCTAAGTCACATCCACCTTGCCTGTCAGACCTATTCTACTGAAATAACTGCAGTTTAATATAACAGTCCTTCCTCGCTTCCTACCATGCTCCTGCCTGTCTTGCCTACTGAACTGGCTGCTGTTGACTTCTGTATCAGTTTCCAGATTCTCGCCTCCCTCATTACTGCTTTGGATCCCACCCTACTGTCAAACTAAATTAAACCCACCCCCCCCCCCCCCCCCCAATAGTACTAATGAAAATGCCTGGCAAGATATTGGTCTCTCTGCAGCTCACATGCAACTCTTCCCTCACTTGAAGATAGACACAAAATGCTGGAGTAACTAAGTGGGGCAGGCAGCATCTCCGGAGAGAAGGAATGGGTGACGTTGCGGGTCGAGACCCTTCTTCAGACATCTCGACCCGAAACGTCACCCATTCCTTTGCTCCAGAAATGCTGCTTGTCCCGCTGAGTTACTCCAGCATTTTGTGTCTATCTTCGGTTTAAACCAGCATCTGCAGTTCCTTCCTACATCTTCCCTCTCCAGCCCCAGGAGAGATACCATTTGCCCAAAAAACAGAATCCCTGCTGCCTGCGGCAACTCTTCAGTCGCTCATTCATCTGTCCTCACCTTCTAGCATGTGGCACTGACCATAATGCAGAGCTTAGCACGTGGCATTGGGAGTAACCCAGTGGTTACTCCTGGGACCTGTTTGAAGAAGAATGGTGAATTCTCCTCAGTGAACTAGCCAGTTTCCATGCTTAAATGTATACCTAAAAACAGATTATCAACTCACTTTTGTGCTGCAGATGTGTGCAAATTACCTGCTGCATTTGACCTTTTCAAAATTACTTTATAAACTGCAAAATGCTGTGGAATTCCTTCAGGTTATTACAGGATTGTATTTTTTTTAAAGCAGCCCATCACAACTATTGATTTGTACTCATGAAGTAAGAAATGTATATGTTGAATTAATACCAACGCTTTTGTCAGCAATGGTACAGATGATGCACAAGAGCTCAAATGGACCATCATGCCAATGCACTAATTTAACATTGTTTTGCATTGTTTTCTATTCCATAGTGATTTGGCAAACAAAAACAAGCAACAGATTTTTATGCAAAGAAACATAAACATGCTATGATATTATGCCATCTTTGTACCAGATGTGGGAAATTCATAATGTTTAAGATCTTGAATGCAGGAACATATAGTCCTGGTTGAGCCAGTACAGCCATAGCTCCAGAAACCTGGGTTCAATCCTGACCTCTTGCGCTGTCTTTGTGGAGTTTGGATATCTTCTCTCAAATGAGTTTCCTCCAGGAGCTCCAGTTTTGTCCCACATCCGTAGGTAGATAATTGGCCACTGTGTAAATTGTCCCCAGTGTGCAGATGAGTGGTAGAACATGGCGAGAGTTAAAGTTTCAGTTTAGTTTATTGCCACGGGTACTGAGGTACAGTGAAAAGCTTTTTGCTGCGTGCTATCCAGTCAGCAGAAAGACAATACAGTACATAATTACAATTGATCCATTTACAGTGTATAGATACATGATAAGAGAATAACGTTTAGTGCAATGTAAAGCCAGCAAAGTCTGATCAAGTCCGATGGTCACCAAATAGGTGGGTAGCTGTTCAGCACTGCTCTCTGGTTGTGGTAGGATGATTCAATAGCCTGATAACTGCTGGAAAGAAACTGTCCCTGAATCTAGAGGTGTGCATTCATAGATGGGAATGAGGGAAGCATGAAAAAATGGGATTGGTGTAAATGATTCTTGATGGCTGGCATGGACTTGCTGGGGCCAAACGTCTGTTTCTGATTCCTTGACATGAAAACCTAAACATTTTTTCTCTTTGCTCTGGGCAACTAATATGCAAACCATTACAAGAAACCATAAATATCAGCTGACAAATTTTGATTTTAAAAATATCAATGTATTTTAGACATGCATGAAAACCCTAAAATCTATGACTTCACTTTCCCTATAAATTGCACCCGATTCTTTTCCATGTTCTTTGACCACTTTCTAAGACAGATCTTTTGGAATGAGTAGTACAGTTGGCCTGTTTATGGTCAATCCTTTCTGTTAACTAACCATTAAGAAAGATAAAACAAATCGGGCTAATTTTCCAGTAATTCTCTCGCTTCTTTGAAGAACCCCATATCTTTAACTGGTAACAATTTAGACATTTGCAGGAACCATTATGTCATGAAAATTAAAAAAATCATATGTTTCCAAGCTGCGCTGCACCGTGGCAGGACGTGCTTACTTGATTATTTCCTTAAACAAGATTGTCGAATTGGATCAGTAATTTTGTGCAACACATCAACTTCTTGCAAACACCAGAGGTAATGCAGATTATGTCCGAGCCAAACCAAAACTACATGTATAATTAAAAAACAATTTCTAATGTGCACATTACACAAAAATGTAATGAAGCATGCAAAATTACAGATACAATGTATTTTGGGATTGCAGATCTGTTGTCTGTATTTATGTACCTGCACTCTAATTCTGTTAGGAGTGACTTGTGGGCCCTTAATTTCATCACTGATCTTGCCACTGTATAGTCATTTGGAGAGCTTTACGATAGGCATGAATCATATTTTGCATCTCATTTTTCTACCTTTAACAGCCGCCTCATCTGTAAAAATAGATTAAGGGAGGTTGACAGACAGTATTCTGAGATTAATGTCCAGGGGGGATTTTCCTCCCTCTAAAATTAAGATTAATTGATGAGATTTTATTTAGTTAATTGTGGATTGCATCTGGGAAATGTGGTTTCTGCATTCATTGGCAATTAGGCTGTGGTGTCATCCATCCTGAAGATCCTCTATCTAGAATTGCAATCCTGTGAATATGATTAGAGATTTTTATAGGGTCTCCTGAGTATTAATTTGGGTCTTAGTCTACTTTTACTTGGCACATCTAACATCGTTTATTAGATTGGCTACATGAATAAATATTGGAATAGTTACAAATTGCAAAACTGGGACAGGATTTAACTAGCTTTTTACAGCTAGCATTTTGCAACAGATTATAGTTGCTTTCTTGCATGTGCATAATGGACAATTATATGATTTTTCAATAGGATGTGCTCACCTTAGCATTGAGACTGCATTCCCATATGGTGTCTAGACATTAACTATATCAAGCCCTCTGTGATATTTTTTCCGGTAGTTTTAGACACAACATTAGAGATGTTCTGTATTGGTTTTGGAACCACCCTCAAGGAAACATTCAGAACATTTTTAGGTTATTCATGCCTAGCCTTTGATTGGCACTTATTATTGTGAGTATCACTATCACAATGTTTGGTTGTTTAAGGTGGGAATTTTGATAGGCATAAATCATATTTTGGAGACAGGAGACACCTTGTAATCTTATGATTTCAAAGATGGTTTTACTTGTGAATGCATTTCTGTGCAAGCAGGTGTTACTAATTCTGGGTAATGCTTCATGAATATCTCCATATTTCTTTAAATACAACTGTCAAAACTGTTTTGTTTGATTGGTTTTGCAGTCACAACCTGCTGATTTCGCAATATTAAAAAATCTTGCATAGTGCTATTAATTGTTTTTTTTTAAACAGTACTATTTTCTCACCAGCCTCCTATGGATCAGAGATTGTCACTTGATAGAACAGCAGGAGATCCATTATTTGAAGCCTTCACCAGAATAATAGGTAATTTTGCAAGAAAATCCTTGCCCCTAAATGCATTGCTTAAAAGTCGTAGATCTGTGGTCTATATGATAGAGCTCTCCGGGAGATTTTTTTCGTACATTCTTGCTTAGTCCCCAATTTTGATTCAATTCAAAGTTGTTCTTCGTCTCACAAGCTACACAACTAGAAGTTAATAAATCAGCTAAATACATCATCTTTAGCACTCGACATATCACTTTAATAGCTCTCATATTCTTTGACTTTGATTTTTATAAGATGTGAGGTAATAAATTGCTGTTGATGTTGGCAATTAAAATATTTGTATATCATTATTATGTCAGTTATTTTAAGTAAAAACAAACCAACATCTTCTCGGAGGCCAATATCCCCAGTATTGAGACCCTTGTTATTCATGGTTGGCTACATCTAGCATGCCAATAGGTGGCATGCCCTGCCTCAGACTCCTGTTGCAGACCTACTATTCTGAGTTCTGCTGCAGCAGGAGATTAGCCGGTAGACAGAGAAAGATTCAAGGAAGTTCTCAATGCATCCTGAAGAAATGTAACTTTGCCACTGACTCCTGGGATACTTTGACCCACGTGTGCTCAAAATGGGGAAGAATATATTGGGAACCTGCAGGCCAAGCACCAGAAATACTCCAAAGTCGCGGATAGGTAGTAGACCTCCTCAGAATTTGCCCACTCATCTGTCTCATCAGCGCCAGCTGCAGACGAATCTGAAATTTGTGTCATGGAGTCGTACAGTGTGGAAACAGGCCCTTCAGCCAAACTTGCCCGAACCGACCAGCATGTCCCATCTACGCTTGTCCCGTGCATATCCCTCTGAACCTGAACCTGTCAAAAGGTTTCTTAAATGTTGCAATACTCCCTGCCTCAACTACCTCCTCTGGCAGCACATTCCATTTACCCACCACCCTCTGTGCAAAAAAATTGCCTCTCGGATTCATGTTAAATATTTCCTCTCAATTTAAACCTATGTTCTCTGTTTCTTGATTCTTCTACTCGGGGTAAATATTCTGTACGTCTACCTTAACTATTCTCCTCATGATCATATACCCTGTATGATCACCTCTTATCCTCCGATGCTCCAAGGAATACAGCCCTAGCCTGCCCAATCTCTCCCTCGAGCTCGGGACCTTTATTCCTGGCACCATCCTCGTAAATCTTTTCTGCAATCTTTCCAGTATAACAACATCTTTCCTACAGTAGCGTGACCAAAACTGAACACAATACACCTAACTGTGGCCTCACCAGTGACTTGTACAGAAGTAACATAACATCCTAACTTCTATACTCAAAACCCTGACTGATGAAGGCCGAAAGTCTCCTTCGACCACCCGATCTATCTGGGATGCTACTTTCAATGAACTATGTACCTGCAATACTAAATCACTCAGCTCTACAGCACTCCCCTGAGCTTGACCATTTACAGTGAAGGTCCTACCCTTTCCAGCACCTCACATTTATCTGCATTAATCTCCATTCACCTTTGCTCTGCCGACTTGCCCAACTGATTCTACTGCAATCTTTGATAACCATCTTCATTATCTACATCTCATCTTGTTTGATTGCTTAAACATTCCCAGCCTCTGGAATGATTCAGAGATTTGGAATGTCAGCCCCAGAATGACCTTCCATCCCTATAGGCATCATGGTCCACACATAGATTGGTGGCTGGAGTTTCATCTGCAATAGGACACAGTTCCGATGATAATTGTTTTGAAAATAGTTTTGGCTCACTCTTCCTCCAGCAGATGGAGAATGGGGCATTGCTCATGGAATAATCTTGCAGAATAGGTTCTTGTGGCTAAAGTCTTTCTTTCCCTCTGTGCTAAATCTCCTCGGGCACAAGCTTTGCTGATGGAGGCGTCTGCTTCAGCTTCTGGCTCAAATGAGAGTGTTGACCGATCACCTCTAAACCGTTTTTTTTAAACAAAATCAGTAGAAGTCTTCACTTTTGCCCAGAGTACCAATGGCCTACTTTCAGCATACCTGTTCAATCCACGGGCAATTGTGTGATTCTTAAAAAAAAAACTTAACATGCACTATTTATTTATTGAGAAGGTCAACAAGAGTTTTTCAATCCATTGTGATGTTATGAGTTTAGTCATCAGAGCAATAACTCTATTTGGCTGCGTTGCTAATTTCTCAAATGTAAGTATTTGTTTAATCCTCTTTTTTTCCTAAAATTCATTGAGAGAAATGGTATTTTGATGAAGTCAAGGGTGCTTGAATGTAAAATAAATGGAGTGTGCAATTAAATGGAAATTGTGAAATCTGATCCATGAAATGGCAATATCTAACTAGTTCTGGCACTAGATACACGCAAAAGAGTGCATTGCCCAGATATGGAAACATGCTATTATTTATACAGAATCTGAATCTGAAAAGGTAGATTTCTAAGCAAGGATTTAACAGAAGCAGAATAGTTCTGAGTTTGCTCAAAGCAAGAATGAAAAGCTAGGATTGGATGACTATTTAGGGTATGGTCAAAATAGTAGAGAAAAGTAAAGAGACAAAAGGAATGGCAGGGACTATTCAGCCATTCAAAACCTTGTTAGCCTTCAATGTTCAGTTCCTTCACCTGCAATTAACTTTGATATCCTTCACACAATACAAATCTATTGATCTCAGTTTTGAAAAAATTAGTTACCTCACCATCTACAGCATTTTTAGGAACATAATTCGATATTTTCACTACCCCTTGTGTGAAACAAGGTTCTATTTGATTGGCGCCTAAATAAACTCCAGATATTAAGACAAAATGTGTATGAAGGAACTGCAGATGCTGGTGTACACCGAAGATAATGCTGGAGCAACTCAGCCGGGCAGGCAGCATCTCTGGAGAGAAGGAATGGGCGACAGATCAGTCTGAAGAAGGATCTCGACCCAAAATGTCACCCATTCCATCTCCAGGGATGCTGCCTGTCCCGCTGAGTTACTCCAGCACTTTGTGTCTATTTCCAGATATTAAGATTTATGGAATTGAGATTAATATGTCAGCCGCAGTAGAGGAAATAGTTTCTATGGATCTCTGACATCAAATCTGTTTCTCATTTTAAAGACTTCGGTTACATCACGCATGGATCTAAACTCAATGAAATGTTAATGGCTGTGATGCAATGTTCCTAATTGACCAGTAAAAAAAACAAGTAATTTACTGCTGTCCTCCCTATAAAGGCGATCCACCTATCCTGGGGCGCTTTGACCAAACTGAATGTACTTTGACGCATAGATTTGGGGAGAAGTTTCAGAAAATAGGATGATGTGCCTGGAACTATTTTACTGATAAAATAAATCATGGGATTAGAGTGGGGACTCGCATCAAACAAGAAGTTGGAATTAAAAGAACTGTGGGCTGAGATCTGGATATGACAGAGGTTGCAAAGATAAGGGGAGAGAATGGATAGGTCTGGAGATACTGACAATTCCATTCTGTGTTCAGCTTCACAGAATGGTTACTTTTTTTTTGTTCTTAGCATTCTTTGAGCAAGTGTTCTACCACCTCAGAGCAGAGCTGGCTTTAACTTGTGTCTGCTATTTCTATTTTGCTAAAAATGATCTCACTCGGGGATCAATGTCCTGATTTATTAAAAATGATCACTTTATTTCTGTGGATGAGTTCACCATGAATGGTGTGCTAGCCCCTGCCATCTCCATGCCTTCTATGCGTGTAGTCTAAATCATCTGAAAATAAAAAAATAATTTTGGACACATTTGAGTCATGAGCCTGGCTATTGATGCTTAGTTGTACGGAAAGTCTAAATGAATCGAGTCAATCTGGAAATCATTATTTGAGAATCAAGCAACAGTCGTTATTTGTTATATTGAGGACAATAGTGGCTAACATAAAAAATAATCAAATCTTTTATATACAAATGATCTTGCGGCAGGATGGTGAAAGGAAGGATGAGGCTGATTTGGACCCAAACCGAGATCTCTCTGAGGAAGCAGAGGCTATGGTTGAAATATTAAAAGTCAAATTTTTTTTTCCATCTGTTTTCACAAGGAAAGAAGATATTAAAAGAAGAACAGCTGTGATACTAATAGTATAAAAATAGATGTGCTTCAAAGAATGATGGAAGTGGAATGGTTATCCAGGCCAGGTGGGATGCAGGTTACTGAGTGATACTAATTTCTGGTGAGCTTCTACAACTGTGGTGACTCATCCCACTATTTTCTAATCCTCCTTGGGTTGGTGCCAGAGTACTGAAAAAAATGTTTTCAATTTAGTTTATTGACATTGAGGTGCAGGTGTCAGAGGTTATGAGGAGAAGGCAGGAGAATGGGGCTAGGAGGGAGAGATAGATCAGTCATGATTGAATGGCGAATTAGACTTGATGGGCTGAATGGCCTAATTCTACTATTCCTTATGACAATTAAAAGCTTTTTTTTGTTGTGTGCTAACCAGTTAGTGGAAAGATTATACATGATTACAATCAAGCCATTCACAGTGTATAGTTACACTTTAAAGAATGCAAGATAAAGTTCAGTAAAGTCTGATTAAAGATAGTCTGAGGGTTTCTTATGAGGTAGCTGGTAGCTCAGGACTGCTCCCTCCTTGTTGTTCATTTGACTGATAACAGCTGGGAAGAAACACCCTGAATCTGGGGATACGGCTTTTCACTCTTCTGTACCTCTTGCCTGATGGGAGAGGGGTGAAGAGGGAGTGACCGGGGGTGAGACTCTTCTTTGATTATGCTGGTGGCTTTGCTGAGGCAGCATGAAGTGTAGATGGAGTTAATGAAATGGAGGTAGACACACAAAATGCTGGGGTAACTCAGCGGGACAGGCAGCATCTCTGGCGAGAAGGAATGGGTGACGTTTCGTGTCGAGACCCTTCTTCAGACTGATGTCAGGGGAGTGGGCGTGACGGAGATAGAATGTAAGACGTCCAGGTTTGTAGGTAAATTGGCTTGGTAACTGTAAAAATTGTCCCTAGTGTGTGTAGGATAGTGTTAAAATGCGGGATCTCTGGTCGGCCCGCTGTATTTCTGTATCTCTAAACTAAACTAAATAAAGGTAAGGATGGTGGAGTAACCTTTTATAACAGTCAGCACTCAGATGAAGTATTGTGCTCTATTCAGTGCATTGAATTCAAGTTCAAGTTCAAGTGAGTTTATTGTCATGTGTCCCTGTATAGGACAATGAAATTCTTGCTTTGCTTAAGCACACAGAAAATAGTAGGCATTTACTACAAAACAGATAAATGTGTCCATATACCATGATATAAATATATACACACATGAACAAATAAACTGGTAAAGTGCAAATAACAGAAAAGTGGTTATTAATAATCAGAGTTTTGTCCGAGCCAGGTTTAATAGCCTGATGGCTGTGGGGAAGTAGCTATTCCTGAACCTGTTTGTTGCAGTCTTCAGGCTCCTGTACCTTCTACTGAAGGTTAGCAGGGAGATGAGTGTGTGGCCAGGATGGTGTGGGTCTTTGATGATACTGCCAGCCTTTTTGAGGCAGCGACTGCAATAAATCCCCTCGATGGAAGGAAGGTCAGAGCCGATGATGGACTGGGCAGTGTTTACTACTTTTTGTAGTCTTTTCCTCTCCAGGGCGCTCAAATTGCCGAACCAAGCCACGATGCAACCGGTCAGTATGCTCTTGACTGTGCACCTGTAGAAGTTAGAGAGAGTCTTCCTTGACAATCCGACTCTCCAAAATCTTCTCAGGAAGTAGAGGCGCTGATGAGCTTTTTTGATAATTGCGTTAGTGTTCTCGGACCAGGAAAGATCTTCAGAGATGTGCACGTCCAGGAATTTGAAGTTCTTGACCCTTTCAACCATCGACCCGTTGATATAAATGGGGCTGTGGGTCCCCCTCCTACTCCTTCCAAAGTCCACAATCAGTTCCTTGGTTTTGCTGGTGTTGAGGGCCAGGTTATTGCGCTGGCACCATATGGACAGTTGCTCGATCTCTCTTCTGTATTCTGACTCACCCCCATCAGTGATACGCCCCACAATAGTGGTGTCGTCAGCGAACTTGATGATGGAGTTCGCACTGTGGTTCGCTACGCAGTCATGGGTATAGAGTGAGTACAGCAGGGGACTGAGCACGCAGCCTTGAGGTGCTCCTGTGCTGATTGTTATCGAGGCTGACACATTTGAGGAGGGATGTCAAGGTGTTGTAGAGGTATTAAAAGGAGGAAATATTAACTGGCTGTTAATGTAGTGTACGAGTTACTGTAAGATTGGCAACTACAGATAAGATACTATTAATATGGAAATCATTTCAGGTGATGCAGGACGTAAGTGTATTCATGGGAATGTAATACCTAAAATAAATGGTCTATGTTGGATGGTAGAAGAAATTACATGTGTGGGAATGAACTGTAGATGCTGGTTTAAATCAAAGAAAGACACAAAAAGCTGGAGTAAAGGGCCTGTCCCACTTGGTTGTCAATTGCGCGTCACGCAGATGGCGTGCGAAGATTTTATACATCCCAAAAGCCTGGGGTGCCGCGCGCGATCGCGCGTCACTACCTATGTCACCACGCACCGTGCGCACGTAATGCGCACCATGCGTGCATCGCATGCGTGTCGTGATGGGCACGTCGTGCGCCGTGACACGTAAATGATGTCGCGTAAATGATGCGCAAATGACGCCCAAGTGGGACAGGCCCTCAACTCAGCTGGTCAGACAGCCACTTTGGAGAAAAGGAATAGGTAACGTTTTGGGACGAGACCCTTTGGACCAGTCTCCAGTCTGAAGAAGGGTCTCGACCCGAAACATCACCTATTCCTTTTCTCCAGACTGACCCACTGAGTTACTCCAGCTTTTTGTGTCCATCTTCAGAAGAAATTGCATATTCAGTATCTAAAGTCGGCATACCTTTCTGCTTGTTACTGCTTAAAATTAATTTTATTTCAGCACCTCAGCACAAATTCAAACAAATTGATTATTTAAAAAAAAATAATATTCACTTTCATGATTGTAAGTCCAAGTTACTACCTGAATCCTAATGGGTGAATATTGGCATTTTTTCTACACTTCCAGAAAAAATTAAAAGTATTACGAGCGGCACTGAATAAAAAATTAAACATTTTAAAGAGGGCAAATGAAAAGGTATAATGAAGCTTGTTTCAGTAATAATCCTACAGTACAGTCTGGTTTTTGAATGTTAAAGGTCCTTGTCTTGTGAGATACAGTAGTTATTTCTTCTAGTAGATGTAGAAGTGTCAGCAAGACGAGCATTTACCTGTCGATCCCTAATCATACTCTTTGGAGCCGGAGACACAAGAACTGCAGACGCTGGAATCTTGATGAAAACAACAAAGTGCTGGAGGAATCAGTGGGTCTGGCACCATCTTTGGAGGGATTGGAGATGCAACATTTTGGGACTATGGTCTGAAGAAGGGATCATACCCGAAATATTCACCTGTCATTCCCAACCACAGATGTTGCTGGACACATTGAATTTCTCCAGCCTTGAGCTAAGTGGCTTTAGGCTAGTTTTGTTTGGAGATACAGCATGGAAACAGGCCCTTTGGCCACCCGAGTCGTCGCCGACCAGCGATCGCCCCGTACGCTAACACTATCCTACGCAATAGTGACAATTTACTTTTTTTTCCGAAGCAATTAGCCTACAAACCTGTGAATGTTTGGAATGTGGGAGGAAACCGGAGAAAAACCATGTGGTCATAGGGCAAATGTGCAAACTCCATACGGAGAGCAGCCGTAGTCAGGATCGAACCCGGGTCACTGGCGCTGCAAAGCAGCAACTCTACCGCTGCGCCTCTTTTAAGTTATAAATTGCGACAGATGGCACAATGGGCTAAGCGTTCGGCTGGCAACCGGAAGGTAGCTGGTTCGAATCCCGCTTGGAGTGCACACTGTCGCTGTGTCCTTGGGCAAGACACTTCACCCACCTTTGCCTGTGTGTGTGAATGTAATTTATGTGAAGCACTTTGGGTCATGCAAGTGACGAAAAATGTGCTATATAAATATAGAAATTTAATTTAATTAATTTATAAGTCAGCCACATTGATGGGTCTAATATCATGTGTAAATCAGACTAGCCAAAATTCCTGAAGCTTGTGAATGAATCAATTGGATTTTAACGATACTTCAGTGTTTACCAGTACTGATACTAATTCTTTATTCCAGATTTATTTAATTACTTACATTTAAATTTCCAGATGCTCTGGTGTGAATCAAAATCATGTCTGAGATCAATAATCCAAGACCTCGCATACTAATCCAATCATTTAACATCTGTTGCACTATGACTGCATCCACTGTGCTACTACTATATCACCAACATATTTCACACAAAAGTGGAGGAAATTGGGCTTTCCTTCAAATCCATGAATTTATAATGTAATTGAGAAAAGCTCGCATTTCGAATGATTAATAGCAACAAGAAGGACAAACTCAATCACGTCATGAGTGTTTTATTGTCATATGTCCCAGATGGGACAATGAATTCTTACTTGCTGCAGCACAACAGAATATGTGACACTGTAGACATAGTATATAACGGGGAAGAGAAAAAAAGAAAACGTTCAATAAATAACAAGTATAGTGCAATAATAAATAGTCTTTTGCAGTTCAAAGCTCAGAGCTTATTCGTTGTTGTGTTTAATTGGCTGATGGCTGTAGGAAGAAGCTGTTCCTGAACCTGGACGTTACAGTTCTAGGCTCCGTACCTTCTTCCTGATGGAAATGGTGAGATGGTGTGTGGCCAGGATGTGTGGGTCTTTGATGATTTTTGGCTGCCTTTTTGAGGCACAGGACCCTACGATAGATCCCTTCGGAACGGCTGGGGAGGTCAAAGCCGGTGATGGACTGGGCAGTGGTCACACCTTTTTTGGTAGTCTTTTTCGCTCCTGGACACTCAAGTTGTCGAATCAGACCACGATGCAAGCAGTCAGAATGCTCTCTACCGTGCACTGTAGAAGTGTTAGGAGAATCCTCTTCGACATGCTGAATCTCCGTATTTCTCATGACGTAGTCGCTGATGTGCCTTCTTTATAATTTGCATCGGTGTGCTGGTCAGAAGGATCTTTGGAAATATGCCGCCCAGGAATTTGAAGCTATTGACCCTCTCCACCGTTCGTCCCATTGATCTAAACAGGATTGTAGGTCCTCATTCTTTTCCCTTAACTAAAGTCCACAAATCAAGCTTCCTTGGTCTTATTGAATGTAAGAGCCATGTTGTTGTGTGCTGGCACCATTTGCGTCAGTCGGTGATCCTCCACTTCTATTAATTCTGAACTCGTCCCCATCTGTGATTTCGTCCAACCACGGTGGTGTTCTGTCGGCGAAACTTGATGATGCGATTTCCCTTATAGTTCGGCTTACCGGCAAGTCAGTAGTCATGGTATAGTGAGTAAAGTTAAAGCAGGGGATCTGCGGCACGCAGGCCTTGAGGTGCTTCCCGTACTAATTGTTTAACTGAGGATGAAATTGGTTCCGCCAATTCTAACAGGAACTGTGGGTGGTGGGATGAGGAAGTGGAGGATCCAATTGCAGAGGGATGTGCAGAGGCCCAGTTCTGTGAGCTTGGTAACCAGCTTGGAAGGGATGACGGTATTAAACGCTGAGCTGCAGTCTATAAACAACAGCATGACGTAAGTGTTTTTATTGTCCAAGTGGTCCAATGCGGAGTGGAGAGCCAGTGAAATGGCATCCTCCGTTGACCTGTTGTGGCGGTATGCAAACTGTAGTGGGTCGAGGTTCTTGTCGAGTTAGGAGTTGATGTGCACCATAACCAACCTCTCAAAACACTTCATCACCACAGACGTTAGTGCCACTGGTCGATAGTCATTGAGGCATGTCATCTTACTCTTCTTGGGCACCGGTATTATTGATGCCCTCTTAAAGCAGGTGGAAACCTCAGAAGTGAGAGGTTGAAAATGTCAGTTGGTCTGCACAGGTCTTGAGAACTCAACCGGATATACCATCAGGTCCAGGCGCTTTCTGAGGGGTTCACCCCCCCTGAAGGATCATCTGACGTCGGCCTCTGTGACTGTGACTGTAATACCGTCAGGGCGAATGGGGGCTCAGGAAGGCACTTCAGTGTTCTCCCTATCGAACCATGTGTACAATGCATTGAGCTCATCAGGGAGTGATGCTTCGCTGTCGTTTGAGCTGCCTCCTGATTTCACCTTGTAGGAGGTGATGGCATTCAAGCCCCGCCACAGTTGCCAAACATCCGCCTCATCCTCCAGCTTGGAGCAGGTCCCTTTTGGCCTTTTTGATGGCCTACCAAGGTCGTATCTGGACTTCTTATAGACCTCTGCATCACCCGACCTGAATGCCCGGTATCTGGTCTTCATAAGAAGAAGAAGAATCATGGTCCTTGATGTTTTTCAGGCAACTTCCAAACCACTTAACAGTCCTGTGTCAAAGTTTGGTAATCTAATTACAGAGTGTTTAATAGTCAGAAGATAATATGGGAATACATGATAAAGATAGACACACAATGCTGGAGTAACTCAGTGGGACAGGCAGCTTCTCTGGAGAGAAGGAATGGGTGACATTTTGGGTCGAGACCCTTCTTCAGACTGAAGACATGAAATGCCACCCATTCCTTCTCTCCAGAGATGCTGTCTGTCCCGCTGAGTTACTTAAGCATTTTGTGCCTATCTTCGGAGTAAACCCACATTTGCAGTTTCTTCCTACACAACACAAAGTAAAGTGTCTTGTAACACCAGTGTCTTTCAAGTAATGAAGTGTTCCATTGAGAGACGTGGCGAGGACACATTGCAAACACTGAACCATGGCACAAATCATTGCAATGTGTTATAAACATGGTCACTGCTGTCTCCACCACTGCTAAAACCTGGCAGGCCGTCTAGAAGAAGGTCCCTGACTTCAATTAAAAAATATAAAACCATAGCACGGCAATACAGCAAAGCAGTTTGCACACAGTAACAATGCCAAAGAACAAAGGAAGCAACAGAAGATCTACATGAAGTATGTTGTAATCCCAGAATAGCAGAAGGACAACCACAGAGGTGGGTTATTTGAGGTTTTAAACAAAAGGGAAGATCATATAAATCACATTAGATGTGATAAAAGGGATTAAAGAAAGTATTATGTGCAATAATTTCTGAAGAACAAATCATGTGTTATTCATAAGTTTCAAAGTAAACTCAGCGGGAGTTCTTGAAGTTCAATCTTCTCTATATTAATGCAAAGCTTTAATTTGGAGGATTTTATAGGCAACTGAGAATTAAGATTGGATGGCCAGATAGATTAGTGGGCACCGACCATTGATCCAATCATGGAACAACTAAGCACCACGAGAACAGATATTTGGCACTCCAGGTCAATGGCAGATTAGTTACATCTCTACGTACTGAACAAGAGATGGCAAATGATAACGTTGAAAGCTCTGAGTTCAAAGCAACAATTGCTGTTTGATCCTCTTATTCCTCGTCAGTATATACATCAATCCTCACTGCATCTCTGCACTGTTAGAACACACATCTGAGATTTTTTTTCCCCATATCATTGTGGCCCTCAAACTGGTCCCTGTTTGAGCCTCTCTAACAGCAGACCTGACCTGACCTGACTAAAATGTTTTTTTCAAGTGACTTTACCTTTGTGAAGCGTCAATGATCTGCAACAATTGCATTTGTTTTTTCCAGCTCCTTGCTTTTTTGCAACTACATTGGAGGTATGCTCCAGATCAGGGACACAATTGAATTCATTTCAAAATTGACACATTAATTTGACATTAAAACTCCATATCAGAGTGTGTGCAGGAATATAATATCTCAACTACTTTTGGAGGTGCATGTTAAACAAACCCTAATATGTGTTAGCACATTGGGACTGGTACCCTGTTCCGCCTTGGGTTAATAATTGTTGGGTAAAGGTGCAGACACTGAAACCCTTGTTAGTCCTCCTCGATTCATTCATTTCTTGTTTATTCACATCCTTTTATTCGCTTAGAACATTATGCATGGGATATGCAGTTAGGTTGCAGAGGGCTTCATATTTTGTAGATCTGCACATATGTTTTGAGAATCATTACTGTATGAAATGATTGTGGCTTTGGAGTTTATCTGAGCTACTGTTTCATGTGAAAGTAGTGTGGTGGTCCATGGGTGCATGATTGGTGGTTCCCTCTTCATTCTGCTGTGAACAATTTCTAATCCATATCAATCAATGACAAAGTCCCAGCAGTTGAGGGCCATTACAAATGAAGCATTGGCCTCGCTCGAACCGATGCTGGCAGGTCTGAAGGTGCATCTGACCTCTTGGCCTGATCTGCATTTCCTGGAGGCAAAGCCACTGACAAGAGAGGGCAGGAGGGGCTGGACTACACCTTGTGTTTGCCCTTTCTGTATTGAGGGAAGGCATGTGTGTTGTCGTTTTGGTTGAGAGGCTTATTCAGCACCCATTATCTTTCTCTCCAGAGGATGTTGCCTGTTCCCGCTGAGGTTACTCCAGGCTTTTTGTGGACTATCCTTCGGGTTGTTTAACCAGCCCTCTGCAGTTCCATACCTACCATAATATATGCTGACTCTGACTAAGAAATGTGAATGCAAGGTTTTACTTATTGTTTATTTATATTCATTTAACATTATCTATGTTAATTTTCTAGGAAGTTCGAGGTGTCTATAATGTATTATTTTCAGTTTTAAGTTTTTTTTTTCTGGTGACTTAATTCTATTTTGAACTCTTTTTTCAATTCAAAATCCTTCAGAGGGCTAGTGGCGTGCCTTTGATCCATCACTTGAGGCCTTGAGGCCTTCACTCTGCTTGGCGTTAGGGTTGTGCCATGTACAGCTGCAGGGATCCTTCATAGCCAGATAGGTCATTGCTGGTGGGCCATCACAGCAAGCAGCGACTTCAACAACAGTCTGAATGCAGGACCATCTAGGCCATTGATTAGGATATTGAACGAGAGAAATATTGTTTTAAAAAAAAAAACTGCTTTAAGTACAATTGATATTTAAATTCCGAATACTTAAGAGAATTTCCAAATAGACTAAAAGCTATTTGGCCTACTCAGCTTGTCGGATTGTTTCGGTCCATGCACAAGGATAACATTTTCCTGAATCCTTCCGTTGAGGCTGTAGGGCTTAAATATATCATCTTTTTCAATTGAAATTGTAAAACACGGGGATTGCTTGTGAAATTCAGTTCCATTTACTTCACTTTTTGCTTTGCAACTTTATAATCTGTTAAATAAATTAAAAGAACATTTATCATAGTGTCACAGCACAGAAACAGGCCCTATAGGCCACCTTGTCCATGTCCACTATGAAGCATTTATCTGCACTCTTCCCATTTGCCTGCATTTTGTCTGTTGCAGGGGAGGAAATCGCTATCAAAACATGTGGGGGAGGGGGGGGAGAGAATCATCGCGCTGAATCGCGCTGAATCATTATGTCCCGCACCCTCAACCCCCCCCCCCCCCCCCCCCACCATTGCCTGCTGACCGACATCTCTCTCATCCAATTGGCAACCTCCCTCGATCATCAGTTCCACCCATTGAAAGCGGATATTTAAAAGAAAAATGTCACCGAATTTCAAAATCCGGATTACAAAACATGGGGGGGGGGGGGGGGGGGGGAAATTGTCCCCCACCTCTCAAAACATGGAGGGGACGCGTCCCCCCTGTACCCCCCCCCCCCGGGATTTCCGCCCATGGTCTGTAGTGTTCCAAGTATCAAAGTGCTTGGTATACATATTTATTAAATGCTGTATCCTTTTCTCTTCCATCAACCCCCATGTTGGGACAATGTTCAGTCGATGAGGACCTTTGCTGTTGCTTATGGACAGTGGGACTGGGCTAGGAAGATATGAGCCAATAAATGGGGCTTACAAGTCTGATTCTCGTTATTCAGCAGCAGGGATGACTAAGAGCCTGTCAGGAAACTTTTCATTTAACACGGAAAACAATGAGGCTCTTTAGCCATTCTTTTCACAGGCTGATTAATGACCTGAAAGTCAAACTGCTTAACCCCTGTACAAATTATAATTGCATAATATTCATCTGCTATTTACTTATTGCACATATTAAGGAAAATAAACCACCAGTTAAGCAAAGTCTCCAGATATCATGATTGAAAACACTAATAGCCATGGTTCAGTGGAAGTGCTCTCAATTTTGAATCTGGTCGTTACAGGTTTCAAAATGCACCCCAGAAATCTAAGCATAAAACATCTGTCCCCGTCTGAGGGAAATCTGGACTGTCAAAGGCATTGCCTTTTATATGAATTATGGGTCTCGCAGGTGAATGTAAAATGTGTAATTTCTGGTTTGTAGATGATGGGAGATCTGACAAGTATCCGGGGCAATGCTTATCCCTTAAACATAATTAAAAATGAGAGGCCTATAGTGGCACAGTTAGCAGAGCTGCTACCTCGTTGCTCCAGTGACCTGGGTTCAGTCCTGAACTTCGATGCTGTCCGTGTGGAGTTTGCATGTTCTACCTGCGATTGCTTAGGTTTCTTCCTACATACTAAAGATACCGGTTGTCGGGTTAATTGGGAAATGTAAATTGCCCCGTCATGAATAAAGGAATGGCAAAAATTGGTGGAGTTGATGGGATACGCAGTGAATAAAATGGAATGAGTCTGGTTGGGCCCGTGATGGTCGGCATGGACGGTAGGCCAATTGGCTTGTTTCCGTGTTGTATAACTATAACTCTCTAATTTAATGTATAGCATTAAACGATCAAATGCCTGCAAAAAAGGCCAGGGCTACATGCGTGCAAGAGTTTGGTTGAGAGAGAGAGGGTTCAGGTATTCATGGAACAACACCTTACTTATTTTTTGATGAGTGGGTTTGATTAATGGAGATGGGGAGCTTAGACTGGAGGGTAACGATGTTCTTCTTATCGAGTCCACCTCACAAGATTAGAAATTGTTCAGCTAGAGCTGAACACAGCGTCTGCATACAATGGCGTCCTGTGCTTCGTGTGCGTAGTGGTGGAAAGATTGGTGGAAATAGGGCCGCGATGTGAACGCTCTTTCCTTGACCCTGATAACGATGTTGGGGATGGTAGAGAAGGGCCAGGACATTTGAATATTTGAACGTTGAGGTGCTGGAATTCAGAGCCTGGGCTGAAGATGTAATTCCAAGAATTGGTGATTGAGGAAGGTCAGAGAATAAGTAAAAGTTTAGGTTTTTTGTACAACGGGGTGAGAGGGGGCTGAAGTGTAGAAGGTAAGTATTGGGACATAATGGTGTCACAGTCCAGAGTAGCATTATTAAAACCCATTTGTTCTAGGTGTCAAACAATGGCTGATCCCTGGGCAATATGGGCAAATTTAACCTGTAGTTCTCTTGCAGTGAAGAACTTGTTTTCCCCTTTTATTTTGGCGGAGAATATATCTGAATTAGGTAGATTTGGAAAAGTTGTATGTTTCCTGATTCCCAATTAACAATAGTAGAGGCTGAATGAAAGATTTATTTACAGCCAGAATTTCTATGATTAATCTACTATCCTATTTTCACATGGTAGCCAAATTAATAAAAGCTCAGCATGATCTGAAGCAGGCTGATCATGTTTTTCGTAACGAACACTGCATGCATTAATATGAATCAACTTTAACCCCTATAATGATAACTGCCATGAGTGATTTCTGATTGTGGGATTAGCTATGCAGGTCTCATTGAATCTCTGTTGAATTTCAGGCATCTCCAGATGAAGAGGATTCCTCCCTTAACATAATTAAAAATGAGAGGCCTATAGTGGCACAGTTTGCAGAGCTACTCTTGCTCCAGTGAAAATGAACTTCGATGCTGCATTGTGATTTTGTTCTACCTGCATTGTCTTGTAGTCTAAAGATAATGGCATAATTCTTGAAGTGCCAGTTGGCCAAGGCTGCTTTTTGTGCATGCAATGTTGATCGCTGTGAAAAAAATCAGGATGTTGAAGGTAAGTAGTTAGAAACTGTTAATGGTGGGGAATCTGATAGATAGAGCAATAGATGACAGGAACGTGGAGTGAAAAATCCACTGCGGATTAGAGTAATGCAATTGTTAAGTTTGAACACCAAAAAGTTACTTTTACACATTTCTGTAAACGATATTGAAATCAGTAACACTGAGGTGAAGTGAAAATTTGAACAGCTGAATAATATTGGCCATGTTTTTCGCGACATGCCATTGTGCTTTGTGATAAATGAGTGTCTGTGTGGGAGATGAGGTGAATTCTTTATTTATCTCCGAGCCGCCTGCCGTGGTAATGAAAATCATGCAGGTTTCAGTCATAAGCAGAATCTGTGCCATGGCCATTTATTTCATTTCAATTTGAGCTGGATGGTGGTTAGCGGTGTAATTGGAACTAGATAGAGCATCAGGAACGTGGAGAAAAATCACTGCGGGTAACTGATGCCCTTGGTTTCTGAAGCAGAAGCTGATCAGAGATTACTGGCCATTGCTTTCTGTCACTTGTGATAATGAATGTCACTGATCATGCTATGAGGGAGTAATAGACATCAACATTTGTAGGCCCTATAATCAAACGATAATACTTGCCATGCAGATAATGATTTCAAGGTTTGCCGATTGACAAAATGTTACAGATTATGCCTACTGCATGTAGCGTAACCTCATTAGCTCTTTCATAGACTGGTCTGGCAATGTAGTGATCCCAATGAATAATTCAGGCATTTTCTGTTGCAAAAACAATAATGTCTTTCAGATGAAGAATATTCAGGATATTTCCTCATTTTATGATTCCTTGAGATCGCTTAAAAAATAAGAATATGAAACATTTGCGTTTGAACTCTTCCTATCGTGCAGCTATAAAACCTTCAACGGATTGCACGCATTGTGATTTTGAATTGAGCAGTGGAAATGTAGTGCTGAAGATAGCTGGAATGGCAAAAGATTGTAAATAGTTATTCCCTGCACCGTGAAGTCATTTTCTACACAGAACAAATATTATTTCAAACAAACCCACTGATAAGTAGTTGAGCCCCCTTTACAAGGCTGCCTTTTTGTGCTATGCAATGTAGAGAATGTGGATCAATCGCAATGAATATGTGAAATAAAATCAGGAAATGTTGAAGGAATTAAGTAAGTAAAGTGTCGCAGGAGAAACTGTTAATGTCTCGAGTTGGTGATGCCTCGTCACATCTGATGAATGATAGCGGACATGAAACATTAATTGTTTCACTTTCCAATAGATGGTTGCTTGACATGCATTTAGTTCATCTTTGACAATGATTGGGAACTTTAAAGTGAATCAGATCATTTTCCACTTGATCATTCTCGAGAATTAGAGAAATAATATATTTTTTAATGCAATTCAGAACAGCAGAGGCAGAAGTCTGAATGGGGGTTGTGTCAGTTAATGGGAAATGTCTACAAAGAAAATAAAATGTTGAGGAAATCAGAAGAAGAGAATTGATTTTGAGTGATTGTTTTTCATTTTATTAGCAGTGTGGCAAAGGGTTTCACAAAAGATATTTAACATTGATATCATCAAAGCAACAACAGTCACTGTGAAGAATTCACACAATAGTAAACCCAGAAGGAAAAATATCTAAATTTTAATTATTTTTTTAAATAGTCTATGGGGTGTGAAATAAAAGCACATTTTCATGATTAAGTTAGAAGTTGAAATATTATTTACTTCAAAAAGAAATGAAAGATGTTTCCATTATTTAATTCACCCTCTTGGGATGTGAGGTGTCCCTGGAAAGGCTAGAATTAATAGCTCATCACTATCAGTATTGTTAGCCCGTAAAAAAAATGAAATGATTACCAGAGGAAATGGTAATCCACACATTAAAAAAAAAAATTTTTGTTGTTGAGGCTTTTAATCAGTTCATGGGATGGGATGCATTTTAATGGCTGAGCATGTCATTAAATCACAGCTGTACTTCAATAAATTTAACAAGCTTTTTGTTTTGAATGGAAAATATTGGGAAAATGTCTGGAATTCTCTGATTCCAAGAGACCACATGAGAGAAATGGCAGAAATGCTCTCCAGGGAGAAGAGCAGGGACTAACTGGCAGCAAACTCCATCTTTAACTCCAGTAGTTGTTGTCAGATTAGCTTTGTTGAAACAGTAAGTGATGATAGTCTGACTCTTATTCTCGCCGCAAATTAAGAGCCAAGGATGACAGATGGGTTTTATTTGCAATTGCATAAGTGAGAAATATTTATGTCACACCAAAGCATTCGCGCGCGTACCTTCCAGATTCTGCAGCATCAATTCACACTGACGCAGGGGTGCTTCTGTGTGTTGTGGCTGTACAATCCTCAAGGAATGATGGAATTCAGTGTAGGATACTTGCAACAAGTAAAGAACGAAATAATTTCATTTTAAGCCCAGGTTTTATGGAAGGGGGACAGTAGTGCAAAAATGATCTTGTCACCAACCATCTATCAAACTTGTAGAATTTAGTTCCAAGTTCCTCAGCAAAAACTAATGCTTGTTCTACTTTCTGTACTGCACATAAAGCAAATGAGCATGATGGAGCATTTAGAAGTTGCATACTTCTCTGTTTCCCAGGACTTGGAATTGGGTAGATGGTGTTATATTCAGCAGCTGGTATGAGTTGAGAAGACTGGGTGGTAACATCAGTGGTTGGTGAAATGACAATGCTGCTGATTTATTCCTCTATGTCCTTTCATCTCGACATAGTTTCCGTATTACAGCTGAAACCCCCCACTTCCCTCTTTTGTCACCCACCCACATTGACCATTTTTCTTTCTTTTGATTTGACTGTATCGGCTCTTGTAGATTTTCTTGATTTTTCCTGCGGTTGATGATTCCAGGGGAAGCATTCAGCCCTTGCCCAAGAGATTTGTCATCAGAGTCAGGCAGACCAGCCACATGACAGTAAGAAGGCAGTAAAATAAGCTAAAGAGTTGGATGAGGGATAAAGGAGGATAATTAATGTAAACACATTGGAAAATTGGTACGAAGTTAAAAGAATCACTGGATCATAGAATTATTGTAGCAAAGAAGGAGGCAATTGACCATTTATGTCCATGCTAGTTCCTAGTATTGCAATCTTGACATTCTCATTCATCTCTCTTTTCCCACAACTCTGAAGGTTATTCTCTATTCAAGTGCCCGTACAATTCTTTTGAAAAGACTTACAGGGTGTGTGTTTCATTGATCTCATAGAAGGTAAATTCCAGCTTAAAACGACGTTGGTTAGGCCGCACTTGGAGTATTGTGTACAGTTCTGATCACCCCAATACAGAAATAATGTGGAGGCTTTGCAGAAGAGGTTTACCAGAATGACAATAGACAATTGGTGCAGGAGTAGGCCATTCGGCCCTTCGAGCCAGCACCGCCATTCAATGTGATCATGACTGATCATCCCCAATCAGCACCCCGTTCCTGCCTTCTCCCCATATCCCCTGACTCTGCTACCTTTAAGAGCCCTATCTAGCTCTCTCTTGAAAGTATTCAGAGAACTGGCCTCCACCTCCACTGCCCTCTGAGGCAGAGAATTCCACAGACTCACAACTCTCTGTGAGAAAAAGTGTTTCCTCGTCTCTGTTCTAAATGGCTTACTCCGTATTCTTAAACTGTGGTTCTGGACTCCCCCAACACCGGGAACATGTTTCCTGCCTCTAGCGTGTCCAAACCCTTAACAATCTTAAATGTTTCAATAAGATATCCTCTCATCCTTCTTAACTCCAAAGTGTACAAGCCCAGCCGCTCAATTCTCTCAGCATATGACAGTCCAGCCATCCCGGGAATTAACCTACGCTGCACTCCCTCAATAGCAAGAATGTCCTTCCTCAAATTAGGGGACCAAAACTACACACAATACTCCAGGTGTGGTCTCACTAGCCCCTGTTCAACTGCAGAAGGACGTCTTTGCTCCTATACTCGACTACTCTAGTTATAAAGGCCATCATGCCATTCGCTTTTGTTCACTGCCTGCTGTACCTGCATGCTTACTTTCATAGACTGATGAACGTCCTCCAGATCCCGTTGTACTTCTCCTTTTCCCAACTTGACACCACTTAGATAGTAATCTGCCTTCCGTTTTTTTTATACCAAAGTGGATAACCTCACATTTATCCGCATTAAACTTAATCTGCCATGCATCTGCCCACTCCTCCAACCTGTCCAAGTCACCGTGCATTCTCATAGCAACCTCCTCACAGTTGCTGCCTAGATTAGAGGGTATTACCTAAATCAGGAGTCGGTAACCTTGTTCTGCATAGGGGCCGGGATGCATGTCTGAGCAGATGGCGGGCCACATCTATCACGTGTACACATGGATCCCGCCCCATCCCGCCCCGGATGGCAGGCATCAAATCATGTGTTCACAGAAGGTAGACAAAAATGCTGGCGAAACTCAGCTGGTGAGGCAGCCTCATGCAATCCTTGCATTCTCACCCGCTGAGTTTCTCCAGCATTTGTGTCTACATTTGATTTTTCTAGCACCTGCAGTTCTTTCTTAAACGTGTTCGCAGAAGGTGCGCGGCCGTGCCGGCGGCTTTGTGCAGGATGCTGTACAGCCAGAGCTTGGCCGTGCTCGGGGCAGGCGCTCGGCAGGCCGGGTAAATACGGGAAACAAAATCCGCCTGCGGGCCGGATGATTTTGGGTTTCGGGCCGCATTCGACCCCTGACCTAAATGGAGGGGTTGGACATTGTTCTGAGTATAAGAGTATTTACTCATAACCCCTATTGTGTCACTGACCCCAAATTGTGAATTTGGACTGCCTTGCCCATTAATAGGAATGCCTGGTCCTGATCTTGCATAAAAACTCCATCAAATTTACTCTCAACCTCCTTTGCTCCAAGGAGAAAATTGCCAGCTTCTCCTGACTGGCACAGCAGTTGACAACAGAGAGCACTGCAGACAATTAGAACAAACAGAAGGACAAGCAATGATTGAGGAGAGGGATGTTAGCAAGTAGAAGCCAAAAGACAATGAAGCAAGAAACAATTTAGATTCTACTCCTATGGTATGAATTAAAAATGACTCCTCATACTACAGCTCCAAAAAGTCAATCTTTTCCTGTAGTTATTTTTGAATAGAGGATATTTAACCAAGATATGTGACTGGTCCCATCTGGAGTTTGTGCATGGCAAGTGGTGCAGCGGTAGAGTTGCTGCCTTACAGCGCCAGAGACACGGGTTCAATCCTGACCTCGGGTGCTGTCTGTGCGGAGTTTGGCCATTCTCACTGCGACCCCGTGGGTTTACTCCGGGTGCTCCAGTTTCCTCCCACACTCCAAAGACGTACAGGGTTGTAGGTTAATTGGCTTTGATAAAATTGCAACATTTTCCCTTGTGTGCAGGATAGTGCTAGTGTACTGGGTGATCACTGGTCGGCGAGGACTCGCTGGGCCGAAGGGCCTATTCCCATGCTGTATGTCTAAAGTTACGTGTCCATCAATAATCTCTTGCAGGGAACAAAGCATTTTGTCAGTTCTTAAACATAAGTATAGAATTAGAATCTTAATTCTATTATAGAATTAGAATCAATTGTTGTAACTTGTTTAATTCTCATGTGGTATTTCATTGTTCATTCAATGCAAATATGCTGTAATACTGAAACCTCCTGAAAAGTACACTCTAGTGAATAACAAGCTCACTTGAAAGGCACTGCAGTTGAGTAAAATCTCCCAGTAATAATTCAAGAGAAAATAAGGAGAAGGATATATGAAATAAGAATAGAAAATTATAGAAATACTTAGTCAGAAGTCATGTTCATAAGTGATATGAGCAGAATTAGGCCATTCAGCCAATCAAGTCTACTACGCCCATTCAATCATGGCTGACCTATCGCTCCCCCCCCCAACCCTATTCTCCTGCCTTCTCCCCATAACTCCTGATACCCGTACTAATCAAGAATCTTTAAATCTCTGCCTTAAAAATATCCACTGACTTGGCCTCCACAGCCTTCTGTGGCAGAATTCCACAGATTCACCATGCTCTGACTAAAGAAATTCCTTTTCATCTCCTCCCTAAAGGAATGTCCTTTAATTCTGAGGATCTGACCTCGAGTCCTAGGCTCTCCCACAAGAGGAAACATCCTCTCCTCGTCCACTCTATCCAAGCCTGTAGATGAACCAGCATCTGTGGAGAGGAAGGGGTTCACGTTTCAGTCTGATATTCTTTCCCCTGGTCCATTCTGATGAAATTTCATTGAACTGAAAAACTAACTGCTTCTTTCCCCATTGATGTTCAAAATAAACATTTCCAAGCTTTTTGTGCTTTTAACACGTATAAAAAGTTCCAAAATATCCATTTATGTGTTTTTTTCATAATACCTATTGTAAATTACACCTTTTCAGCGATGTTTTTGTAACACCTCAGTGGCTAGCATGCTTTTTAGGATATTTTGTGATGCAACCTCATGAAATGATACTTCACTCGCAATTTTATTTCCTATGCTGTTTCTTGCCCTTATCTTCCTCCATTAGGAAGCTGTCAGGAGCAGATTATCCTGGTATCTTCTATGATGATATAAATCCAAGGTTGTATAGGTTGAATTGCGAAGGGTTTCCCTAAAGTGAAATTTCCTGCTGTGGTAATTGCTATTTCAACTTCCATCTCCCTTTAAATGCAGTGTCAGAGTATGTACCTGGACAAGGATGGATTTCTAAGCCTGTTTCTCACCCTGCAATCTTAACGAGGAATTTTACTTTCTGTGGTAACCAGGCAGCTATTGTGGTAATTGTAGTGAAGACAGGGACAATGAGGCTGCGGTGCTGCTGATGGTATTCTTCACTGCAGCATGAAAGAATTGCCTAAAATCTTAAGTGTTGTAATAACTTCTACTGTTATATTGCTCGTCTTGAAATTGGGGTACAGAGCAGATACAAAATGCTGGAATAACTCAGCGGGACAGACAGCATCTCTGGAGAGAAGGAATGGGTGATGTTTCGGGTCAAGACCCTTCTTCAGACTGAAAGTCATGGGAAAGGGAAATGAGAGATATAGATGATGCTGTAGAGAGATATAGAACAATGAATGAAAGATATGCAAAAAAGTAACAGTGGTAAAGGAAACAGGCCGTTGTTAGCTGTTTGCTAGGTGAGAACGAAAAGCTGGTGTGATTTGGGTTGGGTAGGAATGGAGAGAGAGGGAATGCAGGGGTTACTTGAAGTTAGAGAAATCAATATTAATACCCCTGGGTTGTGTCTGAGGAAAGGTCTCGACCCAAAACTCCTTCCTTCTCTCCAGAGATGTTGCCTGTCTCTATTGTGGACATTTAACTGGGCATTTCTTCTACCTGCTCCGAATCATTTTCGAAACACTCAAAAGAACTCTTATTCTCATTATCTTTATTGATGAAAATTAATTTGAGCAAGTCCCAATGACATAGTGGGAAAATGTGACAATGATTATTAGTACGAGGAATATGTAATTTAAAAAAACCCAGTAATATTCAAAACATATAAAAAATATTAACTTAACTAACATTAAAAAAAAAACACCTAGTTCCCTCAAAGTTGTTATTTTCCATTGAACTGAAGATAATATTGGAATACAGTGAGGGTATCATCTGTACTGCTGACGTTTTAAACATGGGTGCGGAGTTAATCATAATAGGGGCATATTCCAGAGATTGCTATGCAATGCATGGGAGAGGAGCAAAAGGAGCCAGCCAGTAGTGAACTTTCATGTTTATGCAGGAACACTGAAACTTAAGGACACGTCTCCAGAGAACTGTCAACAGTCTGGCACTGCCGGCAAGTATCAGGTCAATGATTCTAAATCATTTGGACGGTAAGATCCAGTTCAAGTTTATTTTTTTTAGCGATACAGAGTGGAAACGGGCCCTTCGGCCTATTGAGTCAGCGCTGACCAGCGACCACGCGCACACTAATTCTATCCTACATGCAAGGGACAATTTGCAAAAGCCAATCAACCTACAAACCTGCATGTCTTTGGGAGTGTGGAAGGAAACCAAAGCAGCTGGAGTAAGCATGTAACAAATAAAAAATATATATGTTTACTACATTCTCCCACACCAAGCAATGACATCACCAATTACGAGTGCCTGTGGGGACACGTTAGTCCCTCATGCAGGCTGTTTTAGTTTTTGTTTGAAATAGGTGCACTGGAAATATAGATGCAATAAATGGATTCTATCTAGAAGGAGAATGGCAAAAATATTTTCTATAAATTTACCAGAGCCTAATGATAAAGTTTAGGAATTGACAAAAAAGTCAACAGGAACAAGGCAGTGGTTTGCCATAACAATATGAATAACTTCTGATGCCAATCATTCATGAAGTTCGGGCGTATTCAATCATTCATACGTGCGGCACAGTGGCGCAGCAGTAGAGTTGCTATCTTACAGCGCTTGCAGCGCCGGAGACTCGGTTTCGATACTGACCAAGCGTGTTGTCTGTACGGAGTTTGTACGTTCTCCCCATGACTGCGTGAGTTTTCTCCAAGATCTACGGTTTCCTCCCACACTCCAAAGACGTACAGGTTTGTACGTTAATTGGCTTGGCATAAGTGTAAATTGTCCCCCAGTGTGTGTTGAATAGTGTTAGTGGGTAGGGATCGCTGGTCGGCGCGGACTCGGTGGGCCGAAAGGTTTGTTTCCACGCTCTATCTCTAAACTAAACTAAGTAAACATGTTGCCATTCACAAAATAATTAGTCGTACACACCCTTGTTTACTATCTTCTCCTTCTATTGAAGGATGATGTCACCAATTAGCACTGCAGTAGGACAACATGTTCCCTTGAGTTAATAATGTAACGTCTGTGGAAAACTACCAGTCATGGCCATTAACGATAATGTTAACAGTATTAATTCTGAAAATGCACCAGAGAGTAGTTTGCATAGAACAAATTTTAAATATTCAGAACACTATTGCACCTTTGCTTATTCTTGTGGGGTCTGTGCTGAAGTTTTATGCAGGCATGCGTATAAAAATCAATTCAATTGGTCCTATCTGCTTGCGGAAAAACAGCTTTGTTCATGTTGAAAATTTCAATAGCTCTACAAGTACAAATGGCTTTCATTGTTGTTTATGTGAAATAACAAACGCGATTGAGAAAAGATGCGATTTTAATTGGATTCTCTTTCTATCTGACAAAGATTGATTAAGAAGTAAGAGATCTTTTAATTCCTTGCAACCAGCACCCAAGTATCTAAAGTGCTGTTTCTGTGAAATCATCTGTAGGCTTTACTATTCATCTGTGAGGTGACGTCAACCTTGAGAAACACAATGAAACACAGCATTGACGACTAAGAATTTTGTTATTTTTCTGCCAAAATAAGTTTACTACATTTAGACTAACATATTTACCTTCTGGGAGAACTAGTTTGTGGTTCGTATTGTAACATGTTGCCCTAACTCACACTGCTATCACCAATGCCCCCTTTTGCAACTTGCCTACATAGGCTCTCGCTGAATAAAATGCTGATAGTCAAAGAATGATACAGTGTGGAAACGGGCCCTTCGGCCCAACACGCCCACACCGGCCAACAATGTCCCAGCTACCCTAGTCCCACTTGCCTGCGTTTGGTCCATAACCCTCCAAACTTGTCCCATCCATGTACCTGTCCAACTGTTTCTTAAACAATGGGATTGCCCCAGCCTCAACTACCTTCTCTGGCAGCTTGTTCCATACACCCACCACCCTCAAATTCCTATTAAATCTTTTCCCCTTCACCTTGAACCTTTGACCTCTGGTCCTCAATTCCCCTACTCTGGGTAAAATACTGTGCATCTACCCAATCTATTCCACTAATGATTTTGTATTCCTCGACAAGATCTCCCCTCATCCCTCCTACGCTCCATGGAAAGGAGACCCACCCTACTCAACATCTCCCTATAGCTCACACCCACTAGTCCTGGCAAAATCCTCCTAAATGTTTTCTGAACCCTTTCAAGCTTGACAATATCTTTCCTATAACGGTGCCCAGAACTGAACACAATATTCTAAATGCGGTCTCACCACGTCTTATATTTAAATTCTCAAATCATTATCTTGAGTGGACGTCTACTCTCTCAAATATCTTCCAGTTTGGCCTCCTGATTATTCCAAAAATAAATTGCTCCACAATCGGCGGTTGTGCTCTCAGCTGCTAAAATAGTAACAGTTACCTTCTGAAAAATCTTTGCCCCACTCTTTCACATCCCAGTTCATAAACCATCGATCCTCAATCTTCAATCCTCAATCTTAAGGGGTTGGACAGGCTAGATGCAGGAAGATTGTTCCCGATGTTGGGGAACTCCAGGACAAGGGGTCACAGTTTAAGGATAAGGGGGAAATCTTTTAGGACCGAGATGAGAAAAACATTTTTCACAGAGAGTGGTGAATCTCTGGAACTCTGCCACAGAAGGTAGTTGAGGCCAGTTCATTGGCTATATTTAAGAGGGAGTTAGATGTGGCCATTGTGGCTAAAGGGATCAGGGGGTATGGAGAGAAGGCAGGTACAGGATACTGAGTAGGATGATCAGCCATGATCATATTGAATGGCGGTGCAGGCTCAAAGGGCCGAATGGCCTACTCCTGCACCTATTTTCTGTGTTTCTAATTATCAGTTCTTATCCCTGGCTGCCATTCTCACCCCCACACCCAAACTCCCAATCCAAATGTTATTCCCTTATCCCTATATACTGTAAATGGATTGATTGTGTATGGTCTTTCTGTTGATGGGTTAGCACGCAACAAACAGCTTTTCACTGCACCTCGGTACACGTGACAATAAACTAAATTGAACTGATGATCTCAGATACTGACTTCCCCACTTCCGATCCTTGACATTTCCTCCCCATCCCACTCCCCCTCGTTACTGAATTTTGCCAGGTTTATCTTCTCAGACAACGTTTCAAACACCTTGCCTTTGCTGACCATGCAAGCGCTTTTAATGTTTTTCAGTTAGCCACCATGCCTGCATCTGGTGCAACACTGGCTTTACCAGTGATAGGTTCTCAGTCAAAATATTCCCTGGATTGATGGAAAGCCAGATGGGGCAGATATCTTTCAGGTGATGACTAATTTCTTGGCCAGCTTCACTGCTACATGTTTCTTGTCCTCCCCGCATAGTCATGGTAGTTTCTGAAAGATCCATCCTTGGCTCTCTTCCCTTTATTCACCCTTGACAACTTTATCTGCAAAGATTTGGTTTGTTTCCAGCATGTTGTTGACATCTTCCTACTGTAAGGTGCAGCTGATCCAAAGCTTTGCATTTGATATCTTAAGTACATCTATTCCTACCTCCTCCTGTTCTCACTGACATATATTGGCTCTCATTTCCATGGTTCCTCAAGCTGAAAAATTCGAAACCTCCCTTTAATCCCTCTGTACTTCTGCGCATCCCTCTCTCAGGGCTTAGAAGGTCCCAGCAATGAGGGAGTTCAACTACCACAGTGGACTGATAACCTCAGGACTGTTCTCCTTCAAGCAAGTTTGACGGGGAATCGATGGAGGTGTTCATGATCTTAACTGGTTTAGAAGGGGCAAACGATTAAAGGCAGAAGGGTCACAAATATAAAAATTAGGGACTAAATTACAAAAGATGTGAAGGAAATGTTTTTAGGCAGATTTTGTTGATGTTGTGGAATTCACAGCTTGCGGAGCCTTTGGAAGTAAAATTGATCTTGTTGGCAAATGAGAATAGTGTGGGTGGAAATCACAGTTGGCATGGATGGGCTGAAAGCGCCCATATGTGTGTTACATATTTCTATGATCAGTGTAATAGACTCATAGTCATAAAGCAAAGAAAAAGGCCCTTCAGCCTAACTCATCCAAGCTGACCTAGATGCCTGTGTGAACTAGTCCTGCTTGACCCATATCCCTCTAAACCTTTCCTATCCATGCACCTGTCCAAGTGTCTTTTAAATCCCCTAATAATACCTGCCTCAGCTACCTCCTCTGGCAGCTCATTCCATATACCCACCACCCACTGAGTGAAAAAACTGTTCCTCAGGTTCCTGTTAAATCATGACCCTCTCACCTTAAATCAGCTCTAATTCTTGATTCTCCTAATCAGGTTAAAAGACAGAGTGCATTCACCCTCTCTATCCCCCTCATGATTTTATACATCTCTATAAGATCACCCCTCAGCTTCCTGCGCTCCATGGAATAAAGTCCTAGCCTGCCCAATCTTTCTATATAGCTCGAGTCCTGCCGGCATCCTCGTAAATCTTCTCTGACTCGTTCTAACTTAATAATAGCCGAGTGACCAAAACTGACCAAATGCAGCCTTATTAATGTCTTGTACAATTGCTTTCAATAAGGATAATTTACAGTAATAATAGGGGGGTAGGACTGAAGGGATTGTTCTATTAAAAACTTCTCGTTTTGTACCATAGCAGTTCTCCGATTATACAGTATTAGAAAATAGGTCAAGAACAACACAGATCCCTTAAAGTCTGTTATCAGTGGTATTGTCATTTAAAATTAGAGGCAACAAGCAGATGGAATACTTTCTCTTCAGCAGTATTTACATCAACAAAGAGGATAAGATGTCAACATGACAAACGTTAAAATCATATCATAGGATATCCGAGTCTACATAAGATACGTTCCCATGATTTATCATTTTTTAATATAAAACTGAGGGGATCGTAGAGATGTTGATTCCTAATCTGCGCGCCATCAAATGCGGATGCATACTTTTCAATTTGTCCAGTCCAAGTTCCACATTTTCAACGAAATATCGTTGGGGTGTAATTAAGATCAGGAGCTCAGAATGCGAGACCAGATCCTCCTACTTAAAGTCATAATCCCTCTATTATTTACAATGCGTACTTTATATGCAGAATAATTTGTTATGCTGCCGAACAAGTCTTGTTTGTGTAACCCTATATTTTGGTGATAAGTAGTCCAGTCACTCTGGCTGATAATTGGGTTCCTTTCTTTAATCACAGGCAAACACAGTAGCAGGTAACTCAACATGCCATCTCCACATTGCAATACAATCAACTAAGATTACTCAGTATTTTATTTACCTTATGGTTAGCCAGATGCTGAAACCTGTGTGATATTAAAATGTGAAAAGATGCCAGAATGGAATGGGTTATCGTTATCAGCAGTAGTCCCTGTTAACATTAAAATATTAGTAGATGTCATATCGGGACTGTGAGATTTCTACGCCAAGATCTCATTACAGACAACATGACAGCCACTTGCTGCGGCTTGTAAGCCATTAAATTACATAATTTACGGACGGCATGGTGGCGCAGTGGTTCAGTTGCTGCCTTACAGCATTTGCAGCACCAGAGACCCAACTACTATGGGTGCTGCCTGTACGGAGTTTGTATGTTCTCCCCGTGACTTATGTGGGTTTTCTCCCAGATCTTCGCTTTCCTCCCATGCTCCAAAGGCGCATAGGTTTGTAGGTAAATTGGCTTGGTAAATGTAAAAATGATCCCGAGTATGTGTAGGATAGTGTAGCGGCGCCTGCTAGCGCATGCAGAGATCGAACCCGGCGTTCAGAAGCCGCTGCCACGTGACTCGGGAGGGGCTGCTTGTTTCGCGCGGTTTTTGCTTTTGCGCGTTAGTTCAGCGCTGGCCACCGTTGTGATCAGACATGTCTAGAGAACCTGTGTACTGGAAACCGAACTTCTGAATAAAGATCTGTTGGAAACCTTAGTTGTCATTCTTCAGACCGCCAAAATAGTGTTAATGTGCGGTGATCGCTGGTTGGGGCAGACCCGCTCAAAGGGCCTGTTTCCACAGTATCTCCAAAAAAAACATTTTAAAAAATCAACATGCCTCTGCCCCATCTCGACGTTGAATGTTTAACATCTCGTGCAGTTTGAGAATGAATGTATCACTGATTCTCTGGCTCTGACGTATCATTGAATGACAAAAGGAGGCCGTTGAACGAGCTGTTTAATTACTCCCATTCCTATACGCTTCCCTTGCATTTCTGAAAACATACTTCCCCTTCAGGTATTTGCTTTGGAAATTTAATCCCAAATGAGCTTCCAGCTCGCTTTCAAGCAGTACCTGATCAGAACAAGTCACTGAGATTAAAAAAAAAAAAAAAAGATTTTCTCATCCCATGTACATTTTGTCAACTTACTTTACATTGGATTGCTCTGAAGACTGTCCCTTCTTGGAACAGTTTCTGCCTTTTGTGTCCTTTACGAGCTGAGCGATGCTCAGTCAGTTCCTTCGCATGTCCTGTTTCTCAAAGTTCAATATGAGTGCTTTCTGTGAAAGCCAGCTCCCTGGGCCAAAACTATGATTCCCAGGATCCAAAACATGATTATTTTTGGAAAATATCTGCATTGTGCCAGGACTCCAGAAGGAGGTTACATTAAAATAGCACATTTAGGCTGAGATAATGTGAAGGAAAAAAAAATCAAATTTAATAGAAGAAATGAACCAGGTGATTTTTTTTTCCCCTCGTATAAATTAGTCATTGTACTTTCAGTTGTGCTGAAGAGTAAATGAGTGAAATAGTAACTTGCCCAGATATCTCAGGTGTCAGCTGTGGTTTAGTAGTGGGGTTAGTCAAAAGTTTGTGTGTTCAAATCACACTCCAGAGACGACACACAGTATCACTGATATTTCAGTGCATTACTGTGGGATTTCTATGCCCCCTTCATATGGCCAATATTTATCCTTCACTTGAATCACTAAGGAAAACGACATTAGGTTATTAACTCATTGCTGATAGGAAGACTGGGCTTTGCATAAGCTGTCTTTTTAAAAAATCTTTTAACGTCGATGACTTTATTGTTTTTTTCTACAAAAGCTCGGCTGTTTTCAACAGAAGATAACACAGTTTTCCATCTAACAATTATAGGCCATTGAGCTTCACATCAGTGGTAGGGAAGCTATTGGAGAGGGTTCTTTCGGACAGGATTTACTCACATTTAGAAGAGTATGAGCTCATTAGGGAAAGACTGCAAGGCTTAACCGCGAGAGGTCTTATGAATTTAATTGAGTTTCTTGATGAGGTACCAAAGGTGATCAATGAGGGTAAGGTAGTGGATGTTGTCTAAATGGATTTTAGTAAGGCATTGAATAAAGTCCCTCATGTTAGGCTGATCCTGATGTTTGCGATCTGCAGTGACTTGGTCGCTTTTTATTAATACCTGGCTTACATAGAACACATAGGGTTGAGGTGGAAGGTTGTCATTCAGGCTGGAGGTTAATGACTGGTAGAGTTCCATAGCGATCTGTGCTGGGACTAATGTTGTTTGTAAGATATATAAAAGACAGACATACATATAGATGGGTTGGTAAGCAGGTTTGCAGGCAACACCAAAATTGGTGGAGTTGCAAACAGTGAGGAGGACTATCAAAGTATACAACAGGATCAAGTTCAGCCACAGAAATGGACAGAGAAATGACAGATGAAGTTTAATCTGAGCAGGTGTGAGCATATTTGGAGGTCGAATGTAAGGGGAAAGTATACAGTAAATGGTAAGACTCTTAACACCATTGATGTACAGAGTGATCTTGGAGTCCAATTCTATAGTTTACTGAAAATGAGAACACAAGTAGATGGAGTGCTGGAGAAGGTGTATGGTATGCTTGTCTTCATTGGTCACGGCATTGAGTACAAGAGTCAAGAAGTCATATTGCAGCTTTGCAATCCCCTCCCCTCGGAAGTGGCGGCGCTGTGATACAGCTGCGGCTCGCCTGCAGTCTGTCTGTTTTTACTTTTTATGTTGTTTTTTTTTGTCTAGTTTAGTACATTTTTTGGTTATTAGGTGGTGTTATGTGTGTGGGGGGAGGGTGAAACAGAGCTTTCTGTCTCTCCCTTCGGGGGAATGCGACTTTTTGTCGTATCCCCCTTCTCTTCCCCCGTCTGCGCTGAGGCCTAATGGCGGAGCTGGCGGCCTCCAACCTGCGACCGACCTCGAGGGTCCGGAGGTAGAGCCAGCCAGGACTCACCAACGCGAGGCTGGCCGTCTTCGAGCTGTGGCGACGTCCGGGTAGCGGCACGACTCAGCGCTCCGGTGAGGGCGAACGGTGCGGGGCTGAGACACTCCTGTGCGGCCGGCACGGCTACCGGCTGGAAGGCGCTCCCGTGTGAGCAGCCCGGTGCGGGGCTGAGACGCTGCCGTGCGGGCGGACCGGCTCCCGGCTGGAAGGTGCTCTCGTGGGGGCAGCCCGGTGCGGGGCTGAGACGCTGCCTTGTGGGCGGCCCGGTGCGGAGCGGAGACGGTGCTACGGCGGCTGAGGCGGCGTTCTGGCGGCGGCGACCTGGATCCGTGGCTCGGCCGCGGGCCAGTGGAGGACAATGTCGGGAGCTCGCAGGTCACAGGCTGGTGCCTGTTTTCCGGAGCACCCGTTGTAACAGCTGCGGGCAGCTACGACCACCCCCCGGGCCGCGGAGCTTGAACCGTGGGACTGATGCCATCGCCCGGTGGGGTATCGCCTCGGCGCAGAGGGAGAAGAGGAGGGAAGAGACAGTAACTCTAAGACTTTTGCCTCCATCACAGTGAGGAGGTGTTTGGTGAACTCACTGTGGTGGATGTTAATTTGTGTTTATTGTGTTTTGTTATTATTACATGTATGGCTGCAGGCAACAGCATTTCGTTCAGACCGAAAGGTCTGAATGACAAATAAAGGATTCAATTCAATTCAATTGTGGGACTTTGGTTAGTCCTCATTTAAAGTATTCTGTGCAGTTCTGGTTGCCCCATTACAGGAAAGATATGGAGCCTTTGCAAGGGTGTAGAGGATGTTTACCAAAACTGCCTGGATCAGTTTATATTAGATACAAAGAGGGGTTGGACAAACTTGGAGTGTTTTCTCTGGAACATCGGAAAGGGGAACTGATTGTGGATGATCAGCCTTGATCACATTGAATGGCGGTGCTGGCTCGAAGGTCCGAATGGGCTTCTCCTGCACCTATTGTCTGTTGAGGCATTTATTTGAACTTGTGCAGATGGCATGTGTTTATACACTTCAGAATTCATTAAGCTACTACCATCAGCAGTTGTAGCATAAATGAAGATGAGTTAGCCAGTACCTTCAGCAGCCATACATGCCCTGGCCATAACACCCCCACCACCGTGTTTCACAGATGAGGTGGTATGCTTTGGATCTTGGGCAGTTCCTTCTCTCCTCCATACTCTGCTCTTGCCACCACTCTAGTTAATATTTGTCTCATCTGTCCACAAGACTTGTTTTCCAGAACTGTGGTTGCTCTTTTAAGTACTTATTGGCAAACTGTAACCTGGCCATCCATTTTTTGCGGGTGACCAGTGTTTTGCATCTTGCAGTGTAGCCTCTGTATTTCTATTCATGAAGTCTTCTGCGGACAGTGGTCATTGACAAATCCACACCTGACTCCTGAAGAGTGTTTCTGATCTGTCGGACAGGTGCTTGGGTTTTTTCTTTATTATAGAGAGAATTCTTCTGTCATCAGCTGTGGAGATCTTCCTTGGCCTGCCAGTCCCTTTGTGATTAGTATGCTCACCAGTGCTCTCTTTCTTCTTAATGATGTTCCAAACAGTTGATTTTGGTAAGCCTAAGGTTTGGCTGATGTTCCTAACAGTTTTATTCTTGTTTCTCAATCTAATAATGGTTTATTTGACTTTCATTGACACAACTTTGGTCCTCATGTTGATAAACAGCAATACAAGTTTCCAAAGGTAATGGAAAGACTGGAGGAAAGACTAAGTGCTGAGTGCTCTCTTATACCTGCACGAAGGAGGTAATTAAACACACATGAGCAATTACAAACACGTGTGAAGCCATGTGTCCCAACTTTATGGTGCCCCAAAATGGGGGGGGGGGACAATGTATAAACACAGCTGGAGTTTCTACATGGTGAAACCAAAATGTATAAAAAATACCCTTTAATAAAATTTGACAATGTGCACTTTAACTGCATGTGATTTTTATTTTCTATATTACAAATCTCAAATTGTGGAGTACAGAGTTAAATAAATAAATGATGGGTCTTTGTCCCAAACATTATGGAGGGCACTGTATGTTACATGTAAATGATACTTCCAGTGGACTTTTTTATGGAATTAAACATTATTGGTGACCAAACAGCATCAACTGAAAATTACAACCCAATAAAATTCTTCCCAGCAATAAGCTGATCTTAACACCCTTTTGATTTAGTAGTAACCTACTGAAAGATAGAGCCTGAAAATAAATGGAAGATTGTGAAGTTGTTGTACCAGTGACAGATGAACTAAACTCACCATCAAAATACACAGGGCTTGTCCTTTGTAGCAAAACCACATGTTTATTGGTGTGCTAAATATCGTTTATGACTAAATAACTACAGCGGCACTACAACGTACCGGTAGAGCATCTGCCTTACAGTGGCAAAGATCTGGATTTGATCCTGACTCTATGGGTGTTTGTCTGTACCGAGTTTGTACGTTCTCCCCATAATCTACATGGGTTTTCTATGAGATATTTGGTTTCCTCCCACATCCCAAAGACGTACATGCTTATAGGCTGATTGGCTTGGTGTATGTGTAAATGTCCCTAGTGTATGTAGGATAGTGTTAGTGTGCTTGGCTGGTGTAGAATTGGAAACAGGCCCTTCGGCCCACCACACTGTATCTCTAAACTAAACTAAACCAGTTTGCGCCCATTTCTATCATTTGTTTAGAAACAATTCCCTTTCCTTGACGTATTAAAAACAAGTAAATGAAAATTATTTTAAATTTATTTTATCTTTCAATCTCATTATTCTTTCCTTTTGTTTTCTGCACATGACTTGGGATTGAATGAAACATTCCATTTGACGCTTTCTGGTTCAAACTATGCCTTGTTCATGATTTTTAATCTGATTAATTAAAAGGAAATTAATAGTAGTTTTTGCTCACAAAGGTCTCTGATTCCCTGTGGTGCTGCACTGATGTAACTCTCGTAGCACATAAGTTCTCTGTAAAATCTCTCAAGAGTCTGTGGTTCCGTGTTTTAGTTTAGATTTTTAGAGATACAGCGTGGAAACAGCTGCTTCGGCCCACCGAGTCTACACCGACCAGCGATCCCCGCACATTAACACTATCCCACACACACCAGAGACAATTTGAATTTATACCAAGCCAATTAACCTGTAAACCTGTACGTCTTTGGAGTGAGGGAGGAAACCGAAAATCTTGGAGAAAACTCACATAGTCACGGGGAGAACGCACAAACTCTGAACATGCAGCACCCCTGGTCAGGATTGAACCCAGGTCTCTGGCGCTGTAGGGCAGCAACTCTACCGCTGCGCAACTGTGCCACCCGTGTAAGTTTCATGAGTAGTCGCCACTGTTCCTTTGTTGCAGATCTCAATATCCAGTCCATAGTATCAATTCAATAATGCAAGTAATGGAGGGAGGAACTGGTTTGCACAATAAGCTAAAACCTTTTCATCACCGACGCTATACTTAAAGCCATCGCGGATTAATGGAATTCAAGCCTTTACTTCTTGCCAACTGAAGGATCCTAAACATCATTAGTTCATATGGTAACAATCCAAATCCCACAACATGCACAGTATAAACTTCTCTGTAGTCAGTGCTTAAGGATCACTTTTGTGAAAGGGATCAGAGTATGTGGGACGCATACATGCACGGCTTGGAAATTCATCCTTCATTGTGAGCGTCAAGGTTGCTCAATAATGCTCTGGTACAACAATGCTTTGAGGAGAGCTTTCAGTAAATGAGGCCTGTATTCTCTGAAGCTCAAAGGAATGGGAGGTGATCTCATGGAAACGTACACAATTCTTACAGGGCTTGACAAGATTGATGTAGAGGAGATGTTTCCCCTGGTTGGAAAACCCAGAAGCTACAGAATAAGGGGTGAGTCATTTCAGATGGAGATGAAGAGAAATTTCTTCACTTAGAGGATGCTTGATCTTTGGAATTCTCTGCCCTGGAGTGCCATTGAGCCCCAATGATGGAGTCATAGAGTGATACAGTGTGGAAACAGGCCCTTCAGCCCAACTTGCCCACACCGGCCCAGCTACACTCGTCCCACCTGCCTGCGTTTGGTCCATGTCCCTCCGAACCTGTCCTATCCATGTACCTGTCTAACTGTTTCTTAAATGTTAGGATAGTCCCAGCCTCAATTACCATCCCTGGCAACTTGTTCCATACACCCACCACCCTTTGTGTGAAAAATAATACCCCTCAGATTCCTATTAAATCTTTTCCCCTTCACCTTAAACCCCTAAACCTATGTCCTCTGGTTCTTGATTCACTTCCTCTGGGCAAGTGACTCTGTGCATCTACCCAATCTATTCCTATCATGATTTTATACTCCTCTATAAGATCACCGTTCATTCTCCTGTGCTCCAGGAAATAGAGTCCCAGCCTACTCAACCTCTCCTTATAGGTCAGACCCTCTAGCCTTGATTACATCCTTGTAAATCTTCCCTGTACTCTTTTCCAGCTTGACAACATATTTCCTATAACATAGTGCCCAGAATTGAACACAATACTCTAAATGCGCTCACCAATGTCTTATACAACTGCAACATGACCGCCCAACTTCTATACTCAATACCCTGATGGATGAAGGCCAATGCACCAAAATACTTTTTGACACCTTATCTCCCTGCGACTCGACCTTCAAGGTGCCAGGCACCTGCACTCCTAGATCCCTCTACTCTACAACACTCCCCAGAGGCCTACCATTCACTGTGCAGGTCCTGCCCAGACTTCACAAAATGCAACGCCTCACATTTCTCTGTATTAAATTCCATCATCCATTCCTCAGCCCACCTGGCCAATCGTTCCAGATCCTGCTGCAATTTTTCACAACCATCTTCACTATTTGCAAAACTACCCACTTTTATATCTTCAGCAAACTTGCTAATCTTGTGATGTATGTTCTCATCCAAATCATTGATGTAGATGACAAACGGTAACGGGCCCAGCATCGAACCCTGAGGCACACCACCAGTCACAGGCCTCCAGTCCGATAAGCAACCTTCCACCATCACCTTCTGCTTCCTTCCATTTTCTATCCATTTAGCTATTTCTCCTTGGATCACATGTGATCTAATCTTCCAGAGCAGCCTACCATTGCTGAATGCCTTACTGAAATCCATGTATACACTCATTGACATCATTACAGACAAGGATTGATAGATTTCTAGAGATTTGGGAAAAGTGCAAGAAAATGGGTCTGAGGAAGGAGATCGATGATGATACTGGATAATGGTGGAGTGGAGATGCTGTTCTTGCTCCATGTTCATTTGTCCTTACACATGTAGGCTGGATTTTGCAGCAACAATATTGGTTGATCAGTTTAATTAGTTTGCTTTACAACTGGGCCCAAATTCTGCAGATGAAATAATAATTTACCAATGATTGTAAATACTTAAGATAGACACAAAATGCTGGAGTAACTCAGCGGGACAGGCAACATCTCTGGAGAGAAGGAATGGGTGATGTTTCGGGTCAATACCCTGCTTCAGAAGTCTGAAGAAGGTTCTCGACCTGAAACGTCACCCATTCCTTCTCTCCGGAGATGCTGCCTGTCCCGCTGAGTAACTTCAGCATTTTGTGTCTAACTTCAGTGTTAACCAGCATCAACAGTTCCTTCCTGCACATTGGAAATACTTGGCAGTGTCTGTGGAAAGTGAAACAGTTCATTTTTACAGTAGGTAGATGACCTTTTGCCAGAATCTGATAACAGGGTTTTGATGAAAGTTTATCAAATTGAAGTAATATGTTTCTGTCTGCAGACATGCCTTTTGACCTGCTGAGTTGTGCAGTTCGTAAGGCTCTTTTTCTTGGATAAATCAAAAGAAACTGAGCTTGAGGTTGCTGCTGATGTCATGGAAAATGCTTGACTAAACTGCTGTTGTTCAATGAAAATTGAATTATACTTCATGTATTAAAAAAAAAAAACCCCGAATATTTTGCCAGAATGTTTTGAGGATGAGATGGAAATCTGCAACAGAGCGGTGACACATTGTTGGCACTACAATAATACATTTGTGTTTACATTCAGTGGAGTATTGCTGAACACATGCTTCAGGCACCTGTGTTCGGCTTAGTTTATTGTGCGAGGTACAGTGAAAAGCTTTTGTCGCGTGCTAACCAGTCAGCAGAAAGACAATGCATGATTAAATAGAAACATAGAAAATAGGTACAGGAGTAGGCCATTCAGCCCTTCGAGCCATTTACAATGTGTAGATACATGATAAGGGAATAACGTTTAGTGCAAGGTAAAGACAGCAAAGTCCAATCAAGGATAGTGCAAGGGTCATCAAAGAGGTAGATAGTAGTTCAGCACTGCTCTCTGGTTGTGGTAGGATGGTTCAGTTGCCTGTTAACAGCTTGGAAGAAACTGTCCCTGAATCTGGAGTTGTGCGTTTTCATTCTTCTATACCTTTTGCCTGATGGGAGAGGGGAGACGAGGGAGTGGCTAGGGTGCGAGTTGTCCTTGATACTGCTGCTGACCTTGCCGAGGCAGCGTGAGGTATGCTGACTGAAGCTACGAGGGGCCGGTACTGTTATTGCAATGTTCACACAATGCTGGTTCCCAGGTGGGTATAAATCACAGCGGTTTAGCAGCCGATGACCTGTGATGATCACCATGGTTATTGGTTGCTTAGAACGTGCTTCTTGAATCATTTTTGAGTAGATAGCTTACACGAGCATAAGGCCACTTAAATACGCAAATTTTCACCTGACCTCGTGTAACACCTTGGCATTAATCAGGCTTACCTAACACAGGCTGGTATTTGCAGCTATCAGTTCCCTTGTACTGATCATTAAATAAAAATCTGGAAATCTGAATTAAATACTGAAATATTCAGCAGGTCAGACATTGTCTGTGAGAGGTGGAACAGTTAACATTCACAATCTATGTGCTTCTGCCTCTAGGATATGCTTCACCTTGTGCGCACTTGTCAAAGGGAATTGGTGTGCTTGTTGCCTCCCCATATACTTTTCCACCAGCATGAGCATTGTTGAGTCAGGGACTCTTCACAAGCCAGTGAGCATGTTGCTTCACATCTGTTGCCACCAAAATCCTGTACAATTATAGCAAAATGTCCAAACAGCCTTCTTTGGTTCCAATTGCAATAAAGCTAATATCCCATTTGACTTCATAAATGCCAACTATGTCTCTTTTTCAACCTTGTATGAGAATACCCAGATCACTGGAAAGCCTCACAATGTTCACAGTTTACTTAATTTTCCAATCTCTAATGGCTTTCACTGTTGAGCTGCCTTTCTGAAGCAGAATTGATTGTTTGGTGACTGCACTCAATCCCACATCAAATTTGGTTAGGAGATTAGGGGCGGCACAGTGGCGCAGCGGTAGAGTTGCTGCCTTTAGGGCCTGTCCCACGAGCATGCGACTCCATGCGGCAAGCGCGACCTAACGTGGTCGCTTGAGCCGTACGGCCTCGCGAGGCCGATCCCACTTCGATCGCTGGAACCGTATGGAGTTGTGCGGAGCTGGTCCCGACATCGCGCGGGGCTCCAAAAAATTGACCGCGTTCAAAAATTCCGCACTGCAACGGCCTGCCGGCCTGCAGCCGCCCCGACGCCGTACTCACCGCCTCGATGGGTGTGCGCAGCATCTCAACGCCATACGCAGCGTGTTGACGCCGTACATCACGCGCGAACTTCCCGCGGACTTCGCTCGAACTTCACATCACTCACTCGACCTCCACGCTGCCCCTGCTTCCGGTTTGGTCGCGCTCGCCGCATGCAGGCGCATGCTGGTGGGACTGGCCCTGTACGGGGATCACTCGAACTCCGCGCGGCCCCTGCTTCTGGCTTGGTCGCGCTTGCCGCATGCAGGTCGCATGTCGTGGGACAGGCCCATTACAGCGCCACAGATTCTAGTTAGATTCTGTATGGAGATTGTACGTTCTCCCTGTGACCACGTGGGTTTTCTCCGGGTGCTCCAGTTTCCTCCCACACTCCAAAGATGTACAGGTTTGGAGGTTAATTGGCTTCGATAAAGAAATGTCAATTGTCCTTAGCATTTAGGTAAGTGCTAGTGTACGGGGATCGCTTGTCGGCACGGACCCGGTGGGCTGAAGGGCCTGCTTCCACGCTGTATCTCTAAAGTCCACAGCATTTCAATCCAAAGATGACAATGGAACTGCAACACATTTCCAAGTTGGGATAATATGCATCTTGGAAGGGAACCATTATGCACTATCGAAGAAGATCTTATTATGACTTACAAAGTATTCTATATTTCTTTTATATTCATAACAATGGGTAGAGTGTGCCTGGATCATTCCAGGCTTTGAACAACAAACCTAAAGGGAGTTCAGGGAACCACAAGGAGCTGCAGATGCTGGAATCTTGTGTCGAACACAGTTCTGGAGTAACTCAGTGGGTCAGGCAGCATCTGCGGAGGGCATGGATAGATGATTTTTTGGGGGGTCGGATCCCTTCTTCAGACTGTGGAGGCAAGGTTGGATGAGCACTATGTTGTTTGTGCATTCATGTTACTGAAGGACTCTTTAAAAACTTTACAACCTCTTTATAATTCCACGGCCATACACATACCACTCTGGAGACAAGGAATGGGTGACATTCTGGGTCAAGGCCCTTCTTCAGACTGTCAGAAATGTCACCCATTCCTTCTCTCCAGAGATGCTGCCTGTCCCTCTCTGAGTTACTCCAGCGTTTTGTGTCTATCTTCAGTTTCAACCAGCATCTGCAGCTCCTTCTGACACCACTCTGTACCACATTCTGCATTGCAATTTGATATTGTACTTGTAGTCCAGAAGGCAGGCAACCCACAGAAGTATTCACAGAGCATTGGCATTAACTAAAATGAGGGCCTGGTTATAAACTGACCCAGGACTCGTGGAAACCCTGTCACTCCCCTGTTGCTGTGGAGTTCCACACAAAATGAAAACCTATATCATTATCTGGTAAATTATCTGCTGTTTGGGGGGGAGCTGCTTTTCGCAATTTGGCAATAATGCACTTTCTTTGTTCTTTAACATACTGAGATGAAATATTCTGCAATGGGATGAATTGCAGTTCATTCCAAATTTTATTAGTTTGTGAAAAAAATGTAGTTTGATTTATTTCCCCTGAAAGTAACTGGAGAACATTTGGAAGATATGTTGATTTGTTCATGAATATCAAAAAAAAACCCTGCAGGGAGGGGTAAATCTGAAATAATTAAATGCTGGAAGCTCTCAACATGTTTGTGGCTCGGCCTGCTGAGTCTTTCCAACATATTTTGTTTTTTTATTTTAGGTTGATATGTCACGTTGACCCGAAAACTTCATTAAAATCAACAGAGAATTAAAAGTTAATTTTCCCCATACTTTAGACTTGCGAGTTTAGAGATACAACGTGGAAACAGGCCCTGTGGCCCATCGAGTCAGCGCTGACCTGCGATCACCCTGTACACTAGCACTATCCAACACACCAGGGATAATTTGACACGTTTTACCAAAGCCAATTAATCTACACACCTGTATGAATTTGGAGTGTGGGAGGAAACCAGAGCACCCGGAGAAAACCCACGTGGTCATAGGGAGTACATACACACTCCGTACAGACAGTACCTGTAGTTAGAATCGACCCTGGTCTCTGGTGCTGTAAGGCAGAAACTCTACCGCTGCTCCATTCTTTATATTTTCATTAGTCTTAACATTTTTTATTTATTTATTTTCAGTAAACATGTTTCTTTGATAAAAAAATTGTGTTTAATTTTCACATTTATGTCTGGAATCTTCTATTACTGTAAATTGCATCCGTGGGCGACGGCATTCAACAAACTGTATGCCAGGCGATATGTTCTTCTCTGCTGTTGGAATTTGGTGCCATTAAATTAATCTGTAGATCCACAACTAGATAGAGTGATAGTTGAAGAGACTTGGCGTAAGCTGTGATCCAAGCAGTCAAATTTTGGTTGCAGAGGACAGCTTTGGAGATAATCTAGTTTATCCATTTTGAAAGAATTTGCTCCAATCCACATCTTTATTTTCAGGCAATTCTTCAGAAATCAACTGCAATTCTTTGCATCCACAATGCCCATTAGCTGTATGACAATGCAGATTTATTCCCACGATTCCTATATCTAAAGATCAAATTCTGAATATGTTGTGGAGAACGGCAAGCGCAGCAGCATGTTATTAGCCTGCGGCTAAGGAAAGGAAGTGTGAATAGGCAAACAAATCTAAAGAAGAGTACAATAATTGCTTTCTAATTAGATCCAGGTTTGTCACCTATGGGGGATAAAACACAGCCATGTTCTTGTAGAAACAGGAAACCGCAGACACTGGTTCACTAAAAAAGACACAGAGTGCTGAAGTAACTCTGCAGGTCAGGCAGCATCTCCGGAGAACACGGATAGGTGATGTTTCGGGTCAGGACTCTTTAGTCTGAGGAAGGATCCCAACCCGAAAAGTCACCTTTCCAGGTTCTCCAGAGATGCTGCCTGACTTGCTGAGTTACTCCAGCACTGTGTCTATTTTTTCCATGTTCTTGATCTGGTTGGTCATTCACACAATTGGTGCCTTTATAAACGAACAGGAAATGTGATTGGTGATCTGCTATTAAATTGCTCTGACCTTCCAGTGGTTTACTGGCTTTACCTTGCACTAAACGCTATTCCCTAATCACAGTAAACGGCTCGATTGTAATCATGTATTGTCTTTCCACTGACTGAATAGCACGCAGTAAAAGCTTTTCACTGTACCTCAGTACACGTGACAATAAACTAAACTGTAAATAATGTTATTTCTACTTTTTCTTCTAGCCGTGCCATTAAAGCCAACCCAGATCTGCTTCCTGAAACGCCGTGGGTGAATATCTTTTATAATGACTTTTGGGGAACCCTGCTCACACACAGTGGCAGCCACAAGTCGTACCGGCCTCTGTGTACACTTTCCTTCCGTTTTAACTGTGCCTTTGGAGGTTTGGATCCCTGGAGTTTCCATCTTGTCAACGTGCTGCTGCACAGCGCTGTCACGGGCTTTTTCACGAACCTCTCCCGGCTGCTGTTTGGTGATGGACAGTGGACGTTGATCGCGGGCCTGCTCTTTGCTGCTCATCCCATCCACACTGAAGCGGTGGCAGGAATCGTAGGGCGAGCGGACGTCGGAGCTGGGCTCTTTTTCCTCCTCTCTCTGATGTGTTACATCAGGCACTGTGAGCGCCGGGGACGTTCCCCATGGAGCTGGCCCTGGCTGTTTGGGAGCTTCACCTGTGCAGTCTGCAGTATGCTCTGGAAGGAGCAGGGAGTGACAGTCCTGGCTATTTCAGCTGTGTACGATGTGTTTGTAGACCGCAGGCTCAGGCTCTGCCAGCTCATCTCATTAATTCACAAGGTAAGCTGTGTCAGATTAATTTGGGAATTACATTTTAAGAAGCCAAAGTTGAGCTCATGCTTTAGACAAAAAGGTCTCGCCCATTCTCAATGCACATTAAAAGCCCTGCTGTAGACTGCCCATCATTTCCTATGTGGAAGCAAAGCTTTATCACAATTAGTGAATTTTTTGTTTTTGCTGCTATCATGCAGATACTGATAATAATTGTACTAAATCCAGATATGCTTGTTTTTAATCGTTGCAGTTGACCTTAAGAGTCTGTTTAGTCCTCCCTGTGCTCTTTGTGCCAAAAGGCAACATAAAGCACAATCAGGCTCTGGTGTCAAGCTGAGAGCAATTTTGACACATGCCAATATGATAGGGCAGCCTAGTGAATGGCAAATTGCCCATCCGTTGTATTTGGTCTTTGAAAAACTGCCCCCCCCCCTCCCGCCCCTATAGCAGGCAGCAGCTGCTTTGTTCCATTTGTTAGCACTTATGATTCTTTATAATTTTTCAAAAACATGCCAGACCAAAACATGCTAGATTTCAAAGCATCGTGCATTATGCACACAGTACCTAGCTGCCTCTTGAGATCATCCATGTTAAACTTCGTTGCACCGCCAATTTATCTCAAAGTAATTTGATGTGTAGTTTAATGGCTCAATCTTTTTCAATATAATCTGAAGGACTCATCTGACCCCTGAAAAAAATGTGTTGGGAAAATTAAATTCTGTTTTGATCGGGTCCATCCCCGCCTTCCCTTCTACCTCCACCCCATCCCCCTCCCCCCCATCTAAGGTGCCTTTGTTTGCTTACAGTTCGGTATGCTCTGATTCCCAGCACTGCACTCCAGTAAGCTTTGATAACATGGCCTGTCAGACCCATTCAAGCATGGCAGGGGATCTTATCACGGCTGAGGCTGGTGATCTCTGTCTAAGTTCACAGTTGCAATAAATGACTGGGATTCTCTCCTCACTAGGGCCCCAGGCCAACTCTGCTCCTTCCATCAATTTCCAAACTGAGATCAGATCATTCAGCACGTGCCACGGATCAAACCCAGAAGTCGCCTGGTCTGATTAATTCAGTTACTCATTCCTTAAATAAATCATATGAAAACGTCCCTAGGAACATGGAAGCTGCTGGGGGAAAAAAACCTGCAATCCATCCATTTTTTTCCTTCAATTGTCCTGATAGTTTCATGATGTAGCAAATGTTGTCTTATCATAGCAATCAATCTCCATCAATTAACATACAACAGATGTGAGGGAAAACCTCAGTGGTTTTTGTTTTAGCTTTAGAGATACAGCACGGAAACAGGCCCTTTGGCCCACCTGGTCCATGCCGACCAATGATCTGCACATTAACACACACTAGGGAGAAATGACACTTATAGCAAGCCAATTAACCTACAAACCTGTATGTCTTTGGAATGTGGGAAGAAACCGAAGATCTCGGAGAAAACCCACGCAGGTCATGGGGAGAAACTCCGTACAGACAGCACCCATAGTCGGGATCGAACCCGGATCCCTGGTGCTGCAAGCGTTGTAAGGCAGCATCTCTACCGCTGTGCCACCGTGCCGCCCTATTTGTGCCATGACCTCATGTGTAACAGGCCCAAGGTCATCTTCCCTCCAAGCAAACTGCACTCTGGCAGGTTCCTAATAAAATGTCCACAATTTGTATGCATTGTCATGTAGTCCGTGTACAATTATCGGTCTAATGGTGCAATGCACTGTATTTTGAAAGGCAGTATTCAGCATATGTGATGACTTTAAATAGCATTGTTTATTCCATTTGTGTTCCAGATAGGCAGTTTTAATAATGTAATCAAATAATAGAGCACAGCCTTTCATCTGCGTGTCCTAAGCAGGGTTTTGAAGGGTCCCAATGTGAATGAAATAAACATGATTTTTGATATGTGTCAAAGAAATCTCACAGATGCATGGTCTTGCCTATAAACCTGTTGGTGATGTTACACAATGGCCCATATAAGCAGACTGTAATAGCCCACAGTCATTAAAGTTTAAAATGCCATCGTTCCTTTTTGTTTTAATTCAGAGGATCCATCAGGGTGCTTCAGCAAATTAGAGTGACCAATGCATAGCAATGAAGTGAAACTAATCCTGTCTTCCAGCTGAAACAAAAGGTTAACGGCAAGAATGTGGGTTTATAGGAGCGATTTCATATTATATTTCAATGATGCTTAATCCTTTTAAACTGTCTAGTATAAAGGAACTAAAGTGGATTTCACCGAGTGTGAATGAAATAAGTAATCTCCATGATGGATTGTTGAGTTTATATCTGACGAGCTGCTTCGTACAGGCACATGCCTGTTCGTCCGTACTGTTTCAGTTGCAATTGATGACAGTTTGGGTTCACCTATGATGAATAGCGCTGTGACACTTGTGGACATAATGCCCTTTGGTTGAGGATATGGAAACTAGGAAGTAGAATAACTGCAGATGGCTCTCGTTCTAATGTTTCCATCGAGGAACCATAATTTAAATGCACGGGGCACACAGTCTCTGAATAAGGAACATTGGAAATGTACACACACATAGACCTTGACATTCTCGTGTTGAGCTTTTTTTATGTCCACAGTATGACAGTGAACAGGAGCTCACTGCTTTGATCCTGAAGTATGTGATTTCCTTTTCGATCGACTTAATGCACTAAGGCATTAGGACATGCACACTGGTATTCAATGCCTGTCTGACTCTTTCTTTTACAAATTCAGTCCCATTCATTGGCCACAAAATTACCTGGTTTAGCCGACATAAAATAAAACTCTGCATATATGGGAGATCTGAACTGAGGACAGAGAACAAAGGAAATAGTTAAGATCATTAATATCACCGTTCCTTTCATTTATGTCATGTTTTTATATAAATTTAATATTTTTTAGTAATTTACTAACTATTCAAAACTTTTGAACAGTTTTTGAGAGACACTGATAATCAGAGACTTTTAAAAGTAATTCATAGCCACAGGGAAATGCAGATGCTGGTTTACAAAACAAAGACACAAAGTGCTGAAGTAACTTGATGGGTCGGGCAGCATCTATGGCGAACATGGATAGATGATCTTTCGGATTGGGAGCCTTATTCAAAGTGATTCAAGTAGGGGGGCAAAGCTGGGAGACAGGTGGGGGTTGGATAAAGCTTGGCGAGTGATAGGTGGATACGGGTGAAGGTTTTTTTTTATGGGCTGATGGTTGGACAAAAGACAGAGATGAAAAGACAAAAGGGGTGAGGAGCCATTAAACGTGAAGCCAGAGGTAAGAACTTGAAATAAAGGAGGGGGTAGGGCCAGAAGGGGAAAGGAAGAAATGGGTACACATCCACATGGAGCACAGGGAAGGGGGGGGGGGGGGGTGGGGGGGGGGGGGAGTGTTGTACATGGGTTAGTTGTCTAAAATTGGAGAATTCAATGTTCATACTATTGGTTGTAAGCTAACAAAATGGAATATGAGGAGCTGTTCCTCCAGTTAACCCCCCCCCCCCTTATGCCCCCCCCCCATCCCTTTGCCCCTCCTGGATGTGCATTCATTTCTCGCTTTCCCCTTTCCCCCCGTCTCCTTTCACCCTACGTTCCTTCTTCTGGCTTCACGTCACGCTTCTTCTCTCCTCATCTCCTTATCTCACCACCTTTTGTCTTTTCACTTCTGTCCTTTGTCCAAACTTCTGCCAATTAACCCCCCCCCCCCATTTCTCTCCACTTATCACTTGCCAAGCTTTGTCTTGCCCCCGTCTCTCTTCGAGCTATCTCTCCCCGACTACAATCAGTCTGAAGAAGGGTCCCGACCTGAAACGTCGTCCATCCATGTTCTCCAGAGATGCTGCCTGACCTGTTGTGTTACTCCAGCACTTTATGTGTTTATTTTCAGTCTTTGGCAGCAAATCGTTATTAGAAGACCAGTCGTCAAACTTTGGGCCTGGATTAAGAATCCATTGCTTGAGGTCTACGCATATCCAAATTGGTGCACCTTGTAGGATGGATGCAGAAGCAAGCCTTCATTCAAGTACACCCACAGGGTTACAGTTGGTTTATGAGCATAATACAGAGGTATTACGATGTGTAGTCCAGGTCATGCATGATCCAGCCCCAAAAAAAATCTCTTTGATCTCCTTACATCGTAAGTGATAGGAGCAGAATTAGGCCAAGTTTACTCCCCCATTCAATCATGGCTGATCTACCTCTCCCTCCTAACCCCATTCTCCTGCCTTCTCCCCATAACCTCTGACACCAGTACTAATCAAGCATTTCTATATCTATATCTATCTGGTGCAACATGCAAATGCATTATGTTAAACATATTGATGACAGGATATGTGACTCACTGGCTGAAAGAATAACCCTGCAGTGTTACAGCTGGAGAGGAGTAGACATAATATCCACTGCTGCTTGGTATGCGTACGGAGCATGCTGGGGTTTAAGAGTGGATCCATAAATCAAATGAACTGCGTGTTTCCATCTGTCAAACGAAGGAAAGATTTATTTAGCCATCCTTGTTTTCATCCAGCCCATTTTATTTCAGCATTTTTGTAAGAGATAGGAATCCCTAAAGGGCAGAGCTGATCATACCAAGCATTCTGTAAACATATGGTCAAAATACGTGGATCTGAGCTTTTAGAAAATGACCAGGCAGGAAAGGGTGCCTTTTAATGGACCATAATACACATGCTCAACCTTCAAGGAACAGCAACTCCTATTTATTAACCATTCCAGTCTGTGGGCAGTTTAGGAACAAATTTTATTGAAAACTTCATCAAAATGAACCCATGAGAAATGTTAAAACGATTTCAGTGCAATAAATGTAAATAAATGGTATTTCTGCCACGATGCTTAATAGGACAATTTGCGCAGTGTGGATTGAGTATAAGGATTACCGTTTCAATCGCAGAACTTGGCTTGCAAGAAATAAAATGCGGTTTGTACCAGTGTGCTTTGAGTTATGCAAAAAAAAAAAAATGTTATGGGGCAGATAACCAGACTTCTTAAAAAAATTAAAAACACATTACAAATGTTTTAAATGTCCATTCCATTTTGTTAATTTGTTAAACTATTGACATTAATTTTAGTTCTTAAAAAATTCCACTGCTCAGATGAAAGGCTGTGAACATGTTGAAAAAACTGACATGCCTGAAGTGGAGATATGTTGTCAAATAGATTTTTGCCGGTTCTCAAAACACTGTGCAGCCAACACAGGTCTACCACAAAGGAGTCTTGCAGCATTTAATAGAGGCCACATTAACTGGAACAGGCACACTGTCTTCTGCAGGGAAATGAGAAAGGATGTTGAATGCATGATCTTAAATTTTAGTGTTTTGGTAGAAAGTAAAGAGGAGAAAACATACTAACCATATGGTATTTGCATGCTCTACTTATTTGATAATAGCTGCTGTCATCAAGTGATATGCTGGAAACACATTTTGTTCTCTGTGCACTTCTGCAGCAGCACTTGCTCCTCAGCAACTAGACAAGTTTCAAGTTATTTCAGTGCTCCGTTACCTTTGTTCTCTGTTGACAATAAGGACCGTTTCATATATTTTAATTGATTTGCTTATGTCACCACAGTATTAGCAATAATTACGCCAAAATAAGACTGTTGACAAATGGTGCAATTAGCCAAAAATATATTTGAAACAGCATTAGGATGTCATGTGTAGGTAGCAGATCTGCTATAGATTCAGAGCTTAACTTGCTATTGTGCAGAAACTGTAAGTTGGACCACTGCACAACCTCTCACCCAAACCTCACTGCTCCTCATTATATGCACAGTCCTACTGATTGAAAACAACAGGCATTGCACACCTTTGATTCAGGGTCCACCAACCAACCTACTTCCTAGACAGTAGGTTGAAAGAATAGCTGAGAAAACAGATAATTGTCTCCCTAGCCTCTTGAGAGGTGTTAGGTCATTGATCCCCCACAACACTTCCAACACCCCCCCCCCCCCCCCCCCCCCCCCCCCCCCCCCCCCCCCGGCACCCGCTTCATCGATCATCATGAACATTATCTGGATTCAAACAGGGAAAGACCCTTCATACAGCCAGTTTGCAGCTAAACTATGTAGGCCAGGATATTGAACTGATACCAAGTTACACAGATATGACAGTTTGGAGGTAAATGTTTCCATTTACATATACTTTTCTTATAAAAGATTTTAAAATGACTACCATTGTTCAAATAATCACTTAATTGTGCAGAAATAAATAATCTGGACTAGGCTGATGAGTAAAGGACAATTTTGATGTAGGTTGTAGTATCAAGAGGATCTATCTCATGGTTTCCTTTAGGCTCAGTGGCACAGAGGTAGAGCTGCTGCCTCACATCCAAACTACAGGAGTTGTCTGTGCGGGGTTTGTACGTTCACCCTGTGACCACGTGCATTTTCTCCGGCTGCTCCGGCTTCGTCCCACATTCCGAAGACTTGCAGGTTTGTAAATTGTCCCTAGTGTGTTGGATAGAACTAGTGTATGTTGTGATCATTGGTCAGAATGAATTTTGTGGGTTGAAGGGCCCATTTCCATGCTGCATTTTTAAAACTAAAACCAAAATTAAAAAACTGTAAGTAAGACTTTGATTTAGGAGGTTCCAGATTGAATATCTTTAAGCAAATTTCTGATAGCTGCACACAGTGTTTTACTCTTCTGCTCTGCTGGGAGGATATTGCTGTTGTATTTGGTACCTTTAGGGTCTGTCCCACTTGGCGATTTTTTTTTTGGCAACTGCCGGCATCATTGACTGACGTATCAGGTCACCGGAAAATTTGCGGTGTGATGACGTATGACGCGCAATGTTTTTTCAAGTGTTGCAACATTTTTGTCGTTGCTGGATATGAAGCCGGCAGTCGCTGGAAAAATTGCCAAGTGGGACAGGCCCTTTACTCTTCCTTCTGCTCATCTTGTTCCTGCAATTCAATTTAGTTTATTGTCACGTGTACCGAGGTACAGTGAAAACGTTTTTGTTGCGTGCGAACCAGTCGGCAGAAGCCAATACACGATTACAATTGAGCCATTTGGATACATGATAAGGCAATAACGTTTAGTGCAAGGTTAAGCCAGCAAAGTCTGATCAAGGATAGTGTGAGGGGTCACCAATGAGGTAGATATTAGTTCAGCACTACTGTTGGGTGGGATGATTCAGTTGCCTGATAACAGCTGGGGGAAAAACTTATCCCTGAATCTGGAGGCGTGTGTTTTCACACGTTTGCCTGATGGGAGAGGGGTGAAGAGCGAGTGACCAGGGTGCGACTCGTCCTTGATATTGCTGCTGGGCAGCTCATGACCCTCAGGATCAAAGTCAATTTCTGCCTTGAAGCAGAGGGTGTTTCTTGGACTGGAGGCCTGTGACTAGTTGTCTGCCTCAGAGATTGGTGATTTGGATGAGAATGTACAAGTGATTTGTATATTTGCAGATTAAACTGAAATAGGTGATATTGCAGACAGTAAAGATGGTTATCAAGAATCGTAATCATCTGGGTACCAGCTGGATATGAATGTAGATATTAATGATTTGGATGGGAATGTAGAAGACATTGTTAGTAAGTATGCAGATGACACTAAAGTGGGTGGTATTGTAGATTATAAAGATGTTTAGCAAAAATTATTGCAGGATCTTGATCAGTTGAGCAAGTGGACTAAGGAATGGTTAATGGAGTTTAATGCAGATGTTTCGGGAAATCAAACCTTCACAGTGAACGTCAGGGCCCTCAGGAGTGTCGGAGGGCAGAGGATTCTAGATACCTACTTTCTTGAAAGAACCGTCACAGGTCGATAGGGTGGGCGAGAAGGTTTTCGGTACATTTGGCCTTCATCAGTCAGTTTATGGAGTATAGAAGTTGGGATGTTATGTTATAGTTGTGCAAGACATTGGAGTTTTGTGTTCAGTTTTGGTCACCTTGCCATAGGAAGGATATTGTAATGTGGAGAGACTGCAGAGAAGATTTATAAGGATGGTCCCAGGACTTGAGGGGCTGAGCTATAGGGAGTGGTGGCGCAGGCAAGGACTATATTCTTTAGAGCATAGGAGGATGAGAGGTTATCTTATAGAGGTGTATAGGATCATGAGAGGAATGGATAGGCTGCATGCAAGGAGTATTTTACCTAGAGTAGGAGAATCAAGAACCAGAGAACATAGGTTTAAGATGGGAAAGGAACTATTTAATAAGAACTTGAGGGGCAACGGTTTCAGGTGTGGCATTTGTAACAAGTTGCCAGAGGACGTAATTGTAGCAGGTACTGTAACAACATTGGTTAGCATAAGCAAGTTGGGATGAAAGGCGTGTTTCTGTGCTGTATGTCTCTATGACTCTAGGTGGACTGAGGAATGACAAATGTATTCAGATGTGTGAGGTGTTGCAGTTTGGGAAGTTCACTGTTACAGTGAACCGTTGGGCCCTGGAGATGTTGTGGCGTGTTGCAGAGTTCTGCAAGTGAAATTTGGTCGGCATGGGTCTTTTTAACTCGTAGTGCAGTGGAGTGGGGTCGCTATTTACTTACAGGCAGCCGAGGGCAGCCGTAGGCAATCTCCTTCGCTGACCGGGCATTTTGATTGGCTCATTGGAGTTTTCAGGACCAAGGAAGACCTACCGGTCGGTAAAATGCCCGCTAAACTTTATTAAACTTCTTAAAAGTGTCTCCACTCCTTCTCCTCCCCTTCTCCCCCCCTTCTCTAACTCTCTGAATAAATTAACTTTTAACAGATAATCAGGTAATATCTCAGCTTCAAGGTAGATTAAAAAAAATCTTGCTTACAGCTCAATTGCAGCTGTCAGCAGCTATTTCAATACTGATAAAATGATCATGTGATCATTGTGACAAAATGTTGGAAGAGATAAGGAGGGAAATTGCAAATGCCAGCAGAAGGTGCACTTTTACATTGGCACATTTTTTGAGCAATTCAACATATGTCTGTTAATAATTATCCTGCATAAATAAAGCAAGCACCTAATGGCATTTAAATTCATGTATAATTTTCACCAGCAACAAAAATAAGATTCCACATCAATTGGTGACTCCTGTCATTCTCTGCATTAAATAGACGACATTTAGAGCCCGCAAGTTTGCTTTACAATTAACAGCACTTGACATTCGAGGAAGTTGTGTTGTTGATAATCCGTCGCACTCTGTGGCCTCCTGTTATTACAACAATTAATTAACTAAATTGGGTGGATTATTTATGACACCAAAGCAGGCCAGCCATTTTGTATGTGGATGAGTCAACAAACATTGTACTGCTCCTCACCTATAGCTTGACCTCATTTGCTGAGGTGCCCATGTGAGAATTTGGTGCACGGGCAGTATTTATTACATCTGTCAGTCATAACAGATTAAAATCCAAAGTGAAATAAGATGAGTGAATGAAATTTCCTAACCAGTTTCAAAATAAAGCAGGCAATTTAAAATCACAGTTGTCAATATTGGCAGATGGTTACGTAGCACATTCATCTCATATTCTTACCTTTTTAATGAATGCATTAACACATTTTTTTAAGTGGGTTAGTGCCGCCAATCAGTCAATAAAGCGACAACAAAAATCTTCATGCATATGCATTGCTTTTCCACTAACATCACCAATACTAATTTATCAGACGTGATAATTTATATTTTTAGGGAAAAAATAAAAGAGACTTTACCTCCAAATTCTACAGTGTTCAAAAGAATATTTTTATGAACAGAATTTTAAATCGGTTACAATCAATCAATAATTAAAGGTACACAAAAAAGCTGGAGAAACTCAGCGGGTACAGCAGCATCTATGGAGCGAAGGAAATAGGCAACGTTTCGGGCCGAAACCCTTCTTCAGATTAATAATCAGATTCATAATTAAACATTGATGACAGTAGATAATGATGAAAATAATGGGATAACATGGAGGTCCACTTACATAAATGGATATTGATTATCTGAGATGCTATTCCTTTGTTGCAAATATTTTATGCAAGAAGCACAACAATTTACAAGGCAAAGGATTTTCCTCTACTTCTGCACAAAATGAATAATTTATTGATGAAGCTATTGGGTAATTGCTAAAATTATTAATTTGTTAGAGTTACAACAGCAGTTTGTTTTGTGCAATTGTGAAAATAGCTGTAATAGAAGCCACACTTGCATTCATATCAATCTGTTGAATCCCTGTTGGTGCATTACATTTGCTATCACCTCTGTGTACAGTCTGTCATCTTGCAGCGATGCTAACCCCTGGCATTCATGAAAAGCAAGGATCCCAATGAACTTCCTTATCACAGGCAAGGTATTTTTTTTACAGAGGCTGGTGGAAGCAGATATGAAAGTTGCATTGAGAGGCTTTTACATAGACACGTCGGAAATGCCAGGAATGGAGAAGGCATTGGATTATATGCAGGCAGATGAGATTAGTTTAGTTTGGTATGTTCGGCACAGACATTTTGGATCGAAGGGCCTGTTCCTGTGCTGTATAGTTCTATGTTTAGTTTAGTTTGGAGATACAGCACAGAAACAAGCTCTTCGCCCCACTAAGTCCACGCCGACCAACGATCCCCGCACATTAACACTATCCTACACACACTAGGGACAATTTACGCATACACCAAGCCAATTAACCTACAAACCCGGACGTCTTTGGAATGTCGGAGGATACCAAAGAACTCAAAGAAAACGCATGCGGTCACGGGAGAACATACAAACTCCGTACAGACCGCACCCGTAGTCGGGATTGAACCCGGGTCTCCGGCACTGCACGTGCTGTAATGCCCCTGTCCCACTTAGGAAACCTGAACGGAAACCTCTGGAGACTTTGCGCCCCACCCAAGGTTTCCGTGCAGTTCCCGGAGGTTGCAGGTGGTTGCCGGAGGTTACAGGTAGTGGAAGCAGGTAGGGAGACTGACAAAAACCTCCGGGAACTGCACGGAAACCTTGGGTGGGGCGCAAAGTCTCCAGAGGTTTCCGTTCAGGTTTCCTAAGTGGGACAGGGGCTTAAGGCAGAAACTCTACCGCTGCGCCACCGTGCTGCCCTATGTTCTATGTTCAGCTTATAAGCTCCTTTCAATATGAAATTTTTATATTTAACATCTTTGTCCCAGTATCCAACTTGGATCAGTTCATGCAGCCCGGAATAGCGTAGCCCAGAGGGGTAACACTTTTTTTGAAAGTGTTCTGAAGATCAATAATGTGTTTCTAGGGCAACAACCACATCTTGTGTGAATGCTGTCTCACAAACAGTCTCGCCCTCCTCAAGACCCCTGCTGCATTTGTAACTTCTCACCACAGTTACCCAGCAATAATCCAAAGAACTGGAAACTTTTCCCACTCCCCCAGCCTTCCTTTTGGTGCATGCTCTTCAATAGCGCAAGGAACGTGAGCACAGCGTTCAGAAAGCAGAGCTCTGCTTTTCTGTGAACAAAGGAAAATGGTTGACATGTTTCACACAGCAAGCGCCCAATTCGCAGGAAGGATTCAATTATTAATTGATATGAATAGAAAAGTAATGCTTGCAAAGTTGCAGAAAACAGTACGTTTAAATGCCATATCAGCTCTCAAATTAACCTGATGAGTTAAGATTTCTTTGATTAGGATGGTCGAACACTATGTCCTTTGCCATAAACATGTCTGTGATTCATGAGTTCTTTTTTATTATCAGATGTGTAGATGAGTAACAAGCTGCCCAGTTGACTTTCAGAGTATCGAAATGGAGGGAAAGATTGCTTGACCATTATTTTGCAGCAGACATTTGCCTACAGGAGGTGACCTGATTTTTATATTGCGGAATGTTGGCGATCACTGCGTCATTTAATAATAATTTGAAACTGACTTGCGGGCATCTTAACTTAGACTGGGACCTTTCTGTTTCGTGGTGGAGCACAGGATCATTAGCCATTGCCTTGCCCTATGTGCTAATGAGGAATGGTTATGAAGAACGCTTGGAGCTAGTATCTAATTATTTTCCGAAACCTTGTTTGCCATTTCAGTTTTGAAAACACAAAATAAATATCTGATGTATTTTCTGAACTCTACTGCTAGAATTTTAAATACAGTCACTAGCACTGAATGAGTGTCTAATATTGACAACCATTTGGACTTCTCCCTTAATATTTGCTTTCATTGACTTCAGCGGAACTGGATCTCAGTGGGAAATACAATGGTGCACAATCCATTTAGCATCAACATAAAAAAACTGGTATCCCAATTAGTTTAGCAAAGCTAGACCAAGAAGGATCTCGACCCGAAACGTCACCCATTCCTTCTCTCTACAGATGCTGCCTGTCCCACTGAGTTACTCCAGCTTTTGGTGTCTATCTCCACTATCCCTGATTCTGGCAGGACGAAGAAATGCACAGCCAAATTAATTCTATCACATTTCATCCAGACTGGTTATTCCATCAGTACATACATCCTTGGGGCCAAATCCCACCAACATTACTGGAGTCGCTCCATCAGCAAAAGCCACATCACATCAAGATGGCCACTCTCCACATTCTTTTCAAGGCTTGTTGGGGATGAACAATAAACCCTGACTGTGCCAGCATTGACACTTTTAATACTGCACGTGCTTTATGTGAGAGATTACATTTTAAATGAAGAATTATCACAGTTTCATGGCTTCATGTTTCAGAAAGCTCAATAACACATCATGGGCATCGCAGTGGCCACAGTAAAGCTGCTGCCTCACAGCAGCAGAGACCTGGGTTCAATCATGTCCTCGGGTGCTGTCTGTGTGGAGCTTGTACGTTCTCCCTATGACTTGGGTTTCCTCCGGTTTCCACCCACATCCCCATGACGTGCGGGTTTGTAGGTTAATTGGCTGCTGTAAATTGCCCCTAGTGTGAGGGGAGTGGATGAAAAAAGCTTGATAAAACCATTGTGAATGGATGATCAATGGTTGGCGTGGACTCGCTGGGCCGAAGGGCCTGTTTCCATGATATATCTCTAAACTAAACTAAAGCATTCAGCTGAAACATGATGTAAATTTAAAATGATGCTCTGAGTTTCAGACAGCACCATTTTACCAACAATTTTTAGTCTGGTGATTGTTCATAATAAGCAAAATTATTCATTATAAGCAAAATACTGTATGTATTGCCATGCGACGTAGGTTCGTGCATATGTCTGGAGGATAACTTAATACTGGAGAAGCTTGATACAGGTTGAGGAGATGGCAGATGAATGAATTAAAAGCAAGTTATTTGAGCAACTTGAGACCTTGTGTGCAATTTCGAGATAATTTATTGTACTAGCACACATTACTATGAACATACAATTTGTCACAGTCATTCTCAGTCTGAGGATCATTATCTGTAGCCACACAGCTCTGCTCGAAGGTGTAGAAATAGGTGAAACCAATGGAATTACACTGTCAACGATATTATGATGTGCAAAGATCCATTCAAATAATAATCTAAAATCATTTTGCTTTGAAAATGAAAAGAAAATCGAAATGTGCCATGGCGAAGGATGTGGCAGCTTTGTAAGGATGTGAAATGGAAATTTAAAGTGGTGAATGTGCAAGATTTTGTCATGAAGCTTGCCAAATGTTCTCTATTCTTAGATGCCCAATTTATTTTACATCTTAGCCAGCCATGCCCCCAATCTATTTCATCCTGAAGCACCTTTGAATGCTGCTTTGTTCGATAATTAGCGAAAATCCCTTAACACTAAGGGATTTATTGCAGACATTTTTCTTTTCGTACTGATCTAACTGAGATTCCAAAGATGATTAAAAGATTATTAGGCATGCAGGGAAGCTTTATTTAATTAAGTTTAGAGATGCCAAGGACTGCAGAATCTGGAACCTTGAGCAAAATGCAAAGTGCTGAAGGAACTCAACAGGTCAGGCGGCATCTGTGGAGAGAATGGACGACACTTCAGGTCTGGACCATTTTCAGACTGTTTGTGGTGGTGGGGGAGAAAGCTGGAATGGAAAGTTGGGGGCAGCACAAAACCTGGCAATTGATAGGTGGATACTGATGTGGGGGCTTTCATTGGCAGATGGTGGAGTATGTGACAAAGGCTAGAGTTGTGAAAAGGGAGAAAAGTGGGAGGAATATGGATCGAAGGGGGGAAGAGAAAGGGGGAGGGGGGAATGAAAGGAGAATGAAGCATGAGGCGGGTGAAATGAGTGTACAAAGGAGGGGAAAGGACAAGGTGACTTGAGGGGGGGGTGGGGGAGGTAGATATTGGGAAAATGGATGGGGGCACAGGAAAGTGAGAGATGGGGTAGGGAGCTGCCTCCTGCACCCTTGCAAAGTTCATTGATTTACTCAACTTTACCAATAACTTCCACCATGCTCACAAATCTGATACCTTTATCAATTCCTCTGTCTTCATCACCAGGGACAGACAATCGAAAGATGTCTACTACAAACCTATTGACTCCCACGGTTACCTTGACTACACCTCCTCCCGACCTCCCTTATCCTCAATTTCTCTGTATCTGCTACATTTGCTCTTGAGATGAGTGTTTCTATCCAAATGTCCTCTTTAGAAAACGATATGTCATTGCTCCTCTATGTGCTGTGGTTCTGCTCTGGCACCTTCCTCCTGATGGAACAAGGATAGTGTTCCCATTTTCTTGCCTTTCACCCCACCAGCTTCCACATCCAGCACATTTTTTTTACCTTTAATCTGATCCCACCACCGCTCACATCATCCCATCCCCATCCATTTCTGCTTTACACAGAGATCACTCCTTCCGCAACTCCTTGGTTCATACATTACTTCCCAACCAACTTGCCCTTTCCTCAAGATAGACACAAAAAGCTGGAGTAACTCAGCGGGACAGGCACCATCTCTGGAGAGAAGGTATGGGTGACATTTTGGGTCAAGACCCTTTTTCAGACTACTTTTCCCTGCAACCGCAGGAGTTGTAAAACTGGTTCCTACATCTCCTCCCTTCTGTCTGCCTGGGTTTACTGGTTGTGTTTTAATTCTCTTTCCCATTCCCACACTGACCTTTCTGTCTTTAGGCTCTTCCATTGCAGAGCGAGGGGACATGCAAACTGGAGGAACAGCACCTCATATTCTGCTTGGTTAGCTTACAATCCATTGGTATGAACAACAAATTCTCCAATTTAAAGTAATATCCCCTACACCCGCTCCTTCTGCGGGGGAGAATTCCAGAGATTCACCACTCTCTGTGTGAAAAAAGTTTTCCTCATCTCGGTCCTAAAAGATTTCCCCCTTATCCTTAAACTGTGACCCCTTGTTCTGGCCAATTTACAATTAAACCAAGCCGATTAACCTAGAAATCTGTACGTCTTTGGAATATGGGAGAAAACCCACTCGGTCATAGGGAGAACGTACAAACTCTGTACAGCCAGCACCCATAGTCAAGATCGAACCCAGGTCCCCGGCACTGTAAAGCAGCAACTCTACCGCTGTGCCACCGTACAGCCCTAAAGTTCTTGGCCTAATTCTGTCCTTTTGAAACTAGCGTACAAAATTGCCCTAAATAATTATATTCTCAGTATTTGCAATATTTCAAAAACTACTATGGTTCTATAACCAATTATTTTTTTTAAATGGTAACCTGGGATACAGGAAGCACCTTAGTTCGAAGTGTTAAGAAACAGTTTAAAATGTAGCATTTACCTCGCACTATAATACTACATCAGAAGCTCGTCTTTCTAGAATGTACCTCTTGCAGCCACTTGTCTCAGAGCACAATAAGGTAGTAAGAATAAAGTGCTCATTTAGAAGGTCAAAGTTGACATGCAAACTAAATAATGGGCAACAAGGGACTCTTTATAGAACATGAAAGAAGTAGCGGAAATTTTGGAGCAAGAATTTGCAAAGGGTTAGGGAATGATCACACAAAGAACTGAAATGGAGATGCTGGTCCGAATCAATGCATATTATAATTCTAATCCTAGTTTTAAAACTTGTAGCAGCCTTTAGAAGATATTTAACAGTGAGACATCTGAATTCCCACAATTGACACATTGATCAAGCTGCTCTGCAAGTAACGTCTGATTATTATGGAGCTGGTTTCATCTGACAAACAAAAATAATTGGGAGCAATCAGCCCAGAATCCAGAAAATCAGCTACTTATGTTAAATGTTGTTGACAGATCCTATTTATGAAAAAATACTATACTTTAAAATACATTAAAATAATTAATACTGCATGCTTATAATGACACTTGGGATTTAGTTTGAACATGGTGTTCAGAATTACCTATTCTCCAACTATCTCTGTTTTAACCTCATTTTCCTGTTCAAATCTTGCATCTGTCACCACATGTTGCCCAGAGTTAGTGGAAGAAGGCAGCTGAGCTTAATGGATCTGATCCTTAATCCCTGAAATCTAAATAGCTGTCACTGGATAAGCTTCTGCTATTCAGACGAGGGAGGTTGTCAGTTCCATGCCTAGAGACTAGATTGCAGCCACAATAGTGGCAGGAATATAACAGTCAGCCAATGCAGCCCTACACATGTCCTCATTCCAAAACTGGCCATAAACCCCTTGGCGTCAGAATGTGGATTTTAGGTGAGAAAAGAATAGGCTGCAGATGGAACGTCCCAGAGTTGAATATCATACATGCATTCGCCTTCAAGATTCACAGAAGTATGCTTTTGTTACTGACTTACTGAAGGGAGACGGGTGAAGGGAAGGGAGGCTATATCATCTGTAGAACAATATCCCTAAAAAGAAATATTGCCTTCATGAGAGTAATGGGGAAAAATTACTGAGAACATTAGCACAAAATAGTGCCATCGGACATGCTAAGAAATTGGGAAATGGTAAGGTCATTTGGAACAATTGTTGGTCGAAAACTTATGAATGAATTGTTTAAATGATTCCAGTGATAATAGGGTGAACCTCTATAGGTTTTGACGAGTATGTGCATAATTCAGTGTTTGAAAAGTACAATGTGTATTATTTTCTCTCAGCATAGAGCTGTCTTAGATTTCTATCTTGCCCATTTATCAAGAGACGTTATTCTAGGATCAGATGAGGATTTTTCTGCTGTAAAGAGAAAAGAATATTGAAGGTGCTTAACTTCCTAGATAGCATTTGAGAGGAGAGAAACCCATATTAATGTTTAAAGCTTTTTTTATAAGAAAAAGGGGAAAATGGAGCAAAGCAAGAAAGATGGCCAGGTGGTGGGTGCTGGGTTTATAAACAGCATAAACATTACAAGGCAAATCAAGAGTTTCTGCTCCAATTTTGCTAATGAGGGATGGAAACATACATTATGTACGTTGTGACGAGCCTGATGTGGCAAAAGTCAGGTGGACTATTATGAATAATGCATGGAGAGTCCAGCTCAGCTCAGCTTTTTATTTGTCATGATTTCACCTGGAGGTGATCTCAATCTTGATTTATTATGGTAAAACTGAAATTGGATCATGTAGCTTCCAAAAAAAAACTTTTGTTATTTTGGTTCTTATGACCACATAATTCAAACATTGGAGGAAACCATTGTGAAAATATAATAACTGTGAAATTATGAAACATAATGAACACAGCAACAGTATCATTCCCATTGTTCTTTGATTTTCAGCATTGAGATAATCATTATGCACAATTTTACTTTTTGGGTTTTCACATAATACTTCCAAGTGTCATTTTAAAATGTTGATATATTTGCTTATTCATCAGTTTTTAATGTACAGTGAATCTCCAGAGAGTGTCATGAATGTGGACCTACCATAGTTCAACATATTTAATGTACATTGATGCAGGTTTCAATGGGTAAACTTGGCAGCAAAGTACGTTTGATATTTGAAGAGTACCAGTTCCATATTTTAAAGGACAGTGATGTCAATAGTTTTATTTTGTATTTACAGGTCCTCCCCGGCTTACAAACACACTTAACTTATGCACAGCCTATGCACACAAATGAGCAGTGATTTTTTCCCCCCCCTGTAGACAGCAGGTGCCGATACACATAATATTCCTTGCTGATGGTGTCTTTTAACTCCTTAAGTTTTTCAAGGATGTGGCCACCTAATTTTATTAAAACAGTTTCTTTTTTAAACTTCAGTAATCCTTTTATATTATAAAAAAACTCTGGAAACATGAACATTTGCAGATGCTGGTTTACAAAAAAAGATACAAAGTGCTGGAGTGACTCAGCAGGTCAGACAGCAACCTTAGAGAAGATGAATAGGTGACATTTCAATGTAAAGAAGGATTTAGACCCGAAACGTCTCCTATCCATGTTCTCCAGGGTTGCTGCCTGACCAGTTGAGTCACTCCAGCACTTTGTGCCTATGTTTTATAGGAAGTTGGGTGTCCCTTTCAAATCCTTCTGTGCATTTTGTTTCAAATGCATTTCAGGTATCATTCATAGAACAATTAAAGGAAGCTATTGAATTTTGAACAAACTTTAGACTAGCAACTGGGATCAATTAGTCAGGAAGGTTTATAGGGATTTGTTACAGCCTAATTTGGTAATTGTGGATGATTTTACATTCAATTAGTTTTAGGGGGCCCAATGACAGGCTATTTACCAGTGTCAGGAAACAGAAGCTAGGAAGCTCTGTCCGAAGTATATGGTCACAATCTGATCCCTTCACCTGACATGGAATTCCCAATTTCCACCAGCGTGATGACTAATTACACTCTTGTTGGTTGTTGGACCTCTTCAATAATTTTTCTCATCCTTTGTAGTTTTTTGAAAAAATGTCAGTGGTTGACATCTTGAGGATGATGAATTCGGGAAAAAAAATGTTTTATTGAAACTGTACATCTATGAGAACATGAACAATTGGAATGACTAATGATCACATTGTTTAAATAGTGCTGGATTTTCAATTGGCATGAAATGAAAATAAGTCAAAAAAATGCTATCATTAGATTTCTTTAGGTCTGGCTGTGCATCTCAAGCAGTAGAAGTCAATGCTTGAGTGGATCAAGGCATTGAGAAATGTACACAGGTGTACAGAAGGTGACTTCTGACGTCAAGTATAGAGTGCACACACGTTGGCTGGATGGACCTCTTAGTTATATCCAGAGGTTTGCAGGAGCCACTGTCTATGAATAATATAAGATTATGGGGATTATTTAACTACCTGAGCCAGAACCACATTGCTGTTAACCCACCTTTTACATTTTGCTTTGCAATAATAGTTCCTGTTCTTAATGATAGGTGTATCTAGTTAGCTCTTAATGAACTCTGTGGTTTAGATCTTATTGTTAATGAAGGAAGTGAAAATAGAATCCTTTAAGGTTTTTCAAACAAATTGCATAGGGACTTGAGATAATATGTGTAGGAAGGAACTGCAGATGCTGATTTAAACCGAAGATAGACAAAAAAGCTGGAGAAACTCAGCGGGACCAGCAGCATCTCTGGAGCGAAGGAATGGGTGATGTTTCAGGTCGAGACCCTTCTTCAGACTCTTCTTCAGTCTGAAGAAGGGTCTCGACCTGAAACATCACCCATTCCTTCTCTCCAGAGATGCTGCCTCTCCCGATGAGTTGCTCCAGCTTTTTGTGTCTAACTTGAGATAGGTTAATTTGCATAGGTGTTGGGAAAGAGTAAAGAAATGGCGCTGAGGGGATTGCTCTATGAGGGGCCAGCATAGACCCAGTGGGCCAAATGGCTGCCTGCAGTGCCTTAACAATGTTACTTTTCTATAGCTGTTTGATGATTGAATCATCCAAGGAGCAATGAATTGGTATCAATCTTTCATTGCCAGTTTCCTTTAATCTGAGTAGACATGACAGGATTTGTGTTTCCCCCCTGCTTAAAGAGAGGATAAAACGTATTAAGATACCTGTAAATTTTGTTTCATTCTCAAACCGCTAGCCAATTGATAGGTCTTTGCAATGTAATAGTCAAATAACCATATATACATTCTTTCTGAAGAATACAACTATGGGCAGTTTGAGACTGAGAAGGAGATGGTGCTGAGGCTCTTCAGGAGCATTAAGGTGGATTGTCTCCATGGCCTGATGGAATCTATCCCAGGTTATTGAAGGAGACAAGAGAGGAGATTGCGGGACCCTTGATGAAGATCTTTATTTCTTCTCTAGCCACAGGCATGGACCTGGAGGACTGGAGAATGGCCATATTGTTTCTTTGTTCCTTTGTTTCAAAGGGAAGTAGAGAAAATCCAGGGAAATATAGGCCAGCGAACCTCACGTCAGTAGTAGGGAAACTATTAGAGAGAATTATTTGAGATAGGATTTTAAGAGAATGGGCTAATTAGGGATAGCCAGCATGACTTTGTACATGGGAGGGCATGTCTTTGTAACTTTTTTGAGGAGAGGTCATGATGCAATTCTGAGAGTCATAGATCAGGTAGACAGTCAGAACATTTTTCCCGGGGTGGAAATGTCCAATACTAAAGGGCATAAGGTGAGAGGGGGAAAGCTTAATGGGCACGTGTGTCGGCTATCTTTTTACTCAGAGAGTGGTGGGGGCCTGGAATGCATTGCCAGGGGTGATAATATAGGCGCATTGAAATGCAGGGAATAGAGTGATATGGATCATATACAGGCAGATGAGATCAGCTTAACTTGGCATAATGTTCCGCACGACCATTGTGGGCAGAAGGGCCCGTTCTTATGCTGTACTGTTCTATGTTCGATGTTCTATGAATTGCAGCTTTCTTATTTTATAGTTCTGGAGGAAGCGTTTATACTTGCTCCAAGACCTTGGGCATAATGAATTGCTTCTATGTTGCAAAACCCTCTTTCACCACTAAGACCCCAGTCTGTATTGACTTTTTCTGAAGTATGGTGCGTTGCAGAAGAGCTTTTGCTTATCGAGGACTTGCAGATTCTGGCGATAAAGGGAGGTGTTTGTTTCTCACAGCCTTCGCCAGCAAATCACTAACACATGAGCTTTCTGCGTGCAAAATTTCACGTTGATGAAACAAACCTAAATAGCTCCCTGATGCGATGATAAACATTCTCACAGTATTGACAATGAACCATTCCACGTGGCATTAACTTGCCTTGTGTCTTGCCATTGGTACTGGCAAACTACCCTGGAACAATATAATTCCACTTCTTCACCAACAAAAATGAATATTAGCACTTTATGCATTTACAAGCTATTAAAGACTCTGGTGTGCTTCATGTGTATTAAAGGAGCACACCCTCTGTTTAATTACTACATAGAAGTCACTTATTTTCCAGTGCAACCCAAACTTAGGGTTTTATGGTATCAGCTTCCTGCCAACATTGTGCACGGCTGCCCAGACTTAGTTGACATAACATGGCCAAATGCTGATTTTCTTTTTGTACATGTGTTATCAAAATATGTGATATAGATTGGGCAGTGTTACAATTTAAAAATAACAGTGATTTTCTGCATATTTTATGATTATTTGTTGATATTGGCTCACCGTTACATCAAACAATGCAATTAGGTTGGAGCAAAATAAGTCCTTGGACCAGATTCTAATCAGCACACAGCAAACTTGAGATGTTGTGCCTCACGGTATTAATTGGATGTGCAACTAAAGGCAGATGGATGCTAATAAATATTGGAAAAATTGTAACTTGTGTAATGTTTTTGTTTCCGATACATTTGTTTATTAACTCTTTAAATTTCATACTCATCTGCATGTGGCCTTAATGTAATGTGAGATTGAAGGCTAATGATCAGTTTTAGCCATTTACAGACTACCAGTCTGAAAATAAGAATTCAGATCATAATCATTCTATGAGGTAGCAAGTACTGGCAGTGATTCTGCTGTTTACCATTACACCTCCTCAAGACTGATCCTTCGTATACCATTACAATGCCTCTTTTGTCATTATCCCATCATCTTCTACCTTGCGCTTCAGCAAAAATCTTCCCTTTTGCTCTTTCATTAACCATCCCCTTTCCAAACACCCTCATTTACTTTATACATCTGTAACATTCACCAGTATTTAAGAATGCTCACGGACCTGAGACATTAATGCTTATTCTGACTCCATCAGGAGCTGTTTGATCTGCTGAACATTTCCAACACTTTCAGTTTATATTTCAGAATTGCAACACCCATGATATTTTGCCCGTTTATTTCACATAATGTTTACACTTCAAGGAGCATGTGGGCAGGAGTCTCAACGTGACACTTCTGGACTTTGGTATCTAAAAACCTAGGCAAAAATTATGTAAATATTACACATGGCATTGGCCATGAATTAATGTTACAAATTTATGTTGTGATTTCCCAAATTTGGATAAATAGCATATATTGTAATCGCTTTGTTCCCATAATGTTTGACATCAATCAAACCAGGAGCAGTCTAACTTGTGTTCAGTTCAGACCAGAAGATCAGGGACTAAAATCGTTGCTGCCAATTCCATGAAAGTGTGATCATGTTCCCCACTTTCTCTCACGCATGCTATTAATATGTCCAGTCCCTGATTCTCGGGGGAATCTACAGTAGCCAATTCATCTGCCTGCACATCTTTAGGATGTAACAAGAAGCTGGAGTACTAGGGTGTCATGTGATTTCACGAAGAGCATGCAGACTCCATATAGATAGCACCCAAAATCAGAATTCAAACCGGGTAACTAAAGCTGTCAGCAGTGTTATTGTTATGATCTGCTTTGGTGTTATTTCCGTGGCCTTCCTTCGCTGACAAAGGTGTATGTTTCTGTAGCTATTTCAGTTAATCTTCCTTGGAGATACAACCTCACCCAAGATTCCTTTCACTATTGATGTGTTCAGGAACTTCTAATCAAATACCCACCCCAAGTGTCACGTTGAGACTCCTGTCTTTCCCCCGATGTCTGGCTCTGCACACTTTTCTTTCCACTCCCAACCACGATACACTCTCCTGCCAACAACCTTCTCTCTCTGGTCCAACCCTAAAGTCAAGTCTTGATGCTTTTTCCAACGCACACCTCACTTTGCCAGCTTTCTCCACACAGCATTAAATATGGTCTCGTGCACACTGGAATATCCTGATCTATTAAACAGATCAAACCTCATGGTGGGTCCCACAGGATCATTAATGCACAGAGAGATCTTGGGGTGCAAATCCATAGCTTCGTGAAAGTATCAACACAAATGAGTGGTAAAGAAAGTGAAGAGCATACTTGCTTTCATCAGTCGGGGCATCGAGTTTAACAGTTGGGAAGCCATGTTGCAGCTGTATAAAACTTTCCTGAGGATACATATTGAATATTGCATGCAGTTCTGGCTGATGCATTGCAGGATGTTTGTGGAGGCTTTAGATAGAGTGCAGAAGGAGTTCACCAGGATGTTGTCTTGATTGGAGTGTGTTAGCCTTGAGGAGAGTTGGACAAATGTGAATTGTTTTCTCTGGAGCGTTGGAAGCTGAGAGATGACCTGACAGAGGTTTATAATATGGTGCGAGGCATTGATATGGTAGATATCCAGATACTTTATTCCCGAAGGTGACATTGTCTAGTATTAGAGCGCATAGATTTACAGTGCGAGGGAGAAAGTCGAAAGGACATTTACGAGGCAATTATTTTTACACAAAGAATGATAGGTGCCTGGAACGCGCTGCCAAGTGAGAGAGACGGTAGCAACATTAAAGAGGCATTTAGACGGGCACGTGCATAGGCAGGGAATAAAGGCAGATGTGATTAATTTAGTCTGAAGAAGTGTCTCAACCCGAAATGTCGCCCATTCCTTCTCTCCAGAGATGCTGCCTCACCCGCTGAGTTACTCCAGCATTTTGTGTCTACCTGTGATTAATTTAGATTGTGATTGGCACAGATATTGTGGGCTGAAGGGCCTGTTCCTGTGCAGTACTCTTTTATTTTCTATAAATTACAGCCCACTTCCTTAAACCCTTCATGAAACTTCACGGTAATGGGAAAATCTAAGATACAGTAATTAGCAGTGAAATAGCACTGGAAAGAACGCTGTCAATTATATTCTGTAGTCTGTACTTTACCCGTCTAAGCTCATATGCAGATTTTTAATTCATGGCTGCAGCATACAGCTGGGTGAGAAATGACAGTATCCATTTAGCAAATGTTTGGCAGAAATTGGAAGAATAATTAACAAAAGCATGAAATTAACCTACGAACAGACTGAGAAAAATACTACTGCCAGCCAAGGTTCTGAATGGATGCCATGTAAGCTGCTTTCATCCTTCATCTGCCCAAAGTATCTTCCAAATCTCTCCATACAAAGCTTCACGGAGAATCCTAGTCAAAGTGGATGTTAATCAAACTAATATATTCTGCAAATACCTTCCAAGTTGCCTACTTGAAACTCTTCTGTTAATTTGTCCAATACTGCGCTGCGCTAATCTCCCTTCTTTCTTCACGTTTCACTAAAAACAACATTTAAAACAAAAAGGCAACATTGCAAACCAGCCAACTGCAGTTCCCAAATGAAAAGTGCTGCATGGTTCCCATCACCCTGCCGTGCTCATATTTTTAATTGATTTTCAAACCTGTCAGTCCAGTGCATGATGAGTTTTGTCACATTTCATCTGGGTTACTAATTGAGAATATAGACCAAGAGCAGAGGAATTGCATCTATTAGCAAAGGGTTTGTGTTCATTAATAGAAAGGATTGTGGAACTTTTCTGCCCCTTCCCATGCTGAGGAAGGGATGTCAGGTTGTGATGACTAGCGGAGATGGTCCTCACCCTCAACAACTTCTCCTATGACTCCTCCCACTTCTTCCAAGTGCAAGGCGTAGCTATGGGCACCCGCATGGGCCCCAGCTTTGTAGGGAACGTTGAACAATCCCTGTTCCAGGCGTACACTGACCCTATCCCCGAACTCTATCTCCGTTATATTGTTGACTGCATTGGTGCAACCTCCTGCACCCATGCAGAACTCATGGACTTCATCAACTTCACCACCAATTTTCATCCTGCACTCAAATTTACTTAGACCATCTCCGACAACTCCCTCCCTTTTCTTGATCTCACAGTCTCCATCACAAGAAACAGACTATTGACCGACGTCTATTACAAACTTACTGACTCCCATAAGTATCTCGACTACACTTCTTCCCACTGTGAATCTATGATCATCTCCGCCTCAGCATGAGTGATGTATGCTGGGGTGTTTACTCCAACCCGCTTTCTAAAGTCTATGTGACGTTGAGGGAGAGGTTGTTTTGATTCCATGTTACTAAGCTCTCTATTTCTTTCCTGTACTCTGTCTTGTCATAGGTTAAGATGTGACCCGCTGTGGGTATGTCATGTGCAAACTTGTAAATGTAGATGGAACAGAATTTGCCTGATCATAGGGAGTATAAGAAGGGGCTGAGAATGTTGCCTTGTGGGGTGCCGGTGTTAAAAATGATCATGGATGATGTATTATCACCTCGCATTACAAAATACAGTCTCTGGAAGTCCCGGGATGGCGGGACTGGCATATGATGTAAGAATGGATCGACTGGGCTTATATTCACTGGAATTTAGAAGGATGAGAGGGTTTCTTATAGAAACATATAACATTCTTAAGGGATTGGACAGGCTAGATCCAGGAAAAAAAATCCCCATGTTGGGGGAGTCCAGAACAAGAGGTCACAGTTTAAGAATAAGGTAAGGCCATTTAGGACTGAGATGAGGAAAAACCTTTTTCACCCAGAGAGTTGTGAATCTGTGGAATTCTCTGCCACAGATGATAGTGGAGGCCAATTCACTGGATGTTTTCAAGAGAGAGTTAGATATAGCTCTTAGGGCTAACAGAATCAAGGGATATGGGGAGGAAGCAGGAACGGGGTACTGATTTTGGATGACCAGCCATGATCATATTTAATAGCGGTGCTGGCTCGAAGGGTCGAATGGCCTACTCGTGCACCTATTTTCTATGTTTCTATGTTTCTAAGTCAAGGATGCAATTGCAGAGATGGATACTGAGTCCTATGTTCAGGAGTTTGATATTGCTCCAACTTCCAGCAATACACAAACTGCTGGAGGAACTCCATGGATCAAGCGGTATTTGTGGATGGTAAGGAACCTTTCAACCTTACTTTCCATTCCCAGTTGCAGCTCAACCCACCAGCAGATTGTGTGTTGTTCCAGATTCCAGCATGTGCAATCTCATGTGTCTCAATGTCGCTCCGACTTCAATATTGATGTTGGCATTGGGCCCCTTTATCACCAGCTGAAATGTTGACCTGTGGCCACTCATTGCTGGCATTCACCATGCAACAGCATCACGGTCTTTGTGGCTTGGTATGGCTGATCACCTTCCTACCTTTAGCCCCACTTCTCAATCCAAGGATTTCAGGACAGATGTGAGAAATTCCTCTGAAGCAGTTTTGTTCCATTTATAATATGTTGCTTCCTCGGTTCTCTCAATATTGCCTTTCCCGTCACCTCCAGACCTTTTCTACCACAGCCAGACTAGCCTCAATTTCCCTTTGTTCCGTGATGGTTAATATCTCACCCATGCTTCCATCTAGCCTCGCTTTGTTGCGATATCCCATCCAGTATATTTTCTCTATCCTCTAATCCCCTTCAGACTATTGTAGATGGTTCCTTATGGCCACTGCACCATGTCAGATTCATTCCCACACTGCTGCCCCTGACACCCCACATTCTCATTCCAACCTCTGCTGTAGCTGGTCCTCCAAGATTTTCACCGCTCCTTCCTCTGGGGAGCAAATAGAAAGAGATGCTTGTCAGGACTCAGCAGATAGTTGTTTATACCGCTGTCCCGATTGGATTTTGTAGTGTAGTTTTGTTCTAAGCTAATAGGGACAAATCATCACGCTAAGGAACACTCATTCAAGTCTCCCAGCCAATGCTTACAGAGGTAAAGCAGTAGAGTTGCTGCCTTACAGCACCAGAGAACCGGGTTCGATCCTGGCTCTGGGTGCTGTCTGTGTGTAGTTTGTACATTCTCCCCATGACCCGTGGGTTTTGTCCGGGTGCTCCGGTTTCCTTCCGCACTCCAAAGATGTACAGCTTTGTAGGGTAATTGGCTTCTGTAAATTCTAAATTGTCCCAAGTGTGTAGTATAGTTGCTAGTTTATGGGGTTATCACTGATCGACGCAGACTCTGTGGGCTTAAGGGCCTGTTTACATGCTGTATCTTTAAAGTCTAAAGGTAGCACCCAGACCATAAGAGATTTGATTCAAAGGCTGGACTTGCTATCCCAATGAATGTTCCCAGTGAAATTTCTACATTGATATTGGTATATTATTTTCATGTGCACTGAGATACAGTGAAAAATCTTGCCCTACTTAATATGCAGACAGGCCATTTTATACATGAATACAACAGATAGTGCAAAAGAAAAAAATAAACAGAGTGCATAATATAGTGTTGAACCTACAGAGAAAATATGCAGCAACGGGATAGATTAGAACATTGGGGCTACCTCCAACCTTAGCGTGTGAGGGGTCGATTTATAAATCGGATAACAGCGTAGAAGAAAATATTTTTGAATCTAGTGGTACATGCTTACAAGCCTTTATATCTTCTGACCAAATAGAGAGTGGAGAAGAGAGAATGATGGGAATGCGAGTGGTCCTCGGTTATGTTGTTAGCTTCCATGAGGCATCGTGAAGTATAGATTTAGTCGATGGCGGGGAATCTGGTTCACATAAAGAGCTGACTATGGTGCATTTTGTTGAAATCGGTAGTAGTTGTTGGGGACATGCTAAATTTCCTGAGTCTTCATAGGAACTAGAAGCAATAGTGTGCTTCTTTGCCTGTTTCACTGATGTGGTTTGCTTACTTTGATGCAAAGGTTGTTTCATTGATCAATCCATTTGTATGGTGGAAACACAATTACTTTAAGCAGGGTAAAATACATATTGCTGGAAGAACTCAGCGGGTCAGGTAACATTGTGAGGGAAATGGACAGCTGACGTTTTGGGTCAAGACCCCTCTCATCAGACACTAAAGCAGAGATATGGGGTTTGGAGGGAAAGATAGATCAGCCATGATTGAATGATGGAGTAGACTTGATGGGCCAAATGGCCTAATTCCGCTCCTATCACTAATGACCATATGACCTTATGATGAACATTGTCTCTCCATTTCCCTCAGATGCTGCCTCATCCACTAAGTTTCTCCAGCAGTTTATTTTTTACTCACAATTCCAGCATTTGCAGTCTCTTGTGTCCTGACTTTAAGTAGAAATCATTGTTGGGTATTCAAGTTTGAATCTCTCACGCCCTCACCTGAGGCTGGACAGGTTTCTCTGCCATCCTGTCTCCAATCGAGTTAAAATCAAAGCTTAAATCCCCAATTTTTATTTTTTTTATTTTTTATACAAGCTACTGTTAAAAAGGTGTATAGTGGGCAAAAGCTAAGCTAAAATAAGATGATTATCATGTGTAAGAAGGAACTGCAGATGCTGGTTTAAACCAAAGGTAGACACAAAATGCTGGAGTAAACTCAGCGAGACAGGCAGCATCTGTGGAGAGAAGGAATGGGTGACGTTTCGGGTCGCGACCCTTCTTCAGACATTTTACTATCATGCTTGTTTTGGTAATGCTTTTATCTATCTCTGTCTTTTCTCTTTTTTGTGCATACACTTCCACCCTCACAGTTTAATTATGCAGCAAAAGCCTGAGGAACGGTCCTTCTTTTGCACAACGAATAATCCTTCAAGCCAAACGATTTGATGTACAACTGCCATACATTTGGCACCAAATAATGTGTGGGTAGAAACAGCTTAATGAGTGAATTATATTTGCAGTTAGATTTTTGGAAAATCTAATTACCTGGCTGAAAGATTGCTAAACAGGTTTCCTGGTCCTTTGGGATTTTTTTTCTCTCACCCTAAGCTTCTAAGACAATCAGGACGCAGTCTGAATAGACACCAAAGTATTTGCATGATATTATTCTCCTTGTAAGTGAAAGGATCAAATCTTATGTCCGGCTTCTTGCTGTTGATACAACATTGGGCTTCTTTTTTAACATGTTCTCTTTGAGTTATTTTCTATACATTGAAAGCATTCTTGTTTTAGAATTAATTCAGTTTGGAGAATACACATACCTGTAGGCATCCGCAATAAAAGGCTGGATTGTTTCACACTTACAATGATTAAACTGAAATAAAAATGCCTACTGGGAACCAATACACCTCTTATTTAGCACTAAACAGGATTAAAGTTAGTCCTGGCATTCAATAACTTTCCATATATTAACGATGAAAGAAGGAGGGGAGGTAAGGTCAGTTTGAATTTCTCCTTCAATCCCGTGGAGGTTCAGTAATTGAACTGTTTAGATTGTTAGCCACTAATAATTTGCTCCTAACATGATTGGGGTATCCGTGTCCACAATGTGCTGACTGGGGAATTTTTGGCATTCTTCTGAATGCGTTGATCTGTTGCATTTTCAACAGCTAATCAGAGAGCTAAAATTGCAGTAAGTAGTTGACTTAGTCACATTTTCCATTCAATTAGATTGCTGGTACATGTGGTAAGAACCGTGAAATTGTAGTGTCCTTGTGGAATAAACATTTGGGCAGAAATTTTCACCATTTTCCAATTGTTTATTCTGGTATTACAACTGTAGAGAATAAGCCTTGAAAGGAATTCAAAACGTAGCTCTCAGTTTGTTGGCAATGTTTTCTTTAGCAAAGATTTTAACTCCAGTTTAACTTAAACTGCTGTAAATACATAACGGGTCAAGTAGCATCTGTGCATGGAGAAATGTAGAAACATTTACAGTCAATGACATTTAACCAGATGTAAATATACGGAACTGCTGATGATGGGTTACAAGAAAAAAAGAAACTAAGTGCTGGAGTAACTCAGCGGGGGTCAGGCAGCATCTTGGAGAAATGTGTATGAAGGAACTGCAGATGCTGGTTTAAACTGAAGATAGACACAAAATGCTCGAGAAACTCAGCGAGAAACTCAGGCAACATCACTGGAGAGAAGGAATGGATGACGTTTCGGACCCGAGTTACTCCAACATTTTGTGTCTAGCATCTTGGAGAACATGGATACGTGATGTTACAGGCCTAGACCCTTCTTCAAATTGAAGTGGGGTCCTGAGCCATAATGTCACCTATTTATGTTCTTCAGGGATGCTGCCTGCTAAGTTACTCCAGCACTTTGTCTTTTTTTTACATTGTAACACGTGGTTGTTGAACTGAAATAGTAACTCTGTATATTTGTCTGTGAATACTGCATGATCTGCTGATATTTCAAATATTAAGTAAACATTAGCAACATTAGCAAAATTTGCAGATGATACAAAGCTGGGTGGCAGTGTGAACTGTGAGGAGGATGCTATGAGGATGCAGGGTGACTTGGACAGGTTGGTGAGTGGGCAGATGCGTGGCAAATGCAGTATAATGTGGATAAGTGTGAGGTTATCCACTTTGGTGGCAGAAACAGGAAGGCAGATTATTATCTGAACGGTGGCAAGTTGGGGAAAAAGGGGAAGTACAACAAGATCTGGGAGTCCTCGTTCATCAGTCACTGAAAGTAAGCATGCAGGTACAGCAGGCAGTGAAGAAAGCTAATGGCATGTTGGCCTTCATAACAAGAGGAGTTGAGTGTAGGAGCAAGGAAGTCCTTCTGCAGTTTTACAGGGCCCTAGTGAGACCACACCTGGAGTATTGTGTGCAGTTTTGGTCTCCACATTTGAGGAAGGACATTCTTGCTATTGAGGGAGTGCAGCGTAGGTTCAAAGGGTTAATTCCCGGGATGGCGGGACTGTCATATGTTGATAGAATGGTATGGCTGGGCTTGTATACTCTGGAATTTAGGATGAGAGGGGATCTTAATAAAACATGTAAGATTATTAAGGGATTGGACACGCTAGAGACAGGAAACATGTTCCCGATGTTGGGGAAGTCCAGCACCAGGGGCCACTGCTTAAGAGTAAGGGATAGGCCATTTAGAACAGAGATGAGGAAAAACTTTTTCACCCAGAGAATTGTGAATCTGTGGAATTCTCTGCCTCAGAGGGCGGTGGAGACCAATTCTCTGGATGCTTTCAAGAGAGAATCAAGGGATATGGTGAGAAGGCAGGAGCGGGGTACTGATTGTGGATCACATTGAATGACGATGCTGACTCGATGGACCGAATGGCCTCCTCCTGCACCTATTGTCTGTTGTCTATTGTCCATTGTCACAGATTAGCTTTTGAATTGGCATTACTATGTGTGTGCCTGGCGTGTCACTAATGTGGGCACTGTTGCATTTATTGCTCATCTCTGTTTTTGCTGAACTTCTTTAACTGATGTAATACTTGTGATGGTCATGCTTTCACAATGGCATTACTGGGAAATACTGGAATAGCATCCATTGATGATGCAGATTTAGTGATTGATGCCCACTTTGAGATGGTGCGTGACTTTATAGAAGATGGTCTAGGAGCAGGCACTTGGATCCACAATGTCTGTGTGAATATTGTGAGTAGCTTGGAGATGTTATTCACACAACACATAAGAACTGAAGAAGGATAGACACAAAGTACTGGTGTAACTCAGCGGGACAGGCATCATCTTTGGAGAGAAGGAATGGGTGATGCTACCGGTTAAGACCCTTCGTCTGAAAAACGCCATCCATTCCTTCTCTCCAGAGATGCTGCCTGACCCTCTGAGTTACTCCAGCATTTTGTGTCTATCTGCAGTTCCTTCCTACACTGCTCTGAAGAAGAGTCTGAAGAAGGGTCTCGACCCAAAATGTCATCTATTCCTTTTCTCCAGAGATGCTGCCTGACCCGCTGAGTTACTCCAGCTTTTTGCATCTATCTTCGGTGTAAATCAGCATCTGTAATTCCTTCCTGCACATATGCTCTTGTTCTTCGTGGCAGAGATGACAGGCAAGGAAGGTGTTGTTAGAAGAGCCATTGGAAACCTACTCTAATCATATCTCACAGCCATGCAACATTATCCTTCCTATACCCTTATGATGTGGTCACAGTATACTGACATGCAAATGTAGAATTACAATTATTCGCACGTTAGGGTGTATCATTCTGGATCTGGCCCACTGCTTGATCTTTCCACCCGCAATCCCACCTCCCGCCCATATTTACTGTTAACTTCTCTGCCACACAAGGCAGTGGAGGCCAAATTCACTGGATGTTTTCAATTGAGATTAAATATAGCTCTTGGGGCTAATGGAATCAAGGGATATGGGGAGAAAGCAGGAACGGGGTACTGATTTTGGATGATCAGACATGATCATATTGAATGGTGGTGCTGGCTCGATGGGCTGAATGGCCTACTCCTGCACCTATTTTCTATGTTTCTAACTTGTACCAATCTTGTACAATCAGACCCTCCAATTCTGGGAGGTGTCTCACAATACAGAGCTGTGACTTTAGTTTAGTTTAGTTTAGAGAAACAGACCCTTCCCTGCACATTAACATTATCCTACACACACTAGAGACAATTTACAATTATACCGAGCCAATGAACCTGCAAACTTATTGGTCTTTGGAGTGGGGGAGGAAACTGAAGATATCGGAGAAAACCCACGCGGTCACGGGGAGAACGTACAAACTCCATACAGATAGCACCCGTAGTCGCGATCAAACCAGGGTCTCCGGCACTGCAAACGCTGTAAGGCAGCAACTCTAACTCTGCGTCCTAACTTCTATCTTTAATGTTCGATTGAAAACCCTGAGCAGCTAGCAGCAAGATTCCACTCAATATGACTTCTCTGCAGAGCGAGGTGTGATGCTCTGATTGAACAGAGCTGATGCTTGGAAAACATTTAAAGAACACATTCCAAATTTTCAATGAACACATATATTGTTGTCAAATAAAATCTCCATTGGAAATGTGGTACAAAGGTACAGCCATCCAACATGTTAAAGATAGCATTAAATTATAAGGGTATAATATCACAATATTTTTTAGTGTAATAAGCCTGAAGAATTGTGTGGGAAGGAACTGCAGATGCTGGCTTAAACCGAAGATGGACACAAAAAGCTGGGGTAACTCAGCGGGCCAAGCAGCATCTCTGGAGAGAAGGAATGGGTGACGTTTCGGGTCCATTCCTTCACTCCAGCGATGCTGCTTGTCCCGCTGAGTTACCCCAGCTTTTTGTGTCTGTCTAAGCCTGGAGCATTGTTTGGTTAAATGGAAATTTAGGAGCCTGGTCCCCACAAAGATTAAAAAGAGTGCAGGAACTAGAGCCTTGGGAAGAAAGGGAGCATCAAAGTCCGATCCCTGCCAAGTCTAAAGAGAGCAAAGGAATCGGAGCCACAGTGAATGAAAAGGAGTACAGAAAGCATGGCTCTTGCGAGTCAACGAGAGCAGGAGAACGAGGCCCTGGTCTGTTAAAGGGAACATGGTGACTGGGGACAGGTAAAGGGAAGTGGGCATAAGTGAGCTGAACCATCAAGATTTCTAGATAGAGAGACAGTGTTAAAGAACACGTTCCAAATTGTCAAATTAAAGCTCCATCAGAAATGTGGTACAAAGGTACAGGCATGTAACATCTCACAACATGTTAAAGATTCTAAGTGACTTTCAATCTGAAGAAGGGTCTCAACATGAAATGTCACCCATTCCTTCTCTCCAGTGATGCTGCTTGTCCTACTGAGTTACTCCAGCATTTTGTGTCTATCTTTGGTTTAAACCAGCATCTGCAGCTCCTTCCCTGAAGATTTCTGAATGATTGGGTAGCGAATTATCAGAGAAGAGTGAGATAAGGCCTTGCTACAATTACACAGGTCTGAGGTGAAACCATACAGTATATCTGTTTACTCCATAAGCAAGGAAGTGTATACTTGCTTTTCAGGCTAATTGGATTGTTATTTGGCATAGCAATATATTGTATGAGATTGAGAAGAGTTTATTTTCTCCCGAGTTCAGAAGAATACAGTGAGCTCAATGAAATCCAAAAATCTTATAAAACTTCTTGACAGGGAAGATGCTATGCGATTGATTTATTGGATGTATTATAAAGAAATTCACTTCAAGATTTCAAAGATTAGCCACTTAGAACTGCAGTGATGAGAGATTTCTTGACTCAGTGTGCTATAAATGTTTGCAATTATCGACATTGGATAACTGCTTTCTAGAGATAACATCAATAAGTTCTTGTTTACAGTGGGAAGTAAGGGATTTGTTTAGGATGGGGAGGAAATGTTGCTCATATAGTTTAACCGTAATCTTTTTATTAATTACATGGATAGGACAGGTTTGAAGGGATATGGACCAAATGCTGGCAGGTGGGATTAGTGTAGCTGGGACATGTTGGCCGGTGTGGGCAAGTTGGGCCGAAGGGCCTGTTTCCACACTCGTTTCTCTGGGAAACGTCTTCTCATTTTGCACTGTACAACTGTTGCTTTGCAAGATGACAATAAAGGTTGATTGATTGATTGATTGATTGATGACTCTTAAGCTTGATAAATTCCATGGCATATTTCCTACATCCATCAGGTTCCTGAACCGACCTGCACAAATAAACTGAAAATGCCATTTCACACTTATTTTCCGTTACACTTATTTTAAAATTCTCTGTTTGAGCTTACTTTCAAAAACAAAACAATCAGTTTCTAGTGATATAGTATGGAAACAAGACTTTAGACCTATCGATTTCATGCGGAGCATTGATCACCCATTCACTCTCGTCGTATGTTATCCCACTTTCTTATCTACTCCTTGCACACTTGCGACAAGTTACAGAGGCCAATAAACTTAAAAAACGCCACATCTTTGGGATGTGGGAGGGAACCAGAGCACCCAAAGGAAACCCACGCAGTCACAGGATGAGTGTACAAACTCCACACATAACGCACCCAAGGTTAATATCGAACTTGGGTCTCTGGCACAGTGAGGCAGCAACTCTACCAGCTGTGTTTTATGTAGGTTATGCATACACGTTTACACAATGCCTAGCTGGGCAAGGCTACCACTTACAGTCACTTCATTCTAAATATATAAGGAGCAGTGCAATTTATTTCCTGTGTTCTGGAAACTCTAATAGCATTTCATCAGGTTCATCAAGACTTTTGTGCGGCAAAGTCGAAGACCTCCATCCTTGGGAACTTTTTCAGGTTTCATTAGAATTCTGGGTGTATAAATAAAGGATAAAGGCGAGAATATACATTAAAATAGGCCTGGAAAGAGTGAATGTGGAGAAGATGTTTCCACTGGTGGGAGAGTCTCGGACCAGAGGCCATCTCCTCAGAATAAATGGACGGAGCTTTAGAAAGGAGATGGGAAGGAATTTCTTTAGTCATAGGGTGGTGAATCTGTGGAATTCATTCCCACCAATGGCTGTGGAGGCCATGTCAATGGATATTTTTAAGGCAGAGAATGACAGATTCTTGATTAGTAAAGGTGTCAGGGCCTATGGGGCGAAGGCAGGAGAATGGGGTTGAGAGGGAAAGATAGATCAGCCATGATTGAATGGTGGAGTAGACTTGATGGGCTGAATGGCCTAATTTTACTCCTGGAACTTATGAACATAAAAAAAGTGTATATCAATGAGGACATTTGCATTCTAAGACACTATACAAAGGATTCACTATTGCTGCGGTCTGAATTGACCAACATTTGGTTTAGATCTGCCTTTGCCAAGTCATTCAAATTGAGGGTTGTGTAATCTTTTGCTCTATTTTTACACTTGGCCTTCATGAATCAGATAAATCATTGTTGGTTTTCATGTACAAGATAAATTATTATACATGATTGTGAATGTTCCAAGAAGAAGCTGTGGCTGACAAGTCATTTCCTGACTGTCAATGGGACTGAAATTTCACTGAGCTAAAAAGAAAAGAAATGAGTGAGTGAAGGTCTAACGGAGAGGTTAATGTAAACTAATCTGACTATGATCAATGGAAGAGATTAAGATGCTGTACTCTACGCATTCTGTCCTATGCCATCATGATATTTGATCCAAAAAGTCCCTCCAAGCTTATACTTGTGAGTTCTAAAGTTGCACAAAAAAAATTAACTGAAGATTGATTTTAAATCTTTAATTACAAGTAGTTTTAATTGTATCATTTCTGTCGACCCTTCCAGCTTGCAAAGATCAGCAGTGGAGTATTCAATTTTAAAAGGCGGTACCTTCACAAGAATGCTCAGTATTGAAAAGAGAAGTTACACTTTTAATTCCTCCATCGTATTTGTTTGCACTGACAAGGCTGATTTAGATTTATTCTGGCAAGATAATCACCCCATCTATAGATTGCCAGCTACTGAGTTGCCTTGACTGCTGCCATGTGTTCCGATGAAGGATCTGTGTTGTTCCTAGTTTCGCCCATCCACGCAGCTGGAGCAGAAAGGCCTCTGGAGGCAAATTTCACAATGCCCCTGCAAATATTTCAATGTATGATTGTAATTATTCCCCTCAAGCAACGCCCCTCCCATTCAAAATCTTGAAGAACCCTGTGTTCATTTGGGGAAGTTAATCTAACCCTGCGTGCAACCATTATGTAAAATCCACCTCGATGATTCAGTGATTTGCTTTTCTAATCAGAGGGGGCAATCACTTGCAATTTTTCTAGTGAGATATTTAAATCCAGATTGTATAGAAAATACTGCACATGTGAAAATCTTGCAGCTGCACCAACTATTTCCAATTAGAACATGTAAATAGTCATTGCTGTCAACCTAATGATGAATTGCAAAACAGACACCAATGTGGATAGCATTTTTGAACCTCATAGTGCAAGGATAACAGGTTTGAAGGTTTCTGGGTCTGGAGCAATGATTGATCTTTAGCATTAATGCAAAGTGATTGACACTGAACCACCAGCTCCTATTATATCCAACCTGATATTGTGTTCCATTCCGCTCAATAGAAAGCAGAGTTGGAAAAGTGGTTATTGATTTGTTGTCACTCGTTTTATGATTCACGTTAACATTTCTCATTTCATAAAGCGAGGCCACTAGACTCATCGAGCCCAAACGGACTGTCAGGGTTTTCCAATTGCACCAGGTTTCCTGATAAACTGCTCACTCTCAAATGCTCATCTACTTTCCCCTCCACTCCCAGCGCAGCCCCTCCTCAGCTCTACCACCATCCGCCTTTACCAGGGGAATCTCACAGAGGCTAATTAGCCAGCCTCCTAGCACATCTGGATGTGGAAGGAAAGCAGCAGCGCTAATTAATTGATTTGTTTTAACCAGAAACATTTTAATTTCATTTCTGCTTGCTTAAGGTGCTTGTGCCTGATAGTGACCAAAGATCCTATAGCGGAGGGCTGCTATAAGATCTTTGATGGTGACCCTGATAGTGAGGGAAGTGGACGTGTATTGAATACAAATTACTACTGATAAAAATGAGCACAAAAAGTCTACATTTTCAAATCATACTGAGCCTAGAACATGGAGCAGCACAGCACAGGAGCAGATCCTTTGGCCCATAGTATTTGTGCTGAACATGATGCCAAGTTAAACCAATCTTCTCCATATGTCTCCATTCCCTGCACATCCATGTGCCTATCTAAAAGCCTCTTAAATGCCACAATAGTATCTGTGTCCACCACCTTCCTTGATGGGACATTCCATCACATTCTGTCTCAAAAAATACCTCACCCAAATCCTTTTGATTTTCTACCTCTGACTTTAAAATTATGCCCTCTGGTCTTTGACATTTTAACCCTGAGGAATTCGGACTTTCTACCTTATTTATGCCTTGCATAACTTTAAATACTTCTATTTGGCCTCCCCTCAACCTCTGACACTCAAGAGAAAACAATCTGTGTGTCCAATCTCTGCTGTTAGCTCATACCCTCTTATCCAGGCTGTATTCTGGTTAACACTTTCTGCCCTCTTTGGACTTTAGAGAGTGAGATACAGCATGGAATTAGGCCACTAAGTTTGCGCCAACCAGCGATGACCCATACACACTAACACTGTCCAACACACTATGAATAATATACAATTTTATCAAAACCAAATAACCTATATGTCTTTAGAACATGGGAGGAAACCGAAGCAGCTGGAGAAAAACCAGCGTTCCCAGGGAGAGCATACAAACTTAGTACAGACAGCACCCATAGTCAGGATCGAACTCGGGTCTCCGGCGCTGTAAGGCAGCAACTATACCGCCACACCACTGTGCCGCCCAAAGCCACACTCTCCAAAGCCTCCACATCCTTCCTGTGCAATGGGGCGATCAGAATTGCACACAATACTGCAAATGTGTTCTAACCAAAGTTTTACCTGCCTTCCTGACTCTAATAGTCTGAATATCTGAAGAAGGGTATCGGCCCGAAACGTCACCTATTTCCTTCGCTCCATAGATGCTGATGCACCCGCTGAGTTTCTCCAGCATTTTTGTGTACCTTCTAATAGTCAATATTTGGATTTAGAAATATCTTGTCACGTTTGTGTGATGTCATTTAAATAAAGTCAACTCAGTAACAGAATGGATAGTTGCTTCCAATAACACCATATTATCCTTTGTTTTAATTTAACCTCCAACTTGACATAAAACACAGTGCATTGGAGAATTCTTTAGCTGGGATTAATTGCTTGAAGAAACACTTACATGCAAGATCTACTTTCGGGAGGTAGATCATCATGTCTAGGGCATCAAAAAATGTTTTGTGAGTGTTTCTCAGCTTGAGTAGATTTCACATGGCCTGAGTCAAGTATGCCTGATTTCTTCAAATGTACAATTAGGTACATGCATCTCACAGTTAATATTTATGAAGTCGTTTGCAATTAACTAGATTTATGCCATTAAAAGGTCACAGTTACAAATTACAGGCATTTTAGAGTAGATAAAATTATCGGTAAGTCATTACATTTATTTGTAGAGTAAAAGCAAAGCTTTCTTGAAGGATATTTCTCGCCCTTATTATTTAATGTATTGTGATTTCCTTAATATGTTGCTTTTAACTAATTTTCTTCTCAGTGTTTAGTGTCAAAATAAATATACGTATGAATAATTACCCAATGGCCTTCCACCAATTACTGATTTTATCTCAGCTTCGCTGCATTTGTAGTTTTACATTTTGATGAATTAAAATGAATATTTTAGTGAACATTTCAATGTTTTATTGAAGGGTGCTATTTTTGAAGCTCTCCAACTTGTCTGGCTTTTTTTTTATCAGTTTGAAGGTCACCAAAAGTTCATTTTCTTGGCGCACAATGCAGTTTTATAGCAAGACACTGCTGAGCAGAATCACCAACTTAACTTTTGTTTACTGTACTAAGTACATTTTTGGAGATTTGGTCAGTAAACTGCTTTGTCATTATCATAGGTTTTAGAGTTTGCTTGTGGATTTCTTTCCTCCGAGTGGCAAAATTATGAATATTGCTTGAGTGCTTCATTTACGTACTTTCTCTCCTAATTATGGGCGGCAAGGTGGCGCAGCGGTGGAGTTGCTGCCTTGCAATGCTTGCCACATCGGAGACCCGGGTTCGATCCCGACTATGGGTGCTGTCTGTGTGGAGTTTGTACGTTCTCCCCGTGACCATGTGGTTTTCTCCGAGATCTTTGGTTTCCTCCCGCACTCTAAAGACGTACAGGTTTGTAAGTTAATTGGCTTGGTATAAGTGTAAATTGCCCCTAGTGTGTGTAGGATAGTGTTAAGGTGCGGGGCCCGCTGGTTGGTGCAGACTCGGTAGGTCGAAGGGCCTGTTTCCGCACTGTATCTCTAAAAGTAAAACTTAAAAAATTAAAAAAACTAAAACTGCTTTTTTTTCTCTCTCTTTTCTCTTTTAGAGGCAGTTGGCTTCCCTTGTGATCAGGGTGGGACTGTTGGCTATCTGGGGTGCCACTTTACTCGGTCTTCGCTTGTACTGGATGGGGAACAAGCCACCGAGCTTCTCCAACTCTGACAACCCGGCAGCAGACTCGGACAGCTTGCTGGCACGCACTTTGACCTTTCATTACTTGCCAGCAGCAAACTTCTGGCTCCTGCTGTGCCCCAATACTATGAGCTTTGACTGGTCAATGGATGCTGTGCCTTTCATAAGAACAGCCAGCGATTGGAGGAACCTGCACACTTTGGCATTGTTTGTTGTGTTGCTGCTGCTCACCCATACCAGCCTGAAGGGTTCTCCAAATGACAGGGCATGCAATGGAAAAACAGTGATGAATGGCAAACAGAATACAAATGGGCACAGCTGCCACTCAACAATGGAGCATGGGAACAACGAACAGGGTTTTTATTTTCTACAACGAACTGACCATTTTTTCAAGAGCGATTTAATTCAGGGGCCACCGACGGCTCAGAACATATTAATTTTCTCCTTATCGCTGCTTATCGTGCCATTCTTGCCCGCTACGAATCTTTTCTTTTACGTTGGATTTGTGATCGCAGAGCGAATCCTTTACATTCCAAGCATGGGATTCTGTTTACTAGTAACGTTGGGCATTAGGACCCTCTCTCTCAGAATGAAGAAGAGAATCTTTAAGAGCATGATCTTATATGCAGCCATTGCTTTAATCATTTTATATGGGTTGAAAACCATAACAAGGAACAGAGACTGGCATGATGAGGAAATGTTGTATAGATCAGGAATAAAGGTGAACCCAGCCAAAGGTAATCACAATTTGATCTTAAATAATGGATCTTGATGTTAAGATGAAGTGTCTCATTTGAACAAATTCAAGCAACAACTTGAACAACTGCTTTCTTTTCCTGGCAGCATGGGGTAACCTTGGGAATGTTCTGAAAAGCCAAGGGAAAGTTTTGGAAGCTGAAAAGGCCTATAGAAATGCCTTGTACTATCGTAGCAACATGGCTGATATGCTTTATAATTTGTAAGTATGCATGACTCAACAGCTGGCCTTTTTCCTAACCAGGTCAATTATAAAAGTTGCAATAAAAGGAACTATTGATCTATTTTTGTGACACAGATATTGTTTACTGGTACAATGAATCGTTGTAGCAGTGTTTAATTAATCCTCCCCCCCCCCCCCCCCCCCTCTCCCCTATCCTGGCCAGAAAGCAGCATTTCTTCATCAATTAAACAGAAACAAATTCAACTACTTTATTAGTTTATTAAAACCTCAAATGACGCTTGTGATTGGCACGCGGTGCTTTTGCAGTTAAGGCTGCAATGAGAGCAAAGGTACCATCTGTGAAACTAAGTTTGCCATGAGCAAAGTATAAATGTAAAAGAGACCCTTACTCCTTTTACAGTGAGGTGCATGCAGTAAAGGGCCTGTCCCACCAGCATGTGATTGCATGCATCCAGCGCGACCAAAAGTGGTCGCTTCAGGCGTACGGCCTCGCAGGGCCGGTCCCAATTCGAACGCGGAGGCGTATGGTGTTGTGCGGGGCTGGTCAAACTCACCAATCAGCTGGGCAGGAGGCGGGCCGACTGAATTTGGACGTCGGGCTGGAGTAACTCAGAGGGACAGGCAGCATCTCTGGGGAGAGGGAATGGGTGACGTTTTGGGTCGAGACCCTTCTTCAGACTGAAAGTCACGGGAAAGGGAAATGAGAGATATAGACGATGATGTAAAGAGATATAGAACAATGAATGAAAGATATGCAAAAAAGTAACGATGATGAAGGAACCAGGCCATTGTTTGCTGTTTGTTAGGTGGAAAAGAGAAGCTGGAGCGACTTGGGTGGGGGAGGGTTGGAGGGAGGGTGAATGCAGGGGTTTCTTTCAGCTAGAGAAATCAATATTCATACCACTAGGTTGTAAGCTGCCCAAGCAAAATATGAGATGCTATTCCTCAGAAGAGGGCTTCTCTTCATCACAGCCAGGCAGTGCCTGTAAGATCTTAGTATACTTGTGGCTATGGCTGCCAGCAAATATGATCATATTTCACTTTTGCAATGGCCTTGAATTGTACAACAAGTTAGTCAGTGACTGAGAGATCACATGCCTCCGATAAAACGAATCGCACTGATATTGATGTATATGTTGTGCATTGTCAGCACTTTCAAACCTATGTTCTCCTCTATTGGCCTTCTTAATATGTAATGTAAATACAGGGTAAATAAATCTAACACTGATCATTTCATTCAATTCTGTTGGAGACATTTTTTTTCAAGTCCTCTTTCATTTTCTGTTATGTTCATTCCATCTGCTTTCAATAATTATAAATGGATTTAAATAGCAACAATCAAAAAAAATTATATTGTCGCTTAAATAAGGACTAAATATGCTGGTGCCGACTGCACAATATAAGCTATGAAGATTCGCCACTGGCATCTGGTATAATTGACCAAGTAGGATTGTACTCTCAGTTTAGTTTAAGGGCAATGTGACCTGTATTTATTAATTTTATTTTTTGTGTGTTAGCCAAAATAAGTCTTGTCTATCCTAGCTGAATCCAACAATGCATGCCAGAGAGCTGAAAATCCTATATTTGTTTGCTATATCATACATTAAAGTTGCCTTTTCTCATCCAGCTGTGAGGCATTGGTCAGGGAACATACTGATTCAGACTGATGTGCATTCAGTGGGATTGGTATTGATAAAATGGATTACGCCTGCACTCATGCATAAACTCATCCAAACTCACACATACACGCGCCAACATACACATATCCACTCACTCGCTCAATCTACTAACACACCGTATGTACAAACACATGCTTGCAAATCCAAAGATGGACACAAAATGCTGGAGTAGCTCAGCGGGGAAAGCAGCATCTCTGGAGAAAAGGAATAGGTGACGTTGCGGGTCGAGACCCTTCTTCAGACTTCTCGACCCGAAACATCACGTATTCCTTTGCTCCAGAGATGCTGGCTGACCTGCTGAGTTACTACAGCATTTTGTGTCTATCTTTGGTGCAAACCAGAATTGTTAGTTCCTTTACACATTTTGCTTGTAACTCCATATGCGCACACACACCCACATTCGTTGCAAGGATTCGGATGTCATCTGTTTCCGCCATTTCACCCTTTTCTCCCAGAGAAATGTGAACCAATGCGTTCCCCTGAACCATGACCTCCTGTGCCTGTCCATGCATATTCTTTGTCATTGCTCCTTCATTCATCAGCATCTTAAGGAGGTGGCCTCTCATCTCACCTGAGCTTTCAGATTTCCCCCTCCTGATTTCTAATGTTCACAATACAAATTAATAATCTCCTACGTACCGCTACAGGACTCACGGAAATTGTTCTAGATTATCCAACTACAAGAAAGTTTCTCCATCTGCCTATGTACTTAAAATAGATCCAAATGATTCAGGTCAAATCAGAGTGTATGGCTATTAACCCCAGCACTGACATAGCAACGGTACTATTTGCCCCTGGTTACCAGTCCGAACATATTAATCATTTGCAGCCCTTTGCACTGACTGCATACTAAAGATTCTGCAGCTTTTCACAGTTCTATAAATGAAATCAGGAATGCTGTCAGTTCTACAGAAACCTAGAATTAAAATTAATCTCTCTCTACTGAAACCATACTAAAATCACAAAAAGGAATGCATGGTGCATGCATTTTTTCCAGTCTTATGTATTTTCTGGGCACAGTTGATTACTGGTGCAAATTGTGGGTTTTCAACTGTGATAAAAAAAGAAATGTGAATACACTTACATGCATTTAGACAATGTCATTTAGACAACAGCCAGGAAGGGCATAATTGCTGTGAGCTGGCTACAGGGATTGGAATTTTCTATCTATTATGTTGTGCTGCTCAACTACATCATCTATTTATAAACTGAGGAAACATAACAGATTATATTTCTTTAATAACAAATCCAGATATTGTATTGTTTCCTGAATACAGAAAGGATTAATACTGAGAAACTGCAGCAAAATTGCATGGTTCTGTAGTTTGTAGACTAAATGCCTCGATCCCACAACTCATTACAAGGTGTGGTTTATTAGAGTTACATATTATTGACAAGATTATTCAAGTACTTAATCACAACGTTATTAAACGGATTAACATGTCATTAATCTTATTTCACCACACCTTTAGTTACATGGTAAATTTTGTGATATAGTTACAGCATTCCAATGAAATTCAATAAAACTGGCCTGATATTTAATTAATAGAATAATTAAAGTATTGTAATGTTTACAGCAGTAAAAATTATTGGTCTATATGAGCTTCCTCACATTCTAAGTAATCTTAATTACCATTTTCCTCATGTATTTATCCAACTGCCCGTTAAATCCTTCAATGTTAACCACCCCAACTAATCCAGAAAGTAGTAGGTTCCATATTTTAACCACTTTAATCATTAGTTACTGTATTCCTTATTTAAACCAGGTTATGGCACGATAATACGAGCTTGTTGTGATATTCTATTGAACATTGGACACCTATTCAGAAGATTTTAGTTACTATCATTGCAGTTTATTATAATTAGTGCAATAATGTATCATTCTATTTTCAATGATAAATGAACAATGAATGATGTATTATCATGTTGAAAGAATTAATGTATCTGTGGAAAAGATCTGAACACAAATGGAAGTAGCGGACCGGTGACGTGACGGTAGAGCTACTGCCTTACAGCGCCAGAGATCTGGGTTCAATCCTGATTATGGGTGCTTGTCTGTACGGAGTTTGTACGTTCTCCCCATGACCTGCGTGTGTTTTCTCCGAGATCTTCGGTTTTCTCCCACACTCCAAAGACGTACAGATTTGTAGGTTAATTGGCTTGGTGGAAATGTATAAAGGTAAAATTGTCCCTAGTGTGTGTAGGGTAGTGTTAATGTGTGGGGATCGCTGGTTGGTGCGGACTCCGTGGGCCAAAGTGCCTGTTTCCACGCTGTATCTCTAAATTAAACAAAACAAAGCAAATGTAAGTAATCCTTGTACTGATTTTCTGATGGTCTGATGTTTACCTTACATTATATCAGCAATCAATAAGATGTAAGAGCTGCTAAAGTAATCAGAAAACACAGCCCTGAAACTGTAAATTTAAGTATCAGGGTCACAGACTTTCCTGAGTGCAGACACCTCTGCTGTCCATCAACAGTGACTCCTCTGAAAATAAATAGATCTCACCTCTCTGATCACTTTGCTCCATTAACCCATACCTCTCAATCCATTCGTGCTACTTTGAAGAACCTGCTGTTTTTTAATATAAACACTTCTCTCCCTTATTGATTTTCGGCATTTCTATCGTTGATTCTGAACACGTTTCCCACTGTGCATAGATTCTGCTCTCATTTCTTGTTTTGATTAGTCATTCTTGACTGTAAGTTATCAATTCACGTTTTGCAAATGTATCTTTTCCTGGTTTTCTGGAGATCCACAAGGATGAAGACTGCTCTAACAAGCAGAAAAGGCGCAGCAGATATTAATTAGGCTATTAGTTTCCTGCCCAGATATGCTCAAATATCAAATTACAAGCTAGATATTCATTAACATGTTGGCTTCATAATGTTGAACAGCTATCGATAATGCCAAATATGTATCATTAGATTGAATCCCAAGTCAACAAGCTCCAATGTTTGATGTGTGAAGAAAGGCTGAGCCTATTATGAGTGGAATTTAGAAGAATGATATTTCTGAGGGGATTGATGGGTGGTTGCTGAGAGGATATTTCCCCTTAGTTTAAATTTAGTTGAGTTTAGAGATACAACGCTGAAACAGGCCCGACGGCCCACTGAGTCCATGCCGACCGGTGATCCCCGCAGATTAACACTATCCTACACACACAAGGGACAATTTACAATTATACCAAGTCAATTAATCTACAAACCTGTACGTCTTTACAGTGTGGGAGGAAACCGAAGATCTTGGATAAAGCCCAAGCTGGTCATGGGGAGAACGTACAAACTCCACACAGATAGCAGCTGTAGTCTGAATTGATCCCGGATCTCTGGCCCTGCAAGTGCCGCAAGGCAGCAACTCTACCACTGTGCCACGGCGCCACCGTTTTGTGGGATTATCTAGAACTTGGGATCATCCTTTGAAAATCAGAGCTCAAATATTTAGGATGGAAATGAGGAAATTGATTTCTCCCAGGAAGTTAGCTTAGTTGAGAGATATAGCATAGAAACAGGCCCATCAGGCCATCAAGTCCACACCGATCAGTGATTTTGGCACACTAACACTATCCTACACCCACTAGAGACAATTCACAATTATCTAAAGCCAATTAACCTACAAACCTGTATGTCTTTGTAGTGTGGGAGGAAACTGGAAATCCAGTAGAAAACCAACGCAGGTCACAGGGAGAACATACAAACTCCATACAGACAAGGACCCGTAGTCAGGATCGAACCAGTGTCTGTGGCGCTGTAAGGCAGCAACTCTATTGCTGAACCATCCTGCTGTCCCCGAGACCCTTTGGAATTTTCTAACACAGAAATCTGTGGAGGTGGCGTGATTGAATATAGTTGAGGTGGAGATTGTCAGACAATCAACAAACAAGGGTGTTAAAGGGCATGGGGAAGCGGTGGGAAAGTCATGTGGATTCAAGCCTGGAGCAGTCGTAATTATATAGAATGGTGGAGCAGGCTTGAGGGGTGATTGCTCTTCTGCACCTGTTTCATGTTTTTACTGATAAGAACAGACTCAAAAGCTTGTGTTTCACTCTAAAACACTCTATTTCCAGAAGCTCCGTGTTCATTTGACAGTCTTATTTGTATAATATAACGGTATTTTTTGGAAGGCAAACTAACCTTTTGTGTCATGATAAACAATGAAACTGCAAGTACACAAATCCCACCATACTAAATACTGTCGGACTCTAAATATAGTGATGTTTTAACGTGATAACAATCAGCTCATGATGGCTTCAGTTCTCTAAGCAGTTTCTCTGGGTATATGTGTCACAAAACTCAAAATATATGTTAGCACATTTATTAAGAAAACAAATTCACCACCACATGTTGTTGAAAAAAAGACAGAAAGCGCTGGAGTAACTCAACGGCTCAGGCAGCATCTCTGGAGTACGTGGATATGTGATGTTTGATGTCAGGATTCTACTTCTTCACAATTACTGCAAGTTGTGAGTTGGCAGTTAAAAAAAAAAAAATTATAGAGCATTGTTTATGCATCAAAAATGTACCAAAATACTCCACAGAATTATTAGCAAGGTCAAAACAATTGATGCCAACCCAATTTATAGTTATTAATAGAGTCAGGATAAATCAATGCCATGTGCCTTTTCATGCCTTTTATGGTGATTTCACCAGGATAATTAATGCCTTTTTCACGATCGAGTGCCTAAATCAGCCTTTTTTTTGCCATTTTGCTAAAAGGTCGTGATATTTTTTTAAATTTGTACCGTGATTACAATGCCGTTTTCTATGTTAACACATTAATATTAATGTTATTATTAACATGTTAACATAGTATAACTTACAAGAAAACTTTCACTACCGGGGCGAAACCCGGGGCGCCACCCTCGGTCGTTCATTCATTCGTGCCGCTGCCCGCTGGTTCAGTCTTCTCCAAGATCTATTTAAGAAATAACTGCAGATGTTGGAAAAATCGAAGGTAGACAAAAAGTGTTGGAGAAATTCAGCGGGTGAGGCAGCATCTATGGAGAGAAGAAATAGGTGACGTTTCGGGTCAAGCCACATCTTCAGACTGATGGGGGACGGCGGGAAAAAGAAAGGAAGAGGTGGAGACAGTGGGACCAGAAGGAGAGCTGGGGAGGGGGAGGGTGAGGAGGGAATAGACAAGGGCTATCTAAAATTAGCGAAGTCAATGTTGATACCGCTGGGGTGTAGACTACCCAAGCGAAATACCCAAGCTTGGTTCCTCACTACATTTACTGCTGGCTCCAGTCGCAAATCTGAGTTCGAGTGAATTGTGCAAGGCATTCATTTATGTTAGAATTCCACTGTGGAAATTGGAAAACAAATCTCAGAGGTTTTTTAGAGAAATACACAGAGGAACATGTACCAAGCGAGTCATCATTATGTATTGTATTGTATATCTTTATTGTTATTTTCCTGAGTACTCACATACCCAGAGGAAACAAAAAAAGTTACTCAAACCAGTGTCCATTCAGTGTGCAGTAAAAAATAAATAGAAATAAAAATACATATATCATGAACAAGTTTAACACTACTCTCAACTAAACATCAACAGGCGTTCCGATCGGCAGCGGCACGACAGTAGCTCTGTCCAGGTTGGTGGTTGGTGCGCGATACTTTGGCAGGGGTATCGCGCACCAACCACCAACCTGGACAGAGCTACTGTCGTGCCGCTGCCGATCGGAACGCCTGTTGATGTTTAGTTGAGAGTAGTGTTAAACTTGTTCATGATATATGTATTTTTATTTCTATTTATTTTTTACTGCACACTGAATGGACACTGGTTTGAGTAACGTTTTTTTGTTTCCTCTGAGTCATCATTATGGAAAAATTATGTTGACAGCAACGTCAACATTGTTGTGCATAAAATTAGAGATGAAGTTGCAAGCAACAAAATATGGATCCTAATAGGCGAGACAAATGTGAGAGAGTGATTTTAGCTAATAAAGATCTTGAAGAAGTACAAAACAGCTAAAGTTCTCAGAGGTAGTTGTAATGTACAAGATATCGACATGAATATAGAGTCGGTAACTTGTTTTGGGTGTGCACCAGTGATCTCAGCTGGGGTAGAAATAAGTTTTTTTACAACTGAAGCATATTCTGTCTGATAGACAACACAGTTTAACACCAGATAATTTGAAAAAAATGCGAGTAATTATGTGCAACCAGGCAACTTTGGTCATTTAATGCAGTATACCTTTATATTATTATTTTTAACCATATTTTGCCGGTGGAAATAAATGCGTTATGCCTTTTTTTGGTGAAAAAAAGCCTTTTCGTGCCTTTTTTGTAATTTTTTTAATGCCTTTTTGCCTGCCTATTTCTGTTTTTAGTGCGTAAACATCCTGGCTCTAGTTATTAGGATAGATGACTTAATTTACACACTATCTTACTGTCAGAGAGGGACTTTGTAATTTATCGCATGGTAGGTTGTTGCATTAGTAATGTTGTCATTTATTGTCCATACTCAATTATTCTTTAATTTAGGAGGCAGTTAAGACTCAACAACATTAATGGGTCCAGGGCCACATTTAGGACAGTCCAGGTGAGAATGACAGGTCTGGCATTCATTCACTGAAGGACATAATTCACTGAAGGACTTTAGTGAAACATTTTTTACGAATGTCTTGTGGGTTTATACCTTCTGCTATTTAAAATATCAGGTTTTATTTAATTATTCCAATTTAAATTCTCTAGCTACCAAAATGAGATTGGATTTAAACTCGGGTGCCTGGAATAATGGTTAAATAGGGTAACTAATTTGGTAACCTACCCCCCAGAATGGTAGGAAGGCAGGGACACATTTTTGGAAGGAATTCTAGAACTCTGGATTCCAGCAGCACAAGAAATGTCTGCCAGTGGGGATGTGGTTACATAAAGGGATGATCCAGAGTTCAAAATTTGGGGGAAACCTCATGGAGGTGGAAAAAGAGAAGGGATAATTTTAAGGAAAAGGAAGACATGTTCAAGCTAAGCTTCCAAGTATGTCCAGCTACCTGGTTTGATAACAAGCTCAATATAAACTGGGCTTCGAACAAAAGTAGCAAACATTTGGTTTGGGATACTTTCACGTTGGGATAAAGAAATTAATATTTAGTTTTGATTTAAATACATTCCAATGAAAAACAGAACAAAAGAAAACATTATAGAATACGTTATTATAACTTTCTAACATTTTCCTAAAGCACATTATAAAAATATTAATTACTTTTAACCAAAAGCAAATATCATTGAATTACGTTCTATTATTTGTAGATAAACAAATACTCGCACTCTAAGAATTAAATGTTTCTTGTTTTAATAATACCATGTTTTTTATAATGAATATTCAATGGGATGGCTGTGATAGAGAGAAGCTTTGATTTAATATCTTATCGAAAGCCAGCACCTTGGGAATGCAGAGTTACCCTTGGTTCTTAGGGGTGGCGCGGTGGCGCAGCCCCTAGAGTTGCTGCCTCACAACGCTAGAGACTCGGGCTCGATTCTGATTATGAATACTGTGTGGAGTTTGCACGTTTTCCCCGTGACCGAGTGGGTTTTCCCCGGGTGTTCCGGTTTTCTCCCACACTCCAAAGACGTGCGGGTTTGTAGGTTAAATAGCTTTGGTAAAGATTGTAAATTATCCCTAGTGTGTAGGATAGTTCATGTGTATGGGGATCGCTGGTTGGCACAGACTCGGTGGGCTGAGGGGCCTGCTTCCGTGCTGTATCTCTAAACTAAACTAAACGTAAGAGTTGTATCAGTGTAGATTCCACAACTCTCATGGACTTATCCCGAAGGTGAACCTTACATAAAAAATAAGGTTTTTGTTTATTTCAAGGATTTTAGTGGGGCGCTGATCGCTGCTGCGACATCATTTTCCTATCTTTGGCTTGTCAGGAATTAGGTGCCCCTGGAATCATAGTATCATACAGCAGGGAAACAGGTGCTTTGGCCCAACATGCCCACGCCGACCGTGATGCTGCATCTACACTTGTCCTACCTGCCTGTAATTTCCTCTAAACCTTTCCTATCCACATACCTGTCCGAATATCTTTCAAATGTTTTTATAGCACCTCTTTTAACCACATCCCCAGGCCGTGCATTCCTTATATCCACCACCTTCTGCCAGCATGTTTTTTTCACAAATGTCTGGTCGTCTGTGAAACAACCTCACAGTTCGATTAAACCTCAATCGAAGTTTGATTGATTCACAAACCTCAGTTTGATTACTACCACAAACCTCAGTTTGATTACTACCACAACAATTCAGTTAATAACCTGTAATTTTAAATAAGGAAATTGACTAAGCAATGATGGATTGTTAGATTGTTATAACAACTCATCTGCATCTCATACCTGGTATCTATTTGAGTTCAGACCCACTTACATGGTTGACTCTTATTTGGTCTAACAAGCCACAAAGTCCACGGGCAACTGGAGATGAACAATAACTACAGGCCTTGCCTCAGGTGCCCAGATCTCATAAAATAAATGAAAGAAGAATCCGTAACTCCGATTCCGCACAAACATTTTCAGCCACTGAATGGCCTCCGTCTATGTCATGAAGAAGTAAGGAGGCAATCTGGCTGGTGTATTACCAATGATACCCTCAGACATCCAGGGTTAACTTGCTTCTGAACATTCATGATCAGATGTGTCATCTTGAAGTAACCCTGTCCCAAGATCAACTTGCTTATCTCTCCCTTTCCTGCAAGAGGAAGGAGTTACAAGCTCACAATGAAATAACTAAAAAAGTGTGGTCCACGAAAGCAACAGACATCTGGAACTCCTGATGCCATCTTGAACTGCACAACCAAGTACATTCTCTGTAGAAAGGGACTGCAGATGCCGGTTGACACCAAAGATAGACACAAAATGCTGGAGTAACTCAGCGGGACAGGCAGCATCTTTGGAGAGAAGGGTCTGAAGAAGGGTCACAACCCAAAACGTCACCCGTTCCTTCTATCCAGAAATGCTGCCTGTCCTACTACAGCATTTTGTGTCTATCTTAAGTACATTCTCTGACCTGTTGCTGTTTCAACTAATGTTTTTTTATTTCAGACTCTTAGCATTTGCAATTTTTGTGGGGATTTTCAATGAATGATCTAATATCAGAGTGCATTGTTACCATCCTCCCGAGCTCAGGATAAATGAATACTAAAACTGTTCACGTTATTATTTTACCAGAGAAAGTTGCAGATTTGCAACAACACTTGTCTCCCTTCCTTCAAGGCAATCATGGTAGAAACAAGAAGTGAGATAAAAGCCACATAGATGCTTGGAATCTGTAAAGAAAACAGGAACCACATTGCCGGAGATGCTCAGCAGGTCAGTCAGGTCAAAGCAGGGAAGCTGACATATGCACCTTATCACAGCTGCAATCAGTGTAATCTATCCCTTTATGCACAGACATGTGTTCTTTCAATCCGTGTCTCTTACAGTTGATAAGAACATAAGAAATAGCAAGAAAAGCCGACATGGCCCCTTGAACCCGCTCAGCCATTCATTAAGGTAGTGACTGATCAGATTAGGGGTCTCAGGTTTCCTGTCTTATCCCTCCTAACGATCTGTCATCTCTGTTTCTCCATCAGTTGGGAGTTGGATACTCCATCTATGGAATGATAGTGGACTCAGGCTCTTTTGATCTTCATGTTGCCCAATCCAAATACTAGTTAGCATTGGATGTTGGCATTTGCTTAGGTCCTTGTGTGTGACGTTGACAAAGAATCCTGGAGCCCAATGTTACTCAATGACAGGATGGCACATGTTGAAAGTTTACTTCCAGCAACTCTTTCTTATTTTTGCTGCAAATCCACTTGACAGCTATATTCTGGAGCTTGCATTTGAGCACGAGGAAGCCCTTCTGTTCCCGACCCAGGAGTTGTGAACTTGAACTTTGTACAATTGGAGTAATGTGTAGTTCATTGTATACAGTGGTACACATTTGCATTTAAAAGAAAGTACAATAAAATGGTCTGGTGTTCCTTTGTATCAGTATTGCTTCAAGCAAGACTACCATGAAAGGATCTAGGAGGAGGATAATTGCAAAATTAAAAAAGATTTTAAAATACCCAATAATTTAAATCTATAGGAAGGACTTCTATTTTCCTTGAATGGAATTCTTTTCTCCATGGCATTTTTGCAGTGCCCTTTCAAAGATTTGTCAAACAGTGGCAGACATTGGAGGGTTACAGCGAGTGTAAGGATAGCCTGAAAAATTATTTGTGAAGAAAGCAAAAGTAATTTATATCTGTTATTTATTTTTTGTCCATAGCTTTTCCGACCCTAAGTGCCTCCAATATAAATAGCTGTTGCCTGCTTCAATAAAGATCCTGAATTGCCCAAAGTGTTTGGCATCTTTGGGCATGTCTGGGACTTAGGCAACTTAGGCAACTTTATTTATATAGCACATTTCATACACAAGGCAGACTCAAAGTGCTTCACATAAAAACATGTCATACAATAAATGAAATAATAAAATGAAATAAAATAGAAGAACTAAAAGAAAAGAAAAGCAAAATTAAAAATGCATTATAAAAAGTGCAAAAGTTAAAAGTGCAATGTAGTTAAGATTTAGCTGAAAGCTAAAGTAAACATAAAAGTTTTCAGTCTTGTTTTAAAAGTGGTCAAAGTTGAGGCAAGTCTTAAATCTTCAGGAAGTTTATTCCAGCTATTTGTTGCATAGTAACTAAATCCTGCTTTCCCATGTTTTGTATTTACTCTGGGAATCACTAGCAGACTTGCTGACAATGTTTTTATATTCACTTCCCTGGGAACATCAATCTTACCGGAAGCCAATTGATGGTTCTCTGCTTTGGCACAATGGCACAGTGGTGCAGCAATGAAACTCCTGCCTCACAGCGCCAGCGATCCGGGTTCGATCCTGACTATGGGTGCTGTTTGTGTAGAGTTTGTTTGTTCTCCCTATGACCATGTGGGTTTACTCCGGGTGCTCCGGCTTCCTCGCACATTCCAAAGATGTAGCTTAATTATCTCTGTAAATTGCTCCTAGTGTGTATGATGCAAAAGTGGGATAACATAGAACTAGTGTGATCGGTTGGTCGGAGTAACGGGGCAGTTTCTAAATTCTAAAATTGCCCCATCAAACAAAATAAGATTCAGAGGTAACCTTGGAAGTTATTCTTCAAAAATGTTAACTACATGGATTTGACAGTAGGTGCCCAATATCTTTTAAAACAAAAGCAAACAAAGTGCCATTTCAGTAAAAAAAAATGTAATGAGACATTGGGCAGCAGGCATATTTCAAGAAAAGTGACTCAGTTGTTTGAGCCCTGTACCATTCAAATTCAGAAACATGGGCACAAGGCTCAGGGGAACACTGATCATAAGAATCTTTCAACATGATGAGATGGGACAACCCAGAGGCAGAGGAAGAGTATGCTCTTCAAATACTCTCTAGAGAAATCATTGCATACGTAACCAGGAACTGTGTTTCTGTTGTTGAATTTGAGAACCCAGTTTGGGGGGAAAAATGGAAATGCTGCTTTCATCAATTTTGAATAATTCTGGCAATATTTCATCCATGCAACGTTTATCTTTAATCCTGCCTTTCTCCAGCTAATATGCTCATTGTTTCAGCACACTTTTATTTCAGGAATGCCTTGGCCATTGTAGTGAATACTTTGCATTTTGTTTTAAATATCAGAGGGCTGCTCCTGCAGGAAAATGACCGGTTCACAGAAGCACTACATTACTATAAATTGGCCATTGGTAGTAGACCCACGCTGGCATGTAAGTAACCGTCTAACTTTGTGGAAAACATTAAATAGGTTTTATTTTTGCATTTCAAAATAGCTAATTAGTCATACTTTTTTTTCCATTGAAAGTAAAGCACCGCTATCCGGATTTGGGGTACTATTTTAAAACAAACCAAATGTGAGTTGGTCAATGATCATTATGTTGAACCAATTAAAGTGTCATGTATGGTAATTTATGGCCATTTCTCTTTACCATAATAGTGATGAAAACTTGATTTCACAACAGTGATGAAAGACTGATTACACCCAATTAGCAAAATATGTTTTTTTGTTGCCAATTATTTTATTTATTTAAAAATAGTGCTGGTTCATTGATGTTTGATTCTTCCATATGTTTCTGCTCAAAACTACAGACTGAAGTTAAAATGACAAGGATCGGCATAAACCACTCCTAATTGGATAGCTCTATTTATTTTGAGATATACATTTCATCTGATATTGCAATGGCATTGTGCAAATTGTGCACCAATGTTTAGTTTAGTTTAGTTCAGAGCTACAGCTTGGAAACAGGCCCTTCGGCCCACTGAGTCTACACTGACCAGCGATCCCCGTACACTATCCTACACACTAGGGGTAATTAACATTTTTTTCCGAAGCCAATTACCCTACAAACCTGTACGTCTTTGTAGTGTGGGAGTAAACTGGAGCACCTGGAGATAACCCATACAGCAACGAGGAGAACGTACAAACTCTGTACAGACAGCAACCATTGTCAGCATCGAACCCGGGTCTCTGGCGCTGTTAGGCAGCAACTCTGCCGCTGCGCCACCATGCTGCCCACGTTTGTTGCCTTAAAATAGAAGGGCATGGATTTACCCTGCACATCAATTGCAATAAGTTCCTGGTTTAACCATAGATAGAAGAGAGCCACGAATTTTCATGGAAAGATGATAAATGCATTTGGTTGAATCCAGGCGAAGTTACTTCCAACCTTTCTGTCCTGGGCCTCCTCCATGGCCAGAGTAAGGACCACTGGAAATTGGAGGAGCAGCACCTCATATTTCGCTTGGGCAGTTTATACCCCAGCGGTATGAACATTGACCTCCAATTTCAGGTAGTCCTCACTGTCTCCTCCCCTTCTCAGTTCTCCCTCAGCCCTCTGGGTCCTCCTTTTCCTTTCTTCTCCCCCCCCCCCCCCCCAAATCTAAATCAGCCTGAAGAAGGGTATCGGCCCGAAACGTTGCCTATTTCCTTCGCTCCATAGATGCTGCCGCACCCGCTGAGTTTCTCCAGCACTTTTGTCTACTTTCGATTTTCCAGCATCTGCAGTTCCTTCTTAAGCAGTTACTTACCCACAGTGTTTGGGATATACTGATCGGCAAATATAAATATGTAAGCGAATAAAATGCACATGATTTTGCAGAAACATGTTTTATGTAAGAGTTGTTAGCCACTTCAAATGACATTCTTGCAACTCTCTACCATTATATACCAGTTGTTGAATTGAAACAAATGATTGCTTAAACAATGGGACCATTTTACTTTGTGTTTGATACACACATTAACTTGATGGTAGTCCACAGCATCTTTTTCAATGGTTAACTATAGACATTTTAGATGACTGTGACAAAAGATATTGGAATATATGGAGAAAGGGATCATATCCCTTGTGTTTAATTAATATTTATGGAAATTGTTTATTCTTTCTTCTTATTTTTTTTTTTTGCAGCTGCCTATTTGAACACTGGGATTATTTTAATGAACCAGGGCCGGTTAGAAGAGGCAAAGAGAACCTTTGTTATATGTGCTGACATTTCAGATGAAAACCTCAAAGATCCTCACACTCACAGGAGTTCAGTAACGAGCTGCTTATACAACTTAGGCAAACTTCTGCATGAACAAGGCCAACATGAGGTAGGAGCAGAGTAAGACGCGCAACTGTAACTGAAAGTGTGCAAGATTTATTGCAACTTGAGTGGTCAAGTCATTGGAGCCTATCCAGGCATTAAAGTAGATAGTTACCAGAACTTCGTTGGCGCTTTAAATGTATGGTATATGACAAGTAAAATATATGTCTTCTTGAGTGTCTACTGCTATTCATGTAGTCCTACATGATGCCCACAACAGCAAATGGCTTGCATATTTCACAAGCTGAAAGGCATTTCCTTCACTTGCTTTGCAATGGTGGAACAAGTGTACAAAATCATGAGAGCCTGATGCACAGAGGCTCTTGCCCAGAGCAGGGGAATCGAAAACATGAAAGGAGACGTTTAAGGTTTTTATCGAGTCCACACACAAGATTAGAGGTTTTTCAGCCTGAGCTGAACACACTTCTCAGCATCTGCATACAATGGTGTCTGTCTTGTCGCTTCTTGTGCTTCTTGTGTGTGATGGCGGAAAGATTGGTGGAAACAGGGCCGTGACGTGAACGCTCTTTCCTTGGCCCCAGGTTTAAAGTGAATGGGGGGGGAAAGATTTTATAGGAATCTGAGTGGTAACCTTTTCACACAAAGGGTGGTGGGCGAGTGGAGCAAACTGCCGGAGGAGGTAGTTGTGGCAGGGCTATCGCAACGTTTAAGAAGCAATTAGATGGGTACATGGATAGGACAGGTTTAGAAGGACATGGGCCAAATGTAGGCAAGTTGGACTCGTGTAGATGGGACATGTTGGTCGGTGTAGCCAAGTTGGGACGAAGGGCTGTTTCGACGCTTAATGACTAGGTGGAAAAATACAGATAATGGATCACAGGTGATGAGTCATTAAAGTGAATGGAGCGCAGTTAGGAAGGATGAGTTGGCAAGGATCTGTTGGGTAGGGGTGACAGGGAGCTCACAGATAGGGTTGGGACATGGGGAAAGGTTTGATCATGATTGGTTGCTGGTGGGAGGTGTAGTTATGGCTGTGATGAACTCGCATAACAGAGGTAGCGAGTTGCTGTAGGGTGGGGGGGTGGGGGTGGGTGTAGTGGGATCACAGTTGCGGTGGTGACTACAGGCGTTGAGGAAGAGCTGACATCAGGGATCTCTTTTACTTAAAGTGAACCCACCTGAAACTGGTGTCCAGTGCCAGTCTCCATGGATTTTTCAATTAAATTGTAACAAAATAGAATAACTTGTGGTCACTTACCCCACAGCCAACAATGGACCATTGTGGGCTCCACCTTTCCTTGATCATCGGTGCTTTCTGCATATCTCTCATTCATCTGTTCTATGCAACGTCTCCCGTTTCCATTTCCCCTGACTCTCAGTCTGAAGAAGGGTCTCAACCTGAAACGTCACCTATTCCTTTTCCCCAGAGACGCTGCCTGACCCTGCTGTGTTACTCCAACTTTTTGTGCCTATCTTCGGTTTAAACCAGCATCTGCAGTTCCTTCCTACACAAATGTAAACCTGCCTCTGCTAGTGATGGTTTTCTGGGTCTGCAGACACACTCATCTGAGCACTGAGATGGTGTTGTACACCATCTGTCAAATCTGGCTCTCTGCCCCTCTCTGTATTGGAATGTCACCTCTAGCATGCTCTTAAAAGGAAAACCACAGTCATCCTCCGATTTGGATTATCAATGGCATTTTTGTCTTAGAGATTCAATCATGCAGCACATTTCAATGTTGCACAATGAAGTGAAATTCCGCAGGCATTGTCCACTCCAATTCTTAACTTCATATACCTAGCTTGCTTCTGCAGCCTGCCAACCTTTGCCTAGCAACATTACAACTATCAGCAAATCCCACTCATTGGAAACAAATCATTCTTTTGAAAAAGGCCAAATGAGGGAGTAGGTTCAATGGATGGCCATCGCTTTATCCGTTGTCATTCATTCATTCTATTTTTCCTTCATTGTCACTGCATGTAAATCTTGAAGTACCCAGCAAATAAAATGTGGTGAGTCCGTTAACCAGAAGCTCAGCAGCCATTGACGAAGCCTGCTCACTGTTCCCTTCTTGTGGACAGTTACGGACAGGCAACATGTGCTCATCTTGTTCATGGCAATGGTGTTCCTTTAATGAAGGATAATAAATGAAGTATGGTTATCTTTGATAGCTACTGGAGTTTAGTTTAGTTTAGATTAGAGATACAGCGCGGAAACAGGGCCTTTCGTCCCACCGGATCCTCGCCGACCAGCGATCCCCGCACATTAGCACTATCTTACTACCCACCAGGGACAATTTTTACATTAACCAAGCCAATTAACCTACATACCTGTACGTCTTTGGAGTGTGAGAGGAAACCGAAGATCTCGGTGAAAACCCACGCAGATCACGGGGAGAAAGTACAAACTCTGTACAGACAGCACCCGTAGTCAGGATCGAACCCAAGTCTCCGGCGCTGCATTCGCTGTAAGGCAGCAACTCTACCGCTGCGCCACTGTGCCGCCCGTTATTATTATTAAAGAAAGTGTGAAAGGTTTATTGGACTGAGGCATAAAAAACATTCACTTCCATCAGAGATAAATGGTATCCAGGAGAAACCTAGTGAAACACCTCCTGTTTTCTGAGCAAAGTTAAATATTCTCTTTTTTGAACTGGAGTGAGTTGAAAGTGCAAAGCAAAATTCATGGCAGAGGTTGGAATACATACTGGAGCATGTCAGCTGGGGGGGAACCACAGGCCAGCTGTTAATGGATGTCACTGATCTTTGTTGAAAATGCAAGGGATGAAATATTGGATCTGGCCGCTTACTTTTTGTGTGGTTCAGAGATCATCCCCTCTGTAGATAGAAAAAAAAGATATCAGTCATGAGCGAATGAAGACTGTGTTAATCTGGTGAGGATCTTAAAATAGTTCGGATTATCGTTGATTTGATGGTAAGAGAATGAGTTTAGTTTAGTTCATGAATACAGCGCTGATTCAGGCCCTTCACCCACTGAGTCCACGTCGACCACAGGTCACCCCGTACGCTAACACTATCCGACACACATTATGGACAATTCCTACAATTTACCATTCTTACTGAAGCTAATTAACCTACAAAACTGTACGTCTTTGGAGTGTGGGAGGAAAATGGAGCACTGGGGAAAAAAACCACGTAGTCACAGGGAGAACGTACAAATCTGTACAGAGAGCACCCGGGTCTCTGGTGCAGTAAGGCAGCAACTCTACCACTGAGCCACCATGGCACCCCTTTTGAGTTCCTCATGTGATTTGGTTAACCAGTCAACTTAGAATGAAGATGCTCCAAATACTTATGAAATCACAAAAGATAGGAAGGTAGATAACTATGTACTAAAACTCAACATAACATACATAATCATTTCCCCACATTATTTAAGAAAATGAATGGATTAAAGACTTTTACTGGACATTGACTGGGCTTTAGTTACAAATTGTGTAAGAAGAAAGGTTCATAGTTAATGAATTTACTTGCCTTGCATGACCTTGAAGTCATTATAAAATTAGCATGGAATGCCATTTGGCCGAGTGAAGGAACAAGGAACTGCAGATGCTGGTTAATACACAAAAAGACACAAACTGCTGGAGCAACTCAGCAGGTCAGGCTGCGTCACTCGAGAACCAGAGGGTATAGGTTTAAGATAAATGGGGAAAGATTTGATAGGAATCTGCGGGGTACCATTTTCACATAAAGGGTAGTGGGTGTATGGAACAAGCTGCCGGAGGAGGTAGTTGAGGCAGGGACTATCGTAACGTTTAAGAAACAATTAGACATGGATAGGACAAGTTTAGGGGGATATGGGCCAAATGCAGGGAAGTGGGACCTGTGTAGATGGGTCATGTTGATTGGTGTGGGCAAGTTGGGCCGAAGGGCCTGGTTTCCACACGATATGACTCTATGACTGTGACTCTATGAACATGGATATGTGATGTTTTGGGTTGAGGCCTCGTGAGCCCATTCTTGCTCCCTGCCTCTGAGACAGGTCTGAGGGGTTATGGATGAATTATTTCATTCCATTTTTGTGGGTTCTATGGTGGCTAATAAAGTCAACGTGGGATCTGTATGTTTTGCTGCAAGTGAGGCAGATTAAACCCAAAGGACATAGAAATCAGGAGCAGGAATCAGTATGCTAATCCTCCTTTCTCCCCATGTCTCTTGAACCTTTTAGCCTTTAGCTAATTCCTTCTTCAATATATTTAATGCATTGGCCTCAATTGGCTTCCATGTAGAGAATCCCGCAGGATAATCACCCTTTGGATGAAAACATTTCCCCTAATTTCAATTCCTAAATGGCTTACCACATATCGTTAGGCTGTGACCTGGCTCAGGATTTTATCCCTACTGGGAACACCCTTCCTGCATTTTGTCTGTGCAGTTCCATCGGGATTTTGTACGTTTCAGTTAATCTTTGCTCATTCTATTAAACTGTAATGGATGAGTCTAATATGTGTTTTTGCTGCACACCTTCCATTGCAAGATATCCTTCCTCAGATAAGAAGGCCATTCTTGCTCACTTACTCAAGACAAGGCCCTGTACAATTACAGTAATACTCAATTCCTTCTGTCTTCTAACATCAATTCCATTTGTCTTCTAACATCATGCTATTCCTGCCCACTTTTTCATCGTGCTTTTCAAGAACATCTGGATGTTATTGCATCAAATCTCTTGCCATTCAAATAATAATATGCCTTCTTGCTATTGCCCCCATTGTGGATAAGCTAATATTTGTACATATTGTACTGCACCTGGAAAACATTTGCCCACTCATTCAACCAATTCAAATCATTTTGGGCCCTCTCCGCGTGCTTCTCACAACTCACTCTCCTACCATGGAGACACATCAATTACCGATGCCAAAAGAAGTGCAGGAGTAATTCAGCGGGTCAGGCAGTATCTGTCAAAGGAATGGGGGGGACAATCTTTCAGGTCAGATCAGTCTGAAGTAGGGTCCCAACCTGAAATGCCGTCTGCCCATTCCTGTCCATTCATAGCTGCTGCCTGACCCGCTGAGTTTCTCTAGTACTTAGATTTTTGCTCTTTCTCCTCCCAGGCATTGTGCTATCCACTGACCTGGACCTATATTACATTTAAATCCCTTATCCAAATCATTAATATATATTGTGAAAATCGGGGATCCAGCCTCTGACTAATTAGTACCTGTCACTTGGAACAGGATTTGTTTCCTCCCACTTTCCATTTTCTGTCTGCCAACCAGCTCTGACATGATATTACCCTCAATCCTAGGTGCTTTCGTTGTAATGAAACTTTCTGAAGGGTTTATTTGGGAAGTTCTGCTCTTTTTCAATATTGTCACTTGTTTTTTACTTGTTCCTATTGAAGAGATGAGGTGTTCAGTTTCGTTGATAATCCTTCTCATTTTGAATAGTCATGGGCTGGAGGGTCCAATGGGTTAATCAGTTTATTACATTATTATCAAGAATGCCTTTAAAAAATCTTGCTTTATTTCTTCTGTTCTTTGTACAATCTCTTGCTATGATATAGTTCGGAGCAGAATGCCTGCTTCGGGAGTTTGTGTGATCAGTCAAGGCTCCTAACAGAGCTGTGAGTGCAATTAGATCCTTGGTGTTGTGGATGTTGGCTGGGACATTATTGTACTTGTTGGAGCATTTACAGGAAAAACATTGGTTCTCCTCGCACCATGTCTGATGTCCTAGTCTTCAAATACCCCTTTGCTCAGCCTGTGCTGGTGCAATGGAAGTGGTCGAAGATAAACACAAAAAGCTGGAGTAACTCAGCAGGACAGGCAGAATCTCTGGAGAGAAGGAATGGGTGACGTTTCGGGTCGATACCCTTCCTCAGACGGGTGAATCTGGCCATTGACAAGTGCCTTTATGTGACATGAAAAGCCATCCACATTTTTAATCATGGATGTTTATTGTGAAGAGGATGGTGTTGAGCAGCAGGGATAACAGCGGAAATACTCCATTTTACTGATTTTCATCTGATCTTCATTCACTCACCAGTTTCAGTGAACACATCAGTGATGACTTGGAGTTGTGTCTCTCAGTGTTATATGCACAGATGCCATTTGCATGCTGCAGTTTAATGACTGAAATTGGAGTGCCCTTGGTTCTGGAGAAGAGGCAATAAAGTTTCAGCATTTTTCCATTTGCGTGTCACGCAGATGGCGCGCAAAGATTTTGTGAATCCCAAAATCTTGGGGCGCTGTGCGCGACCGCGCGTCACTGCCTACGTCACCACGCACCATGCGTGTGTAATGCACACCATGCGTGCATCACGTGCGTGTCGCGTGACGCGTAAATGAGGTCGCGTAAATGACCCGCAAATGATGCCCATGTGGGACAGGCCCTGAAGGCTTTTGTGAGGTCAGCGAAGACTGAGCTAACCTCGGTTCTTTGGAGACCAACCTTGCAGGTCTCATCCTCTTTCTGTGCAAATGACTTACCATTGTGCTTATCCAAATCCACTTTGAAAGACCTTGATGACTGTTTTACCAATTTGATGTTCCAGATTATACCACTCTTTGTGTAAAAAAACATTTTCATCACGTTCCCCAGTAATGTGTCTATCTCTAGCAATGTGTGCCCCTCGATCCTTAAATCACCCATTGATGGAAACTACTTCTCTCTTCACTCTAACTAAACCCATGAAGGCCTTGTCACCTCTAATAAATCTCCACAAACTTCTTTGTTCTGAATATAACCTCAGTTTCTCCATTTAGCTGAAATCGCTCATCGCTGGAACCATTTTAGTAAGTGGCTGCTGCTAACTTCTCTCATGGGCAATGTGGTGCCTGTCTCTCATCTTTCAGCAGAACACATTTCTGAACAAAACTCTCCAATTTATCTGGATAATCCTGCAAAGATATCTTTAAACAATCCATCACAAATTAAGTACAACACCGTAATTACCCAAAGTTAAAGAGTGAATGAATTAGATTAAAGTGTACCTGCTGAATGTACCACGAACAAAGAAATAATTCTAGAATGAGTGAAAGAAACGAGACAGAGTTTATCACAAAATTTATGTTTATCAATGTGAAACGGCTATTTTGAGTATTTAATTAAAACACTGTGCAATAGGCAAATTAACCTACGCTTACTCTGCTGGATTTCTTTTCAACAAACAAATGTACATCGTCCCATATCAAAGCTGTTTGCTGATACCATCTCAATTACACAATTATTAAACCATTATTAGTTAACCAAATTTTTGATGAAATTTCATTCCTCCTTCTCGGTTAGACCAGACAAGTCTCAGAATCAATTCTCTTAATAGACAATAGGTGCAGGAGTAGGCCATTCGGCCTTCGAGCCAGCACCGTCACTCAATGTGATCATGGCTGATCATCCACAATCAGAACCCCATTCCTGCCTTCTCCCCATATCCCCTGACTCTGCTATCTTTAAGAGCCTTATCTAGCTCTCTCTTGAAAGTATCCAGAGATCCGGCCTCCACCGCCCTCTGGGGCAGAGAATTCCAGACTCACAACTCTCTGTGTGGAAAAAGTGTTTCCTCATCTCCATTCTGAATGGCTTACCCCTTATTCTTAAACAGTGGCTACTGGTTCTGGACTCCCCCAATATCGGGAACATGTTTCCTGCCTCTAGCGTGTCTAATATCCTCTCATCCTTCTAAACTCCAGAGTATACAAGCCCAGCCGCTCCATTCTCTCAGCTATCCAGGGATTTAACCTTGTAAACCTACGCTGCACTCCCTCAATGCAAGAATGTCCTTCCTCAAATTAGGGAACCAAAACTGCACACAATACTCCAGGTGTGGTCTCATTAGGGCCCTGTGCAACTGCAGTAGTACCTCTTTGCTCCTATACCCGACTCCTCTTGTTATGAAGGCCAACATGCCATTTGATTTCTTCACTGCCTGCTGTACCTGCATGTTTACTTTCATTGACTGATGAACAAGTACCCCCCAGATCCCATTGTACTTCCCCTTTTCCCAACTTGACACAATTTAGATAATAATCTGCCTTCCTGTTTTTGCTACCAAAGTAGATAACTTCACATTTATCCACATTAAACTGCATCTGCCATGCATCTGGCCACTCACCCAACCTGTCCATGTCACCCTGCATTCTCATAGCATCCTCGTCAAGTTCACACTGCCACCCAGCTTTGTGTCATCTGCAAATTTGCTAATGCTTTTTGAATCCTTTCATCTAAATGATTGATGTATATTGTAAATAGCTGCAGTCCCAGCACCGAGCCTTGCGGTACCCCACTAGTCACTGCCTGCCATTCTGAAAGGGACCCGTTAATCCCTACTCTTTGTTTCCTGTCTGCCAACCAATTTTCTATCCATTTTCAGCACTCTACCCCAATACCATGTGCCCTAATGTTGCCCACTAATCTCCTATGTGGGACCTTATCAAATGCTTTCTGAAAGTCCAGATGCACTACATCCACTGACTCTCCCTTGTCCATTTTCCTAGTTACATCCTCAAAAAATTTCTTAGTTGCATCCTCAAAAAATTCCAGAAGATTAGTCAAGCATGATTTTCCTTTCGTAAATCCACGGACCGATCCTGTTAATGCTATCCAAATGTATTGCAATTTCAAATTTTATGATTGACCAGCATCTTCCCCACCACCGTTGTCAGGCTAACTGGTCTATAATTCCCTGTTTTCTCTCTCCCACCTTTCTTAAAAAGTGGGTTAACATTAGCTACCCTCCAATCCACAGGAACTGATCCTGAATCTATAGAACATTGGAAAATGATCACCAATGCGTCCACAATTTCAAGAACCACTTCCTTAAGTGCCCTGGGGATTTATCAGCCTTCAGTCCCATCAGTCTACCCAACACCATTTCCTGCCTAATATGGATTTCCTTCAGTTCCTCCGTCACTCCAGATCCTCTGGCCACTCGTACATCAGGAAGATTGTTTGTGTCCTCCTTAGTGAAGACAGATCCAAAGTACCTGTTCAACTCATCTGCCATTTCCTTGTTCCCCATAATAAATTCATGCTCAGCCTCCTCCTCACGTCCACTCTAGATCTTTTTGCCTATTATTTTAAATATACCTTTATTCATTTTCATTTTTGTGCACTGTGGAGCATCAGCCAGACCAGCATTTATTGCCCGTTCCCAATTGTCCCTGATAGTTTGGCACCTTCTTGAAGCACTGCGTGCTGGTGTAAAGACACATTTTATTGTTCCATTTTAATACATATGACAATAAATCCCTTTTGACTCTTGTCTTTCTCATGAATGTACTCCCGTAATGCAGATGAAGAGGGAGTTGTATAATACAAGCCCTGTGAAAGTCAGCTGGGATATTTCTAGGTTTGGATGATGGTGACTTGAGTTCCCATGTATCTAATGCCCTCCATCATCTGGTTAAAGGGTTTGGGAGCTGCTGTTAGAACAGCCAGGACAAGTGACTGTATTTATTTTGGTAGGTGGTGCACACTGCAGCTAAGTTATGCCGGTGGTCGAGGCAATTAATAGTTAGGATGGCAGATGGAGTTGGTAAACTGGGCTGCTCTATCCTGGATGGTGTTGACCTCTGAATGTTGTGCTACTCAACGGTAGAAATAGTTGTTCTTAAGTTTTCTATCAAATGATCGCATCCTGTGTTAGATCACCACTGAATCATCTATTGGAACAGGATTAACCTTCTAATCTCTTGTCATAACCAAAGTCCCTCATCACTAGTAATGTCCTATCACACATCCTCTACACCATTTTGAATTGTTTATATCTTCCCTGAAGTGTTGTGCTGAAATTAGGTAACATCCTGTGACTAACCAGTGATTTCTAAAATTCCATTATGAGCTCTTTGATCTGCCGACTGAGTCAAAGAACATACAAGCAAAGTATTTTTATATTTTTACTCATCTGTTTATCTTGCCCTGCCAGCATTTTGTTTTGTCTATAAGGATGCAACACCAAGATTTCTCTGTTTAGGTACACAAAGTCCTGCTATTTATATTGTACCATGTTGAGAATCATTATCACATACTGTACACCAGAGTGCAGTGAAATTCCTTGTTCGCAAGAAGCACATAGAGTACAAAGTGTACATGATAATAATGGATGCAATTGTAAATGCAATAGCCTATGCAAAACTGCAGAAAGATGCTATGATTGTAGTGCAATCTGAAATAGTGCAAAAAATAACTGAAGTGCAATGACAGAATAACCATTTGAGGTAGAGTTAAAAGTAAGAGTGAGAATATGTGGCAGCACCTCCACAAAAGCGGGTGTGACAGAAGAGAATGGTTCAGAAGTCCATAACTTCCACAGTGAGGATGTGTAATGTTGGGCCATCATCTGTTTCATATCTCCTCGAAAGCTGAAACCTGCCCTTATTTAAGGGTCAACACCAAAGGTAGACACAAAATGCTGCAGTAACTCAGGGACGGGACAGGCAGCATCTCTGGAGAGAAGGAATGGGTGACGTTTCGGGTTGAGACCCTTCTTCAGACTTATTTAAGGGTTGTTTGGTTGGGGTCATAAATGGTGTCATTCCACAGCAGATTGCATGCACACTGAATTTGATAAAAAGTAGAATTCTGCTTCTGTATTGATACCAAGGTGGAAACCTTTTCATTGGCCATTATACTGAGTGTAAATTCACAAACTTACTGTGAATAAACAATGATTCTGCCCTTGAAATCTGCTATAAAAATGATCAATTTTCACATCTTCCTATACTGACATCCACCTCTCTGCTGACTCGTTACAAAATATTTTTCAAAGACTGGTAGAAATTAAGGAAATGCGTCAATACCAGGATGCTAACCATCTCGTGAATGACCACAGATTGCTCATGAATCAGCACTTGTTTTGCACTATGGAAAACCACAACATCCTTCTAGTCTTGTTGGCTATTGCCTTTAGCAATGGTCAACCTGCTATGGTGGTGGCTGGAAAAACAACTCATTTCAAACTCCCATATTAAAATAATTTATATGAAATGTCTAATAGGGTCATCTGTGGTTGTGGCTCAGTACTCTCACTTCTGAGTCAGGAGATTCATGTCCATTTCCTACAACGTGAGTACAAACATCTATGATGACTCACCAATGTTACCCCCCAAAGGAGTCCAGCTCCCCTGGATGTGTTATTTTTTGGATGCAACTGAATTTTCTTTCTCCGAGATGGCTGGAAAGGTTTCCATGGCCTGATTTAGCCAGTCTGCATCAATTTTCTATCCTTCTATCATGTCACTCCTCAACGTATGCCCAACCTCCTCTTATAGCTAGTACTTTTGAATCCAGGTGACTTGCTGGTGAACCTCTTTTGCACCATCTGGAAAGCACCCATATCCTTCCAATAATGCAGAGGCCAGAATTCCACACAATACTCCAAATGTGTCCTCTCAAATCTTTCATGAAGTTGCGGTATGACTTCCCAACTTTTATACTCCATGGCCTGAACAGTAAAGACAAGCATGATGTACGCCGTCTTTATCACCGGAGCAGTAGAATTGTCCACTTAGCCCCTCAAGCCAATTCAGGACGATCATGGCTGATCAGCTTCAGGTCTCCTCTCATATGTGTCATATCCTCTCATAACATTGTCGTTCAATAAAATATCTACTTTTTCTTTTAATTACCCAATGATCAATCCAGAGTACAGAATTCCAGAGATTCACTACCCTGTACTCGCTTCGTTTTTAAACGACCAACCCTAACCTTGTAACTATCCTCATCTGATATTCTTTGACGAGTAGACATAGGTCATAGAGTCATACAGAATGGAAACAGGCCCTTCAGCCCAACTCGATCATGCTGATCATGATGCCCCATCTAAGCTTGTTCCATATTCATGCATTTCATCCCTTTCAAATTACTTTTAAATGTTATTATTGTATCTGCTTCAACTACTTCCTCTGGCAGTTCATTTCATATACCTACCCGCCCTTTGTATAAAAAAATTCCCCTCAGGTTCCTATTCAACTTTTCCCCTCTCACCTTAAATCTATGGCTACTAGTATTTTGATTTCCCTATCCAGGGAAAATGTCTAAGTACATTCACCCTATCTATTCCCCTCATGACTATATAAGATCTCCCTTCAGCCTCTTGCACTCAAAGGAATAAACCTCTGCCCATCTTCTTCATATAGCTCCAGCCATTGTGTCCCGGCAAATTCCTCGTAAATCTTATCTGCACGCTTTCCAGCTTAATGGCATCTTTTCTTTAGCAGCATGACCAAAAATGAACGCAGTTGTCCAAGTTCACCTAGAACATCCCAACCTCTATATTTAATTCCATGACTGTTGAAGACCAGTGTGCCAAAAGCCTTCTTCACCACCCTATCTACTTGCACCACTACCTCCAGGAAATTATGTACTTGTATTCCTAGATCCCTTTGCTCTGGAACATCCCCCAGGGCCTACCACCTACTGTGAAGGTCCTGCCCTGGTTTGGCTTCCCATTGTGCAAAACATTACCCTTAACTGAATTAAATTATAATTCCTGTTTGCCCACTTGCCCAACTGATCATATCCTACTCTAATACTTGATAACCATCATCACTATGATGCAGGTACACAAACTTGCTGGAGGAACTCAGCGGGTGCAGCAGCATCTATGGAGCGAAGGAAATAGGCGACGTTTCGGGCCGAAACCCTTCTTGATGCAACCTATTTTAGTATAATCTACAGACATAATCATCAAGCTGTATACATTCTCATCCAGATTGCTGGTATAGATGACAAAGAGCAATGGGCCCAGCATATTTCAACGTGTACCCTACCATCCCCTCTCGGGATCTTGTTTCAATAACATCACCCCTTTTTAACTTTATAAGATACAAATTTAATTTCTTTAGTCATTTGTGATACTCTCATCCTGTCTCAAATTCCAGTGGAGTATAGTGAAGAAAGGCCAGAGAATCCTAAAGCTTGACACAGTCTAAAGAAGGGTCCCAACCCAAAACTCCATGTTCTCCAGAGATGCCGTCTGATCCACGGAGTCACTCCAGCACTTCGTGTCCTTTTCAGTTATATCAAAACTATGTGTCACCTCCACCAGACCAGGCACTATTTTACTGCATTTGATGTAAAAGCCAAACTTGATGGACAACACAGCAGACCTGTGAAAATTGGTGACATCTGGTTAATATTTCATGCAAAGCCTTTCATTGGAAAATTAAAAAGGATCGGCATTGCTTGATAGTTTTTGTGTTGATGGATTAGTTCAAGGCCAAGAGAATGTTTTTTATCCAACTTTTTGATTGCAATTATTTTATGTAGTCTGGTGAGACCGGAGGAAAAGTGAAAAATTGTGTGGAAAAGAATCTCATTCCACACCTCCTGTCTTTGTGTATGTTTTTTTAATAAATGTGTTCACTACAACAGTCCCCTTTCCTCACTGCAGGATGCACTACTTGTCTACAAGGAAGCAATACAGAAGATGCCAACACAGTTTGCACCACAGAGCTTATATAACATGATGGGTGAGTGTATCATTTCATGTCTTGTAATACCCGTCACATGCACCAAAGCAAACGTGACTAGTCATTGATTTCTCGTCAATGATGTTAAATGTTCTATATAGTACCGTTGAATTTTCTTTGCTGTCAAAGTTCATTCCTTTAAAGTTATATTGATGTGACTCCATAACACTTAGTCTTGCTGCCTGTGAATGCATCCCCAGCAATTCTCTTTTGTAAAGGAATGTTGAACATTGTCAGTCTGGAGAATACCATCTTTCCACTCCAGGGGCTTTAAAACTATTTTTGTTACACCCCACTTCAGAGAGGTTTTTTCCCTCCCACCCCACCCCCCCTCTACCCACATTCTCCACCATAATTATAAACATTGTTTAAAACTATTCATTTTTTAATAATTGCGAGCCCCCTTCTAACTTTACCACAATCTGTAGTCTGAAAGCTTAGGCTCCAATCAATTGCTGTAAAGCAGCTTTTCTGTCTTAACTAGCTCAGTGTAGCCATATCATCTTATGGAAATGGCTCTGGATGAGAACCTCAGGAAAATTTTAAACTGATGAATCTCTCAATTAAAATCAAACTCTTGAGACACAAATCGGGTAATATTAAAATTGCAATGTCGAGCACAACATATGCTACTTATTAAGCAGTGAAAAAATTAATTCTTGTTATATTAGTCAAAGTACCACAGTAAAACTGCTTGTTAAAAACAACTAGAGTCAATCTTATACTGGCTCATGTAACGATACAGACACATTTCTATTTGGTTGGATTTTTAACCCACAGAATGGGTTTTTTTTAGCTGCCAGATGAGTCAAAGCTTAATGCTAATTTATTATCATGCCACAAAGCTTTCTTAGATTATCACTTGTTGCAAGACTATGAAAATCTCTTGTCCAAGGGAAAATATTATTGTTAGAAAACATAATTTATCTTAAACTGTTGAATTTCATTTAAATGGTAACAAAGAAATACGTGAATAATGGTTATATTTTTAAATTGTGTTGGTGGCTAATAACTCCCTTGTTAAGGACAGACATATCATTAAAAAACTATATGGAGGGCAGTAAATATAGTTCAAACAATTCCACTACTTAAAAACAAACACTGTGTCTGTAGATTTAAATATATCCTTTTAAGTTCGAGCCAAGCCCCAAGCAACCATTAGAGTTGTCTCCTCATTCAGGGCTGCTTTGCTTTTTCTGGAATGTGATGTTAGATTATTGTATTTCTGGGAATGTTGGCCTCCTACCTGTTGCAATATATTAGTCTTGGGCTGAATCGGGCTTTGGAGGAGTTGTCTCATTGGTGACACGCTTCATTTATACCTCTCGTCAGCCTGGTTATGTTTCAAAAGGTCATTACTCAAACTGGACATCAAAGTACCTTACACTAGACTGTTCCGTTCAGCGGAATACACCCATTTGTTAAAGCTGTCATATTTTAACAAAAACATAGAAGTTAGATGCTCTTAAAAGCTTTTTTTTTTTTTTCATGATTGTTATGTGAGAGTATCGTTAAACCTTCCACCTTCTTTTGTCTTCTGTCTGCATCAATAGGTGAAGCCTATATGAGACTGAACAAACTGACCGAGGCTGAGTATTGGTACCTGGAGTCCTTGCAATCCAAGCCTGATCATATCCCTGCCCACCTCACGTTTGGGAAACTTCTAGCTCTCACCGTGAGTTGACCTTATTAGTATTATGCTGTCTTTATGCAACTTATATTTCAGAACTTGCCCGTTGTGAGTTTGCACATCTGGGAAAGGGTTCGTGAAAGAAACTCTTTAGATCCTGGTGTTTAACTTCATTACTTGTGTCTGAACTATGAGTTACTTAATATTTTCAAATTTTCCATAGTCAGATGGTTTACTACTTAAAATATCGTGGAGCTGCTTTTGGAATATTTAAGAATAACAGACAAACATATTTAAATAACTATTTAAATAAATAAAAGCTATTAATTTTAGTATGGGAATGGTGATCAATTATCGACTAGATGTCACATATGGTGCACGAATGGCCCCTCTTTGCATTGTGATTCCAAAGCAATGGCATTGTGCAAATATTGTTATTTCATGTGGTAGGTGGTTTCAAAGTGCTGCCCAGTTTAGAGTCTTTAAAATCACAGTCCCAGAGTTCAAAGGGAATTGGTACACTGAACTTGTATGGCCCATTTCATCTGGAATATGCTCTTAAATTAATTTGACATCTCAGCTAGCTGTGGAAGTTAAGATGTTAGACTTCCAAAGGGACAACAGTTTAATTGTACATCATTTTCAAGCATCTGAATTATTGTAGAACTACTCCAGCATGCAGTTACGCATTTAAAATATTGACAGAGGAGGTTTGGATGCACCTGAATTATTAATGAGGCATTATAGTGTAGATGTCAAATTTATCTGGTCACATTGAATATAGCAGCAATGAAATATGTTGCATAAAACAAATAATTGCACCTGTTTCCTCTTTACCTTTAGGAAGTTTAGTTTAATTTAGAGATACAGTGAGGAAACAGGCCCTTCGGCCCACCGAGTCCGCACTGACCAGCGATCCCTGCTCATTAACACTACCCTACACACGCTAGGGACAATTTTACATTTACACCAAGCCAATTAGCCTACAAAACTAGGTCTGAAAAAATCCAATAATTTATTAACCCAATTTCCCACTTTTTGTCACAATTCACCCCATTGAGATTGACTTTCTAAATATTCTTATGACAATACACCTCGTGGCATTTTATTTTCTGTGTATGGAAGGTTGATTTATTTCACAAATTTATCAGAATTCAATCTAAACTTCTTATCAGAAGTTGGAATTTGTATCCACGGTAAGCAGATATTTTTAAGATTTAGTTATTTTAGAATATGGAATATAGAACAGTACAGCATGGAAGCATGCCCTGCGGCCAACACTATCTGTGCTGAACTTGATACCAAGTTAAACTAATCTTCTCTGCCTGCACGTGGCCCACATGCCTCCATGTGCCTATCTGAAAACCTCTCAAATACCACAATCTGCTTCCACCTCTATCTGTGGCAGTGTGTTTTAGACACCCACCCACCAGATTGCCCTGCTTCTCTGACTTTAGAAATATCCATTTTATCCTTGATATGTCCACTATGAGGTAAAAAAGGTTCTAACTATCTACTCTGTCAATGTAATTCATAACTTTATATATATTTCTCTCAAGTCTCCCCTCAACCTCCAACACTCAAGAGAAAACAATCCAAGTTTGTCTAATCTCTCTATACAGCAAATACTCTCTACACCAGGCAGCATTCTGGTAAACTGCTTCTGCTCGTTTTAGAAACATAGAAACATGGAAAAATATGAGCAGGAGTAGGCCATCCGGCCCTTCGAGCCAGCACTGCCATTCAATATGATGGCTGATCATCTAAAATCCGTACTCCGTTTCTGCTTTTCCCCCACATCCCATGATTCCTTTAGCCCTAAGAGCTAAATCTAACTCTCTTGAAAACATCCAGTGAGTTGGCCTCAACTGCCTTCTGTGGCAGAGAATTCCACAGATTCACAACTCTCTGGGTGAAGATATTTTTCATCATCTCAGTCCTAAATGGCCCACCCCTTATTCTTAAACTGTGACCCCTGGTTCTGGACTCCCCCAAAATCCTGTATCTAGCCTGTCCAATCCATTAAAATTGTATATATTTCGATGATACCCTCTCATCCTTCTAAAATCCAATGAATACAAGCTCAGTCGACCCATTCTTTCATCATATGGCAGTCTTGCCATCCCGGGAATTAACATGGTGAACCTACGCTGCACAGGGATGCACTGCTGAGGCTCTTGTCTTCTATTTCTCCAAAATCTCCACATTCTTCCTGTAATGGGCAACAAGAATTGGTACACAATATTCTAAATTGGAGATGGGAATTAGGATATGGATATTGTGCCTTGAACTCTGTTGATCTTCTGCCTCAGTTCCTTCTACCTTACTATCTCTAGATCCCTTATCTTTTTTTTACTATCCTGTAATAATCAACAAAAGATTTTGAAGGCACTCAAAGACTGAGCCACCAGGGTCCCCAGGATCATAACTGATAGGAGCAGAATTCGGCCATTCCACACATCAAGTCTACTCCGCCATTAAATCATGGCTGATCTATCTCTCCCTCCTAACCCCATTCTCCTGCCTTCTCCCCATAACCCTGACACCCGTAGTAATCAAGAATCTATCTATCTCTGCCTTAGAAATATCCATTGACTTGGCCTCCACAGCCTCTGTGGCAAAGTATTCCATAGATTTACCACCCTCTGACTAAAGAAATTCCTCCTCATCTCCTTCCTAAAGGTACGTCCTTTAATTCTGATGCCGTGATGTCTGGTCCCAGACCCTCCTACCAGTGTAAACATCCTCTCCACATCCACTCTATCCATGCCTTTCACTATTCGCTACGTTTCTATTACATTCCTCTACACTGCAGAAGTATAGGCCCAGTGCCATCAAATGCTCATCATATGTTAATCCATTCATGTATAAGAAGGAACTGCAGATGCTAGTTTAAACCGAAGATAGACACAAAAATCTGGAGTAACTCAGCTGGACAGGCAGCTTCTCTGAAGAGAAGGAATGGGTGACGTTTTGGGCCCTTCTTCAACACACTCATTCTTGTAAACCCAGAGGGTCCAAAGGGTCCTCTGAATGCAGTCTGACCAGCACCTAAAGAGCCTCAGCGTTACATCCCTGTTTTTGTATTCTAGCCTCTTGAAATAAATACTAGCATTGCGTTTGCCTTCTTTACTACCGATTCGACTTGCAGATTAACTTTTTGGGAATCCTGCACCAGCACTCCCAAGGCCCTTTGCACTTCCGATTTCTGGATTATCTCCCCATTTAGAAAATAGTCCTCACTAGAATAGAGAGTTCCAAATACTCACCACCCTTTGAATGAAGAAATCTCTCTTCATCTCAGTCGTCAATGCCCTATCCGTTAATTTTGAGTACAACTACAGGTGCCAGACTCCTACTAGTTATCTAAGAACTTCAATATATTGATCAAACGATTTCATTTTCACAAATCCATCGTGATTCTGCTTTTGTGTCTTTTATCTGAATTTGTGGCTGTAAACACAGAACAAATGCCCCGATTTGTGTTGGTTGTGTCCTTGTTGATAGAATTATAACTATATATACACATCACCAGCAACCATTTGAAAATAAATGTGGCAAGGATACTTAAAAATGAATGCAAAGAATGACAGAGAAAAAAATGTCTTCCACAACTTCACGATATTCCAAAACATATTACAGCCATAGATATGGTTAAAATTTTGTAAGAAATGAGGCAACCTGCTTGGTTCCATAATCGATAATAAAACAAGAGGCCAGATTCATCTGTCTTGGTGTTGCTGGAGGGCTAATTGATTGGCCAGACAACAAGAGAACTCAATTTGAATGGTGCGGAGGGATCTTTTACACCACCTGAAAGGATAGACAAGACTTTGTGTCTGAAAGTTAGCTAATATAGTATTATTAGGTCTTACTATAATAGCGAGGCATAATAACATTTGAGCAGAACTGGCAAACCAAAGATATGACCTCATTGCCTAGTTTATTATTTTGGTTTGGCTCTGAGTCATCCCGGACTTTAATTCACTGCTTCCTGTGCATGTACTTCAAAAAAAAAAATGTGTTCCTTTATTGCTCAGAAGCAATAGCCCAAAAATACATGATTTGAATGGTGCCTGTACAATTATACAAATAAATTAATTTAGATTGAATTCTGATTATCGCACCAGCAGGCATTGCACATCACAGCAGCATCTGAGATCAAGGCTAGAAGTTACATGGTCAGTCTCATTTGAGTTCATATTGAACACATATCCATAGATAAAGATAGCAAAAGATTGTCATTTAGATTGAACACTTTGTTTATATAATGAATATTAAATGACTATTCCCACACTGCTGCTGTGAGCTAATGTAAGATGAGGAAGCATTTCTGCAATTTGTTCATGAGTTCAAGTGGTGCTTCACATTTCTATTTTACAGCGAATAATCTTTTAACATTTTCAGGTGTGTCGTTTAAGCTTTTACCTTGCATATGAATTGCTTTTAAAATCCAATGTTTCAGCAGACAGAACGTGCTTATTCTTAACTATCTGTCAAATTTGGTTTAATGCAGATTTATGATTGCATGTGCCAAATCTATAATGGAGTCTGTTTACATCTCCGCCGTACAAAATAAAGAATAATCTGTGCAAGGCAAATCCATCAATATAATGCAGTATGGCTCATTTAAACATACAACATTTAAACATCACACCATACAATATTATGTAAACACATACAGCTAATCATTTCACTATGTAATAATTAATTATCCCAATTTATGTATTATGCAATATTTTTAAAGATTCCACACTTTGCAAAGTTAAAATCATCTTAAAATTGAATTAATAAGTAAAATTCATTAAAACATATGTTTAAAAACACTTGGACTCACTTCACCATCACTCTTAACTGTTTATTTTCCTATCTCTATCTTACTGCCTCACTATCTTATGTGAACTAAGTGGTGGCTTAATTTAACTCTTAAATGGTGGGAGGTTAAGGGATATAATTGTCTCCTTATGTTCCCTACGCTCCAGCTCACAATGATATTGAAGCAGCCAGTAATTTTACACGGTTTACTCTGGTTTTAAAGGATTAGGGAACCTTTCCTGGGAGCACAACGTGTAAGATTACGTTGGACTCAGTCTGCTGCCTAAAGCCGCCACCCACCTACACTCAACTGGGTTGAATGCAGAAGGTTAGTCTTGCAGGCCCAAACACCCTGATTCAGGTGGCAAGGAGCAGATAACAAGCAGGCCTCAGGCATTGTATGGCTGAATCCCATCTCTGGAATGCCTTTTATATAAGGCAAAAACTGACATTTTAATTTAGCTTATTGTCAGGTGTAGCGAAGTACAGTGAAAAGCTTTTGTTGCAAGCCAACCAGTCAGCAGAAAGACAAACCATGTTTACAATCGAGCCATTTACAGTGTATAATCAGATACATTGTATTGTATTGTATTGTATTCAAATTTATTGTCATTGTCTCAGTTAGAGACAATAAAATGAATTTCCCTTACAGGCAGTATCATAAAAATAAAAATAAATAAATAATAATAAATAATAAAACATATTAAAAATACATGATGAGGGAATAACGTTTAGTGCAAGATAAAGCCAGCAAAGACCGATCAAGGATAGTCCAAGGGTCACCAATGAGGTCGATAGTAGTTCAGCTCTGCTCTCTAGTTGTGCTGGATGATTCGGTTGCCTGATTACAGCTGTAAAAGAAACTGCCCCCGAATCTGTGCTCTCTAGTTGTGCTGGATGATTCGGTTGCCTGATTACAGCTGTAAAAGAAACTGCCCCCGAATCTGAAGGTGTGCATTTTCACACTTCTATACCTTTTGCCTAATAGGACAAGGGTGAAGTGGGAGTGGCCAGGGTGCATCTTGTCCTTGCTTGTCTGCTGACCTTGCCGAGCTAGCGTGAGTTATAAATGAAGTCAATAGAAGGGAGTAGTAGGAAGGAACTGCAGATACTGGTTTAAAGTTGAAGATAGACACTAAAAGCTGGAGTTACTCCAACTTTTTGTGTCTATCTTCAATAGAAGGGAGGTTGGTTTGTGTGATGTTCTGGGCTGCAGGACAGGATGGGATGTTGTGTAACAAAGTTGTGAAATTCTTTAACGGCTTTTAAACAGATGTTCTAATATTAATGAAAATAATTCAAAAAAGCTATTTTTTAATTTCATTTTTTAAAACCATATTGGCGCTATAGGAAGGATATGTTGGCACTGGAAAGGATGCAGATTCACCATTATGTTGCCTTGGATGGAGTGATGTAGGTCTGAGGAGAGACTGGAGAAGCAGGGTCGTTTTTTTATGGAAGGAGGTTAAAACGGGGCAATAACTGAGGTGCATGACATTATGAACAGTAAAGAGGTCCTTCTACAGCTGTACAGGGCCCCAGTGAGGCCACATCTGGAGTATTGTGTGCAGTTTTGGTCTCTTAATTTGAGGAAGGACATCCTTGCTATTGAGGCAGTGCAGCGTAGGTTCACGAGTTCACGGGATGGTGGGACTGTCATATGGGAAAAGATTGGAAAGACTGGGCTTGTATTCGCTGGAATTTAGAAGGATGAGAGGAGATCTTATAGAAACCTATAACATCATAAAAGGACTGGACAAGCTACATGCAGGTAAAATGTTCCCAACGTTGGGGGAGTCCAGAACCAGGGGCCACAGTCTAAGAATAAAGGGGAGGCCATTTAAAACTGAGATGAGAAAATAACTTTTTCACTAATTTGTGGAATCATCTGCCACAGAAGGCAGTAGAGGCCAATTCACTGCATGAATTTAAAAGAGAGTTAGATAGAGTTCTAGGGGCTAGCGGAATCAAGGGATATGGGGAGAAGGCAGGCACGGGTTACTGATTGTGCATGATCAGCCTTGATCACAATGAATGGCGGTGCTGGCTTGAAGGGCCAAATGGCCTACTATGGCACCTATTTTCTATGATTCTATGAACAGTATAGCAGTAAACATCAGGAAACCTTATCAGAAGGGAACAATGCGAGAATATATAGATTATGGGTAAGCAGTAAGAGATTTAGAGGGAATTTGCTAAAGAGTGTGGGTACCAGGAGAAACCTGGCTTTCTCCCCCACTCTATGCTGAATAGAGTGGTGGAGCAAAGATCTAAGAGGCATCTAGATGAGCATTTGAGGAGCTGAGGCATTGAAGGATAAGGGCCACATACTGGAGGATGGGATTAATAAAGAGTGCCCTTTGGGTAGTGTGAAGTAGTGGGCCAAATGTTTCCATGCTGTTTGGCTCCATGACTATCACTTTAAAACATATTTTACGCATTAACCAAGGTAAAATAATAAAATAAATACTTATCCCCATTCCACGGGCCACAATTCCCTTGAAGTAAATGTTGTCTCACATTCAGTGCTGGATCTGACCTGCAGAAGGAACTCGGAGGTGATTTCCCCAGTGTAATGCTGAGGAATCCCAGTAAGACAGGTCTTGATGGAATGTCGTGACAGCTTTGGAAGCATCCATCACTTCTTAAACCTCTGAAGTCTGCAGTTTATTTCCATCAGGGTGTCTGAAGACTGGTGACTCTCCTCAGAATCACCAGCAGCAGACAACAACATTCTGGACAATACCCGTTTAATAATTAGAAAAAAATCTTCGTTATGTTATGTAAAGTTTGAAGCTTGTATATTGTTCTGTTGATATCTTTGCAGAACTTTTCTTCTTTTAACACATAGTTTCTCACAGTAGGTGACTTCTTTCCAAAAATCTCTAGCTGGCTGGTGGAATACATTAACTCAAATTACATTTCTCTTGAGGCAAGCACCTCTCTAAAAATGACAGGATGATCTGGAACTTGCTGCATGATGAAATGATAAGTGTATTAGTTTGAGCAGTGTGGATATTGCTTTTTTCCCCAATATGTTTTACATTTAATAGTTTTGTCTTCTCATTTAATATGTCCCGGTCCCAACTATGCCACGAATCATCTGCCATTTATAGTAAGAATCCAGAGAACTCTGAACCGAAACACATAATTCTAGCCTTGGATTAAAATATAACAGTGAAGCATCAGTTCTGTTTCCATCATCATTTAATTTGTGAGATGAGAACATGGCTGGAAAGGCTCGCATTTCATTGCCCAGCCCCTATTACCCTTGAGACAGCGGCATTGTGCCTTCTTCTTTAACTGCTTCAATCCTTCGGAGAAGGTGGGGTACAGATTCAATTCCAATATTTAGAACAAGTGACGTTGAAGAGATGGTAATATATTATCAAGTCAGGATGGCTTGCGACTTGGAAATGGAATTTACAAAATATTGCTTTCTCAGATGAATAATATATAGCATGTATTTATTCCGCAATTATATCGTTTGTGCACACAGAAATGTTAAAATATAACCTAGAAGATAGGAAAAAGTTGATTGCTTTAACAGTTATGGAATAGAATTAAAATTTTTTAAATGGAACTCATTCAAAATGTATTCCTTCACAGGTTGACCTTATGAAATGAGGTCAGATTTGCCCAGATATTTGTTTAGGCGCTTATATTTTTTAATTGAAAGCAGTGAGATACTCATGCCTAAATTAATATTAATAATAAGGAAATTAATATTTTGTTATTGATTTAAAGGGCAGGAAAGAAGAAGCTGAAAAGTACTTTTTACGTTCAATCCAGCTTGATCCAAGTAAAGGAAATTGCTACATGCATTATGGTGAGTTTTTAACTTGCTGTTTTACTTTAAGATAAAACATTTTGTTTAATGCCATCCTTAAAATGCCACAAAATGTTTTACATCATTAACTTGAAATCTTGATTTTTTTTAAATTGCTTCATCCTCTTTGTGTAATGGTAACTAAATAAAGCCTTGAATGTTTTGGTCCAGTGACAAACTCTAGAAGCTTCCAAGGATTTATGATCAAAAACATATTTTGTAATTATAGCTATTTAAATACTGCAAAAACAAGTCACCAATTTTATGCATGGCATTCAGTTTGCACATGGACAGTTTCCAGAATCAATATGATACATTGTTAAATGATCAGTTAACCTTAGTGGCTTTGATAAATATTACCCAGAAAATTCTTGGGTCCGTTATCTAATTCTATGTTTTGTTTATAATCTCCTTATATTTGCTTTATCAATTTATTTAAATTGACTCAAAGTCAATGACAATATAAATGTGAACTGGCCAAATCTAATAATAATAATAATAATAATACATTTTATTTAATGGGCGCCTTTAAGACATCTCAAGGACACCTTACATAGTAATCGGAATAACATATAATCGGAATATAACAAGTAATAAAGACATCACAGAGACACAAATTAAAAACAGAATTCAATCCAAAAACAGAAAATCAAAAACACAGTGTGAAGAGAGAGCAGCGGCAGCCAAAGCGCGCCAGCGTCCACTCTCTCTTCACGGCAGCCATCTTGGACACAGACCTACAGGACTACAAATTAGACAAAAAAAAAATCATCCGCCCACAATGGATACCACTGTGGGGGAAGGCACAATGTCCAGTCCCCACCCCATGTTCACCCCAAATCTGACTTATTGTTACTTATAAATCTCATAAGTAAGATTGTTCAACTCTCAACTTTTCATATTTGTTTAATTCATTCTCATCACCAGCTATTCTTAAGTGCCCTTAGGAAAGGACATTTGAGTCTTCCGTTGAATGGTTGTAGTCTGTGTTTTGAATGTCCTTCAGCAATGCTGTTGAACAGGGAGTGTGAGCATTTTGACCGAAAGATGATACAGAAGTGGCAACATATTTCTCATTTAGGATGATGTTGTGGTTGGGGAGATCCCTTTCAGTTATGCATTCCCATATGGTAAAGTCACAGGATTTGTGAAGCCCTTTTGAAGAAGATTTGGCAATCGTATCCTTTGGATGATACAACCAACATTGCGAATGAGGCAGTAGCGGAAAGCGTGAATGTTAAGGTGATTTGTGTAGGAAGGAACTGCAGATGCTGATTTAAACAGAAGGCTGCCTTACTAATGTTAAGGTGACATATTGCCATCCAGCCACCCCACAACTAATTCATAATCTGTAAATAGTGGAAAGGCTTTGAGAAGACAGGAGGAAAATCAGTTGCAATGGAGCTCCCGGTTTACAAACTGGCTTTACACCTTTTAAGTGACTCATCCGGTTATGTTTCTGACCAAAGGTCATGCCATGGATGTTGATATTAGGGCATTTGGTGACTGCAATGCCATTGAGTGTCAAACGGAGATGGTTTGTAACATCTTGTTGAAGATGGTCACTGTTTGGTGCTCATGTAGCACAAATATTAATTGCCATTCGTTAACCTGTCGCTGGATGTTTCCCAGGGGTTCTGCATCCAGCTCAGGCTGCATCAAATGAGCATTGGTGAGCAGGGTTTTGCTGAGTGCATGCTTGTCAACAATTCCTTCCATCACTTTGCTGCTGATTGACTGTTGATCAGGGTTTAATTAGGTAGAATGGCTTTATTTTACTTTTATTGGACAAAATCTGGAATTTTAATTTGTTTGTAAACTGTGGCGAGGCTAGAGGATTGCCTGCAACAAGTGTACATGGTTTACACACTGCAACCAGGATGTTGTCAGTGGCTATGACTGTTAATGTAAGCCTTGCACTCAGTCTTTTCTTAATATTATGAGGATTGAATCAAGTTTGCTGAAGCCTGGCTTCCAAGACATTGGCAGTTGGGATGGGTCATCTATTTCGAACATCTAGCAGGAAGTGGTGGCAAATATTGCCTCCATCATTATTGAGACGCATTTGGGGAAGATGTCCTTCTGATTGGAGCAAACAGCCAAGCTATGCATAGTATGATAATTGGGTTCCTATCAATACATTGCATACATTTAAAATAAGTTAATTCAACAGGCTGTTGAGATATGGACCATTGATTATGGCTGGAGTATCGGTACTTGTAATTCTTGGATTAGTGTTAGGAACATTAAAAACAGAAACATTTGTGGTGTCCAGTGAAGTTCCTTCTGTAATTTGGGGATATTATTCCGAGATCCCGTTGAACAAATCAAATGAAAATAATGTTAAAAAAGAATAATTTTCTCAACCTTCTGATCAAGACTTAATACTTTAAAACTCTCTTCTAACATCTCGTAAATGGATTATAAAGCATGTTACAGTTTTGGGCTCTGTTTAACGTGATAAAGCTGTTCCTCTTTAAATGTATGTAGCAGAGTGCATTGACATGCTGATGTTTTCACCATGTGTAAATGGTGAACCAGAGTTTGACCCCTCCCTCCCTCCATTTCCATCACCTCCCCTCCCCCTCACCTACTCTGTTGAATGTCTGGTTTCGGGTTTAGCTGCTATTGTGAAATGCATAGCAGCAGCAAGGTCAGACCACGTTTGGGCTACTCCCGTATGTTTATCAGCAGCTGGTTCAGAATAGTGTCTTAAGCCACAATTGGCACATGGCCCAGGATCAAGAATGAGACATAAAATAATAAAGCTACTTACCCTTAAATGATAATAAAAATAATAAAGTATAGCCTTTTAGTTTATTTTTAATACTAACAATATCCATCAAAATTCCAAAGATTGCATTTGTGTTTATAGATTAGATAGGGCTGGACTGAAGGACATACAGCATGCCACACACGGTCTAAAATTCAGCTGGGAAACTCCAACTTGTTTAAAAGTTTACTCATTTGGGAAAAAAAAAATCCTGATTGCTATTTAAACAGAACCTCTGAAATTCCTAGCAACTCACTCTTTGAACATTTCATCACAAGCTATGATTGTAAACTGTTTAGGTGCAATTCATTCCATGAACAAAGTGAAGCTGATAGATTTTGAACCAGTGAATTTAAAAGAAAAATTGACACCAACTTGCCATTTACTTAACAATGCCCATTCATAATTCCAGAGATGCTGCCTGTCCCGCTGAGTTACTCCAGCATTTTGTGTCTATCTTCATAATGCTCGAACCTCTCTGTATTGTTTCAATAGGGAGTACCTTTCTTTATTTGTATCCATGATATTTGCCAGCTTCTCAAATATCAGAAGCATTGTTCACGTTGAAAAAAAAGATTTAAGGTTTGTGCCTAGACAAGGAGGATTTTTTGATGAATGTCACCTGGGGTCTATTTCTGTTGCTGTCCCATGAAATTTGAGGAGTTGAATATTTCAAATGTATTCAGTATCAGACTTAAAGTAATACACATTTATTACATACCACCTTTTATCACCTCTATACTCCGGCATGATTGCAGACAATATATAATGTCAGAAACACAACTAATTTGTGCACTGCTCGCTTTTCACAAAAATACAGCAATTATGACCATTTCATCTTACTTTAATGATGTTGGTTGGAGGAAACATATTCATCAGGAAACCAGCGAGAACTGCCTTAGTCTTTTTCAAATTGGTCCCATGGTATTCTTTATGAACTGGAACGGTTTAATATCTCTTCTGAAAGACACTATTATTAAAAATTATCAACTGAGAATGCATCTTAATCTCTGGACCACATAGCGTATCAGCTGAAATTTTATGTTCCATTCTCCGAATCAGGATTAATGGACCTCTCCATGCCAGAATGCAGCAAGATCCAGAAAATATGCAGCTGAAGCATGCACGTAACATTCACACCTAGTAGGGTGCACGGAATAACCATCTCCAGCAAGATAGAGTCAAACAACATTCAACAGTATTACTTTGGCCAGGTCTCCTTCATATTCTCATATTCACTGTTGGTCAGAAACATTATTGGTTAGGACATAAATGTTGTGGCTATAAAAGCAGACCATCCTGTGATAGATTACATGACTGGCTGCCTATATACTTTCCAACAGCTTCAAGGTACATCAGGAGTGTGAGTAAATATTCTCCACTTGCTTGGATGCCTTTGTGCACCTTCATGAAACATCCACAGTATTCAATGTGGCATCTTCCCATCATCTTCTCAAATGCATTTGGGGGTACGCAGTAAATGTTGTCTTTGCCAACAATAGTCGATTTCCATAACAAACAAAAATATGGTATCCACAGCCTTCTGATTCAGAGATAAGAGTGCAATCATTGAACCATGACTGAAACTTTTAAAATTTAAACTGGTGGTTACTTTTTTTAGATTATTGAAAATTAAGTTGCCAGATATAAAATTCAGACGAGCTTTTGAAATTTGAGCTGAAACTCTGAGGAGTCAAAGTTAGGGTAACTCTCTGGTGAACTGTGGAGGGAGCTGTGCACTTTGGTCTTTTTTTTTGTTGCAAACTGATATTCTTTCTTCACTCACAGATGGATGTTAACTATTCTATTTTGAAAAAGGCGAAAGGTGAAAGATTTAATACGAATCTAAGGAGCAACTTCTTGATACAGAGGGTGGTGGGTATATGGAATGAACTTGCTAGAGAGAGTAGTCGAGGCAGAAATTATAACAACATTTAAAACGTTTGGATTGGTTGAGGACAGGACATGTTTGGAGTCCCGTGTACCGAGGTACAGTGAAAATATTTTGTTGCTTGCCAACCAGTCTGTGAAAAGACAATACATGATTACAATCGAGCCATTCACAGTGTACAGATGTATGATAAAGGAAATAACGTGAATGACGTTTAGTGCAAGATAAAGCTAGTAAAGTCTGATCAAAGATAGTCCGAGGGGCTCCCATGAGGTAGATAGTAGTTCAGGACTGTTCTCGACGTGGTAGGATGGTTCAGTTGCCTGATAACAGCTAGGAAGAAACTGCAGGGGCAGATGGAGTCCTAAGGGAGGACTGACAAGTAAATACTTAAAGAGGATCTACCTGAGTTTGGTTCTCAGAAGCAGACTGAGATCTCTACAGGTTACACGGAAGCACGTCCTACAGACAGCCAAAGATTACTTCAACAGGTGAGGCATACAGATGGCCGAGGCTACTTAGACAAATCAAAATCCCAGACAAATGTTTTGGATGTTCATTGCTTTTTGATGAAGCATCTGTGGATACTCTTGTGCATTGCACAGCAGATGTGTGGATGAAGCCAATACAAAAACCACAACGTTTGCAAGGCATATTGTAATTCTTTCATTTTCATCCACCTTATGTTTTTCTGAGAAGCTAAATTGTGTGGAACAGTCTTTACGATGTAATTTGTAGGCACTCACATTGAGAGTGAATAAAGACACTGAACTGGTGAAATTGTAATGGAATGAAGTCTAATGATTTGCAGATTAATGCAAATATATTCATAATAAGAAGGTATCTGATTTTCAAGTGAATTATTTAGCAGTTCTCACCTTGTGTAGTCTGCATGAGATCATGAGGATCTTTGGGTTTCTGCTCATTAAATATTACGTCTATATGAGGAGGTGTACAGACACAATGGGGGAACTATATCAACACTAACATAGATGAATTAAGAACATTTTATCCAGGTATCTCACTTCCTCAAAAACTTTAGAAAAATCCACATTGCTTTAATATGACCACAAGCACAGGGATTTCCACTTCTGGTTCTGACCCCGTTGACAGTGAAGACATAGTAAAGTGCAAAACGGGTATTAAAAGAAATAAAATGAAGAGCATTTATATGGTGTAATTTATGTCCCTTTTAAGGCATCCTGAAGCACGGCACCAATGAAGTATTTTTTGAAGTGGAGTCGCTGCTGTATTGAATGAGCTGTCAGGTGGCACAGTGGCATAGCCATTAGAGCTGATGCCTCACAGCGCCAGAGACCCAGGTTCAATCCTGACCTCGGGTACTGTCAATTTGGAGTTTGCATGCCCTCCCTTCTGGGAGCTCGGGTTTCCTCTTGCATCCCAAAGACGCGTGAGTTTGTAGGGCTAATTGGCCTCAGTAAATTGCCTCTGACGTGTAGGGAGTGGATGAGAAAGTGGGATAACATAGACCTTGTGTGAACGGGTGATCATTATTTGGCGTGTGCTCGTTGGTGCTCATGATGTTTCTTTCAATCAAGCAATTGATCAATGTCAATGTTTGAACATCAGTGATGTTGAGGGTGGGATAAATGTTAGACTGATCGCCATTTTTGATTTACATGCTCTCTCCTGAAGCAATGACCTTGCATCTTTAATGCCCACTTAAGAGTACAGGTATAGATTCAGTTTAACATCTCTGAAATACAAGCTTTCTTGCAGTGCAACACTGCCTTTCTAAAGGATCAGCTGAGATAATTATGCTTGTTCCTGGAGTGGGATGTGAACTTGTACCTCTGCCTCGGTGTTCTGTGAGGTGAATTACAGCTGATGCATGCGAGGCACTTCTGGAAATGGCTCCAGTGTGGGTCAATCTCTGCTATACTTTGGTTTCAAGTGGATGGATTGATCATTGAGAAATAGTTTAGTTTGCCAGTCCATTCCCTGCTTCCAAAGAAAAACTTGCATTTTGTTTAATGTTTTCTCGTAGGTCAGTTTTTGTTGGAGGATTCCCGCCTGATGGAAGCGGCTGAGATGGCAGAGAAAGCGGCAGACCTGGACAGCACGGAATTTGATGTTGTCTTTAATGCAGCCCACATGCTCAGGTTAGTTCTTTCCTTGCAGATTATTGCTCCAGTGAATTGATTTACAGTAGGCTTGTTGTCACCACAGATTCTGTTGTCATCTTGGGGCAAGTAGAAGCAAATTCCTCAAAGGAAAGGATTTGAAAGTTAACATGGCAGTCTTTCAAATCCATTAAAACAGCTACAGGATCATGCAGTAATTCTGTATCCCTCTGTGTCGAATTTTACTTGAATGTTGAGTATACTAAAGCATTTCTTTAAAAAAAAAACAGGCGTAATTGATCTGAGTGACCTTGCATGGAGCTCGGAAGGGCAGGTTGGGGTAAGTGCTCTGCTGGCATAAAGGAAGGAAACAATACACTTCGCAATTTTGGAGCTTGTCTGTTTTTTGATGAATTTCACTAGCAAATGGATAAAGTTAACCTTTACATGCCATGTAAAACTTTTCATTCATAGTTGTTAAACAGATTGGGTTTAAAAAAAAAACACAGTTGAGAACAATTCCATCCATTACTAACTTACACTTGAAAACACTTCATCAATCTGTGGCATACAGTATTGTTGATAATTTGAAACAATTCCTTTACCGGCTAGCATTAATCTACATTAAATCCTCCAATAATTATGTTTGTACGGTACAGGAATAGCAATGTTCTGTAAAACTGAAAAGTTAGACATGTTGGTGAGTATTTGAAGGTGAAAGGTGGACTTGTATTTAAATTGTGACCTTTCATAATTGCTGGAAAGATCAGTCTGGAGAAACAATTGTTTATCAAGTGCAGTGAAATGGTATGCATATCCTCACCCACTGAATTAAAATTTGAAAGAATCTGCTAATAATCTAGGTACGGTTTTGAAAAACCATTAAAATGAGTGCATTTCAAAATGACAAAAATTTCCAAATGAACATATACTTACCCTTATCACTTTAGACTTTAGTCTTCAGAGATACAGCACGGAAACAGGCCCTTCAGCCCAGCGAGTCCCTACCCATTAGCGATCACCCGGTACACTGACACGATCCTACACAGTAGGGACCATTTAACAATTTTACTGATGCCAATTAACCTACAAACCTGTTCGTCTTGGGAGTGTGGGCGGAATCAGCAGCACCCGGAGAAAATCTACACAGTCGCAGGGAGAACGTACAAACCTGGTACAGACAGCACCCATAGTCAGGATCGAACCCATGTCCCTGGCGCTGTAAGGCAACAACTCTACCTCTGCACCACCATGCCACCAAATGCCACTGTGCTGCCCACTTTGAAATATATAGAATATAGGGAAATATGTAAAATACTCAACAAATCAGATAGCATCCCTAGAGAGAGAAACAATTAAGACTTGGGTTGATGACCTTTCATCGGAAGTGTTTGAAATTTTTTTGGCTTTGGTGAAACAGAGATTGTTTCTCCTGGCTGTCTAGAATTAGGAGTCATGACATCATAATAAATCAGTCCTGAACAATCAGGACTAAGATGAGGAAAAAATAGCTTCATTTAGGAGGTAATGAATCTTTAGCATTCTCTCCAATATATCTCTCAAGTTTATTCCAAATTGGACTCAATGGTCTGAAATTTCTTGGACCATTAGGCAACCGCTCTCTTTTCTCACCCTTGAGCTAAATACACTCATACACTCATACAAGCAAATCTCTTGTGAGAACTTTCTGAAAGTAACTGGCTCTGACCAGATTAGCAAGGCTTTCCAATTGTACGTTTGGCATTAAAAATGAAGCCTTATTGAATGTGAATGAATGGCGCGGACTTTCACAAATATTTACACATATTCAAAAACATAACAAACTATTAATATTATTGAAAATGTCACAATAATTCAAACAAACTGCAACACCAGAAAATAATTGAAAAGTACCTCTTCGATTAGAAAGATGTACAGTAAATTTCAACAACAAAAAATCAATTTCCATTCGCAGCCATTCCCCTCCAATGCAATGACTGGAGACACCAAATCTGCCCCGGAACGAACAAAGAGCAATTCGACATGCAGCTTTCTAAGCAAAACTGTGGAGAAATTGTCGCAAGGTGATGCTGTGTTGCAGGAGGGCATTCGTTTAGGAGCATAATGGGAATGATAGTGATGGGAATTATAATTTCTAACATAAACAAATAGATCATAAAAAAAATGAACCATGCACCCTAGTTTATTTCCAGGATGGGTGACAAGATTAGACCACACTTAAGGGCCTGTCCCACTTAGGTGATTTTTTTCAGCGACTTCAGTCGACTAGCCTGCCGCCACATGGTGGCGAGGTGACGCCTGTATTGTCGTGAGTAGTCTTCTCAAGTCGCCTAAAAAGTTGTAACGTTTTTCTGGATTTTGAAATATGCAAAACTTTTCGGCGACTGTGGGTTTGACGTAGCTTGTCTTCTCCTGTTGTTGGTGCTGTCGTAGGTTGTCGCCAGCATGACGCAGGTTATCGCCCGGTGACGTTGGTTGTCGCCGGGTGCTGACTTTGGTGAATTCCATTGGCAACTACCTACATCAACCTACGTCAACCGCCGACCGAATTGTCTTCAGTTGTCGCCGACAGGGTCGTTGCTTGTCGTAGCTTGTCGCGGGTGGACGTGGGTTGAATTTGGTTGTCGTAGGTGTGGTCGTAGGTGGACGTCCTAATGGGTCGCCAGTTGTGAGTAGCTTGCCGTAGCTAGGCGCCAACTAAGTGGTAGGTTGTCTTAGCTTGTCGTAGAGAGTGTCATAGGGGAGGGGTCCAGTCGCCGCTTGTTCTGCACCCTGCTACGACTGTGATAATCGCCGGTAGTCGCTGAAAAAATCGCCTAAGTGGGACAGACCCTTTGGAATGTTGTATACAATACAATTGACATTTTTAACACCAATTCAGATTCTGGGGAAATTGCAGAGAGAATTTATCAGTATAAAACCAGAAAAACTGGCGTACATACAAGACAACAAAGAATGAATAGATTAGGCTGATGGATGATTTGATAGAGGTTTTTAACGTTATGAATGGTTTTGATAGAGAGGATATATCGATAATTTTTCACTTGTGAGGAAGAGCAAAACTACAGGCTAGTTACCAGGAAATGTAATACCAAATTGAAAAATACCACGGTTGGGCCAGATGCACTGATAATGTAGTAAATATCCAATATAATCTTATATATGACCTCCCAGAACTGAAACATGCATGTTGACACAGTTGGCTCAAGCTTTCTGATGATTACATGGGGGAAAGTCAGTAGTTTAACATGGAACTTTATCAGGAAGACTTGGATGAATAGATTTTTAGGATATCTTGGAAACCAATGAGATATGGTAGATAAATGGAATTTATGTTGAAACTCAGTCATGTTAGATTAAATAGTGGAACATCCTCAGGATATGAGTAGAACTCATATCTCATATTTAAGGACAGCACAGTAGCGCAATGGTAGAGATGCTGCTTTACAATGCTAGAGAGCCGGGTTCGATTCTGACTACGGATGCTGCCGATATGGAGTTTTTATTTGCTCCCTGTGATCGCATGGGTTTCCCCCAGTAGCTCCGTTTTCCTCCCACATTCCAAAGATGTGTAGGTTTTTGGGTTAATTGGCTTTTGTAAAATTGTCCCTGGTGAGTAGGATATAGAACTAGTCTATGGGGATCACTGGTCAGCCGGACTAAGTGGGCCGATGGGCCTGTTTCCACGATTGCACATGTTTACAGTTCCCAGTTCACGCAGGCACCTTTCCAGCGCGAAAACAGGCCCTTCGCTCACCGAGTCCATGTTGACCAACGATCCCTGCATGTTAACACTTTCCTACACTTGGAACAATTTTTACTCCTTTTTTAAATACACCAAGCCAATTAACGTACAAACCTGTACGTCTTTGGAGTGTGGGAGGAATCCGAAGTTCTCAGAGAAAACCCACGCAGGTCACGGGGAGAATGTACAAACTCCGTACAGACAAGCACCTGTAGTCAGGATAGAGCCCAGATCTTCGCCGCTGTAAGGCAGATGCTCTACCACTACGCTAGTGCCGCTGTGCTTATTTAGCCATAAACGATATTTAGCACAACAATAACATGTGGTTTTGCTACAATGGACAAGCCCCGCGTGTTTTGCTGGTGAGTTTAGTTCATCTGTCACTTGTACAACAACTTCACAATCTTCCATTTATTTTAAGACTCTAGCTTTCACTATGTATATATAAAAGTGCAGATAGCACCCGTAGCCAGGATCGAACCCGGGTCTCTGACCCAGTAAGTGCTGTGAAGCAGCAACTCTACTGCTGCGCCACCATGCACCCAAACTAAACAAAGAACCCGGAGCAGAAGTGTGCTCTCCTCATGCTCCTAATTCTAATGCTACACAGGTATAGGCTCAAGAATATACTGCAAACATCTAGAATTCCAAGTTAATAACCAGTGAACTGCATCTGGAATTGGCTGCACATAGTAAAATCCCATGTTTGAACATTTATTGCAGTCACCATTTCTGCAGTCATCAGTTTTACATTCTACATAAAATAATCGTTTGTAGAGAACTCAATTTATCATGTTTACAGTTCCCTGTTCACGCAGGCACCTTTGCATCCGCTGCATGATTTAATGTATTTTCATATTCTATCAAGTTGTGGAAAACCTAAATGCAATGACACATGTTCACGCGGTACAGGAAATTGGGTAAAGAAAAAGTTTTACTGTCAGTTCCTGATGAACGAACATAATTGATGGTGAGCGCGTTGGTGCTATCAAGCAACATAAGGTACTTGTGCTGTACTATGTGTTGCATTTCAAAGTTAATCAAGATAGCTGTCCTATATTTGATCAAGCATTACTTCAGAATTGCTGCTATTTTTCTTTAAATGCTATATTAAAATCAGAGCTGATGATGAGTGAACACCAAAACTTACACAATAAGTCATAAGAAATGATAAATGGAACAGTCAGTTAGTCTCCTAATTTCAGATCTGTGGAATAATTTCTCCAAGTTTGTTCAGTCCCTGTGCTGCCCAATATTTAAAAGTGCTGTACTATGAACTGGGTGATGGGAGCGTGGGTCAAATAAGTTTCTCACAATTAATTAAAACCACCAGAAAATTACTACAGAGGCAGTGAGTAAACATGGCTTGCTGACTTGAGACCATCTTGCAGTGGAGAGTTCCTCACTAATGTTAAAGTAAGTACATTCACAGATTCACAAAAATAAATAAATCGCTCTGTGGGCTCAGTACCACCTCCTAATGTTTCCTGGAGGAAGACCGAGGTGAATTAATTATTTGCAGAAATGAAAAGATTGTTGAGCAATAGAGGTTCTAAACTTTAAAAGTGTTAGTATTTGTAAATAAACATCAGGTGAAAACATTCTGAATTTATTGTGAAAGTTTAGATTGGACTTCAATTAAAACCTCTAACTTTGAAGCTTCATTCACCTCTTAGAATCTATGTTTGACTGCCTGTTCTAAGTAAAATAACAGTAGTTATGGAATCAGAGTCACCTGCAGGGGAAATTAGATGAAGCCAAGGAAAGTATAAGTTGTCTGAATTGGGAGGCTTAACATTACACTTTTATTCTGGCACTCCAGGTGTAATATTGACAAATTACCTTTCAAATATTCAACATGTCCGGTGTACCAGCACACTCACATGTGTTCTTTGATCAAACTAGGTTTCTGCAGATGAGTTACTGCTCAATTGTGGTTCAACAAAACTGGTATATATTTTGTAAAAATGTAGCACATTTTAACTTAGAGCATGAAGCATCAGAATGTTCCTGATGTGTTTATTTTTTGAGTAATTCTAGTAAGATGGCTTTAATAACCCATTCTTAGTTACGCAAAGATATTAGGAGATATAAAACGTAGAACCTACATAGAACATAGAACAATAGAGCACAGGACTGGGCCCTTTGGGCCACAATTTTTGTGCCAAACCTGGTACCCTAACCTGACTTAAACTGATCTCATCTGCCTGTTCATGATCCATAGCCCTATATTCTCTGTATTTCCATGTGCCTACAGAAAAGCCTCTTAAACACCACTGTCGCATCTGTCTCCACCACCAACCCTGGCAGTGCAGTCCAGGCCCCCACCACTCTCTGTGTAAAATACTTGCCCCGCACATCTCCATTAAACTACCCCCCTCTCACCTTATAACTATGCCCTTCTCTAGACGCAAGACTAAATTTAATGTTTAACATCTTTACAACATGCAGCTGCTGTTTGTATGACCAGAAGATAGACACAAAATGCTGGAGTAACTTAGTGGGTCATGGCAGCATCTTCGGAGAAAAAGAATAGGTGATGTTAAGGGGTTGAGACTCTTCAGACTGAAGAAGTCTGAAGAAGGGGCCTTGACCCATAATGTCACTTATTCCTTTCCTCCAGAGATGCTGCTGACCTGGTGAGTTACTCCAGCATTTTGTCTTTCTTCGATGTAAACCAGTAACTGCAGTTCCTTCCTACACAGTTAGTATGACCAGCATGTATTACCGACACAAGATAGTGTGGAGCCACCTGTTTAAGTCACTACAGTTCCTACTGATGAAACAATTTGTACAGGACTGTTGGTGAGAGAATTGTAGCATTTAGATGCAGCAACAATGAGAGACCAGTGATATAGAAACATAGAAAATAGATGCAGGAGTAAGCCATTCGGCTCTTTGAGCCAGCACCGCCATTTAATATGATCATGCTGATCATCCAGAATCTACCCCTTTCTTGCTGTCTCCCCATATCCCTTAATTCCGTTAGACCTTAGAGCTAAATCTAACTCTCTCTTGAAAACATCCAATGAATTGGCATCCACTGCCTCTGTGGCAGAGAATGCCAATATAATTGGATATATATTCAAGGCAAGTGGTGAATGATTTGGTCGGGAGCCTGAATGTGATGGTAATCCTATGTGCTTGAAGCCTTTGTCTTGGGTTTGGAAGCTCCTGTCAGAGTAGCTTAGACATGCAAATAATGCATTTTGTAGATGCAACATGCTATTACAATTGTGCAGTGGTGATGGAGGGAATAGATATTTATAGTGGATAGGGGTGGCAATTAATTGGGCTGCATTTTTCTGGATGATGTCCAGCTTCCTGAGTGTTTTTGGAATTGCATTAATCCAGGAAGGTAATCCCTTGCACTTCTGACTAAGTCATACAGCATGTGTTAAGCAAGAACTGCAGATGCTGGAAAACTCAAAGATAGACAAAAATGCTGGAGAAACTCAGTGGGTGAGGTAGCATCTATGGAACGAAGGAATAGGTGACGTTTTGGGTCGAGACCCTTCTTCAGAAACGTCACCTATTCCTTCGCCTCATAGGTGCTGCCTCACCCGCTGAGTTTCTCCACTAAGTCATAGAGCATGGTGCTCATTAACATGCCATATTTATATCACCTTGCACTGAAGTGCATATGATGCAGCTGTTGGGATTATCGTCAATAATATTTGTGAACAAAATGTAGAAAAATGAGTTTGGCAGAAGTTCTGGGTAAAACATGGATGCCATGTGGGATACCTTTACTTCACATCTTTTTAGCGACACTTTGGAAGATTAGTTCCTTATTTTGCTGCGAGTGAGTTTTGCAAGTTGCAGACTACACTTTACAATCCAATATCTGTTGTGAATGGCTGCTGCACATGGGATGACACTGGAAAAATGTATGGTAGTGACAATGAGATCTGGAAGTACCCAGCCCATTTTCTCAATGGGTGGGAAAACTTCAACAGGAAACATGCACAAAGGTGATTTATGGCTTCAATGTAGGTGCAAGTGGATGCAATTTCTAGGTACATTTGTTTTCTTTTTGAGAAATTCAGCAGCTTTCATGCTTATTTTCCATTGCCACTTTCAAATCTCAGCAATTGTGAAATTCATTTTGACCAGTCACTTGATCTTGGATCGTGAAGTCTCTTCTGGGCTTGTAATAAGATAGTCCTTAAAAATCATTGATATTCTTCATCACATTAATTGTCATCTAATCAAATTACATTCATCATGTCAATTCATACTCTTCTCTTCTCAAGGAAATGTTCTGTTTCCTCTTGAAATAATTCATCAACTCTTTGACAATAATGGTCTTAGAACAAAAATGTTCAGACAATTCAAGATTCAAGAGAGTTTTTGACAATGAAATTCTTGCTTTGCTTCAGCACAACAGAATATAATAGACATGAATACAGAACAGATCAGTGTGTCCATATACCATTATATAAATATATACACACATGAATAAATAAAACAGATTAAAGTGCAAATAAACGGATAATGGGCTATGGTGTTCAGAGTTTTGTTTGAGTTGAGTTTAATAGCCTGATGGCTGTGGGGAAGCAGCTATTTCTGAACCTGGACGTTGTAGTCTTCAGGCTCCTGTACCTTCTACCTGAAGGTAGCGGCGAGATTTCCACTGTGTTGATTTACATTGTGGTCACCTTTATAAACCTGGGTCCTTACTTTGCAATTGCACTGTGCATGCAAAATACTTATCATAACCTTTCATCATTTGGAAAGACCTCTACCATATCATCATTACATTTCTCAGCTCTGATTTGTAATATATTAATTTAATGTTGAGATGAACGACAGTTGTCGGGAATCTAACTTACATTGTTTTTTCCTAGCTGTAACTTCTCGTCTTGAAAAAGCTCTTACAAATTTGTGTTCCATCTTTCATATTGTCTTAATGTCTTCATAGCAAGTGATAAAAGTTAGGCATGCTGCAGTCAGAATATTCCATCTCAGGACTTGTTATATTTAGCAGCATTCACATATATATTTCATATGTCGGACTGAAGACAAGCATACAATTTTCCTTTAGTTCAAATCTTAACCAGGTATATTGCTGCCTTTCATGCATTTTGGCATTATCAGGATCCCTTGATAATTAACTTAATATTAATGATAATTTAAATTGTGTCACTTTCACTCCTCTAGACTTCCAAATGATTTGGTTTCATATTTTTCTACGCTGCACTGTCTTCCTGCCATCTTCTTCTTCTTGCGTATGGCGTGCACAGCCTAAAGTTGTAGGACAACTTGTTCTATTTGATCTTATTTGATTGTGCATGCCGGGTTGATTGCATTCGTCGAAACAGGGCGGACCACGTGAAGGTTGCAATCTTCCACCCCTCTTCCTGCCATCTTCTCTGCATACTCCTTTATTCTCCTACAATCTGTCATCATTTGTCATAGCTCCTTAAAGTTTTAATTTCAACATTACTTTTGCAACTTTTTAATTGTAGCTACATCATGAAAACAACATTGCATACAAATCACAATGCTATTTAATGATAAGAAACTTTCTAATAGCTTTAACCTTTGTTTTTTGTTCTCCCTTGAGGCCGGAGGAAGAAATTGTAGAAGGTTTTGTTGATTTGGATTTTTAAAATTCTCTGCATTATTGTAACTGGTATTCGGGGCAGTGGGCAGATGCTATAGACCTGCACGGGAAGGTAGACACTCCCGCCCCCACGATTCTCGGGCAGATGGGGCTCTGTCAGCCTGGGAAGGCAGTCCATCTCAGAGAAGGAAAACACTGATTTAAAACCTCCACTGCCTTGTGGCCATATCCAGTCATGAAATGACTCCAGGAGTAAACCTCAAGAAAATCCGGATCGGAGCCCCTAAGGCAGTTCGTCGTTCTGGCAGCTCCTGCAACCTCGCTCAGGCAGCTGCTGTGACGGCGCTGGTGCCAAACTGTAACGGCCCTGCTGTTCCTTTGGATCGATCAGCGACGTGGAGAGGGGGGACGTGCTGCATGAGCAACAGCCTGTTCTCCATATGACTTCGCCCAGGCTTGCATCCGATCACACATCATCTGCTGCTCTAGCCGAGGTTTGGAGCAAGCAGCCAACAACTAGGATGCATCACCCATGGCCAGTCATGACCGAGGGGGGCCTACAAATGGTGTTCTGTTCAACTTTTAACACCTGCCTAGTGAATTGAAGGATTGCACTTGATCATGGATTTTACTCATTTGTAATTACATTAATATCTTAGTTGTGAATTCTTCTGCAATGATTGTTCAACGTAGCTCAGCCGTCAGCAAAAACCTTTGAGCACAGGGATCAAAACCGTGGGACTCCTCATCGAGATAGATTAAGGACAGAAATATATCATCTGTTTTATTATTCCTTCTGATAGAAAACTATTGGCAACAAACACTCCAAATAGTATGGCTCACATGGGACTTCAATTAAAACACGATTAACTGGCTAGTATTGAAGGATTCTTTGCTTCCAATGGATCAATGCCAATGTTCATCAATGTTCAATTCCTCCACAAAATAGTAATAAACATGTTTGTAACAGTTAGTGAATGATTGTGAGCAATGATAAGCATTATGTGGAAAATAAATCTTTGGGAAGTTTTACGTGAAAGAAGCATCACCTTAAATGCACTATGGTTGCTTTAACTTACATATATTAAAAAAAACACACTGTAAAACTGGAAATATATATTACATCCAACGAACTTAGGAAACAACAATCAGCTTGTTCCTCTCAACTGCTTCTGCCAAAATTGAATAAAGACATTATAAAGAAACTCCCCCAGTGCATTTGGTGCCATTTATGCTATCCAATGTTTAAATAAGTTTGCAATATGATCTAGTAATAGACTACGTCCTCAGGGGTCAGTTTCATTAAGGCACTGTTAAGTGTAGGCTGTATAGACCAGTGTGCTAAATCAATCACTTAGCCGTGGTGAGACTGAGGATGTTACAATTGGCCTCAAGTCAGGGAGGGGAAAGTAAGCCAGGGTTTGCAAGCCTGAGGAAGCACTGATTTAGCTCAATGATTCCCTATTGTAAAGTATTTGTAAATGGACTTTGCACCAGATGGAAGGCTTGGTCCTAATACACAGTTCAGCTGTGTAACACACTACTAGAAGCAGTCTCAGTTCACTCGTGAAGAATGGAGCGCCTCAATCAGGCACATGAAGGGTGATGGCACCTATGGAACCAATTCCTCAAGGTAAGGAAGAAGGGAAACTGTAAAGTGTGTGTAGGTCTAAAGTTATAGTTGTTATAGGTAATAATGTAGTTTCCTAAATTATTATTAAGTTTGCACAAATTATTTGCAAAGTGTTTACAGTGTTTAGATGTTACCACTTAATGCAGGAATTAACACAAGTGTTATAATTCCTATTGATTTGGGAAAAAGTCCAATGTGTTATGTAAAATGCGATAAGCATGTCTGTGACTGTCATCGTTCTTTTCTCACACTTTTGAAAACTTTGCAAAAGTGACCCTCCTCGCTGAACATCTGGCAGCATTGTTAGCTTCTCCATCTGAAATACAAATCACTTATAAGACACGTGTCCAAAGTCAGATTTCATTTCATTTGAAAATTATTATTTTTTTGTTCCTCAGACAAGCTGGCCTGAACAAAGCAGCTGAGAAACATTATGGATTGGCAGCGGGACTGCGACCCAATGTAAGTGAATACTAGTCAGAAGGAGAACAGTGGCATTGCATGATTAACATGGTACATCATTAAAGACAATGGTCCTGTCCCCTGTAAATGCACTCAAGGCTGTGCTTAAGTTCCACTGAAACCAGGAGCCATGCCAGAAAAGGGCCATTGTCACATCATAAGGCTAGATAGTCACATTATGTTGGCCATGGAAGAGCTCTGTGTACACACATGCATGCTCTCAGCTCTACTTCAACTTGTAAGTGCCTGTCAAGTCTTGGTAAAGGATATGAGCTTTCTCAAAACATCTTTTTGTAGGAGACGCCGGTAATTTTCGAATGCCTTCAAGAGTTCTATTATACAAATGAAAGATGGTCTGAGTACTCCAGATCGAGTTATATTTATGGCACTTAAGTTTTGTGTGGTGGAAGCTGCATCCTAAACTTATAACCCACTGTTTCAGTCGAGAGTGGGATATGAGGGATTCATAACACTTAGCCAACAACCTACCCGGTCATTAACACTATTGTACTCTAGCTACTCTGCTGCTAATATTCAGTTCTGTTGGTGGCAATGGAACTATAGTTAAGTAGAATACACAGTTACTGCTCCACAGTGTGCTTTGCACTGGTGACCACAACTATTTTATAATTTTTTGAAATAGGACAATTTGAGGAGTTCAAAGTGATACATTGGCGACACCAATGAATGAATAAATAGTTGCTGGAACACTTGTGGTGAAAAAGATAGGAATGTAGACTGCAACTTAATCCATTTTCAAGAAACATGACTTAATTATACAGTTAACACATAACCATAGAAATTACTGCGTTAAGTTGTGGCTTTATAAAAAACATACTCTTGGTGGCAAATTGCTGTGAACAGATGAACACTTAAGTGTATTTTTATCGTCTGTTACAACTCATCATTTTGTAAAGAACACATTCTTGTATCACATCAAGAAGTAAATTGTTAAATTGATGTAGTCTGCTTTAGCAGACTGTTGGCTGAGCAAAAAATATTGGTCAGGGCACATGGCAGAACTTGCCTGCACTTTAATCTCTCAAGGGAACATTTTCTCACTTGCATGTTGCAAGAACTAAGTCGGCTTTTGCATCGTCCCTGTGTTTGTTGTAAGACTAGCTTTTAGTTTCCATTGTGTTAATTAAAATGTCCCACTATGTCTGCAAATCTATTCATGGTTTTACTTTGATGGCATCTCTTGTCTCCATTGGACAAGTTTAGCTCCCAGATCAGAAGATCGTGGTTTGAAGCTAGAATCCATTTAGTCTGGGATGACTCTGTGCAGTACTGACTGATTATGAAAAGTTAGAGCTGCTATCTTTCGGATAAGTCATGAAATAACGGTCCATCAACACCGACAAAATAGTTCTAATTGGTACTAGGGTCACAAAGTTGGCCACTCCATATGGAAAAACCACAGAAAATGAGGGGGAATGTGGAAATGCAATATGAAATGCATAACGATATGCTGTTCTGAATCAGTGAAAAGTTTACATGATGGATCAAATCTGCACAGAAAGAACCATGGGTTTTCTTACACTTATCTTTGCAACCGTGTAAGATTCTTGTGCAAGCCCATGCACTATTGTGGATGTCGAACTTGCGTACAGATGGTGGCAGCTGAGAAAACCACCCTGCTTTAGGACTAGATTCTGCGTGGGCTAACCCTCATAGAGTCCAGTGGTGGAACATGAACAACTGCAGTGTCTCAGCATTTGGACCTAGTTGGGAATAGCAAGTCCATTTAGTACTTGGAGAGGTATGTTGGAAACGAGAAGGGTGAGTTTAAGATGATTCACTTGAGTTCATGTGAATATGTTTAAAGGTGACTTTTGCTGTTTTCATTTAAAACATTTTAAGAATCTTAATTTTTAATTGCAATTTATATGCAACGATTTTAAACAGCATTAAATCAACAATATTAATATCTTAAGCCATTTTATAGGAACTTGAACAATGATTGAGGTTGATAATAGACGATTCAGCTTAAAGTGCCTTTTACAGCAATTAGTAATATTTATCTGTATAAAGGTCAGATTCACAAAACGTGTTTTGAAAGCTGTATGTGGATATCACCATGATGTGCCATACAAGTGGTGCAAGGATACCTCTTCAAAGTCTTCACTGAAAAATTGCAGTTACTCTACACTTCAGGTCATTTAAAGTGCAAAGTACTGAGTCTTTCAGACAGCAATGTTGAAGTGTCTCTGAGAATTAAGGCACTTTGCTTTTAAGGTTACAGGAATTCCTATTTAGCCATTTGTGTGGCTATTTTACAAAGAATTCATTTTCTATGCCTTTGGCATGCATGATTTTGAACAGCTGTATTCTGAGGAATTACATCTGCTAATTTATCCTAATGAAAACGAACAGTTTGAAGTTTTTGTCTGAAATGTATTAAACAAAATGTTGGCATTTTGTTACAATGCGTTTCCTTGATGCCAGCATAGAGTTCTGTCTTTTTGAAATATTATTCTGCTGCCTTAATGTCTTGACCCAGAAAGCATATGTGCTCTTAATGGAAAACCAATGTACTGGTGCTTCATATCCGAAGTATTATGACAAACTTTCACTTTGCACGTCAGAACCATGTGGGAAGTAACATTTTTCACTGTAAAATGTTTCTATTGAATGTCATTCCATACAAACAATCACAGGATACTCTGTCTAGAATTACACCTCCAGGCAGGGCAAAGAAATTATAATAAAAAGGTCTGCATAGTTTGTAAATCTTTGTGGTCAGCAGAGCTTTTCAGACTGGAAATAGTTTGTTGCCATTCAAATTTGTTAAATATTATGTTGTTTGTATTAACAAAGATGCCAAGCATGGAGTTTGTGGCATGCCAGACTGCCCAATTTTAACCGATTACTTTTTGCTGGACTCTCTTTATTACTTTTACCAACCAATATTGTCAAATGAAGATTGTTAAACATCACCCAGAAGAAGGCAAAATCTAAATTAAAAAAACATTTCAGATGGAATGTGACTGATTTGACCACCCAGAAATGAACTTGTCCTGGACTGTGTCTAAACCAACCTCCCTTCTATTGACTCCATTTATACCTCACTCTGCCTCTGCAATTCCAGCAGCATAATCAAGGATAAGTCGCACCCTGGCCACTCCCTCTGCTCCCTTCTCCCATCAAGCCAAAAGGTATAGAAGTGTGAATATGCACACCTCCAGATTCAGGGGCAGTGTTTTCCCCAGCTGTTATCAGACAAATGAATCATCCTACCACAACCAGAGAGCAGTCCTGCACTACTATCTACCTCTTTGGTGACCTTCGGATTATCCTTGAACAGACTTCGCTGTCAATTGCTCGCCAAAGAGACTTCCCATGTCCTGCATCTTCCTTCAACAAGTATAATTTAATATTTGTTTAGTTGTTTGTTTACTGAATATCATAAACTCAATGAAAATGTTAGTTTTCTAATGTTTGCTTATTTCTTTGGTATTCTGGTTTTAATCTATACTTACAGTAGTTTGGTTAGCATATCAACTTGTTCTAAAGGTTTGAACAAAGCCTTGAAAACTGATGATTTTTTTTGGACTCTCAGTCCAAGATTTATTCTGAGATTATTTACTAAAATATGTATCTGATATTAATTGGGGCCCAGGAGAATGCAATTTGTGTATTGTCTTGAGTTTGATAGAATATCCATCTTGATGTTAATTGTGTGTGTTAATACTGCATGTGTAGATTTATATAGCAGGGTAACAGGTCCTCGTCCCACCACCACCATCTGCTAGCATTAATCCTACACTGATCCCATTTTATTGCCCCATACTCTCATCAACTCCCCCAAAAGCAGAGTAAGGGCAATTTAAAATGGGAAATTAAATCACTGACCTGCACCTCTTTGCGATGTGGGAAGAAACTGGAGCGCCCGGAAGAAACCCACAAAGTACAAACTCTACGCAGACAGCACCTGAGTTCAGGAATGAACCAAGAATGCTGGAACTGTAAGGCAGTAGCTCTAGCAGCTGCACAAATGTACAATACCCATGATGATTATTTATTTTTATGTGGATTTTGAGGTTTTGTTAATATTCTTAGGCTTCGCTAAATGTTCGATTTGTATGCGTTTTATCGAGCTTAGGTAGTATATGCATTGACCTGTGTATCACAGGAAATTGAGTCAATGTTTTAATCATTTGATCAGGAAAGCTTAAGGTGGTGTCACTTTTAGGGAAGTCGAGCAATGGAGGATTATTGAATTCCCACATTAATGTCTTTCTTTATTGATGAGGTGGAAAGATCTATCAGCTGCATTCAATATAAGACAATGATTTGGGAAACTTTACCATCACGCAGTCATTTATCATTATATCGCCCATTAATCATGTGGTCCACAAAGCTCACCGGCATAATGAAGGTGGTGCATATCCTGAAGCAAATAAAATGTTCAGAGATCTTTTACAAAGAAAATGAATGAGCAAATCAAATTGCAAAGAAGTCTCTGTGAATTGCGCAGGGGATCAACAGTGTTTTCTATTCATTACTTCAGGACTACATGCAGCTTTTGATAACTCGTCTTAGTCAATGAAACTCATGGCAATGGAGGGGATGAAAATGAAAGGAATGTTTTTGGCAGAGAGCTTGTATGGCTGTGCTGTTCCAGGAACAAAGTCTTTGTGAAGATGAAGCTCAGTTCTTGAAAACCAAGACTGTTGCGTAAGTCTCTTTGATCAGATGTGGACCTATCTCACTTTGTAAAGCTGCAAAAGGAAAATGGCTGCACAAAAATGTTTTCTAATCCATTTGAAAATGGTTAAATATTGTCCAGCACCTGTAAATTAAAACATTTCCCTAAAATTTCCTCAATGAACCTTTACTACCACAGGACCAGCCTTAAACTTAATTGCTGTGAAAGAATAAGGAAAATAATTGACATGTAACTACTCTACAGTAATTTTCTTAATGAAGTGAAGTATTTTGCTTAAGGGGTTGAATTTCTCAGAAAGGTTAGATTTGCACTAAACGTTATAACCTTTATCCTTTATCTGTACACTGTGATAGGCTTGATTGTAAACATGTAATCTTTTCTTTGACTGGATAACACACAACAAAAGGCTTTTCGCTGTACCTCAGTACACGTGACAATAGTAAACTAAACTAAACTTGTGCAGAAGGCTGAACAAGTATCAGGTTTAATTGGAGCAAGGGAAGTGATAATTGAAACTGGAATGTAAGGTTCTGGAAGAAGAACACTACCCTGAACTGGTTGGGAGCAAAGGATGGATTGGAACAGGGGAGATGTGAAATGTTAAAAGTAATACTGGTTTTAGTTGCAGCACAGAGGGTTTCTGACATGAGAAATTTAACAACTAAAAGCAGACAAATTAGGTTAAATCCATAAAATAAATGGATGCTATGGGCTGTGATGAGAAGATATGTTTCTTTCAAACCCAACCAGTCCCTACCATCAGACCCATGAGCATCACTTTCTCATTTGACCCTTTGACCACCATCTACATCTCATCTTAACATGATTTGGCTTGTTTCTTTTTTTTCGATCCCCTCATCATCATTATTATTTTACCCAGAAACTATAGTAACTGCTCTTCTCTCCCATGATCTTTTTTACTCGCGTCTACTTGTTGTCCTTGTGAAACAGGTTGCCAGGCTGTCATTCAGTGTGCCTGAAGGAAAGTATTTCCACTTCAAAGAACCCTGCAAGAAACCAAGGAAACCCGAGCCACCAGTTTTAATGGTCCAACAACACAAAGTATCAACAACATTACATCCAGGTTAAAATTCATGGTGGACTTTATGGGCATTTGAGAGAGAATAGGTTAGAGACAATTAGGTGAGGGAATGGGATTGATTGGATTGCTCTAATGGTTGTCATAGATTTAACTGACAGACCAGCTTCTTTCATAAGGAAATGAAAATCTAACATAAGAAATTTAGTTTTTTTTTTGAGGGAGTGGTTATCATGTTGCAAGGAACTAGTTACAGATTTATAATTTTCTTCACATGGATAATAGAGTCACGGAGTGATATAGCGTGGTAACAGGCCCTTCGGTCCAACTTGCCCCACCGACCAACATGGCCCATCTACACTAGTCCCACCTGTCTGCATTTGGGCAATATCCCTCTCAACTTGTCCTATACATGTACCTGTCCAAATGGATCTTAAACGTTGTGACAGTACCTGCCACAACTTCCTCCTCCGGCAGCTCGTTCCATACACTCACCACCCCATGAGTGAAACAAGTTACTCCTCAGGTTTCTATTAAGTCTTTCCCTCCCCTCACCTTAAACATATGTCCTCTGGTTCTCGATTCCCCTGCTCTGACCAAGGCACTGTGTGTCTACCCAATCTATTCTGCTCATGATTTTGTACACCTCTAGAAAATCACCCCTCATCCTTCTGCGCTCCAATTAATTTATTTCTAATCTGTTTAACATCTCCCTATAGCTCAGGCCCTCGAGGCCTGGCAACATCTTGGTAAACTTCTCTGTACCCTTTCCAGCTTGACAACATCTTTCCTATAATCTGCTGCCCAGAACTGAACACAATGTTGTAAATGAGGGCTCACCAACATCTTAGTTAACCGCAACATGACCTCCCAACTTCGATACTCAAGATATAATTCTTACTTTTACTGCTCATCACGTTTACTCTAATGCAAAAAGTATTATTTTGAAATTCAATAATTAGTTAACAAAATATACATTCGCTTCTTAGAACCATACTACATCGGCTGATTAAAGGTTCCAAATTTAGACTGAAAGTGCATAATTGTTGAGTATATTTTCAACAATCCTAACCATTAAAATGGCATGATAATTGAAGTAGGATTTAAACTGCTTATATCCCATTAGGCATTTTAAAGAAAATATAATAATTCAATAAAACAGTAGTCTTATTAATAGACAAATACTACTGAAAGATAATTAGTTTTAAATGTCCAAAAAAAATGTAGTTTCAGGATGCTTTTGATATTGGGTGATAGTGTAAAATGGCTGGTTGTTCATAATGCATTCCTCACTATTTTAATTCCTGTGTAGTCCAAAGACATGAAAATTAGAGATATATTTATCAGGTGGTTGAAGCGGCATTGGCTTTTATACCCAACCATCCACTGTTAAAATTATACTCTTCAGAAAAGAGATAACAGTTTTAAATATAATTGTAAGTAATGAATTCTCAGTTTGCAATGCCAATTTCCACTGCAGCTTTGAACAAACTGATATGCAGCTAAAATAATTTATGAATAAATTATGCTCGCAGACCAAACAAGAAAATAAATATAATGTCATTGACAGTTATATTCCCCTTCTTTGATATGTTCTTTTTCTCTGATATGAATACTGGAATGTTGGAATAGCAACAGCTTAAGTTACAAGCCCATGTGGTACTGCACCAGCAGTGTAATTACTTGTTTTGATGGTCATTGTTTTATCCCAGAGGCTGCTTTTGAAGCTGTTTTGTCAGCTCAAGCCCTTTTCTCTGATTATGATTATGGTTTGGAATTCTGTTATTGTGAAAGGCTGAACTGGGAACACACGTCTAGAATTTGTGTCACATAGTGTGTTTCTATGCAATGCACCATGCAAAAATGTTTCTAGTAAATGTTCAATAAAAAAAATGGGGAACAATTAAAATGTTCCTTCTACATCTTGCTTGTCCCTGACAAAAGCTGATGCACAATCCACTCCCTTGCTACAAGACCTGGGTCCAGACTTGACAATTTGGGTCTCGCACATTCTAAAAGTTTGGACATTCTACCTGGCATGTGCATTTGCCAACTGCAAAATATTTTTAAGCCTGCATCTGTTCAGCAGCATTATCTCCCAATGGCATTGTCCAAGAAACCACATCATTATACCTCAGTTATGTTGCACCACAGTACAAAATATCAATTTATTTTCGTTGGTTGAACTGTGGATGGTCACAACCAGGGTTGGGTCGGCACATAATGTCAAAACTTTATGAGTCTCTTACAACTCCAAACCCGAAGAAATGAGTTAGGATATGGATGAAAATCTGCGCTTTATGCCCCTGCTCATACCTTCTGGCAGTGATTCCATAAGTTTCAGCTGTGGAAGGCACCTGGCTTATCTGGAATGGGTCCAAAGCAGTTGCTGCATTTGTTTGGCAAGGCAGCAGGATATTCTTCAATCTGTCTCACTTGCAGAGGGGAGAGTGGAATAGATTCATTTCCCTGCTCACAGCCAGCAAGGTGGACAGATGCACACACATTTGTCTTGAACAGGCACTCAACAAAACAGGGAATTTATTGCTTTTAACTGTCAACTACATTTTTATCAGAATGTAGAAACAAGGAACAGCAGATGCTAGTTTATAAAATAAGACACAAAGTTCTGAGGTTAATGGGCCTGTCCCACTTTCACGACCTAATTCACGACCTTTTTTACTCGTGGACATTTTTCATAATTGTGAATAAAACGCCCCGACCTACTTGATGCCACGAGTACCTAGACTAGCATCAGGACCTACCTACGACCTTGTGATGACCATGCTGCGAGTATGAGTCAAGGGAAAACTCGGCAGAGGTCGTGAAAGTGGGACAGGCATTAACTCAGTGGGTCAGGCTGCATCTCTGGAGAAAATGGATAGGTGACGGTTTGGGTTGGGATCCTTCTTAACACTGATAAAGGGCCTGTCCCACTTTCACGACCTAATTCACGACCTCTGCCGAGTTTGTCCTTGACTCATACTCGCAGCGTGGTCGTCATGAATTCGTAGGTAGGTCCTGATGCTAGTCGTAGGTACACATGGCATCAAGTAGGTCAGGGCGTTTTTTCAACACGATGAAAAATGTCCACGAGAAAAAAATGTCGTGATTTAGGTCGTGAAAGTGGGACAGGCCCTAAACTCAGATCCGTCTAAAAAAAGGTCCCAACCTGGAAGGTCACTTGTGCACGTACTCCAGAGATGCTGTCTGACCTGCTGAGTTACTCCAGCACTGTACATCTTCTTCAATTCCATGTAAATTTCATTTTGTGTGTGAAAGCAGTTGTTTGTATTTTGTACCCTTCTTAAAGTTACTGTTTGAATATGAATCACCAAATGATTTGCAGCTAGAACATCTCTCAGGTTCATAGTTTCTCTATACTGGCGAAACACTCCATCATTCACTTGCCATTCACTTTTCCCTTCATCTCCGTTGATAAGGGTGCAATTTCATAGAACATAGGACAGCGTGGTTGCGCAGCGGTAGAGTTGTTGCCTTACTGCACCAGATGTCAGGTTAAATCCTCACTACGGGTGCTGTCTGTATGGAGTTTGCACGTTCTCCCCGTGACCTGCGTGGGTTTTCACCGAGATCTTTGGTTTCCTCCCACACTCCAAAGACGCAGTTTGCAGGTTAATTGGCTTGGTATAAATGTAAATTGTCCCGAATGTGTGTAGGATAGTGTTAATTTGTGGGGATCGCTGGTTGGAGCGGACTCGGTGGGCCGAAGGGCCAGTTTCCATGCTGTATCTCTAAACTAATCTAAAACTAAAATCATATTGGAGCGATAATGTTGGGCAGCTGGTAGAGGTGTTGCCTCAGAGCAGTGGAGACCCTGCTTCAATCCTGACTTTGGGTGCTGTCAGTGTGGAGTTTGCACATTCTCCCTCTGACCCCATGGGTTTCCTCCGGGTGCTGCGGTTTCCTCGCATCTTCCAAAGTCGTGCGGGTTTGTGGGTTCTTTGCTCTTTGTAAAATTGCACCCAGTGTGCCGGGCGAGTGGACATGAAAGTGGGATAATGTGGAACTAATGTTAACTGGTCGATGGTTCGCTGTGGACTCGGTGGGCCGAAGGGCCTGTTTCCATGCATCTTACAATCAACCAATAAATAAATAAATATTGTGCCTATAATTCCCCTCTCACTCAGTTCTTTCTTTTCTGGCAGTACCCTGCAGCGTTGATGAACCTGGGCGCCATCCTACATCTGAATGGGAGGCTGCGAGAGGCTGAGGAGAACTACCTCCGAGCTCTTCAGCTCAAGCCTGACGATGTCATTACCCAGTCCAACCTTCGTAAACTGCGCAACATCATGGAGAAACAAGGCTTGAATGTGCACAAAAGAGGAGATGGTAAAACTTAGATGGACTTGCTGAACATTAAACTCAGACGAATTGGCAAGAATGTGGATGAAAGTCTGTTTTTGTGACCCTGGGGATGCCCTCCGGCATTGAAACCCCTCAGCATTTCTGGAGATGGTGGGAAGTATTTGGTTGGCATGGGTCTTGTCCACCAGATCTCCTGCACTTGCTCAGTAAAGGCACCTAAAATTGTAGGATCAGTCCAACTTACAGAACATGATATTTTTAGAATCTAGTTCTTAATTCAACTATAATTCCTACAACATCTTTGTAAGTGAGGGCATTCTTTTGAAGACTTTTTAACACAATGTCCACGTGTGTTCTTGTGAAGCAATCAAGCCTTCTGAAGGCAAGCAGTCTCAGCTCAGTGTACTCACTGATAGACCAGAGTGCTGTCTTGTCGAAGAATTGGACAGTTCTTGGGTCCGCCTTCTTCCCGCTCATCCTTTAACTCTTCAAGGGTAGTTGGACATTTTCCCCCTTTTAAGGCGATGAAGAAATGGAATGCTCCAAGGAACAGTGAAGATTCATTAACGAGGAGGCATCGTTTGTCTCTATTTACAAACTGACCCTAGTTTTATACAAGCTTGGCTTGTCTTGCATTGGCCAAGACAGCAGAAAGTCAGAACATTTAACTAAACAGACTCAACAACTAATGCTGTTTTGATGAAGGCACACATTATCAATCAACTGTATCTTTCAATTAGTGCACAGAAATGTAACATTCTGCCTAGTGGACACAGAGTCTGATTCACACAGCTTTTGTTTAAATGTGCCTTTTTACTTTAGCTTCAACTTACCATTCATAAACAAGTTGCAGACAAATCACAGGATACTTTTATTTTAGGTCATTGTCAAAAGCTTTGTGAATTGGGATCATGCACCTGTCAGGACTGGAGGGCAATATGAGTGGTTCTGCCGGGTTATTACCAGTAATTTATTATACAATGGCAGTGGAAGCTTGAGGTTAAGTATTGGTAAAGTGGTCCCACATCCACGTGGTTCTCCTTGTATTCAACACAATGCTGTGTATGATTCTAGTGTAATTTACACAATTGTGATTTAAAGGTGGTTTTGGCTAAAATATATTAAGCTATTGCATTGACTGTGGAAGAGTAATTAAGAGTAAGTCAGGATGGCACAATGGCACAGCTGGTAGAGCTGCTGCCACACAGCGCTGGAGATCTGGGTTCGATCCTGACTTTGAGTGCTGTCTGTGTGGAGTTTGCACATTCTCCCTGTGACCGAGTGGTTTCCCTCCAGATTCTCTGGTTTCCTCCCAAGATCCAAAGACACATGGGGTTATAGGTTAATTTATCTTTGTAAAATTACCCCTAATGTTTTTCTGGAGTGGATGAGAAAGTGGAATAAAAAAGAACTTGTGAGAATGGATGGTCAGCGTGGGCTCTGTGGGCCGAAGTGCCTGTTTCCCTGCCGTAGCTCTAATCTCCAATCTAACCTGAACTATTCCAATTCAATTGAAATGGCATTGATAATGTTAAATATTACCATTGTCTCCCACAACAATAGAAGAACCTATTTGCTTTTGATACATTTAAATAAAGGCAGATTTTTTCAGAATTTTTACGGGAAAGAAAGGAAAAAGCAATGACGTCCTGCATTTGTTCTCCTTTTACTTTTGATTTGTTTACAGCTGTCATATCTTGATGATTGAATACTTTCAACTGATTTGTCAGCCCCTGGGAACAGATATATGTTGTAAGACTTCTACGTAAGTTAGGACACAAAGGCATCAGTTTACATCTGAACTTGATTCACTTAAACCGAACAGCAGGGACTTTTCCTTTTTTAAAAAAATGTGATTGCATGGCAGAAATGACTAATTGCTCTGACTATATTGGCATTGTGTTATAGCAATGATTCAATCGTGGGTTTGTCTGAAAGTTAAGGGTGAAACCTTAACCATGCAGGGAGATTTCCTCTCTGCCTGGCCAATGCTTTCAGGTTCTGAGAAATGCTGATTAAGTATTACATCCGCATTGCTGCTCAGGGATTTCATAAAGTGGAGTAATTTCAGACAGTGCTGAAGAGTACAATGTGTTTACTAAATTAAAAGTTTTATTTTTAAAAAATTGTTCTATTTGTATAAATTATCCAAATTTGTAGAATTGTTTCCTCTTGTAAAATGACTGTGTATATGCCAGCTTAAATCTCAAGCATTTGCCCCAATTAAAAGAAAGCATTGATGCAAACACATCTTGGCAGTTTTTATGGTGTCTCGCATTGACATTGACACGTGTTCACTACATTGTGTATCTAAATATATCTTGCAACAAATAACAGTAGTAGAATGCAATTTAGCAAATAAATTGGCTTAATAGAAACTGCCGAATGTGAACAAACTTTTGCAGCTGTTATGGATCCGGCAATTGGACAAGCAATGGTGTTGTGCATTTCAATAACTCCATTGACACAGTGCCAGCAGAGATGTTGGCACTTATATTTTATTCAAAGAAAGGAGCAAAATCACAAATTAATAACCAAAAATAACAGACAACAAGACACACGTTGATAGCTGACATATGTAGCATCAAAGCCAGGTGCATCAAAGCCAGACGCATTAACCATTATTAATGTTTCTGAAAGCATGGTGATGAGATGTGACATCTACACGTGCTTAGAGTATAATTTAAAGGTTGTGGCTTTTGTCATAACGTATCTTAGAGGGTGGAAATACCTCATACAGCTTGGACACAGGGCCTTCGGCCCAACTTGCCCACACTGACTAACATGCCCCATCTACACTAGTCCCCCCTGCCTGTGTGTGTGACCCATATCCCGCTATCTTATCCGTGTACCTGTCCAAATGTTTTTTTTAACATTGTCATAGTACCTGCTAAAGCATTGTGGAAAAAAATCTTGATTTTGAGTTGATATTTCATGAAGTGTAATTATTTTCATTTATCCATTTAAAATACAGTTTTGACAATGACATACTAATAATTTAGTACTTAGAAGATGGGAATACAACATAGGGGTCAGTACGGCGTTTGGACATTTTCCGGATTTCCTTCCACATTCCAAAAACGTGCAAGTTTGTAGGTTAATTGGCCTTTGTAAATTGTTCCAAGGGTGTTGGATAGAACTAGTGTATGGGTGAATGTAGGTCAATAGGTGCATAAGGAGGCCATTCAGCCCTTCGAGCCAGCATCACAAGACCAAAGAGCCTGTTTTGCCTGAAATGCCCAGGTCCATAATTAAACTGACGTATTAATTTGCTACGACTAAATTTAGTGTTTTTGAAAACCCTTGCATAGAAATTAATTTTTTTGAAGCAAAAATCACGCTTTATTATCAAGGTTTATTTCCGGTAATGAAAATTGAAAAAAACTGCAGATGCAGGAATTCCAAAATAAAAACAATCTGGAACAATCAGGTCAGGCCACAGATGTGGAAAGAGAAACAAAGTTAATATTTCTGGTCTGAGAACAAAGTTCATATTTCTGATGTCTCCTTAATTCTCAAATAAAATTGTCTCATCAGTCCCATGATCATTTCTGCACTAATTCCAAACACAAAAAGCTGGAGTAACTCAGTGGGACAGGCAACAATTTTGGAGAGAAGGAATGGATGACATTTTGGGTCGAGCCCCTTTTCCAGTCTGAAGAAGGGTCTCGACCCGAAATGTCACCCACTCCTTCATCCAGTGATGCTGCCTGTCCCGCTGAGTTACTCAAGTCAAGTCAAGAATCAAGAGAGTTTTATTGTCATGTGTCCCAGATAGGACAATGAAATTCCTGCTTGCTGCAGCACAACAGAATATGTAAACATAATACCAGCTTTTTGTGTCTATCTTCAGTTTAAACCAGAATCTGCAGTTCCTTCCTACACACTGCACTAATTATAACCCTGGAAAGACTGAGATAAAGATCATTGGATTAAAATTCATCGTGATCAGGGATTTAAAAAAAACACAGCTTTTAATTTCTATATAATACTGAGTTTGAGGGGTTGCACTTCTTTATCACATGCATCACATATTTTTTATAACAAAGGAGAGAGTTGAAGTCATTTGGTAAGTACCACATTATTTTCCCATGCTCCCATATTCTGCCTATCAATGCAGGATTGGAATACATTTTGACTGAAAAATAACTTCTTTCACCATTCCCCATGCCTCCAACCAAGGAGTTGATCCACTGGTGGTCTGTGAGACCATTTACAATTCAATTAGATTACATTTGTCATTACAAAAAAACTACAGGAATAGTCAGTTACACAGACATTTTTCCATCTCTCAATCTATTAATTAGGAGCGGGCCAGTAGTAATGTGATTGGCATTTACCTAAGGGCTCAAAAATGGTACAGAACACAGTGGTGCAGCGGTAGAGTTGCTGCCTTACAGCGCCGGTGACCCGGGCTCGACCCTGACTACGGGTGCTGTCTGTACGGAGTTTGTACGTTCTCCCCATGACCGTGTGGGTTTTCTCTGAGATCTTCTGTTTCCTCCCACACTCCAAAGACGTACAGGTTTGTAGATTAATTGGCTTAGTGTATGCGTAACTTGTCCCTAATGTGTGTAGGATAATGTTAATGTGCGGGTATCGCTGGTATCGCAGACTCGGTGGGCCGAAGGGCCTGTGTCTGCACTGTATCTCTAAACCAAACTAAAAGCACTGCAAGATGATTATTGTACATACTATATAAGGCCTTCTAATGAAATACTGGAGAACATGAAGAAAAAGCACAATGGATTTTAATAGCAACTATTCCCTAAGTATTTTGTGTAGTTGTCTTTGTAATGAAGACAATGGATAGACTAAAATGCTTGTGGAAGAAAAAAACATGCAAAGCCACAGGTGCTGTACAGATGGGCTAGTGGGCTTGCATTAGTGACACTTTCAATACTAGATCAAAGCATCTGCTCAAATCATATTATTTTGTAAAAACTCCAGTTGCTTGTAAAATACTTTGAAATCTGTACGGCGTAGATTCCACCCAGGCACCAATTTAAATGGATTGGGCAATATCTGCAACTTTATTATGCAGGATGGAAATTATCTAAATATTAAGCTATTTGACAAGATTATCAAAATTCCTATTGAAGAATATCCTTATTTAGATATCCTTATTAAGGTATCCTTATTTTACATATCACACATGTTTTCTTCATCCAGTTTTTTGCATTCAATTCTGACACTGTATTCTCAAACCACAGTAGTTGCTAAATTCACCAAGGAAGCCAGCCTAGACACAGTTCATTTGCTGCACTTGTAGCTGGGACATGTTGGCCGGTGTGGGCCGAAGGGTCTGTTTCCACACTGTATCACTCTATGACTATGACTTGTTTAAAAAATGTGGCTACGCAAAAAAGAAGTGCGCAATTTGTACCAGCAGGAGCCACTCATTTCTGAAAATATGCAGAAATAACTTTGTCAGAGTGGAGGAGATTCATGGTAAATAAACAATTGCTTTGCCTAGGTATGTTGCAAAACTTACCTTCAGCGGCGCTGCAGTTCTGCCGCTGCCCGTGTGCGTGACTTTGGCGCCTTTGAGAGGGGGGCGGGTTTAAAACTCGATTTTCTCTAGGCTGTTGAAATCGATGTTGTTCAGCCTACTTAGTTGCTGACGAAAAATCGCTGCGAAATTCGTTCGCTGCAGGCATTTTATAAACTAAATTGGGTTATTTAATTACTATAGTAGATTAAAAATCATCCTCTAAAGCCACGAACGCCGACAATGGGACGGATCTCATGTAGGGGACAAGGCAAGGTAGGTTGTTTATTTTTACATTAAAAAGGGCTTCTTAAGATCCCTTTATTCAACATTTTATGTTGCGAGTAGCTGACTTGGGGGCCCATTCAAACCTGCAGTGTTTTTCATGCCGCATATGGGCTTCAATCCACCGCAATGGCAGCGTTCTAAACCAGCGAGAAAATCCCACTTGCAAGCTGATTTAAATGGCCATTAATTTACAGCAATTGAACACTAAATCCCTTCCATTTCCCCTATAAATTAATGTCAATGTGATTTAAAAATCATGTTTTATTGTGAATTCTTGTGTGAATGTTCTTTGGACACTTAGGCTATTTAAAAATGTTAATCTTTTCTTAAGAAATGGATAGATGTTAAGTAGTAATTGAATTTTGGAATTAGCTACAATTGGGTAACTAACTAATTATATGCTTTAATTTCAGGTAATCCAAGTAAGATTGTTTATTATTTGTTTCAGAATTCTTCTATCTATAATAACTGAAAATTTCTTTCAGTTCTCTTAATTTTTAATAAAGTTATGGCCATTTCACTGTCCTTGATCACAACTTTTGTGTTAAGTCAATGGAAAATCAATAGGGAACAAGATGCTAATTTCCTAGTATGAAAATGGCCATAACTTTTTTAATACTGAAGATATGAAAGTGAATTAGGTGTCAAATTAGACTTCTTTTTATGCTTTACCTGATGGGATAAATTGCAGACTTGATTTTTAAAATCTCAAAATGTTGTAACATTGCTACTTTGCCAAGGTAATTCCACAACACTAAATACTATGTGTAGGAAGGAACTGCAGATGCTGGTTTAAACCGAAGATAGACACAAAAAGCTGGAGTAACTCAGCGGGACAGGCAGCATCTCTGAAGAGAAGGAATGGGTGACATTTTGGGATCGAGACCCTTCTTCAGACTATGGTGCATCTGCAGAAGATGGTGAGAATTGTAGGGGATATGGCAAACGTCCTAAGCCTTCTAAGCATTGGCGTTGCATTGGTGTGCTTTCTTGGTCGTTGCTTGTTGCTGTAAAAGCGATCAAAATGATCAATAATCATGGAGCTGTACAGGAAAGAATAATTTTATGATTTTCCAGTTCCATATCCTGCTCTGTATTTGCATTTTCTTCAAAGTCTATAGCTATCGTCTCCTCACACATTACCCTTTCATTGTGGCATTCTTTCTACTCAGTCCACTTACCAGGACACTCATGATGAACATCCTACTTTTTCAGTCCTGAGTTGAAGGATTAAATATTTAATCTCAAAAGATTTTCCATGCTTATTTACAGTAAATTGGCTTAAATGTAAACAATGGTTGCTGAAGTATGGTTGGAGTCCAATCCAATTAAAGCATCTCACCCTATGTTGGATTGTGTACCAATAAAGATCATTGTTTTTTTTTGTTATTGATCAGTGAACTTTACTTTAAAATTAGTATAATTAGTTTTTAAAAAACATTTGGGCAGGAACATGGATAGGATAGGTTTAGAGGGATATGGGCCAAATATAGGTAGGGCGAAGGGCCTGTTTCCATGCTGTGTGACTGATTGATTCTATGACTAGTTTTAACTCTCGGTTGCTGCTTTGTGCACTATGCAATCAGCGAATTTTTTCTAATGTCAAAGAGTTCAGGGGCAGTTTATGACTCTAGCTTCATGTAAATGAAATTATTTTGCTGCCTTGGCTCTATTTAAATAGAATCTCTGAATTGCAAGTACTAAACGGGGCCCATTCCTGTGCTGTAGTGCTCTATGTCAGAGAACTGTTCTTTAGAAGGATGAGGGGACCTCATTGAAATTTACCGAATAGTGAAAGGCTTGGATAGAGTGGATGTGGAGAGGATGTTTCCATTAGTGAGAAAGTCTATAACTAGAGGACATAACCTCAGAATTAAAGGACATTCATTTAGGAACGAGATGAGGAGGAATTTATTTGCCATAGAAGGCTATGGAGGCCGTCAATGTTTCTTTTTTAGGATAGATGGATTCTTGATTAGTACAGGTGTCGGGTTATAGAGTCATAGAGAGTCATAAAGAGATACAGCGTGAAAATAGGCCCTTCGACCCAACTTGCCCACACCGGCCAACATGTCTCAGCTACACTAGTCCCACCTGCTCGCGTTTGGTCCATATCCCTCCAAACATGTCCTATCCATGTACCAGTCTAACTGTTTCTTAAATGTTGGGATAGTCCCAGCCTCAACTATCTCCTCTAGCAGCTTGTTCCATACACCCACCACCCTTTGTGTGACAAACGTACCCCTCAGATTCCTATGAAATCTCTTGCCCTCCACCTTGAACCTATGTCCTCTGGTCCTCAATTCACTTACTCTGGGCAAGAGACTCTGTGCATCTACCCAATCTATTCCTCTCATGATTTGGGTAAGGGGAGAAGGTAGGAGAATGGTGTTAGGAGGGAGAAATAGATCAGCCATGATTGAACGGTGAAGTAGACTTGATGGGCCGAACGGCCTAATTTTACTTCTATCACTTATGACCTCATGAATTGTAAATTCAAGATGGTAAAAACAAATCTTGTTACCGATGAGGTGATGTAATGGCCAAGCTGGAACATGGTAGGTGACAAGGATTTTGTTCATGAAGGGAGTTGGTTGTCCTGATGTACCTCAGTGAAGGGAGCCTCTCACCATAGGCAACCATTTGAGAGAGGTAAAATGCTCTAGATTACACATATGGGGGGATGGGGGTGGGTGAGGCGTTCATACATATCCAGAAAGTCATCTCAAATTTGCTTCCATGGAGCCTCTCCAGCTCAATTCTCAGCAAGGTTGTTTGGAGAATGTGTGATCTCTGTTCTGGCCAACCATACCATAAAACAGCAATCGCTGGAATCAGTCAGGTCTTAAATCCTACACGGTCTGACTGGCATAGGATCACATATCTCTCTAGCTCTCTCCAGCCTGTGTCCTCCCCCACAAACCCATAACATTTCAAACTCCACTAATGATTGCATGGTCTTGAATTTAATTTTGAAAAATTGCCTTAACTCTCCCATTAGATTGACCTTCCCAGCTGTTCCCTCTCCTCCTCTGATATCTGTTTACCTCTCAACATCATCTTCTCGATGATTAGAAGTCATTCACTTGTTATCCCTGACCTATGAGTAGTGTCTTCGAGAGACACTTCACCCATTATCTGCTCCCCTTTCTTCTTTGAGCCCTCTAAGCACTCTTCTTTTCAATTATGCCTTTTGCTTTTTCCTATTCCCTTTGTCCTTTTTTCATTAAGTGTACTGAATGGTATTATTTCAAATAAGTGGCCCTTCACAGATAGTCGCTATTTTGTCATTCCACCATTACACAGAAAATGCAAAGAGCCAATTTAAAATACTTTGAAGTGCTGGTAGTTTTGATATTTAATATGCAAGCTTTACGAGTTTCCTGTTTGATCCTGGAAGGGTTACGTAGGTTAGAACTCTCTCATGCACAGAGAGCCAATGCAACTGATGTTTAATAGCCTCTTCAAGTGGAAAAATACACAATTCAAAAATTGTTGCAGATGAGCCCCTTGAAACATTAAAACATAGATGTGCAGGTAAAGCAACCGAGTGTTCACATCGTGAATACGAATAGTGATAGAATGGATATCCTATCTGGTTACCACATATTTCATGAGGTGACAGATTCAGGAGTTTGGCAATTTATGTCCAAAGACCCGTAGTCTGCTGTTAAATGTTTAAGCAATGAACTGAGGAAAGGGTACCAGAGAGCAGGCTGTGTTTATTCAGTAAGTTGATTAGTGTACTCTTTGATTACACCCCAATTGCTCACCAGTTTCCTGCCACTGGCCCTCTGCCAGGAAGTGCTGTCTTCATTAGATACCATCAGGTGCAGAGGATTTACAGGTTTTTCATCCTCGATAGAAGTATGCTGATTGAAGAGTGTGTGAGTTAAAATTCATAGATTCAGCATTCCTTGGTATCTCGGTCGAACATTTTTAGAGATCAGTAAAAAGTGAATTCCACTGAATATTTATATCAAACACCTTTTGTGGTGAAAGTCTGGTACGATGACTTTCATAAATTATCATACGAAACGGCTCCCCAGTCACATCAAATTGCTTTTTTCAAAAGTGCAATCCAGGTGATGTTCAAAAATTAACTAAGTGTGGGACGAATGAGAACCATTCAACTTCAATAGACAATAGGTGCAGGAGTAGGCCATTCGGCCCTTCGAGCCAGCACCACCATTCAATGTGATCATGGCTGATCATCCACAATCAGTACCCCGTTCCTGCCTTCTCCCCTGATTCCGCTATTTTTGAGAGCACCTATCTAGCTCTCTCTTGAAAGCATCCAGAGAACCTGCCTCCACTGCCCTCTGAGGCAGAGAATTCCACAGACTCACAACTCTCTGTGTGAAAAAAGGTTTCCTCATCACCGTTCTAATTGGCTTATCCCTTATTCTTAAACTGTTTTAGATTAGATTTACTTTATTAGATTAGATTTACTTTATTGTCATTCAGACCTTTCGGTCTGAACGAAATGCCGTTGCCTGCAGCCATACATGTAATAATAACAACACACAACTGTGGCCCCTGGTTCTGGACTCCCCCAACATCGGGAACAGGTTTCCTGCCTCTAGCGTGTCCAAACCCTTAACAATCTTATATGTTTCAATAAGATACCCTCTCATCCTTCTAAACCCCAGAGTGTAAAAGCCCAGCCGCTCCATTCTCTCAGCATATGACAGTCCCGCCATCCGGGAATTAACCTTGTAAACCTACGCTGCACTTCCTCAATAGCAAGAATGTCCTTCCTCAAATTAGGGGACCAAAACTGCACACAATACTCCAGGTGTGGTCTCACTAGGGCCCTGTACAACTGCAGAAGGACCTCTTTGCTCCTATACTCGGCTCCTCTTGTTATAAAGGCCAACATGCCATTCGCTTTCTTCACTGCCTGCTGTACCTGCATAATTACTTTCATAGACTGATGAACAAAGACGTCCAGATCCCGTTGTACTTCCCCTTTTCCCAACTTGATGCCATTTAGATAGTAATCTGCCTTCCTGTTTTTTATACCAAAGTGGATAACCTCACATTTATCCACATTAAACTGCATCTGCCATGCATCTGCTCACTCACCCAACCTGTCCAAGTCACCCTGCATTCTCATAGCATCCTCCTCACAGTTCACACTGCTACCCAGTTTTGTGTCATCTGCAAATTTGCTAATGTTACTTTGCATCCCTTCATCCAAATAATTGGTGTATATTGTAAATAGCTGCTGTCCCAGCACTGAGCCTTGCAGTACCCCACTAGTCACTGCCTGCCATTCTGAAAGGGAACCGTTAATCCCTACTCTTTGTTTCCTGTCTGCCAACCAATTTTCTATCCATGTCAGCACTCTACCCCCAATACCATGTGCCCTAATTTTGCCCACTAATCTCCTATGTGGGACCTTATCAAATGCTTTCTGAAAGTCCAGGTGCACTACATCCACTGGCTCTCCCTTGTCTATTTTCCTCGTTACATCCTCAAAAAATTCAGAAGATTAATCAAGCATGATTTCCCCTTCGCAAATCCATGCTGACTCGGACCAATCCTGTTACTGCTATCCAAATGTGCGGCTATTTCATCTTTTATAATTGACTCTTCCCCACCACCGATGTCAGGCTAACTGGTCTATAATTCCCTGTTTTCCCGCTCCCACCTTTCTTAAAAAGTGGGATAACATTAGCCACCCTGAGTCTTTAGAACATTGGAAAATTATCACCAATGCATCCACGATTTCTAGAGCCGCTTCCTTAAGTATCTTGGAATGCAGACCATCAGGCCCTGGGGATTTATCAGCCTTCAGTCCCATCAGTCTACCCAACACTATTTCCTGCCTAATGGTCAGGTGGGATGTTTCATTTGCATCAGGCCAGAAAGGAGTATTTCTGCTTAAATTGGCCAGGTTGGCAGTATAATCTTCTCAGAACAGGTTTTTTTCTTCACAACGATGGGCATTGTAAGATGTCATGATCTTTTAAATCAGTGAAAGAATGTGCTAAAATCGATCTGGGTTTCTTTTTCTAAAGTTGGCTAATGTCAAATAATGAAGAATTATTACGTCAAAACTTGATGCCGAGGGACATTAGGCCACCTATGGCCTGGCCCAAGTGATAAGAGTTACAGAGTACCTTGTAGAAGTAAAAGAGATACAGAGGCTATGAGTTTTGGAGAGGTAACTCCAGGGTGAAGGGTCTTGAAACTCAAAGATGCAGTTTGTAGCAATGGAGCCATTAAGTTTGGGGATGCTGAACAGGTTAGAATTAGACAAGACACAAAGTGCTGGAGTAACTCAACAGGTCAGGCAACATACCTGGGGAACATTAGTGATGTGATGTTTTGGGTCGGGACCCTTCTTCAGACTGATCCTACTGGGGAGAGACCATGGAGCAACATGTAAACAATGATGGGAATTTTTAAATCAAAGTGTTTCCTAACAGGGAATTGTGTAGTCCATGTGCACAGGTCCGATGTGTTCATGGGCAGAGTGAAATGTTCACAGAGGGTAGAAGATGTTCTGGGAAAGTATAACTTTAAAAGTAACAAACCTTTAATTGTGGCCTTCTGACAGAGATGATCTGATCATAGCTAGTGTCAAGTAATGTAATATATATATATATATATATATATAGGTGGTAGAAGCACATCTCACTGTTTGCCAATGCACTAAACCTTATATCCCATACTTCTCCATATGCAAGAGTTCAAGAGAGTTTTATTGTCATGTGTCCCTGATAGGACAATGAAATTCTTGCTTTGCTTTAGCACACCAGAACATAGTAGGCACGAATACAAATAGTAGGCATTTAATATCCTTCCTCTTTCACCTGTTTATTTGGTTGCTATAAGGAGGGCACTTTTTCCTTGTAAGTGTGTTGAGGGAACAGGGTTGAACAAAGAAGATGTATATCGCCTTGACCTGCTTTAGATGGTTATACTGGATAATGCAAGTGAGGTGGATCAGAGAGGATATCCTGGGTCATTGACGAATAAAGCCATATGGATGGAAACTAGGAAAAAGAGTGCCCACTCTATTGAGGCTATCAATAATCAGCAGGGATTAGAGGGTCAGATGCATGAGAACATCACAGAAAGGAATAATTGCAAAGAGCATTAGGGTTACAGTAGTGGGGAATTTTAACTTTCTCAGTATTGAATAAGATTTTGTGAATGCAGGGACTTGGATGTAATGGAAATTGTAATTTATGTCCAAAGATCTGGAGTCTGCTACTAAATGTTTAAGCAATGGAAAAATGTGTCCAAAAATGTTTCTTGGGACAATATGTAGAGCGTCGTCATCTGTGACTTTATCTGGGCAATTAAGATTAAGGAAGATCCGAATATATTCAACATTTATATCAGGAGCAAGAGGGTGGCCATGGAAAAGTGGTATCCTTTGAAACCAAAGGTGTAATCTATATGGGGACCAAGAGATGTGGGCATGGACCCAAATGAATACTTCTCAATTACATTCACCAAGGAGGACATGGAAGATAGTGAGTTCAGGGAGGGGGTACACGGATAATCTGGATCGGGTAAGTAAGAGGTGCTAAAAGACTGGAGGATAGCTAATGTTATTATTTTCTTTATAGAAACATAGAAACATAGAAATTAGGTGCAGGAGTAGGCCATTCGGCCCTTCGAGCCTGCACCGCCATTCAATATGATCATGGCTGATCATCCAACTCAGTATCCCGTACCTGCCTTCTCTCCATACCCTCTGATCCCCTTAGCCACAAGGGCCACATCTAACTCCCTCTTAAATATAGCCAATGAACTGGCCTCGACTACCCTCTGCGGCAGAGAGTTCCAGAGATTCACCACTCTGTGTGAAAAAAGTTCTTCTCATCTCGGTTTTAAAAGATTTCCCCCTTATCCTTAAGCTGTGACCCCTTGTCCTGGACTTCCCCAACATCGGGAGCAAACTTCCTGCATCTAGCCTGTCCAACCCCTTAAGAATTTTGTAAGTTTCTATAAGATCCCCTCTCAATCTCCTAAATTCTGGAGAGTATAAACCAAGTCTATCCAGTCTTTCTTCATAAGGCAGTCCTGACATCCCAGGAATCAGTCTGGTGAACCCTCTCTGCACTCCCTCTATGGCAATAATGTCCTTCCTCAGATTTGGAGACCAAAACTGTACGCAATACTCCAGGTGTGGTCTCACCAAGACCCTGTACAACTGCAGTAGAACCTCCCTGCTCCTATACTCAAATCCTTTTGCTATGAAAGCTAACATACCATTCGCTTTCTTCACTGCCTGCTGCACCTGCATGCCCACTTTCAATGACTGGTGTACCATGACACCCAGGTCTCGCTGCATCTCCCCTTTTCCTAGTCGGCCACCATTTAGATAATAGTCTGCTTTCCTGTTTTTTGCCACCAAAATGGATAACCTCACATTTATCCACATTATACTGCATCTGCCAAACATTTGCCCACTCACCCAGCCTATCCAAGTCACCTTGCAGTCTCCTAGCATCCTCCTCACAGCTAACTCTGCCCCCCAGCTTAGTGTCATCCGCAAACTTGGAGATATTGCCTTCAATTCCCTCATCCAGATCATTAATATATATTGTAAATAGCTGGGGTCCCAGCACTGAGCCTTGCGGTACCCCACTAGTCACTGCCTGCCATTGTGAAAAGGACCCGTTTACTCCTACTCTTTGCTTCCTGTTTGCCAGCCAGTTCTCTATCCACATCAATACTGAACCCCCAATGCCGTGTGCTTTAAGTTTGCAAACTAATCTCTTATATGGGACCTTGTCGAAAGCCTTCTGGAAGTCCAGATACACCACATCCACTGGTTCTCCCCTATCCACGCTACTAGTTACATCCTCGAAAAATTCTATAAGATTCGTCAGACATGATTTACCTTTTGTAAATCCATGCTGACTTTGTCCAATGATTTCACCACTTTCCAAATGTGCTGCTATCCCATCTTTAATAACTGACTCTAGCAGTTTCCCCACTACCGATGTTAGACTAACTGGTCTGTAATTCCCCGTTTTCTCTCTCCCTCCCTTCTTAAAAAGAGGGGTTACGTTTGCTACCCGCCAATCCTCAGGAACTACTCCAGAATCTAAAGAGTTTTGAAAGATTATTACTAATGCATCCACTATTTCTGGAGCTACTTCCTTAAGTACTCTGGGATGCAGCCTATCTGGCCCTGGGGATTTATCGGCCTTTAATCCATTTAATTTACCCAACACCACTTCCCGGCTAACCTGGATTTCACTCAATTCCTCCAACTCCTTTGACCCGCGGATCCTTGCTATTTCCGGCAGATTATTTATGTCTTCCTTAGTAAAGACGGAACCAAAGTAGTTATTCAATTGGTCCGCCATATCCTTGTTCCCCATGATCAACTCACCTGTTTCTGACTGCAAGGGACCTACATTTGTTTTAACTAATCTCTTTCTATTCACATATCTATAAAAACTTTTGCAGTCAGTTTTTATGTTCCCTGCCAGTTTTCTTTCATAACCTATTTTTCCTTTCCTAATTAAGCCCTTTGTCCTCCTCTGCTGGTCTCTGAATTTCTCCCAGTCCTCCGGTATGCTGCTTTTTCTGGCTAATTTGTACGCATCATCCTTCGCTTTGATACTATCCCTGATTTCCCTTGTTATCCACGGATGCACTACCTTCCCTGATTTATTCTTTTGCCAAACTGGGATGAACAATTTTTGTAGTTCATCCATGCAGTCTTTAAATGTCTTCCATTGCATATCTACCGTCAACCCTTTTAAAATTAATTGCCAGTCAATCTTGGCCAATTCACGTCTCATACCCTCAAAGTTACCTTTCTTTAAGTTCAGACCCATTGTTTCTGAATTAACAATGTCACTCTCCATCCTAATGAAGAACTCAACCATATTATGGTCACTCTTGCCCAAGGGGGCACGTACAACAAGACTGCTAACTAACCCTTCCTCATTACTCAATACCCAGTCTAAAATAGCCTGCTCTCTCGTTGGTTCCTCTACATGTTGATTTAGATAACTATCCCGCATACATTCCAAAAAATCCTCTTCCTCAGCACCCCTGCCAATTTGATTCACCCAATCTATATGTAGATTGAAGTCACCCATTATCACGGTTTTGCCTTTGTCGCACGCATTTCTAATTTCCTGTTTGATACCATCTCCAACTTCACTACTCCTGTTAGGTGGCCTGTACACAACACCCACCAGCGTTTTCTGCCCCTTAGTGTTTCGCAGCTCTACCCATACCGATTCCACATCCTGCAAACTAATGTCCTTCCTTTCCATTGCGTTAATCTCCTCTCTAATCAGCAACGCTACCCCACCTCCTTTTCCTTTCTCTCTATCCCTCCTGAATATTGAATATCCCTGGATGTTCAGCTCCCAGCCTTGGTCACCCTGGAGCCATGTCTCCGTGATCCCAACTATATCATAGTCATTAATAGCTATCTGCACATTCAACTCATCCACCTTATTACGAATGCTCCTTGCATTGAGACACAAAGCCTTCAGGCTTGTTTTTACAACACTCTTACCCCTTATACAATTTTGTTGAAAAGTGGCCCTTTTTGATTTTTGCCCTGGATTTTCCGGCCTGCCACTTTTACTTTTCACCTTGCTACCTATTGCTTCTACCCTCATTTTACACCCCTCTGTCTCTACGCTCACACATTTAAGAAAACCTTTCCCTTTAACTCCCTCCTCCACTAGCCCATTCGACACCCCACCCCCCTTATTCAGTTTAAAACCACCCGTGTAGCAGTGGCAAACCTGCCTGCCAGAATGCTGGTCCCACACCTGTTAAGATGCAATCCGTCCCTTTTGTACAGTTCCCCCTTACCCCAAAACAGATCCCAGTGATCTAAGAATCTAAATCCCTGCCCCGTACACCAGTTCCTCAGCCACACGTTCAGGTCCCGTATCTCCCTGTTCCTGCTCTCGCCAGCACGAGGAACTGGAAGCAAACCGGAGATAACAACCCTGGAGGTCCTGCTTTTCAGCATTTTTCCGAGCTCTCTAAAGTCACGCTGCAGAATATTCATCCCCTTCTTTCCGACATCGTTTGTGCCGACATGCACTACCACTTCCGGATGTTCACCTTCGCCCTTGAGGATTTTCTGCACTCTGTCCGTGACATCCTGGATCCTGGCACCAGGAAGGCAGCACACCATCCTCGCATCCCGTCTGTTGCCGCAGAAACCCCTGTCCGTACCTCTCACAATGGAGTCTCCCACTACAATGGCGTTGCCTGCCTTAGGCCTTTTTGGTTTTGGCTCAACAGCCCTATTCGCATCACAAGCCAGTCCGTCGCCCAGTGTAAACACCTCTTCTGTCCCGACAGCTTCTAAGTGGGTGAACCTGTTCACAAGAGGTACAACACCCGGGGAAGTTGGCATTCCATGCTTCCCTCCCGTTCTCACTGTCTCCCACCTTCTCTCTTCCAGTACCTTAGGTGTAACAATCGTACTGTAGGACTTGTCGAGGAACGACTCCGTTTCTCGGACGAACCGGAGGTCATCCACTTGCTTCTCAAGTTCCCCAACACGGCCCTTCAGGAGCTCTACCTGGATGCACTTCTCGCATTTGTAGCAGCCAGAGGCACCGGCGGTGTCCTTGACCTCCCACATACTGCAAGCATGGCACTGAATCAGCTTGCCTGACATCTCTTTCTTTCGTCTCTTCTCCGAAGACTCTCGAGCCAAAGACTCACACTTTTCTCACAGGGCACTTCCCTCACAAGGCCGCTCACTCACTGCCGCTCGCTAAGAACAGTCTTGCTTAAATTGACTGATAAATTGCCTGATTTACCAATTCACAAACCAAATTCCTCAGTTTTCAACTGTTTTCCCAGCACTGACTCACTTCTCTCCTCCCACTTGGGCTAGAGCCAATCAGTCATATCTCTTGCAAAACGCTGCTGCTGCTGTTGTTACTCCCAAAGCTACAGCAGTTCTGAGTCAAGTCTGCCTGTCCTTGACCTGTACTTTAACTGTTTTCACTTCTCTCCTCCCACTTGGGCTAGAGCCAATCAGTCGTATCTCTTGCTTATCTCCTGCTGCTGCTGTTGTTGTTACTCCCAACGCTACAGCAGTTCTGAGTTTATACAGCAGTTTATGAAGGACAGGAGAGATAAACCAGATATCCAAAGTGGTTTAGATTGTAGCCCACACTAGAGCAATGATCAGGAACAGGATATGACTGCAAGCCAATCACATATGAGATGCAGTTGCCTCATAAACGATTATGTACAGGAAAGAACTGCAGATGCTGGTTTAAATCGAATGTAGACACAAAATGCTGGAGTGACTCTTCTTCGAAGGTAGACACAAAATGGTTTACAGTCTCAGTCAACAGTCTACGGTCTCAGTCATCAGTCTGAAGAAGGGTCTTGACCCAAAATATCACCCATTCCTTGTCTCCAGAGATGCTGCCTGTCCCTAAAAGATTATGTACTTGAGTACATAAAGTTTACTCAAAGGTGGTTTGGTATTGATTCACGGGGCGCTGGCAGATGTATCTAGGGAAGAAAGTTCCAATTAAACCTGCCTGGGACCAGTGTCTTTGTGAACTGAATAAATGGGGTTTTAGAGAATGACTTAAACTAATAAAAGAATGGTATGACAGTACTCAGGTGAGGCCTATATAATTTAAAGGAGAAACAATGACGCAGTGGAGCAAAGTAGCAACTGGTTATTGATAAACTACAAATATTGCTGAGCAAAACCCTCAGGCCCTAAAACAAATTGTTTATATGTATGTGTAGGAAGGAACTGCAGATGCTGGTTTATACCGAAGATAGGCACAAAATGCTGGAGTAACTCAGCGGGTCAAGCAGCATCACTGGAGAAAAGGCATGTGATATTTTGGGTCGAAACCCTTCCTCAGCCTGAAAGATGGAGAAGGCCAGAACAAATCCGAACAAAACAGATGACCTCAAAGGCTAGAGTCCATAATGGCCTATTGTTGACTAGGGGAGATGTGCTAAGGACAGGGGTACAAGAATGCATACAGTGGAACTAGTAATGACTAGGATGGGGGTGGGGAGAGAGAATGGGGGGTGGGATGGGAATGAAATGGGAGTTACTTGAAATTAGAGAAATCATCATTCATACCACTGGCTTGTAAGCTGACCAAGTGAAAGACTTAAAATGAAAGATATAAATGTTCATACCGCTGGGTTATATACTTGAAATTAGAGAAATCGCCTACGCTAACTCCGGTTCCCAAACATTTTAGCTCCCCTTCCCATTCCCATACTTATCTCTCTATCTTGGGCCTCCTCCACTGTCAGAGTGAGGCCACAGGCAAATTGGAGGAACAGCACTTCATATTTCGTTTGGACAGCTTATAACCCAGCGGTATGAACATTTTTCTAGAGATGCTGCCTGACTCCTGTTGCTCCAGCATTTTGTGTCTATCTTCTGTTTATATGTATGATGATTCCAATTCATCTGAGTATTTAAGAATATAATGTGGCAGAAATGTACCCTTGCACATATGTGCAAATGGTATGTGTTGGAATGAACTGCAGCTGCTGGTTTAAACCAAAGATAGACACAAAACGCTGGAGTAAAAGGCCTGTCCCACTTAGGTGATTTTTTGGGCGACTGCCGCAAAATGTTCAACATGTTGAACATTTTTCGGCAACAGTGGCGACATTTTTGCTGTCGTAGGTGCTGTCGTAGGTGCTGTCGTAGGTTGTCACCAGGTGTTGTAGGTGAATTCCTTTGAAACTGAAGGGTCTCGACCTGAAGGACCTATTCCTTCTCTCCAGAGATGCTGCCTGTCCCGCTGAGTTACATTTTGTGTCTATGTGCAGATGGTATGGTTGTGCTTTGCAATTTTCTTCTGAAATTTGGATTTGCCAAAGATAAAGTAGATGGATTTCAAAATGCAGAGTATAATATGCAGTTCTATGGCCCATTCAGAGTGAATTGGCCAAGGAATAATTTCTAACGCAAGTGTATCTTTTAAAGTTTTACATTTTTAATGATGTATTATCTTGCAACTTAAACTTATCTGAAGGGATCAATCTCTATATAATATCGTATGAATTATTTTAAAATGAATTCAAAATTCTGCTTTTCCCTCCGAGTTTGCTCTCTGGTTTCTCTCCTGGTTCCTTTAATGTAATTGACTGTTTAGCCAGTTACATGTACTTCACCACAGCTGGAGTTCAAATGGTCATTTGAACATATGTCTGATAGGAACAGATATCTAAAGAGTCTTGAGTAAAAGGCAATGAAAAAATAGGGGGAAACTATTACATTGATGTTGCTTGATCTCTATAGGCATCTTTGTTTGGAATTTGAGGCAATTGGTTAGTTTTGAAATACAGAGCGGAAACAGGCCCTTCAGCCCACCGATTCTGTGCCGACCAGCGATCCCCGCATATTAACCCTATCCTATACACACCAAGCACAATTTACATTTATAGAAAGCCCATTAACCTACAAACCTGTACGTCTTTAGAATGTGGGAGGAAACAAAAGAACCCACGGCGAGAACGTACAAACTCCATACAGAGAGCACTGGTAGACAGGATCGGTCTCTGGCGCTGAAAGCACTGTAAGGCAGCAACTCTTCCACTGCACCACTGTTCCGCCTCAGTTGCTGTCATAGTGCGACTAATCATTAATCCAGGTTATTACATTTTATAATTTGACGTCTTTAGTTGATTAGCATCAGCTGACGCATCTCCCTGTGATAATGCACTTACTTGGGCATTGGTTAATTTGTGAATCGCTGCAATATTAAATAGTTAAGACTGAAGAGACAGTCAAGAAGCAAATCGCTTCTTTCAAGAATGGTAAAACTCGGCCTGATACTTAAGAATTCTGAATGCTGTAAAAAGCTTTAAACTGCGTGCTTTTACTCTTCACCTCACCTCGCTTAGAAGAGTTTGTCAGTTAATCACTTTTGAAATTGAGTATCTGTCATTTTAGCATTTACTTTCGGGAAAGGTTATTGAATTTATGAGGCACAATTCCAACCAGGTATGTCCATCAGTTTGATTGACGTGTTACCAATAAACAGAAACAGGTGAATGCTAATAGCTTCTTCCAAAGTGGAAAAACGTGGGCCCATATCTCAATATCTTTTTGTAGGGTCATTCCAAACAGAATGTCATTTAGCTGTACCTAGATTATGACCATATGCTGAGAGGTTCCTCAGGCATCTTTCTTCTGCTGCGTATCCAGTTGTGATCCTGACCAATATGGTGGCCTTGCAATAGTTTCATTTGGGTTCATTCTGTTTCTGATAAAGTTGCCACATGCCTGTGGAGAATATATTGCTGATGAGAATGAGCAGGAGATATTTTTTGATGTAAATCCGAGAGAACACGATGTTCCCTAAGTTTAAACTTCCATAAAGTTTAAAATGGAATTAGATAAATACCTGAGAAAGAATTGGATAGCTCTTAGAAAGAAGGCACAAACTCACTAAGGAACTGAAGATACACAAAAATGCTGGAGAAACTCAGCGGGTGCAGCAGCATCTATGGAGTGTAGGAGATAGGCAACGTTTTAAGCCGAAACCCCTCTTCCGAAGGTTTACAGCATGCCCACTTTCTTTATTTTTTGTCATTCTCTATTACTATTACATATTCTCTATACGTTTAAATGATCACAATACAAATCTAACTGTGCAGTATGTATAAGACAAACTCAAGACCAAAATTGATGATGCTTTGGTGTTCTGCCCAAAAATCTAAAAAATTGATTCAACAGAAATTGCTGTCAAGTTTACTCGCAAGGAATATTTCTCAGATGCTATAAAGAATTTATTTGGATCAAATTTCTATCATTAATAATGGTGCTGTTATTAAAAATTATCGTCAAGTGGGAAATTAAGTTATTGTACTTCATGGAAGCCTCATCAGCCTTAAGGGCAGGATAGTAATCAATTCCTGCCAAGAAGTACAGGAGAATAAAAGAAGAATTTGATAGCCTTATTCGGATCCTCTGAAATCTTCAAACTTAATCCCAGCAATTTCACACAAAAATTACTTGTGAGATCTATACTAAAAACAAAATATGTATTCTTTTAAGAACTTGCTTACACTATTATTTCCACTTTTTCTAGTTACTGATTTATTTCGCGATTGCGCTTGTAGTTAACCATTGGATACTGAATGCCCTTCACATCTTTCAAAATATCTTCTTTCAATAAAATGGCATATTTACAAGGAAAGAGATAAAATAAAATATTGGTGTATTTTTTTTAATTCCAGAAAACTGAAATGTAATACTGCATGCTTCGCTATTTACCAATACCACAGTTAATTTTTCATTAATCCCCCATATTTATTTATTGTTTCTATATGTTTAGCTCTTCACCACACAATTGCAACTAAGAGCAGTAGCTCTTCATCCTATAGCAATAGTTTATTGGCGGCGCAACTCACGTCACAGCGGCCTCTGCAGTATGTCTGTCTTTTTTTATTTTTTGTCTCGTTAGAGTGCAGTTATAGTGTTTTTTTTAAACTGGGTATGTGTGTGGGGGACGGAGGGTAGGGGGGGGGAGGTGGGGAAACTTTTAAAATCTTCTCCCTGTATGGAGGACCCGACCTTTTCTCTGTCGGGTCTCCGTTGTCGTTTGGGCCTAGCACTGTGGAGCGGACTCCAACCGGAACGACCTGGGGCTCCAGTCGCGGAGCCTACGGACTTACCATCGTGGAGCTGGCCGAGTTCGGAGTGGGAGGAGCTGTGGTGGCACGCTGCTGCGGCCCGACCCTGGAGATTCGGAGGCTCCAACCGCAGGTCCGGTGGACGGTAACATCGGGAGCTCGTGGGTCCCTGGTGGGAGACCGCTTTTAGGGGCTTCCGCAACGGCGTCTTCTCCCGCCCGAGTTGCAGGGTTGAGGATGACCTGTAGCGGGGCCTTACATCGCCCGGCGCGGCTTTAAATGGCCGCGGGATCTGCTAGCGCCCGCCGGGGGTCTCCAACATCAAGACCCGGAGCGTGGCCTTGCATCGCCCGGCGCGGCTTTAATGGCCGCGGGACTTATTTACCATCGCCCGCCGGGGGCTTTGACTCTGACATCGGGAGGAGAATGGGGAGTGCAGGGGAGAGATAAGACTTTGCCTTATCCGAATCTCCTCCTCGCTGTGATGGATGTTTGTGTAAATTGTGTTGTGTCTTGGTTCTTCTACTTGTTTGTATGACTGCAGAAACCAAATTTCGTTTGAACCTCAATGAGGTTCAAATGACAACAAATAAATCTATCATTATATCGTCTTGTAATTTTATTTAGTGTCAAATATTTTTGCAACAGTATTTTTAGTACATGATCACTGAATTGTTGCAGCACAGTAGAAGGGTATTCAGCCCACTGAGTCTGTGATGGATTCAAGTAGAATAATCCCATCTGCACCATGCGCTGGCTATTTCCCAATAAACAGTCTAACATTTTTTCCAAAGTACCTATCAGGTTCTGTTTTGAAAACATTTTGAATGAGTCTATTTCCAGCACTTTTGTGGATAATGAGTTAGTGGGCATATCTACAGTATTCTGTGCACATAATTGTTTTTCATCCCACTTTTACCTTTTGGTCAAATTTTAATGCTGTATCTCAAGAAGGTTCCCGACTCAAGACATAACCTATCCATGTTCTCCAGAGATGCTGCTGACCCACTGAGTTGCCACAGGTACTTTGGATCTGTCTTCACTAAGGAGGACACAAACAATCTTCCTGATATACTAGTGGCCAGAGGATCTGGGGTGACAGAGGAACTGAAGGAAATCCACATTAGGCAGGAAATGGTTGGATAGACTGATGGGACTGAAGGATGATAAATCCCCAGGGCCTGATGGTCTGCATCCAGGGTACTTAAGGAAGTGGCTCTAGAAATCATGGATGCATTGGTGATAATTTTCCAATGTTCTATAGACTCAGGATCAGTTCCTATGGATTGGAGGGTGGCTAATGTTATCCCACTTTTTAAGAAAGGCGGGAGAGAGAAAACAGGGAATTATAGACCAGTTAGCCTGACATCGGTGGTGGGGAAGATGCTGGAGTCAATTATAAAAGATAGGATAGCTGCACATTTGGATAGCAGTAACAGGATCGGTCCGAGTCAGCATGGATTTCTGAAGGGGAAATCATGCTTGACTAATCTTCTGGAATTTTTTGAAGATGTTACTAGGAAAATGGACAAGGGAGAGCCAGTGGATGTAGTGTACCTGGACTTTCAGAAAGCATTTGATAAGGTCCCACAAAGGAGATTAGTGGGCAAAATTAAGGCACATGGTATTGGGGGTAGAGTGCTGACATGGATAGAGAAGTGGTTGGCAGACAGGAAACAAAGAGTAGGGATTAACGGGTCCCTTTCAGAATGGAAGGCAGTGACTAGTGGGGTACTGCAAGGCTCGGTGCTGGGACCGCAGCTATTTACAATATACATCAATGATTTGGATGAAGGGATTCAAAGTAACATTAGCAAATTTGCAGATTACACAAAGCTGGGTGGCAGTGTGAACTGCGAGGAGGATGCTATGAGAATGCAGGGTGACTTGGACAGGTTGGGGGAGTGGGCAGATGCATGGCAGATGAAGTTTAATGCGGATAAATGTGAGGTTATCCACTTTGGTAGCAAAAACAGGAAGGCAGATTACTATCTAAATGGCGTCAAGTTGGGAAAAGGGGAAGTACAACGGGATCTGGGGGTCCTTGTACATCAGTCTATGAAAGTAAGCATGCAGGTACGGCAGGTAGTGAAGAAAGCGAATGGCATGTTGGCCTTTATAACAAGAGGAATCGAATATAGGAGCAAAGCGGTCCTTCTGCATTTGTACAGAGCCCTAGTGAGACCACACCTGGAGTATTGTGTGCAGTTTTGGTCCCCTAATTTGAGGAAGGACATTCTTGCTTTTGAGGGAGTGCAGCGTAGGTTTACAAAGTTAATTCCCGGGATGGCGGGACTGTCATATGCTGAGAGAATGGAGCAGCTGGGCTTGTACACTCTGGAGTTTAGAAGGATGAGAGGGCATCTCATTGAAACATATAAGATTGTTAAGGGCTCGGACACGCTAGAGGCAGGAAACATGTTCCCGATGTTGGGGGAGTCCAGAACCAGGGGCCACAGTTTAAGAATAAGGAGTAAGCCATTTAGAACAGAGACGAGGAAACACTGGTGAGTCTGTGGAATTCTCTACCTCAGAGGGCGGTGGAGGCAGGTTCTCTGGATGCTTTCAAGAGAGAGCTAGATAAGGCTCTTAAAAATAGCGGTCAGGGGATATGGGTAGAAGGCAGGAACGGGGTACTGATTGGGGATGATCAGCCATGATCACATTGAATGGCAGTGCTGGCTCGAAGGGCCAAATGGCCTACTCCTGCACCTATTGTCTCTTGTCTATTGCCCCAGCACTTTGCCTCCTTTCTTAAACCATCTGCTTTATTGACATTAATCTCTGGAGGTTTTAAATAGCACAATGTAAACACAGCTGTTTTTGTTTAGAAAGGGGAACTGGAGATGCTGGTTTACAAGATAAGGCACAAAGTTTCTGGAGTAGCTCAGCAGGCTAGGCCGCATCTATGGGGAGCATAGATACATGATGTTTTGGGTCAGGATCCTTCTTTGGACTGATTGTGGTGGTGGTGAGGAGGGGAATGGGAGAAAGCTGGTATAGAGGAGGCTCAGGACAAAACTTGGTAAGTAATCAATGAATACAGCTGAGCTGAAGAGTTGTTGGATTGTTAAGCTAGAGGAAGGAATGTAGTTGGAAGGAGAGGGGGAGGGGAGTAATATGTGTGAGTCCAGATGGGGTACAGGGGAGAGAGGGAGGAGAAAAAGGGGGAAGTTGAGAGGGAAGAAGGGGCAGGGATGAACATTTAATTCGTCAATTTTGTGTAATTCCACCCTGGATTATTTCGAAGAAAGTGCCGAGAGGCACTGATGAGAGGGTTAATGTTGGGACCTATTTTTATTTGAACTTTTCCTTGTCATTATGTCAGGCTACTTGGGGGGTTTGGGGGAGGTGGAGTTTGGAGTTTAGAAGATGTAGTCAAATGGAGAAATCCATGAATAGTATTTAGTGGGTTTTCTGGATAACTTCAAGCTGACTTTAGAGGATACATTTGCTATAAGTCGAGACCAAAGGCTGCGGAAAAATCCCTCGGCACAGTTAATGAACCTCATTGGATGATGGAGCACTAATAAAATGATTCAGGGACACAAGGTGAGGAAATGATCTGTGCAGATGCAAGAGGAATGTGAAGAAAGAAATGGGGCTGAATGACATTTGGATCTGGTTGAAGGCTGGTGGTGGGGAGGTTGGGAGATGCTTAAAGAGGTCCTGAGGCAGGGCTGCTCACATGAGGAATCCATTTAGAGAAGCATTATTTCAGACTCTATGACCTACCATTGGCGGTTTTATGTCAGAACTATCAAAGTAGTCTAGACAGGTAAATAAAACACTAGGAATAAAGCATCACTCTCTTACCCACACAAGCAATATAACATAGGTTTTTACAGTGGCTCTCAACCAATCCAGCTCAGTATTATACCTAGCCATAATCAAATGCATTTCATGCAAACTATTTAAACATTCCATTCAGAATTTATGACTTGTCCTTAATGGCTGCTGTCAGCCTACACTAGAACTGTGACATCCAAACTGCATGTGTGAGGATAACACATGTCCACAAAGACAAACAAAACCAAGCAGAAATATGGACTTCCTTAAGTAGTTGCAAGACGACATGTAATTGTTTACATGCTGTGATTTAAGTTCAAAACTGCAGTTAAAGTGAAAAGAAAGAAAGGGGAATTGAGGTAAGTTATAAATCTGTATCGGTTCAGTCAGCATGACACTGTTCATCGTACACGTCAACATCACCATCTTTATATCAGGTTTCATCTCCTTTTCATTTACAGTTTCAAAGGGCTCGGACACTAAATTAAATCATGCAGTAACTACTAAAACCAAGATTGAAATCAAATGCAATGGCAAAGAAAATTAAATTGCGCATTTTTCATGAAAGGGAAATACAGGTACATCTGTGATATTTCCAGGCAAGTTCAATCTCAAGAGACTCAGCATCATATATTGTTAAAAATCGAATGAATAATAACACCTCATGCTAAATTTGGCATGATATTTTTTTTTACTGTTCACGTACATCCTGAACATTTTTGTACAGCTGATGACTTTGCCACGGGAGTTGGTTTGGTGTGTGGTTATAGGGGGACGTTAAATTGTACTCTGAATGTTGCACACGTACCCTGAGCAAGTAAGTGTGTTACTTAACTGGTATTTATTATCTGCGCCGGTCCTGGCCAAGATTTCTCAATCATTAATGCCAGGAATAATTTCCCAATTGGTGGCCAGACAATGAACTGGTACTGCAACCATTCCATTAGAAACTGCAAGATTTTACTTCCCGTCGATTGAAACTGGTGGTTCACTATTGTGGGTGGTCAGTTGCAGTTAATGGCCCACCAACATTAAATGTACTGGCCATTCATCCAATGGCCATTCACTAAATCTGGCTGCGCGCAAATTGACTGTTACTTCTGCAGATATAATAATAGGTATTCCACCTCAGTGATTTATTGCACGTGGGGCAATTTGGCTCACCTCTGACAGATGTAATAAAGCACCATATAAATATAAGGGATTTCATGTATATGGAAGGTCTCTAACGGTTATGAAAATCAGACATTTTTACACTCCTGCCAAAGTTGGAAATTACCCCTTACATGACTACATCTCTGTCTGCACAGTGTTTGGTTTCCACTTAAAACTCTGCAGCTGATAATATTTTTGGTCACTCCTTCAGGTCAAGTCCAATAGTGTGACATCCAAGATTTCAGAAAATCAATCCTCCAATGTATAGATATATATATATTGCCATGCCACACACCCCAATTGTTGCCAGTGCAATTTGTGATCAGTAAATTATAACATGTCGCATGCATTGAGAGATTTGAGGACCACATTTCCAAAACAAGGAGATTAAACAGTGATGGCATAAATCAGCATGGAGTGTACATTTGACACCTGCCCTGTCAAACTGATACATCTATGTGCAATTGATGCACAGTGTGAGTCAAGCCAAGGAGATCAGGTCATTTCAGAAGGGAAAAATGGCCTTGTTCGTGCTATTTAAAGATGAATCAATTACTGTAGGTTGGTTGGGTAATTTGGAGGTGGAATAATGTTGTTGATTTTTGTTTCTCATCATTGGGTTTTGTTTTCTTGTCATCAGCGTAAGGTACATGGGAATCTAAACTGAATATCTTTTCCTCAGGATATTCCTGCCACATTTCAGCTACAACTCAAGCCACCACTTAAGTTAGTTGATTAGTAAGGGTGTCAGGAATTACGGGGAGAAGGCAGGAGAATTGAAATGAGAGGGAAAGATAAATCAGCCATGGTTGAATGGCGGAGTCGATTTGATGGGCTGAATGGCCTAATTCTGTTCCTATAACTTATGAACTTAAGCACAATAAGCAGGGTGTACACACAGAAATGGTTCGAGGCAATATTGCCCTGCTGCCCTTCCTCTGTTTCAATGCATTTCATATTGAATGTTTGGGCCTTATTGTTCACCTTAATTCTGCTCTGCCCACATCCTTGGCGCAAACTTTCACACTCAGCTTCATAACATTCAAGGCTCTGCCCTTAACCCAATCGCTTTGACTTGAACTTACCCAACCTAAAGCTCAGGTCCTTGAGTCCCAACAAAATCCTTGTACAGCTTCTCTGTATTCTTTCCAGCTTAGTGGCATCTTTCCTGAACACAATACTCCAATTGCAGTCCCACCAATATCTTATACAATTGTAACATATGTCCCAACATTTATACTCAATACCCTGACCGATGAAGGCCAACATGCCAAAAGCCTTCTTCACCACAGGAAAGTAGACAAAACTCAGCGGGTGAGGCAGTATTTATGGAGAGAAGGAATAGGCGACGTTTCGCGTCAAGACCCTTCTTCAGGCTGATGTCGGGGGGGGGGGTGGGGGGGGGGGTGCAAAAGAAAGGAAGAGTCGGAGACAGTAGGCTTTGTGGGAGAGTTGGGGAGGAGAAGAAGGGAGAAACCACAGGAAATATCTTAGTATTATTTGAAATGTTAGTCATGCCTATTAATCACTAATCATGCCTTGTACGTTCTAATGCAAATCATTGATACAGATGACAAACAGCAGTGAGCCCAGCTCTATCCCCTGAGGCACCAATCTGTAAAATAAACTTCCGCCACTACCCTCAGCTTCATTATATGAAGCCAATTCTGTACCTAGTTAGCTAGCTCTTCTTGAATCCCATGTGATCCTACCTTCCAGAGTATCAAACATGATACCAAATTAGACTCCCATCCGTTCTCTTTATGGGGAATATCAATTGTAATGATCTACTTCCCTTCGTACACCCATGCGAGCGGCACAGTGGCGCGGCGGTAGAGTTGCTCCCTATCAGTGCTTGCAACACCGGAGACCTGGGTTCGATCCCGACTATGGGTGCTGTCTGTACGGAGCTTGTATGTTCTTCCCATGACCGTGTAGGATTTCTCTGAGATCTTCAGTTTCCTCCCACACTTCAAAGACGTACAGGTATGTAGGTTAATTGGCTTGGTGTATGTGTAAATTGTCCCATGTTTGTGTAGGATAGTGTTAATGTCCGGGGATCGCTGGTCGGTGTGGACTCAGTGGGCCGACGGGCCTGTTTCCACACTGTATCTCTAAACAAAAAAAATTAAAACAAGGCAGAACGGGCTCTGAGCACTGAGGTTTTCTTAGGCAGCAGGAACTCCTGAACAATATTTGACAGCTTGCCTTTGTTAAAGGCTGTAGGACAGTTTTTATAAGAATTTCAATAGTTGCAGACATTTAAAATCTACAAACGACTTTTTTCAAAAGTTAAAAATGTAATCAAATATATAACTACATTTAAAAAAAGCATGTTAACAAAATTGCAATGTTAAATAAAGTATGCCAAGCACTTAATTTGCAATTTCTGACACAGTATAATCCTATTTAAATAAATAAGATTACTATTCATATGCCAATCCTAAATGTGAAGCTGAGGGATGTGTGCAAAGTGTGTCTGGCCCTTCTCTCAATTACAATAGTGTTCCTCCACTGGGGTCAGTGGTGAGTCAGTGGTAGAGTGGAAAGTCAGATTTGCTGACACTTCAGTTCCAGGCAGCTTCAGACAACGTGTCCTGTGCATCCTATAGAACCACCATTCTCCATCCTACAGAACAACCAGCTCTGTGGCAGCTAACTAAAAAAGATAGATGCTGGAGTAACTCAGCGGGACAGGCAGCATTTCTGGAGAGAAGGAATGGGTTATGTTTCGGGATCGAGACCCTTGCTTTCAAGCTTCAGTATTTTCTGTCCTATGGGAGCAGGAAGATGAATACATTGTGTGACTAGTCTTTGATTATGTTAACTGCTTTTCCGAGGCAGCGTGAAGTGTAGATGGAGTCAATGGTGGGAAGTCAGCTCTGAGTGATGGACTACATCTATAAGTCTCTGCAATTTCTTGTGGGCTTGGGCAGAGCTGTCCCCAAACCAAGTTGAGATGCAATCTGTCGGTATACATTCTATGCTGCATAGAATGAGCCATTTCAGACATCCCAATTTTCCTCAGACTCTTCAGTAAGTTGAGATGTTGGTGTACCTTCTTGGTTGTTGCATTAGCATGGATGGTTCATGAAAAATCATCGGTAATATTAACGCCAAGGAACTTGAAGCTCTAAACCATTTCCAATTTGGTACCATTGATGCTGATGCAGGGGCACGTGCTCCACCATGCTTCCTGAAGTCAAAACTAGTTCCTTCGTTTTGCAGCAGACGAACACATTTTTACATAGTAGTTCTGTAGTGAAACATCAGTGGCATTTTAATCAAGGCTCAGCTCATCATTAACTTTCATATTTTGCACCTTGCAATGTAGGAGAGAGAATGAACTTGGGGCATCTCACCTTCTGCACTACAGCTGGTGTCACTGCAGGCACAGAGCTCAAATTTTCTGAGCTGTGATACTGAATGCACTTTGTATCTGACAAAACAGCTATACAACAGCTATGGATAGCACATGAAGCACCATCCCACAGTGCCCTTTATTGAGAAGTAAGTAGTTTGTTTTTATTCATTGTAGATAATATATTGGTTTTAACCAACTTCTGGTAGTTTAAAATGTTAAGATTAATTGTTAATTGATAGCAGCAGGGATTTGGACCACAGCGCGTGGACCCAGTCATTGCTCATGACGCACCTTGCCTTACAGGATGCAATGGCCGTCAAGCCTTCTGCTGCATTGCAAATTTCACAGAGTGCAAGTAGTAATTGTGGTCTTAGGAAAAAGTGCAGGGAGTAAATGTGGGTGAGGGGCTGGTCTGAACACGAGCTCACCCATGGCTTTCATCTATGATGTGAATAATGAGAAGAGACAGGTTATCGTATTCTCAACAGGTTAAAACAATGTTGCATGGGATATCTATCGAGCAATTGCTCTGACAGAATTTCAACTACATTCACTTTTTCACTTCTGCCATGGTTAATGATCGCTTTTAATATTTTTGTCAATTTTCCTCTACTTCTACTTCTAGGATATTTAAGGGCCTGTCCCACTTGGGCGACCTAATCCGCGAGTTCTGGCGAGTTTACCCTCGACTCATACTCGCAGCATGGTCGACACAAGGTCGTAGGAGGTCTTTGTAACTCTCCTTCATGCTCGAAAGTAGTTCCTGTGTACTCGAGGCCTCAGCTAGGACGTGGCGTTTTTTTCAACGTTGAAAAATGCCCGTGAGTAAAAAAAGGTCGCCATGGAAAAAATCGATACTTTTTTTACTCGTAGGTTTACTCATAGTAGGTCATAGTAGGTCGGCATGTTAGTCGTAGGTAATCGAAGGTAGTCGAAGGTAGTCGTAGATAGTCTTCATCATAGTCGAAGGGAGGTCGAAGGAGATCGAAGGAGGTCGTCTTCACTCTCCACTGTTCAGTCCAATTTTCCCGTAGCTAGTCGTAGCTAGTCGAAACTCATCTTCAACATAGTCGAAGGAGGTCGAAGGAGGTCTTCTACATAGTCGAAGGAGGTCTTCAATATGACATTTTTTCAAACTCTCCTAAACCCTTCTAAACTCGCCAGTTAGGTCGTCCAAGTGGGACAGCCCCTTAAGTATGATACCAAAATCGCATTACTTCTCTCCTGCAAACATGCAGCTTACATTGTTTCTGAGCAGATGGTGATTACATAAACCATATTTTAACATAACCAGACCGCCCAGCAAGGATCAGATCAGTTACTCATTTGTTTGCCCAATTTTACTTTCCATTGAAATCAATGATAAAACCAAATCAAAGACACTGTGTACAATTGTAACACAACACATTAAAAAAAAGTGTTTCTGGCTGAAGAGTAAAACCCTTATTTAATGCTTTGACGAACCATAATCTGATTAGCCAAGAGTGAAGTTTTTCACATCCTGCCCAATCTGCAAAATCAAGAATCTTGGTTTTCTTCTTTCAAATGACTTAATACTGGGCACACCATTTTGCAGCAAGAGAGGACAAGAGAGATTCTATCTAAATAATAGTTTTGCTGATACAATTAACAATTACAATTGAAGCCTAACCAAATGTAGTAAAATACACAAGCTTGTTGCAAAGTTGCATTCTGATTTTAACACAGCCACATTAACTCAACTGTTTAGTATGTTTTGTGAAGTCGTTGTTATGGTTATGCTGGTGCACACTTCTATTCTGAGCAACACAGAGTAAAATGGAGAAACACGAGACATAGAGAACTGTGCAATTCAACTCGCTGACTGCAGTGCACATGTGCCTTGTACTTATGCCTCATATATGCTTCCATTGTCCTGCTTTCCTCTTTTGGGAAAGTTAACAGAGATTCATACATGCAAATTATTTACGGATGCAAACTCCACTCCGAACCCAAAGTCGGGATTGAATCCCCATCACTGGAGGTGTGAGACAGGAACTTTACCAGCTGTACCACAGAGCTGCCCCTAGCTTCACCTGGTAATCAGCACAGTCAAGCAGTTTCATCCACTTTAGGAACTCTTATAATTGATATTGCCCAGTCACCCTGGGTTTGTGTTAACTCCAATTCCACATTGTTCTAACTTTCCGAGCACTTCCATCACCTGGTCCTTCAATGCATCTGAGAAAGTTTGAGACCTACAATGGATTGATTTGTAATTATTTTGGTTAATGTATGAGCATTATAACCTGAACAACACCCCTGGGTATTTTTGAATATTTCTAAGTACTTTATTAACAATACATCCAAGTGTAAGTTTGAAGCAATGATGGAGAACATCTCTCTCTGGGCTAGCATCAATTTACTGAGCCAAATTTGCCCATCAACGTTGGTCAATTAGTGTAATTAACTTCAACCATTGACAGTGCATTTCATTAACAATTGTGACCACTCAGCTGGTGCAAAATATTCAATATTTTGTCTGAATATGTTTTCATCTTCATTGTTCTCTCCTTCAGTCGTACTTGACAAAATAATATATTTATGAATCATTGGTCTTAACTGAGCAGACTGATGTTTTGCCAATGATCGTTTAACCATAGATCTGTCTTGAAATAATTCTGTTTCTACACCAGCCACTGCTGGTACAAATGGTAATTAAACCAATTGTGCACTGTTCACGTTGGGTTCAAGCACTGTGCCGACACCCTCTGTGTGGCTCTTGATGCAAACAATCAGCTTTGTGAAAAAAGCACATTTCTAGAATTGTGTTCATCTATAATTCATAATTCTTTGCTTTAAACTTATATATTGAGGAGGTGTGTTTTTTTTAACAGTTAACACATCTTGCTATTTTAAATCGAGATACACTGGCTTTTGTTACACCTGGGGCATTTTTGAATATTTCTAAGTAATTTATTAACAATACATCAAAGTGTGAATTGGAAACAATGATACAGAACATATTTCTGGTTTGGCTTCAAGTTTCTGAATCATGTTCCTTATTCTTTAATGTTGGTCAATTAGTGTAATCATCTTCATCTGGAGCGCAATCTACTCATGCCTCATCCACTTGCTTTGGTTTCTATTTTGAAACTTTAGCCTTTATGGCTATAAATAGACAATAGACAATAGACAACAGGTGCAGGAGTAGGCCTTGCGGCCCTTCGAGCCAGCACTGCCATTCATTGTGATCATGGCTGATCATCCCTAATCAGTACCCCGTTCCTGTTTTCTCCCCATATCTCCTGACTCCGCTATCTTTAAGAGCCCTATCTAGCTCTCTCTTGAAAGTATCCAGAGAACACACCTCCACCGCCCTCTGAGGCGGAGAATTCCACAGACTCACAACTCTCTGTGTGAAAAAGTGTTTCCTCATCTCCATTCTAAATGGCTTACCCCTTATTCTTAAACTGCCCCTGGTTCTGGACTCCCCCAACATTGGGAGCAAACCTCACTCATATTTCCCTTGAACAAAATTGTCACGTCAAGTCATGTATTGTCATGTGCACGAGTATGGTAAAGTACAAATACAATGTCAAGTCAAACTGAAATGCAAGAAACTTGCGAGCAGAGAAATGCTACAATTGAAATCACGAGACAGTGATTGAAGTGGGCGGAACCCCAGCCTGCCGAGTTCTGCCTGGGGGTCAAAAGGGCACAGAGCACCAGAAGCCAGTGAAGGAGAGACAAGAAACTTGCGAGGAGTAAATCAAAAAGACTGTCCGAAAAGACTGCCGCGAGAGCCAGAAAAGGCAAGCAGGACTGATTCTACAGACCCGATTGGCAGCCGGTAAGGACTGAACTCTAAATGGACTGAGTCGAAGACTGCAGCCCAAGAGACTCTGTTTAACCATTTAAAAGCTGAGAAACTTGTCTGGCTAACGTGTTGATATTGGTGGTGTCTGTTAAAGACTAAAGCTGTTAAAGACCAAAACTGTTAAAGACCAAAACTGTTAAAGACCAAAACTGATAAAGACCTAAACTGATAAAAACTAATCTGCCAAAATAAAAGAAGGAGAAAATAAAAGGTGGAAAAGAAGTGTTTGGTCTGAGTGAATCCAGTTCATCATTTCGGGGTAGATAAATTAAATCCCTTTCAAGCGGGGAAACTGCAAAACATTAGAAGACTTGACATACAATGAGAATCTTGCTTGCAGATCAAGCAACTCAGGCACATAGGTGAAGCCAACACACAAAATCATTAATTATACATAACTTACATGAGACAGTGAAAAAAGATTGTGTAAAACCAAGACATTAGTGCAACACTGTAAGAAAACAGGTTCATGGCCATGCAAGGGGTGGTCTGCAGTATTCCGTTGCTGAGAGTGGATTTGGGTTGTCCAGATAGACACCAAAATGCTGGAGTAACTCAGCGGGATAAGGAACATCTCTGGAGAGAAGGAATGAGTGACATTTCTTCAGTCTTGACCCGATACGTCACCCATTCCTCCTCTCCAGATATGCTGCCTGTCCCATTGAGTTACTCCAGCATCTTGTGTCTAAATTCAGTTTAAAGCAGCATCTGCAGTTCCTTCCTACACGGTAGGGTTGTGCAGGTTGGTTTAAGAAATGGTTAAGAAATGGTTGTTGGAAAGCAGCTGGTCAATGCACTTCCATAGAAATGATGATTTTGTACACCAGGACAAATTAATATTTAGACTGAATTCAATCATCAATTAAACCACAAAACCAAGTTGTTCTGTGTGTACATTTTAAGAAGGTTTCACAGTTGTATTGCTGAGATGGGCCCATTTACTGAGACAAATTCCCACTGAATGTCTTAGCTATCTTTTGAGTCTTTGTCTCAATTTGCAGCTCTGCACAATCTCTGATGGTTTAGGATTGAAATCACCCTCGCAATTCTGTGCTGCTTTGCTAAACATTTCACTTTTTGCTTTTTGTGTTAAAAAATGTTACTTATAGTACCATGTAATAGCATTTTACAATTCAAAAGATGGCTTTCATTGCTTCTGTGCAGCATTGTTTTGTGTAGGTACATATTCCTCATCACCATCTATTTCTACTTATTTGCTATTGTATATCATTTCCAAGTGTTCTATATTTGCTCTGATTGTCTGCACCGACTTCCATTATAGCCAGGTTATGTCTGCCCACCCACAATAAACCTGGCATAAGGCCAATGTTAAAATCTCTCCAGAGATGCTGCATGTCCCGCTGAGCTATTCCAGCTTTCTGTGTCTATCTTAATAATAAATATCCATGGAGTTCTAAAAACAGCCCACGAATGAATCACTCATAATCAACAGGCTCAAATACATACTTATCTTATAGAAACAAAGAACTGCAGATGCTGGTTAATACACAAAATGACACAAAATGACACAGGAGTAACTCGATGGATCAGGAAGCATCCCTGGAGCACTTAAGTAGGAAGGTCTCAACCCAAAACAACCCACTTCCTTGTTCTCCAAGGTTGCTGCCTGACCCTGCTGAGGTACTCCATCACTTTGTGTCCTGTTGTCATACTCATCTTAGTTTACTTACACCTTCTCCTTTTTTGTTGATCCTCTCAATGTCGATCTGTGATGTATATATGTGTGTGGTATGTGGTCCTTTGGACCTGAGCAATGCAGGACATGCAGAGAAACACTATTAGACATATACACTGTTAGAATATACACTTTAATATGTTTTACACTACTCAGACTGCACGATAATCTTGCACCACTCTGCTGTTTTGTACTTGTCATTGTATATATGTTTTACATTTATATTTAATGTAGGTATGCAGTTTATTCTTTGACCTTCAGGTGAACAAGGAATTTCATTGTACTCTAGTGCATATGCCAATAAGTGAATCTGAATCTGAATCTGAATTGGTTTATTCAACTCTGTGTGCACTGTGCATATCCACATGTGTTACCTGGTCAGAAATGTGCAGACAATACAGTTGTCAAAGGCAGTAGCTGCAATCCTTTAAAATCGCAAGTAATCTCCTCCATTGATTAGGTTGTAGGTTCACTGAAAATTTGATTCTTAAACCTCTAACGAATGCTGCAGTTGATAGAGTCAATAGAAAGCCAGACCAAGCTTCCTACCTTTAATTCAAATTTCTACCTCAAAGAGGTTTGTCTTCAAAATGGATTACTCTCTGTCAATAGATTCTTATAGCCACATCCTGGATCAATAACCACTAGTTTGAATGAAGCATTTTGACCTTTAATATTAACTCTTCCTTTCTCTCTCCACAGATGCTGCCTGATGTTCTGAGTATTTTTTGCCATTTTCTGTTTTACTTCAAATTTCCAGTAAAATTGTAAATAATTTGCTTTTTCATCCTTCAGCACATTTCTTAAAGAATGGTGTTATTGACAAGAACTCATGCCTAACCTCCATGGATATATTTCAGTAACATTTACAATAAAGGTTTTCCATAAAATGTTGTTATTGGATGCTCAGCCAAAGGGTTCTCACCCAATGGACTAATATACTAGAGACCAAAATATATTGTGTGCATTGGCTATTTAAACTGAGTTAATCATAACATGTGAGATGTAGTTGGATGAAGAAATTAAAAGAAAATAACAAAGGAAAATGTAATTTCAATCGATTCCCTTGATGTGAATCAGTATTCATTTGCCATTATGACATGACTGAATTTTCAGTGATATCACAAGGATGGCTTGGAAACTCGAAACACTTGTGTAGGGAGGAACTGTAGATGCTGGTTTACACCGAAGATAGACACAAAATGCTGGAGTAACTCAGCAGAGAAAAACTATTCTCACGTGCATCACTTGCTCGCCACGACGCAAAGTGTTGTGCGTCGTTACGCATAAATGATGTTGCGTAAATGACACGCAAATGACACCCAAGTAGGACAGGCCCTTAACTCCAAACACTTGTTTGCTTTTGGAGTCTTATGAGCCTGTCCCACTTAGGCGATATTTTAGGCAACTATTGGCGACTAGTTTGTCACCACATGTTTGCCGGTGGTCGCCGGGAGTAGTCTCTTCAATTGCGCAAAGAGTCGTAGCATCTTTCTGGCTGCCGCTAAATTTTAAACATGTTGAAATTTTTTTGGCGACAGTGAGTTTGACGCCCATGAGCGTAGCTTGACTTCTCCTGACGTAGGTGCTGTCATAGGTTGTCGCCAGAATGACGTAGGTTGTCGCTGGTTTTCGGCGACCCGCTATGACTATGACAGTCGCCGGCAGTTGCTTAAAAAATCGGCAAGTGGGACAGGACCATTATGCACATAATGCAAAAAATAATAGGTCAGAAGGTTTTCATTTTTATATAGACGAACTGCCATACATGGCATGCTTTTAAAATATTCCTAGACTTGGAAATATTTGTTGCCTTTGGTCAGTACAAATAAAAGCAAATAATGCTTATATATGTCTAAGTTACACTTTGTTCCTTATCTAAGATGAGAGGTTTCTAATGTCAGTTGATATGGTAGTGGTTGGATGGTGCAGTTAATGAAAGCCAACTATGCAAAAGTGAAATAGAATCTCTTCACAGGATCTTGATAAACTTCACACCATGTCAGGTCCTCGGACAGCTGTGTTTATACTGCACCGCATCAGAGGTCTGGCTCTGAAGGGTTTAGAACATCATCATGCTCACGTTCCCTCATCATCTGTAACAGTGGACCGCAGAGGGAGGCAAGCTCTTTCTATTCAATGCCAATGTTCGCGATTCAATGAAAGGTGAAGCTCTTGGGAGCTGGAGCTGGAGGCTCGTGTCAATTTTAATCTGGAACTCATATTTCATCATTGTTTGGGGAAAACCCCCGGCTCGAGGCAATTTATATTCAATCCGCTTCTCTAATCTATTGTTGCTCGCAAAAATTGTGAATCATTTTATCTACAAGCCTTCCATTTATGCGGGCTGACCATTAATTACATAGTGTTTAATGACTCTTGCAAGATCAAGGCACCATAAGACAAGCTACAAGATGGAAAAACAAGATCTCTGGTGTCTCCTAAAATTTCTTTGACTTGCAAAAGACTCTTGATACATGGAAAAATAATCCACATTTTGTTCACTAGTGCTTATGTGCAATCTGTTAGTTATTTCGGCCAAAATAGGCTCAACATTGGTGACATGCTAATAAAATACAGACAGTGAGGTTGGAAAGCCTCCCAAAAAAGACCACGGGTGCAATGTTGTACAATTACCTGTGGTCATTTGCTGCAGTATAGACAGCAGTCACTGTCATGCCATCTGTATAATCGTGAGTTTACTGTGTGTAATCAGCATCAACTACACTACATTGATGAGTGTTGTGGCTAAGGGACCAATGTATCAAGAGGGTAGATTGTGCTACTTAAAGTCAGCCCTCGTCTCTTACTCTGGCTGTAGTGAATATTCAGAAACTCAATGGTTCAAAGGATCTTTATTGTCACGTACCTGACGCACAGCACGGTGAAAATCTTTTGCACAACCACAGCTGCACAGTCGCCACAGTTTTGGTGCCGTTTAAACTAAAGAAAACAGAAAACACAAACAGTTCAAAGTCCACCTGGAGCGTCCTCAATCCAGGAAACCTGTCCGTGACCCGCGTCCCTCTCCTCTGCCGACTGCCTTCATGTCTCAGCGCCTCCTGCTGCCGACCATGGAGGTAATAGGGGGGTTGCACATAAGGCAAGGCAAGGCAAGTTTATTTGTATAGCACCTTTCAACAACAAGGTAATTCAAAGTGCTTTACATAAAACATTACAAGCATTGGAAAGAAACACATATGAAATGACATTTAGATGTAAAACGATTATTAGATTATTCAGATAAAATAATTACAAAATTAAAAGCAATCAAATAAAATATTTAAAATAGAATAAAACCAGGAATAGAAGTTACAGTGCAGTATAGGTAATTAATAAATTGTATTGTTTACTGAAAGGCAGCGGCAAACAGAAAAGTCTTCAGTCTAGATTTAAAAGAGCTGAGAGTTGCAGCAGACCTGCAGTTTTCTGGGAGTTTGTTCCAGATATGTGGTGCATAAAAACTAAATGCTGCCTCTCCATGTTTAGTTCTGACTCTGGGGACATAGAGCAGACCTGTCCCAGACGATCTGAGAGGTCTGGGTGGTTCGTAGCTAAGCAGAAGATCAGTAAGGTAATCGGGTCAAAGGGCGTGACGCACGGAGCAGCTCAATCCATGTGGAGGACTTGGCAGCCTACCGCAAACACTGTTAATACACGAAACACGTACTTTCTTACCTGTTAAAAAATGCCGAAATGGTTAATTTTTGAGCTGTAAATAATTAATAATAATAATAATAATGGATGGGATTTATATAGCGCCTTTCTAATACTCAAGGAAATTGTGGAAATCGGGGTAACTGTGAGAGACATTTATCCTACTTCAGAATTCCAAAAGTGTGGAGAAATGATGGTAGAGAGAAGCGAGAGCTGAAGGGACAACAACAGCTAAAGTAGTTGGCGAACATTGGCTGTGCAGATATCAAGATTGAAAATATTGGGAATTATCGAGTTTGCTCACTGCATTTCATCAACAGTAAGGCATTATTTGTGTTTTTTCTTGATTCCTTTGGTATCTAAAAATGTAAAATCCCACTTGGGAACCATCGGCGATTTTAAAATTTTACTGCTAGATTTATCATTTCTGAAACTTTTTAGATACCAAAGTGTTGAATTCTCTATTGTTAAGAGAAGGCAACGTCTAGTGGCTTGAGATCCACGATATAGGCATATTGTCTACACTGGATGTTTCTGGAATGTGGAATGCTCCATTATCTGTACCCTCTGGAATCTTCCAGTAGATTCCTGATATCCCCTACGGGATTTTCTATGCTTGCGGACCTAATGATTCTCTCCCTCCCTCATTACAGCCTCCCAATTCTCCTCGGATAGGAATAAGTGCAGCAATACTGCTTTGTTTCAGTTACGCTAGCTGTGTTTTTTCTTTCCAGTCACCTGGCTTCCTCTCCTTTAAGTTCTACTTTTTACACATTCTGTAATCACAGAGCAATGATGATCCACCATCCCCGGTGGACCCTGCTCACAGCAACCAATCTGCAGAAGCAAAGAAATCACACAGCTCACCTTCAGAACAAACTCTCTTTATTACAACTTGGCTAATTTGACAGATAATTGTCCTCGGGAAGATGCTCTCTGATCCAAAGCAGACATTATTTTCAAACTCGTCTTTACTTACTTTTCATAGATAGGGTGGTCGGAATCCCTTTTCCAGGGTGGAAATGTCCAACACTGGAGGGCATTGCTATTAGGTGAGAGGGGGAATGTTTAATGGAGATGTGAGGGCGTTTTTTTACACAGAGAGTGGTGGGGGCCTGGAACACATTGCCTGGGGTAATGGTGGAGGCAGATGTGATAGTGGTGTTTAAGATATTTTTAGATAGGCACATGGAAGTGGAAGGAATAGAGGGATATGGATCATGTACAAGCCGATGAGATCAGTTTAGCTTGGCATCATCTTTGGCACAAACATCATGGGCCAAAGGAGCTATTACTTTAGTGTACTGTTCTATGTTCTATGTTTTCTCCCTGTTGCCTGTACTCTGCGTGCACTGTGAGTACTTAGAATGAAGTAAATGTTTTTTGCCACGTTGTGTTCTGGAGTACTGTGTGCCACACAAGTCGTGCACTGTTCCATTTTTTTGCCATTGATGTATAATGATAAATTGCCATCCTGTGTGATGGTTACTCTGCAGTATCCAGGCATTGGCTCACTTTAGTTCACTTTTAGCTTGCGACAGGTGGCTGACATTGGTATTGCCCAGTTTTACCCAGTTTTCAGTGAGCTTCATTGCCCAGCCTTCAAAAACATCCCACCTTCTGCCTTATCCCACCGTGTTCCTGTAAAGCGTGTGTATGTATATTGGATGCTATATTCAAAATGGTTCAACACATTTGATTCTCATAAAAATGTGTGTTGCAAAGCTAAACTTGACAGTCACAGGTTTGTTTATTTGTTCCCTTTCACGCCTTTGTTCCCTTTCACTCATTGCTGTAATTAGTACTGGGCTGGACATGCTGAAGCAGAAATCTGCACATTCTTCACTCAATGGTTGTTCTGTTGCAATTTCTCCTGAGCAGAATGGCCTTGGTCCTTACCCCAACTCTCGCAAGCGGCATGGATTTTTCTAGCAGGCACAACTAACATTTTACAAAATTTGAAGATACGGAGTACAAGAGTCCCCACCGCCCTGACAATGCAAACCAGAAGGGGAATTTTCTGTATCCTCCTGGAAGAAGATGAAACCCATTCATCTTCCTTATCTTCCTCTCTTGTAGCTGCCAAAACCACTACGCCCGGAATCACATTCTCCGTTTCTTCAAGATGCAGAGGAGCTCCTCAGTATATATGCAAGACTGATCATACCTTTCTCGAAAGCAATCATATATAATATATATAATTCTTCTTAGGTGAAGACCCCCCCAACAAAATCATGCGATGAATTGATGTTTGAATGTTGGTCCCAGAAGGTCTGCTTACGGTGTTTCAGAGGTTCTCTTCATAGTTTCAGTATTAACTTGAAGTTAATGTTTCTTCAGGTTCACTTGCAATCCCTCCAGTGATTAAATAAATTTGACACCAATGTAATTGGCAATTGGGACTTTATGGTCAGTCCATAACTACCAATTGCTTTACATTTAAGGTGTCTTTCGCTCCATGCAGACCGATTTTATGTTCCACCTCAAGGTGACATCTTGGACACTGCAGTGGATGTTCAGCCATAAATACACTGTGGAAAAATTACTCCAATAGAAAGGGCAAGTTAGGTGATAATGGCCTCTATAAAATCAGGTCATAAGTAATAGGTGCAGAAATAGGCCATTCGGCCCATCAAGTCTACTCCACCATTCAATCTTGGCTGATCTATCTCTCTCCCTCCTAACCCCATTCTCCTGCCTTCTCCCCATAACTCCTGACACCTGTACTATCTTCCATATATCTTCCAAAATATCTTGCATAATTTAATGGCAGACATCAGGCAATTAAATCATATTAGAGGTGTAAATACGTCTCTGAGGTTGCACCATATATGCGGATGCTATGTGCAGGAAGGAACTGCAGGCGCTGGCTTAAATCGAAGGCAGACACAAAATGATGGAGTAACTCAGCGGGACAGGCAGCATCTCTGGAGCGAAGGAATGGGTGACTTTTTGGGTTGCGACCCTTCTTCAGACTGGTTAGAGATAAGGAAAACGAGAGATATAGACGATAATGTAGTGAGATAAAGAACAATGAATATGGAAAAAAATAATGATGATAAAGGACACAGGCATTGTTAGCTGTTTGTTGGGTGAAAATGAGAAGCTGGTGTGCTGGGGGAGGGACGGAGAGAGAGGGAATGCCCGAAGAAGCGTCTCGATCCCAAAAATGTCACCCATTCCTTCTCTTGAGAGATGCTGACTGTCCCGCTGAGTTACTCCAGCATTTTGTGTCTACTTTTAGAGTGTAGGCCTGTCTCTTAAGTTGACCTCTTTCTGATTTGGTTCGCAATAAGGATACAAATTAGATGGAGTTGGCTCGAATTTTAAAATCTAGTGCAATGCCTACTTTGGTGGAATCTGCTTCTTGGAACTCTACATTCAAAAATTGGTCATTATCACATGTCCCTAGGCCTTTCATTTTCAGTGGCCCACTTTTAATTTTGTGAAGAAAGTCCTTCAATAAGAATTGCCGACTTCTTTGCAATCAAAGCATATATGCGCCAATTTCAGTTTACTGATTTTTCTTGTAGAGAAATCGAAGCCAGGTGCTGCGTTTTGGTAGTTGTTGTTGCAAACTCACTCTGGTTTTTCTCTGATAGGCAGCAAATAGGTTTGCAACCGTTGGGTCGTTTTGATTCCAGATCTTCAACTTTATACACCTGAATATGGATAACAGTTTCATAATTGTTCAGGCATGTTATGAAAGAATTGGAAATAATACTCTGCTTGTCATCATAGAATCATAGTCATACAGTGGGAAACTGCCCACGCCGACCAACATGCCCAATCCACAGTATTCCCACCTGCCTGAGTTTGGCCCATATCCCTTAAAACCTATCCTCTCTATATACAGTGTAAGAAGGAACTGCAGATGTTGGAAAATCAAAGGTAGACAAAAATGTTGGAGAAACTCAGCGGGTGAGGCAGCATCTATAGAGCGAAGGAAATATGTGACGTTTCGGGTCAAGACCCTTCTTCGGACTGATGTGAGGGCGGGGGCAGGAAGAAGAAAGGAAGAGGCGGAAACAGTCGCCTGAGGGAGAGCCGGGGAGGGGAAAGAAGGAGAAAGCAGGGACTACCTGAAATTGGATAAGTCAATGTTCATACCGCCACCTCCAACGGGACTCCACCATTGGCCACATCTTCCCATCTCCTCCTCTTTTGACTTGCCACAGAGACCGCTTCCTTCGTAACTCCCTGGTTAATTTGTCCCTTCCCACCCAAACCACCCCCTCTCCTCGCATTTTCCCGTGCAACCACAGGAAGTGTGACACTTGTCGCTTTACCTGCCCCCTTGACTCCATTCAAGGATGCAAGCAGTCTTTCTAGGCGTGGCAGAGGTTCACCTGCACCTCCTCCAACCTCATCTATTGCATCCGCTGCTCTAGGTGTCAGCTGCTCTACATCGGTGAGACCAAGCGTAGGCTTGGCGATCGCTTCGCCCAACACCTCCACTCGGTTTGCAATAACCAGCCTGATCTTCCAGTGACTCAGCACTTCAACTCCCCCTCCCATTCCGAATCCGGCCTTTCTATCCTGGGCCTCCTCCATGACCAGAGTGAGGCCCACCGTAAATTGGAGGAGCAGCACCTGATATTTCGCTTGGGCAGTTTATACCCCAGCGATATGAACATTGACTTCTCCAATTTCAGGTAGTCCCTGCTTTCTCCTTCTCCCCCCCTCCCCCCCCCCACCCCCCCTCCCAGCTCTCCCTCAGCCCACTGTCTCTGCCTCTTCCTTTCTTCTTCCCGCCCCCTCCACCCTCACATCAATCTGAAGAAGGGTCTCGACCCGAAACGTCGCCTATTTCCTTCGCTCCATAGATGCTGCCTCACCCGCTGAGTTTCTCCAGCATTTTTGTCTACTCTCTATATACAGTATCAGTATATGTTTCTTAAACGTTGCGATAGTACCTGTCTCAACTACTTCCTCTGGCAGCTTATTCCATACACCCACTACCCTTTGTGTAAAAAGGTTACCAGTCAGGTTCTCATTACATCTTTCCCCCCACCTCACCTTAAACATATGCCCTCTGGACCTCAATTCCCCTACTCTGGGCAAAAAACTCAGTACGTTCACCCAAACTATTCTTCTCATGATTATATGTCATATGTAGCATGACTTTCCAACATCTATACACAAAACTCGGCTTGATGAAGGCCAATGTGCCAAAAGCATTTTTGACAACCCTATCTACCTGTGACATCACTTTCAAGGAACTAAGTACCTGCATTTCTAGATCCCTCTGCTCTACAACATTCCCCAGAGCCCTACCATTCACTGAGTAGGTCCTGCCCATGTTAGACTTCCCAAAATGCAACACCTCACTTTCTCTGTATTAAATTCCATCAACCATTCCTCAGCCCACCTACCCAACCATTCAGATCTTACTGCAAGCATTTATTTTTGACAACCATCTTCACTATCTATGTTACCACCAACTTTAGTGTCATCTGCAAACTTGCTAATCATGTCATGTGTGTTCTCATCGAAATCATTGATGTACCTGTAGATGACAAACAGCAATGGACCCAGCGTCGAACCCTGAGGTCACTAGTCATAGGCTTCCAGTTCGAAAAACAACCTTCCACCATCATCCTCGGCTTCCTTCCATGAAGCCAGTTTTCCATCCATTCAGCTATCTCTGATCTTGGATCCCATGCTATCTAACCTTCCAGAGCGGTCACCAATAGGTGAAAGACATATTGGAATTTTTTTAATTCAGGTACACAATGGTAACAGGGCAATCTTATTTTTTAATTCTGTTGGCACAGGAGGGACCAACGTTGTGCAAAACAGTCCATTCTTTCCTAGTTTCCTCCTTCTGAATTTTCTTTCCTGAGTCACTTTGGTTGTTTCAATGCGTTTTTATTTCTCTAAATGTAGTACCTCCTCTTCCAAGGAACTGTTACATATAAAAAGCAAGCCACATGTCATTTGGTTTGTTTCCATTTGTGCATGGCCTGCATTCTTCAGTCAACAATGAAGAAACAGCAATTATTGTTCATCGCTCTGACAACTGACTGCAAATCTATTGAGCAGAGTTTTGTCATCATCGGGCACTGGAAGTGGCAGTCCAATTTACTCCATAACAATGGTGATGCTGACTAATACATCATTATTCACAATGCAAAAAGCACAGAAACTATTACAATAAATCGTCTAATTCACAGAGACTTTAAGAATAGTCTTTTCTATACAATACAATACAATACAATACAATTCAATTTATTGTCATTTGGACCCCTTGAGGTCCAAACGAAATGCCGTTTCTATCCAGTCTTTTCTAGTCTTTTCTATCCAGCAAACCTTTTGCTTTCTCGGGGAATCAAAGAACTCGGAATGCTTTTTGATCCCCTGGCAACAGAGTTGGCAACCAATTGAGCAGGAAGGAAATCAAATTAAGGTAGAGTAGTAACAAGCTTTCATTAAAAATAAATGCATCTAAGCAGTACATTCATATATCTTGTGGTGGCTACATCAGAGGGCTAATTGTGCTCAATGCCTTGGGCTAACCTGTGCTGATTGAAGAAGGGAATGGGTTATGGAGACATCATTTCATAGGAGGCAATCTCAGATTTGTAAACCAAACTATGGCTGGACTGCCTAAATGTGTCAGGCAAAAATCTCATCTGGGGTTGTCTCTCTATTTTGTTGATGACAACAGCAAATCTCTGCTCAATAGGTTTTTGTTCAGCAGTCAAGGTGATGAACAACAATTGTTGCTTTCTTCATCAATTGACTGCAAAATTCAGTTCATTGTGTTCATAAAAGCTCATCTAGAAACAAACTAAACGACATGTAAGTGGTGTTGGTACTTCACTCAGCATTTCATATTGTTTTCTGGCAATCTGGAAGCATGTCTATCAAAAAGAATAATTGTTCTTATAATAGTTTACAAACAATATAAAAAATATTTCTGCAATCGAAACTCGTTGCATTTATTCATAATCATTGCTTTTTCAACATTAGCACAAAGCGAGTTCAATGCAGAGCTCTCAGACCTATCTGAAGATACCATTTGCTGCCTTTTGTCACCAACTGAGCTAAATATATAAGGAAACTATAAATGTCAACCTAATTGCCTTCTCTAATTAGGAAACTTCATGAACTGTTTTCTCCCTGTGAATGATTACTCATTTCCATGCAGTGTTAACGTTATTTTATGCTATGGTGAGGGAAAATAAATGAATCTTTAAACATCTAGAATTCCAATATTTTGATGAAATATCAGCCAACAGCAAGAGACATGAATTCAAATTCTGGTGACAATTGATCTTTCATCAGCAGCTAATAATATCCACTTTAAACATGCAGCAAATTAAAGCTAAGATGTAGATATTCAAGGAATGTTCCATTTCTTAAGTTGTTTTAGTTAAAGTGGTGTTTTTCTTAAATGAATCTTTAAGCAAGGTATATGGATCTATTTTTGAAAAAGTAACTTAGAAATGATACATTAATTTTGATTGTATAAATCTGAATGGAAATTTCCTTGGGCTGCACATTGCTGAAAATAAATGAGCAAGAATTGCTAATTAACCTTGGTCATATGCTATCGTATTATTCAAAGCTACTAGAGGATATTTTACTCAGATTAAGTACCATCATTATAGTATTCAACATTGAAACATCAATGAAATCTATTGATTGCGTCCTCTCAATGAAATCTTAGAAATTAGTCAAATATTTATCAATTATTAATCAATCAATGTTTTATTCATCACATACACATATGTGCAGTGAAATGAATTTGCTAGCAGTGGTACAATCAAAAAGGAACACACAGTACACAATAACATTTAACACAAACATCCACCACAGCATTCTTCTGTGGTGGAAGGCACAAAGTACAGTCAGTCCTCCTCCATTGTACACCCATGGTCGGGATCATAAACCTCCGCAGTCGCCGTTACGGACGGTCCAATGTACAGGCCCTCTCATCGGGACAGTCGAACAGACTCCGCGGCTTGGAGGTCCTGAATCGGCACTTTTCTACCGCAGACCGCGGCTTCAGGATGTTGTAGGCCACAGGACGGCGGTCAGAGCTCTTCTCTGGCTGTCCCCGGCGAGGGAACCCAGGCTCCAGATAGTAAGTCCACGCCGAGCCCGTGGCTAGGAGCTCCGCAGCCGCGGCTTCAGGATGACATAGATTAGTGGTACACAAAAATGCTGGAGAAACTCAGCGGGTGCAGCAGCATCTATGGAGCGAAGGAAATAGGCGACGTTTCGGGCCGAAACCCTTCTTCAGACTGATGCGTAGAGTATTTCAGTATATTGGAGTCTTTTTACCAACACAATGGCATCAAGATGAAGTGTTAAATAGCATTTGTCATGGAAAATCATAAGACTGTTATTAAAACCATGTCCTCTGTTTGCTTTTGTTCCTCCCTGGAGTTGAGATATTGAGATTTTGATGAATAATTGTTTAAATTTATGAAAGGTTGCTGCAAAAAAAAACATTGACATTAATCTTCTTAAACACTTTCATGATATTTTCCACCCAAATATCAAGATTGCCATTCTATGGCATCAGCTGTTGATTGATAATGGAAGGTTTGTTTGACCCATGCTCATAAGTATTTCATGAATGTAAGCACATTTTCGACCACTGTGGGCACAAATTAAGGGAATTTTGTTTTACCCTTAGATTGTTTTTAATTCTATTCTCTCTTAAAAGTAACTCTTTGTCGAATTTATCACACAAGTGTTGGCTGGCCACTGATATTTTTAATTTGATCCAATAGTCAATACTCAATAGTCAATAGTCAGATTTATTCGTCACATACACAATGAAGTGCAGTGAAATGAACTTGCCAGCAGTGGTAAGAATGTAACACAAAACATCCACCACAGCATTCATCACTGTGGTGGAAGGCACAAAGTTCAGTCAGTCCCCCTAAATTTTTCCCCGTGGTCGGGACCAATGGAGTGAGCATGAAATCACCCTCCTCGAATATCTGTAGATTTTTAAAAATTAACGTTATTGAATATAAATGAAGAATGATGTAGCTATTAGTTTAGTTTAGTTTAGAGATACAGCAGGAAAACAGGATTTTCAGCCTTTGCAGCGTGTGAGGAAACCAGAGCATCCAGGGAAAACCCACATAGTCACGGGGAGAATGTTCAAACTCTGGACAGACAGCACCCATTGTCAGGATTGACCCCAGGTCTCTGGTGCTATAAAGCAACAACTCTCCTGCTGCGCAACCGTGCCACTCCTTTAAGCATTGGGTAGATTGCCATCTCAGGTGAGATCACTAATTCATAGCTTGGGGTTTTATTTATTTACATGTCGTAGTGAGGAACAGTCTGCTATATTTATCTACGATGCATTTGAAACAGCGCTCAAGCAATTCCTAAAACCCTTTCTCACTGAATCTATTTCAATAGGTTTTATCTCAATTTTTGTAGGTTTGGAAATTGTTATCCCTTTAATGATGCTCAAAATGGCTTTCATGCCCACATAGGAATGCCTTCCCACATGAAGGTTGAGGACATCTGGGATACATTTAGCTTCTGAGAAAGGTGCCCCTAATTGGTGAGGAATTTTAAGTCTGCCAACCTGACATTTTGGGGATCTATGTCAGACTTTTTTTGTGGCTTAGATCAAGGAGACAGGAATGTGCTCTGGGGTGGTCATGTTGCCATCTCCCACATTTTGCTATATGAATTGCAACAGTTTATGGGGAAAGATATAATCACTTCTGGTTGGAATCATGCAGGATGTGGCAGCATGTGAACTATTTGCCTTTGGTTTAGGTGGATCTACGTTTAACCACAATTCTCTGCCAGCATTTGGTACTTGCATGGAATTATTAGAATTATGTCTCTGTGATGAACTGTTTGAAAGTACTGAAAGTTGTTTTCAATATTATCATCAAGAATAGTAAGATTAAACGAGAACTTACCAGTTTGAAGTTTGATCTGTATTTTATGAGGAGGAACGTTGAGGGAATACGTGAAGAACCCCGCTTACGACGCATGCGTGTCATCCTTCAAAGCAGCGGTGTGAGGTCACAGAAACACTATAATGACCTAATATAGTAAGATTATCAAAGAGATACCAGTTTAAGATGACTAATCGAGGGTGGGAACGGATGGCACGTATTCCCTCAACGTTCCTCCTCATAAAATACAGATCAAACTTCAAACTGGTAAGTTCTCGTTTAATCTTACTATTTTACTTCGGAGTCACGTGAGTGACTACGTGAAGACTTCAAAGCTCTGTGACCTCATGCCGTGGAACGAGTCCATGCTTCACAACTGCCTTGGTTGTGGGGAGAATGATGTTAACATCATTAAACATAATACGATATTGAAACCCAACTGTAAAATATTAATTCCAATTATTGCCCCTATTTATGCGGTGAATTATATGCAGAACTTAAAATTGTTTCTGCAATTCTTCCAGGTTCAATAACTGGTTTGTTATAAAGTCGTTGGATAGTTTCCTCCGTTGACCATTCTACTGTCTTGAGGGTTTTGTCCATTGGTACGTCCAGCTTCATAGCTGCCAATGTAGCTGCAGCCCTGATGGAGTAAGATTTAATTTCTCCTTAGAGTCCACTCCAGCCTTTGTCAGGACTAGCTTAGCCATTTAGAGATGATCTGGACTGTCACTGTTTTGAGTGGCTATTAGTAGCTGATAAACGTGACATTTCTTCCCTCTGATGATCTAGCATACTTCATGTATGATAGTAAATGAGTTATAATACAGCAACGACCATCTGTCGTATAGGCTCTGTACTTTGTTTTTAGGCCTGCTGACCCCTGTCTGTTCGGTTTGACCCTTTGATTGATGTGACAGGTTTAATTCCCTGATGAAATCATCATGTTGTCCAGCCTTAGTTTCTGTAGTGACTGGACTCTTTGCGCCGTGACCAAGGCCATCAGCATGACTGTTTACATAGTCAGTTTCTGTAATGACAGAGCTGTAGCTGGAGACCAGTTTCTTAACTTGGTCAGTACAAAACTCACATCCCATATATGAATGTACCTAGTTCTTGGGGATTAATTTTAACATGCCCTTAATGAGTTTTGTTACCAGTGTGTGTGTCCCCACAGAATGTCGCTCTGTACCTTCGACAGGTATGTAGACAGAGCACTCCTGGCGCAATTGTGGTACTATGACTAAGCCTCTCATCGTAATGGAGGCTTGCCAGGAATTCCAGAACAGATGGCTGTTTATAGATCTGTGGGTGATAATAGTTATGAACGTACTTCCTATTTCTAGAGAATACCAAGTACTGTTGAATGAGTGGACTGTCTGCGACCCGCTGAAAAGATTCCGCCTATGGTCCGTCAGTCCTAGGTGTACAAGAGGTGCTTTCAATTGTACAATAAATAGGTTAATATAGATAGTAACATGGGTAACTCTCCATGTTGCTAGAAAGAACCAGTAAGTTAGGTCTATGATGGATGGTGATGAATGGTTCTGCCTTCTACCACCGTTGTTTATAATATGTTGTTTATTCTTATATGGCTGCAGGCAATATCATTTCGTTCAGACCTAAATGTCTGAATAAAATAAGAATTCAATTCAATTTACAAATAGAGTTGGCCAGATAGTCACGTGGTGTCGGTAAGTTTCTACCCATAGTTGACATACTACTCCCGGTGTCCATAAAACTGGTCACTGTTAATGTTAGGTTATGACCATGCCTAACAAATGTACCCACATCTAGCGCCATAGTGGCGTCAGTCGGTTACTTCATTAGCCTGTCAGAATGACCCATAAATTGTTTGAATGACGCGTGACTGCGTTCAGTAATTAGATAATGTCTGATATTATATGGCTGGCACAGTCCCTATGCCAATTCTACTAACAGTCTGATGGATAGTTAGTTCCCTGCCAGGTCTCCATTAAGGCTGTCCATATTACCAGCAAAGTCAGTGCCATGTGAACTGTGTTAGCAGTGAACCGCAGATGACTTGTAGTTTAACACATCTGTGGGTACCTCTAATTGGTAATCTAGCCAGCATATCTTGATACGATGCTTGCCAAATAGTACCCTAGAATCAATACAGAAGATGACACAAAGTTCCCATCCTGAAAGAATATAAGTACGAAGTTCCATTAACCTAAGATGAAGTGGCAACCACCTCTGATTATGATAAGGATATTTAGTACACGAATTTCTGTGATTCTTATTGGATGTCTCCATAACATCTATAATGTGTATACGTAGTTTAATAATGCTTCAATTTGTTGCTTCCTTGTCTGAATGACGTTCAGTTCAGTACATGCTGAACTAAGGAGCAAGTAATGAATACCTCCACATTCTATATCAGTGGTTTGGGAGGTTCCAGGTTTGCATATAAGGCCAGTGCATCCTGGTGAACTAGTGTCATGTTTATTTCTAATAGTGCGGCCATTAATATCCCGCTGATAGGACTTTAGAACTTTCTTTCGGTCAATACCTTGTCCTGTTATGTTTTTGGTTACTGCTAAGACTAAAGGATCCAGCAGTCCAATACAATTCCTGATAGATAGCATTCCCATCTCAGGATTACACAGTAATGTCTGTTCCAGAAATGTCTGTTTCAGGGGAACAAAAGCACACCTGTGAGTAAGGCTAACTGGTCAGATTTGAAGCCAGCATCCTGACCAACGTGTCTCCAAATATTTCAGTTAACACTGGCCACATTCAGAGCCCCACAATTTCCCGGAGGTAAATGTCTTGCCAACACCTCAGCAAACGTATTGGCTTGCAGGTGATGTGTAGACATGTACTTTTATCCAACCGCTCCTGCCGACCTTTGTGCTCTCGGGCACTAGTCGCACGCGGTTTTTGCCGCAGCCGGTCCCCATGCCTACGGGCACTGGTCGCTCCCGGCCGCCCCATATAATTGTGCCGTTGCTCGCAGTCCCGGTACTCCCCAGGCACCTGTCGCTGACGGCCGAACATGCTGCAGCCACTCGTACCGGTTTCCCAGCTCCGTGAAAGTGGCCGCTGCTGGCTGCGCTATATCCTGCAGCTGCTCATCCTTACTTCGGTATCGGTAAGTATTATCCGGAGGCTGTTTCTCCACATCACTTTCGCAGTGATGTACTTTGCGCTTTGCCTTCCCGCCCGGTCTAGGATTTGATTTTCCCGGCAGCGGGGTTTAAATCCGGCACAGCTGATGTCTCCATACAAGTTGCCTAGTGCCGGCGGCTGCTGCTGCAGGTCCCCGGCACCTTCGCCACTGACGTCCTGCAGCTTCTTTACAGCCTTTCTATGCGTTGCTCTGTCCATTTCCTACACAGGGTTAAATGCAGAGTCCACTTTCTCCCCTCCCTCAGGGTTATGTAAACCTGTGCCTTGGTCAGGGTCTGACCAAATTTGGTCCTGCCCACTCTCCTCCGAGGAGTAAGAGATATCTTGCGGCCCCACACGGGGTACCGCTGTGCGACTTACCTTTTGCCCACTGTGGCTAGCCTCCATATTTCTGGGACTGCCACCATGGAGGAGCTCCTCCAGCCGTTTTGGTGTGATTTGCACTCGCTCCCTTTCGGGAGATGGTGGTGCTGATTCTTTCTTTCTTCCACCCGTTTTGGTGTGATTTGCACTCACTCCCTTATTGGGAGATGGTGGTGTCGACATTTGTTGCTGTGCCTCTCGCTCCCTGCTGCTCTGTCCGCTCGTGGCTGCTCCTAAAACCCCTCCAACCGACCCCCAGTGCGCACGGGCACTGGTCGCTCGCGGCTATTCAGAGTCGGACTCCTCGAAGTCAACGACTCTGATTATGCCTACCTCTCGCGACCAGCCGGGGCCGGCGCGGGAGCGAAGTTGGGAGCAAAATCGGGAGGGAAAGTCGGGAGCAAAAGTCGGGGGGGGGGGTAAGTCTGGCACAGCTATTCCCATTACGGGAGTTCAGCCTGTTGCTGCTGTCTGTTTTCCCCCCCTGCCTCTGCGGTGCTCCAGCGGGTCCAACGTGTACTCAGTGCACTCGTGCACTGACCGCTCGCCGCTATTTTTAGACCTGCGGAACCCCTGTTAACGCGCCAGTGCCGCACCTTCCAGCCCCTCGGACCCATGAATTATTAAATCCACTAAACGACTTGTGGGGCTGTTTCTGGGTTGTCGGGAAAACTGCTCCAGCGACCGTTGTCCTAGCGCTAAAGTCGGCTCCGTTCCTGTTTAAAAGCAATTAACGGGCCCCGGCCGCTGCTGGCTGCCTGCAAATCTGCAGACTCTCCCCAGCCAGCTTCATCAGCCTTCTAGATAAAAAAGGGTAAGTAAAGAAAACGAAGTTCCCTTACGTTCCTGTTGCAGGTTCAACCCCTGCCGATTTGGAGGAACGTCCTTCCTCCAGCGATGACGAGTTCGAATGCTTGTAGCGATATGACACGCATGCGTCGTAAGCGGGGTTCTTCACGTAGTCACTCACGTGACTCCGAAGTAAAATTGTGGACAAATATACTTGGGTTTACCTATGATATGTTCCAGTTCATTGAATTTAGTTATACAGTATGTAAGCACCTCATATTTTACTTGGGTAGCTTACAACCAAAGGGTTAACTCCCAATTTTAGGTAATTTAACTCACTCCCCCCCCCCTCTCCTCCCCCCCCCTGCTTTCTTCCTTCCCCCCACCCTCTACCCTGTGCCCCACCTGGAACTCGCACCCATTTCTCCACTCCTCCTCCATTTCTACCTTTATTCCATCCTCTAGCTTCACAATTTGCAACTCTTCAATCCTTTGTCTCACACCTTCTCTATTTTCATATTTGGATTTTGTCCAACCATCTGCCCATCACCCCCACCCCATCTTACCTTTATCCACCTATTATCTGTCAGGCTTTGTCCTGTCCCTCCTCTTTTCCAGCTTTCTTTCTCCCCACAATCAATTTGAAGAAAGGTCCAAACTCGAAACATTATCTACTCATGTTCTCCAGACATGATGACTAACCTGCTGAGTTACTCTAGCACTTTGTGTCTTTTTTCATAAACCAGCATCTGCAGTCTCTTGATTCTACCTTATTTATTTAAGACATTAGTGTAAGCTTGGGGTTGTGGTGGATCTTTCACTTCCAAATCAGCAATCTATGGAATTAATTGTCCCTCTAAGAAATCATTCCAAATTATTAAAGCATAATTATGAAGGTTGTGTTGTTCTTTGGATGAACAGTGGTACTTTCCACCTAAGATAGACACAAAATGCTGGAGTAACTCAGCAGGTCAGATAGTCTCCCTGGAGAACATGGATAGGCGACATTTCGGGTTGGTTCCGCTGAGTTACTCCAGCATCTTTTGTCAATCATTGGTATAAACCAGCATCTGTTGTTCCATGTTATCATGTACTTTCCACCTGTTGGTTTATCTTAGGTGTGTGTAGAAGATAATATGACATTATTTGAAGAAAGATTGGGAGTTGCTTCCTTTATAATTGTCGGTGGTAGGTTGCAATTAGACTCTAGTGCCTGCCTACACAACAACTGAAGCTCAGCTCAGTAAGGAAATCATTGTGCATGAACTACTTCAAGATGTGCTTCAGTTAAATAAAGTGACGTTTAAATGCAATTCTTCCCTGTTTCCTCTCCTGTTAACAAACATGCTTCTAACAGATCTATTTACAAATTCAAATATCAAGCTTTTGTGCATGGATGATATTAATTTCAACTTTTGGATGACATTGAGAGAAATAATCTGCTTTATTTTTGCTTAAATTCTTCTGCATTAGTTGCGGCCTATTTGCTCAACAAATAGTCTCCCATTCCTTAATGTTGGAACTAGGCTGAATGTTTTCTCTTTAACCTGATTGTATTCAATTGATACAAGTTGAAACTCTTGTTAGATTGCCAATGGTTGGATTCTCTGAGGTCTGATATGCCAGATTTAGATTATTGTTCTTTATGTATATGAACACTTCTCGGCAGACTGACATCTCCGTTGTGTGTTTTGTGCATACATATGTAAATCCAGCACACAGCATGGTTGCTGGAAGTACAATTCTGCCGTTCTGAGCGCTTGCCCAACAGCTGCAGTGTGGTAGTTGAAAGAAATTCCCATGAATCTTTTCTTTTTTAATTTAAATGTCTAGTGTGTGGTCCTTGCAGATTGTAACCCTACCCCAGCATGTGAGGTCTGTGGTCACACCTCTCTCCTTTTACAGACGAGAAACAACAGCCTTACCACAGTACTCAAGTTGCAGTCCCTCCCAGTTAAATATAATGGTAGATATGGTAATTGAGGACCTTATAACTTTCCTCTTAACCTTCAAAACCACTTAACCACTGCACGGAAAATTTCAGTCATCATTTCTAGCGTTGGCATTAGTTGACATTCACGCTGTTTAACTTTTTAAATAATTTGAGAACTCAGCAGGTCTGAATCTTCTGACGTTATCGGCAGTGCCACCAGGATACTTGGCCATACTGGGCCTTAAAGTTAATATATAAGAATGGCATCCCTCCTTAGGACTAGATTGGATGTTTCGGAGACTTGGACGTTGCAAGATGGTGCCAGAACGTGGCAATTCTGCATTCTGTTTCAGATAAGGATCTATTGTAGTTATGTAGCTCCAAGGTACTGGAGTTGCTGGTTTACAAAAAAAGCCACAAAAGGCTGGAGCAACTCAGCAGGTCAGGCAGCATCCCTGGAGAACATGACTAGATATTGTTTTGGGTCAGGACTTCAAAGGGCTCTGACCCAAAACATCACCTATCTGCGCTCTCCAGGGAATTACATCGGATCTGCAGAGTTACTCCAGCCTTTTATCTTCTATAATGTATGGTATGATTTGATAGATAACATGCTGAAGAAGTGCATCTTCATACACATGTAAATAAATAATCCATTTAACCATGTATGTATGAACAATATTTTAGAACATGAATTTTTATCCCCAATTCCTCCTTTTCTCTCTTAAAGATTGTGACTTCTGGAAATTGTGGGAGAGGTATATAATGTCATGGAAGATAGACACAAAAACCTGGAGTAACTGAGCGGGACAGGCAGCATCTCTGGATAGAAGGAATGGGTGACGTTTCGCTTTGAGACCCTTCTTAAGACAGGTCTAAAGAAGGGTCTCGACCTGAAACTTCATCCATTCCTTCTATCCAAGGATGCTGCCTGACCCGCTGAGTTACTCCAGCATTTTGTGTCTGATAATCAAATGTTTGAGATCAGTTCAAATTATTAACAAAGTTAAAGACAAAGGGTTGCAGCATTGGAGATGTTGTCTTACAGCACCAGAGACCCGGGCTCGACCCTATGGGTGTTATCTGTACTGGAGATTGTACGTTCTCCCTGTGACGGTGTGGGTTTTCTCCGGGGGCTCTGCTTTCATCACACATTCCAAAGACTTGCAGGTTTGTAGTTTGATTGGTTTCCGTAAACTGGCCTTAGTGTGTAGAGTAGGACTAGCGTATGGGTCGAAGGGCCTGTTTCCACCTGTATCTCTAAACTAAAGTTAAAATTAGTTGAACCACGAGAAGTTAATTAACAACATGAAAATAAAGTAAAATAAATAAAAAAGAAGCAAATGATTTATCTGTTTTTAATCTGTTGGCAATTCCATTCAGATGAATGACTGATGCTATGATCCATCCTCAGTATAACCCAAAGGGGGCCAATGGGTAAAGTTTGACACAAAGTGCTGGAGTAACACAGCAGGTCAGGCAGCATCTCTGGAGAAAAAGGATAGGTGTCATTTTGGGTCGGGACCCTTCTGCAGACTGAAAGTAGGGGGTGGGGGGAGGGTGAAGAGCTGGAGGCGAGAAATCCCCAACTGCGACAAACGTATGACAGTCTGTACAAGTGTACAATGCTTTGTGGATGCTCTACTGCAAGAGAAATGTGAACTTTGGATGTAAAAATGCAATCTACACAATATGAATGTTTCTTGTGTCTGAAGTTACATGCAATACTCAAAAATACTGCACTGAAAAATTAATCCCTGAGTTGAATGAATTCAAATCACTGAGGCTCCACAACTCTTTGAGGAAGAGAATTCCAACAAGTGGAACCATTTTTTTTTCACTTCTTTCCAAATTGGCTAACTATTTATTTTGAAAATGTGACTCCTGGTTCTTGATTTTTTAGCCCATGGAAACAAACACTTCCCACATCTACTCTGTTGGGCCCTCTAAGCAAGAAGATTTTATTTTCTGACCTCAATTAGACATTGACATTGAACCATTGGTAATAAAATGCAGTACTTGCTAAAGTCATAGGAAGAAGTCAGCAAAAGCATTGTTTGTCAGTCATGGCCATGCTCGAAAAGAGGTTTTCAGAGGCTGCATGTTTGTGAAGAAAAGAAAGACAATTTTCTTGGTACTGATTGATATTCATTTCAAGTTGCTTGAAGTGAAACAAAGGAGTCCACAGACTATTGCTAAACGTACTATAGAAGGCCAGAGCAATGCATGCCATGACTTGCCTGAAGAGCTCATTTCCAACAATAGCCATCAGTTTCAATCTATTCCATGAACTTTGTGAAAAGGAATGATATGAAAAAAGCACTCTTATCCCACCATATCATCTGTCTTCAAATGATGTAGCTGACACTTCAGTCAGTCTAGGTGAAGAAGTTTGCAAGAAACAAGTTCTACAGGGATATTCAAATCTGTATGAAATATTGCATGAGATATTGCTGAAATACAGAACAACTCGGCACTCTGCCTGAGGAAGCACCTTCAAACCGCTTTCTTGATGAAACTATTTTAAATATTCTTGAGCTTTGCTCAATCAAATGTGACCTCTAAAGTTGGGCAAAAACAATTGAGTTAAAAATGCTGCTATGACAATAGTTGAAAAGAATGCAATTCAAGAAATATGAATACGTGTGTGTTCTGAGACTATCTAATGGGTAGAGCTCCCACAAGTGGGAAATGCAGCTATCTTAGAGCTTTTCAGAACAAAGACATATACAGTGGGAATTGGTGACTAAATACTGAGAATTGTTAGGATAATGACGATTAGAACTGAGCAAAAATAGGCCAAGAAATCGGTATGAAGGGAGCAAAAAAATGAGGGTAAATGTAAGGAATATAGAAGCATCATTAAATGTTCCTATCAATTCTAATGGGGGCAGCACAATTGTGCAGCAGTAGAGATGCTGCCTTACAGAGATAGAGACCTGCTTTTGATAGTGACTACAGGTGCTCTCTGTACGGAGTTTGTTCGTTCTCCCTGTGACCGCAAGGGTTTTCTCTGGGTGCTCCAGTTTCCTCCAACATTTTCAAAGAAATGCAGGGTTGTAGGTTAATTGTTCCTAGTGTGTAGGTTAGAAGTAGTGTGTGGGAGGTTATTGGTCAGCATGAACTTGGTGGTCCGAAGGGCCTGTTTCCAGACTGTATTCCTAAACAAAGCTAAGCTAAGTCAGCGAGAAGAAAAAGATCAGCAAAGACAAATGTAGGTCCCAACAAAAATGGCAGAGCAAGTAAACAAATATTTTAGTACTCTCTTCACAGAAGAAGATACAGATAACTTACCAGAAATAGCAGACCAAGAAAAGGAGGAACAAAATGTAATTAGCATTGGGGAAAAAATTTACCAGAATGGGGTTGAAGTTGATAGATTACCAAAGTCTTCTAAACTGCGTCTCAAACAGGAGGTACTATTGCAACGTTTAAGAGGCATTTGGATAGGTACATGGATATGATGGGTCAAGAGGGGTATGGGGCAAACGCAGGCAAATGGGACTAGTGTAGATGGGGCATATTGGACGGCATGGACAAATTGAGTCGAGGCGCCCGTTTCCAAGCCGTGCGACTCAATCACTTCAAAATATGAATTCAGATATGTATGGTAACTGTGGATGATTTATTTGCTATTTTCCAGCATTCTATGATTTATGGAGTGATTTCTGAAGATTTCAATGTGTCAAAATGTAACCTCACAATTTAAAAAAGGAGGAAAACAGAAAGCAGGACTGGTAAGCTGAACCTCAATAGTTGGGGATATGCTTGTATCCAACATAAACACGGTGATAACAGTGTACTTAGAAAATATCACCAGCTTTAACCAAATCATCAAGGATTTATTAATGGACATTCGTTCTTGAATATTCTGCTGGAGTTTTATTTGAGCATGTAAGTTTTGAATTGAATTGAATACATTTTATTAGCCAAATATGTATACATACAAGGAATTTGCCTTGGTACGTTGCTCGCAAGTAACAACACGATATACAGTAGACCATTTAAAATAAAACATTATAATTTAAACATGTGAAGAATAAAATGAAATACCAGAGCAAAAGGAGGCTACAGACTTTTGCCTGTTGAGCAGAAGTTACTGCTTGTGGAAATAAAGGTGTTTTTATGTCTGGCTGTGGCGGCTTTGACAGTCCGGAGCCGCCTTCCAGAGGAGAAGTGCTTCAAAGTGTTTGTGACCAGGGTGAGAGATGATCTTACCCGCTCTCTGTTCAAGTAGGTTTGTGACAACTGCGGATGTAGTGTATTTGGACTTTCAGAAGTTCTTTAATACAATACCACTTGAGGGATTAGTGTGTGAAAGTAAAGCACATGGACGTTTGCAGTTGCACGAGTTGAAAAAAAAGCAGACGGACATGGAAAAGAGTGGAAATCAATGAATCTTTATCAGGGTAACTGCTGATGAGTGGTGGCTTCAGCCCTTGGGCTCTCCGCTGCACTCATGTATCATTTATTAGGATAAAATAACTAAATGTAATATATCTATGGTTTTCGATGACATGGATCTGTAGAGGAGTGTAAATTGAGAATAAGATACAAAGAGGTTTGAAGAAAATGTTGACAAGTTGAGTGAGTGGGCAAAGACATGGTATACACTGCTTTCACTGTCTTCCATATTCTTCCTCTTGCTTAATACTAATGCAAAGTACTTGTTTAGTCCTTAGCCTACATCATCTGACTCCTAGCATTAATTCTCTACTTTTTCCTTGAGCGCTCCTATTTTCTTTCAAGTTACCATCGGGTTTTCATGTGTGTATGTATAAAATGCCTTGGGATTCTCTTTAATCAGACTTGCCAATGATGTTTCTTGGCCCTCCTAATTCCCTGTTTGAGTTCTTTCCTGCTTTCTTTACATTACTCAACGTCCTTATCTGATTTCATCTTCGTATACCTTACATCTGCTTCCTTTTTGTTTATGACCACATTTACAAACTCTATCGTCATCAATGTTCCTTTACCTTGCTATCTTTGTCCCTCCTCCTTACTGAAACATGCCTCAACGCTGATCAGCTGGTCTTGAAATAAGTTCCACATGTCAAATGTTACCCACTAACAGCTGCTCCCAATTTATACTCTAGTTCTTACCTAATAATGTTGTAATTTGCCTTCCCCAGTTTAGTACTTTTTCCCAAGCCCCAGACATAACCTTATTTATAACTATCTTAAAACTTATGGAGTTGTGATCACTGTTCATAACATTTTCTCTCACTGCAAGGTCAGTCACCTGGCCTGGCTCGTTTCCCAATGCAGTGTCCAGTATAGTCCCCCTTTTAGATAGACACAAAAAGCTGGAGTAACTCAGCAGGTCAGACAGTATCTCTGGAGAAAAGAAATAGGTGATCTTTCGGGTCAAGACCCTTCTTCAGACTGAGAGTCAGGAGAAAGGGAAACGAGAGATATAGATGGTGATATAGAGAGATATAGAACAAATGAAGGAATGAATAAAAGTTGGACTATCCACATACTGTTTCAAGAAACCATCTTGGGTGCACTTCATAAATTCGGGGAAGTTAAAGCTACCCACTACGACAACCCTGTTGCATTTATATCTTTGCATAATCTTTCTTCTGGTGACTGGGAGGCCTAAAGTATAATCCTGTCAGAGTGATAGTACCTTTCTTATTTTTGAGCTCTACCCAATTTGCCTCAGTTGATGAACTCTCCAGTAAGTCTGAAGAAGGGTCTCTAGCCGAAACGTCACCTATTCCTTCACTCCATAGATGCTGCCTCACCCGCTGAGTTTCTCCAGCATTTTTGTCTATCTCCAGTAAGTTCACTAAATATCTGAATGTGATACGCTCCCTGACTAGTAAAGCAACTTTACCACATCCCTACCTCCTTCTCTATCACGTCTAAAAATGTTGAAACTCTGAAATGTTAAGCTACTGGTCCTGTCCCTCTCATAACCAAGTCTCTGTAATGGCCACAACAATATAGGCCCATGCACTGATCCAGGGTCTAAATTAATTTGCTTTACCCATAATATTCCATGCGTTGAAATAAACAAACGTCAACCCATCAGCCTCACCATGTTACCAGCCACAGGTAACCAAAAAGGTTTGACCGAAAATTTAACCAGGGTGAACAAGAGAGTGGAAATTTTGCCTTCGACCATTGACACAGCTTTCATTAAATGCTGAATAAAGTCTAGCAATAGAAAGAATGGTCAAATGGCTTCTTCTTTCTATCCCAGCAACTCTAAGATAATTCTTTATGTCCTCACAATTATTTGGTATAGTCCAAGGACATGACCTGTGATGAATGCTTTTAAGGCAGAGATAGATACATTCTTGATGAATGAATAAGTTTATTGGCCAAGTATGTACACATATAAGGAATTTGCCTTGGTGCTCCGCTCCCAAGTAACAACACGATGTACAGTGAACAATTAAGAATAAAACATAAAACATTAAAACATTAAAAATAAAACTTTATAGTTTAATCATGTGACTGAAGTAAAATACCAAAGCAAAAGGAGGCTACAGACATTTGGTTATTGAGTAGAGCTGCTGCTCGTGGAAAAAAAAACCTGTTTTTATGTCTGGCTGTGGTGGTTTTGACAGTCCAGAGTCGCCTAGTAGGGTGGGAAAGGTTATGGGAAGAAGGCAGGAAAATGGGGTTTGAAGGGAGAGATAGATCAGCCACGATTGCATGGCAGAGTAGACTTGATGGGTCGAATGGTCTAATTCAGTTCCTATCACATATGACAGAGGTCGGCAACCTTGTTCTGCATAGGGGCCAGGCCGCATGTCTGTGAGCGGATGGCGGGCCACATCTATCACGTGTACATATGGGTTCATCCCCCATCCCACCCCGGATGGCAGGCATCAAATCACAGAAGGTAGACAAAAATGCTGATGATACTCAGCAGGTGCAATCCTTGCATGTCTCACCCGCTGAGTTTCTCCAGCATTTTTGTCTACCTTCGATTTCTCCAGCATCTGCATTTCTTTCTTAAACGTGTTCACAGAAGGACGCGGTACAGCCAGAGCGTGGCTGCATTCGGGCCGGGCGCTTGGTGGGCCGGATGAGTACGGGGAAAAAGATCCGCATGCGGGCCGGATGATTTCGGGTTATGGGGCGCATTCGGCCCGGGGGCCGTAAGTTGCCGACCCCTGACTTATGCCATATGACCTTGAATGACTGAGTATCATTTTGCTTTCAGCCGATGAACCACAGGAGAAAATCAGCATTGTTCACCTTAAGCAAAGATTAATTTAACAACATTTTTTATGTTACCTTGGCGATTGATAAGGCAGTCATTAATCTTTCACTTCAGATGGAATCAGTTCCTTTGAAAAGCTGGGTGCTGTTAACAGGAATTATTGTGATTCATATATCCACTTCAAATGAATCCCATATTTTGAACACAGCAATAAATTTCTCTAAGTTATTTGCTTCTAACGAAGAATATCTAGTAAAATATAATGTAATAAATTTTAGAAACTGATTTCAAACTGCACACTAATGAGGTTGAACAATATCATAAAGATTTTGGGCTAGAAATCCATAGGCCATGACTAATGACCTAAAAACATGAATTCACATCCCAGCACAATGCCGGTGCAACTTAAATCAAGTAATTAAGTAAGTCTGGAATCAAAAAGCTAGTATCAATTATGGTAATGATGAAACGACCAATTTTTTGTAAAAACCCACCGGGTCCATTAATGTCCTTGAGGAAGCTTACCTGCACAGATATATATCTATATAATTAAAAGTCTCATATTGACCACTTCCTGTCTGCACTGTATATTGATTTTAGAAAAAACACCACCATATATCGCTAGGATTTTTTTGCCATCTTACTCACAGTCCTCCTCCGTTGGGCAGGCCCCGAGGATTTTTCCCATCGATGAAAAATAAAAAGGTTATGCGTGTTTAAAAACCTTGAGATCCACTCGCCTGTCAATCATCACGATGAAGGTAACGCTTCTTCTGGGGGTGGGGGCAATGGCAATGGAAGTGAAATGAAAATGCAATTAACTGTTTGGCTTGGCCTGCCCTGTGCATGAAACTGCAATGGCAATGGAAATGAAGTGAAAATGCAATGAGCTGTTTGGCGTGGCCTGCCCTGCGATTGAAAAGGCAATGGAAATGAAGTGAAAATGCAATGAGCTGTTTGGCTTGGCCTGCCCTGTGCTTGAAACTGCAATGGCAATGGAAATGAAGTGAAAATGCAATGTGCGGTTTGGCTTGGCCTGCCCTGTGCTTGATACTGCAATGGCAATGGAAATGAAATGAAAATGCAATGAGATGTTTGGCCTGCCCTGCGCTTGAAATGAAATGGAAATGAATTGAAATGAGTTGTTTGGCCTGCCAGAAACCACTAATTTCGGCACACAAGGCCCCTATTAGACGAGAAACCAGTCCCTTTTGCCCAAAATGCCCGTATTAGCCCAGGAGGAGCATTTTGGCCCAATAGGCCCTTAGCAGGCCAGGACAAGTCCAGAAAAAGTGCCTTTCACTGATCACTTGGATTTTCTTTAAAAGAGCCCCGTCAGCCCATCAGACCTGCACTGTCCCAGGAGGAGTCCCTTCGGCCCATCAGTAAGTATTCCCCCTGCAAGTATTAAACCTCACCCCAGTATTTTTCTCCCTCCCTTCATTTGTTCCCTGTGTGATCCAGGCCAGGATAGACTTTCCTCCTTCATTGCTGTGATCTGCAGAAAAAGATGAAAAATGTCTAAAATTGATTCTCCACCCTCTCCCCCTTCTCTCTCTCACAGAGTATCTTACCTGTTTTGGGCGGAATTTCTGGCAGTTTCTGAGCTGCCAGCCCATCTGGCCTGAGTGACTGAGCTGCCAGCCCACCAGGCTTGAGTAAATGAGCTGCCAGCCCACCAGGCCTGAGTGACTGCGCTGCCAGCCCACCAGGCCTGAGTGACTGAGCTGCCAGCTCTAGATTCCATTTGGCCCACATTGTCCATAGTAGCCCTCTGGAAACCAGTCCCTTTGGCCCACAACACCCATACTAGCACTCCAGAAAGCCCCCCCCCCCCCCACTGGCCACCAATATTGGAGTTGGTGGAGAGGTGGAATATTGCATTGGGGGACCAGCCCTCCCATGTGAACATGGGACCCAATGGGTCCCACTTAGTCTAGTGTGTATATATATGGTGCTTGTTTTTGCACTGTCCAAGCTTGTTTTTTGCACTATCCAGGCCCAATATGGATGTCTATGTATTCAAAATGGCATGGGAGGGCGCAGGTGCTCTTTTTCCTCCAGGGACATGCAACTTTCCATATTCTGTGAAGGCAGAAAAATAAGTCGTAAGAATGCACAATTAATGGAGGAGCTAGTACAATTGCATTTCAGGAAATAAGTTCTTAAGCTCATAAGTGAAAGGAGCAGAATTAGGCTCAATGGCCCATCAAGTCTACTCCACCATTTAATTGTGATCTATCTTTCCCTCTCAACCCCATTCTCCTGCCTTCTACCTATAACCTCTGACACCCCTGAAATGTGATCACCTAGGTGGTTTAAACACCCTCTGCTGAAGGGAATAAGGTAGAATTTTTGAGAATACCTAAAGATATTCTGGAATCATTTTGTACTCAGGTTTGGCTTGGCTTGATTGTCTTTATGTTTAGTATCATCTGATTTGATTTGATAGCATACAAATCAAAGCTTTTCACTGTACCTCAGTGCATGGCGGCACAATGGTGCAGCGATAGAAGTGCTGCCTTACTGCTCCAGTGACCCGGGTTCGATCCTGACCACGGGTGCTGTCTGTACAGAGTTTGTACATTCTCCCCGTAACCGCGTGGGGTTTCCAAATTCCACATTCCAAAGATGTGCAGGTTTGTAGGTTGATTGGCTTCTGTAAATAGAACTAGTATTGTTGTGGGTGATTGTTGGTCTGTGTGGACTCGGTGTGCTGAAGGACCGGTTTCTATGCTGTATCCTTAAACAAAACTAACATGACAATAATAAACCTAAACCTAAAAGGTGTCGGGGTGTTTGGCAGGTGTCCACTACAGTGTAGGTAATGCAACAGTACGAATTCTATGTGGTTGCTTGCAGCCTAAGCGTGTCTTGCAAATGCTTTAGCTCATAGTGTAAATAACGTCCATGGGTTATTATGAATGAACTTCAGGCATATCCATTCCTTAATGTTGATGAATATGCAACTTACACAAACCAGTGCCATAGGGGCATTTTTTCTAAAAGCACGTACAGGTTCCAAATGGGATTGAATGGAAGAAAAAATAATATAGTGAGTGTTTTTTCTCTTATCATACTTGCTATTTGTAGGTAATTTGTTGGATCAATAATTGATCTAAAACTCTTGACAGGAACTTGAAATATAAAACAAATAGTGACAGGATTAAAGTTTAGGTTTCATTCCTGTAGAGCCCTGCTTTTTATCATTATTAATGAGTCTAGACCTAACATTTGTCTCTGTTTTAAATTAATGTGATTTATTATATAAGATTTATATTCTTCATATTGAATGTTTTGCAATCTGTGGATGGATTTTGCAAAGAATGACTAATTTTTCTTGTGCTGTAACATATTGCAATAGCTCCTCATTAGCAAAACCTGACTGATGTCGTGGATGTTAGAAGGCCATTTGCTAGTATATGTGTGCAACTGAAAGAAGTGCAGGAGTCAGCATTTATGCTCCACCTCAGTATTGAACTTTGCTTTTGCATGCTGTATTTATGATAATAACCCATTTAATCAATTTGATATGATCGATATTCTGTTTCCCTAATATTTCAATGATATTTCAATGATTTAATGATAATATATTGTCACAGGTACCCAGGCCCCCTCGCTCTCTAAAAGCCCTCCTCGATCTCTAACGGCCGCCTCATTCTCTGGTGGCCCTCCTCACTCTTGACGGTCCCTTCACTTTCCGGCAGTTCTCCTCGCTCTCCGACGGTCCCCTCCCTCTCTGATGACCCTCCTTGCTGACTAACGGCCTCCTCACTCTCCAATGGCTCTCTGGCAGCTGTCCTCACTCTCCGACAGTCCCCTTGCTCCCGACGGCCCAGCTCGCTCTCGGTTGTTGCTCGCAGGTCCCTACTTGTTCTCGCAGCACGTGTCCAAGGTGGGCCTACCAGGCCTATGTATACATTTCTAACATATAGGAACCTGTAATGTTTCCGAAAGTTAATGTCAAATTTTATCTTAACTGTTAATTTAGAACATGATAAATATGCAGAGGCAGCCAGGCTTCTTACAGCAATTAGTTCTGTGGTTTCAGTGGCAATAGTAGTTTAGTTTATCATTGTCAGGTGTACTGAGATGCAGTGAAAGCCTTCTTGTTTGCCTGCTATCCAGTCAAAGTCAAGACTACATGAATCCAATCAAGGCAACCACTGTGCACAGATCAAAAATAATGGGTACAACATTTAGTGTAAAATCCAATAAAGTCTATAGCTATTAGTAGCTATCAATGGCTCAATTCTGAGTATTTTAGATTTTTATAACAACTCTTTTATCTATGTCACTGAATTGCACTTGGAAATACTGGGCATTTCCCCCCATTGCAGAAAATGCTTAAGATACTTGGCAAGTAAGGCAGAACTCGTGGGAAAAGAAACAGTTTTCTGGTCTGAGACTCTTCATCAAACAAAGGATCTCAAACCTGAAACATCAACTCTGTTGCGACAGACAGCATCTCTGGATAGAAGTAATGGGTGAAGTTTCGGGTCGAGACCCTTCTTCAGACATTCAGACATTACCCATTCCATCTACCCTGAGATGCTGCCTGTCCCACTGAGTTACTCCACCATTTTGCGTCTATCTTTGGTGTAAACGAGCATCTGCAGTTCCATCCCACACACATCAACTCTGTTTCTCTTTCCATACTTACAACATGGCGTGTTTTAATTTCAGATTTCCAGCATTTATCATTTTTTAAATAATTATTTACTGCAGTAATAGTGAATGTTTGAAACATTTCAAATACATGATGTGCCATCTTTTCTCTCCTATGCCATATCATTCCCAGATTTTGTGTAAACTGTTATGTGATATGTCAAAAGCTGAACAGATCTCTATCAATGTGTTTGCACTATATTTATTTTTGACTTTCTACCTTTCCTATGCTCTATATAAGAGCAGCTTTATATTTTCTGTATATAACTATTGTGTAGAAAGAAATAAGTCCAAAATCAAATTACCAGAGGTCTGAAGCCATGAGCCCAAAGTATGATAGACATTGATAAATCCAGTTCAGGAGAAACTTCTTCATCCAGACAGTGTTTAAAGTGTGGACTTTGTTACCAATTGCAGAAAGGGTGGCAGGGTAGAGCAGCAGTAGGGTTGCTGCCTTACAGCGCCATAGACTCGAGTTTGATCCTGACTATGGGTGCTGTCTATATGGAGTTCGTACATTCTCCCTGTGACCGCGTGGGTTTCCCCCGGTTTCCTCCCATACTCCGAAGGTTTGTAGGTTAATTTGCTTTGATGAAGATGGTAAATTGTCCCTAGAGTGTAGGATAGTGCTAGTATATGGGGATCGCTGGACGGCGCGGACTCGGTGGGCGAGGGCCCTGTTTCCATTCTGTATCTCTAAATTAAAACTAAATTATACTAAACTAAGTTGAAGGATTCAGGAGATTTCTTTAAGAGGAGGCTGAAAAATTATATGAGGGAGGAAAGAATAGGCAGATGGGGTTATGGAATAGGTTAATTAAGTAATGGAAAAAGGCTAATGTGGAGCAGAAATGTGAGTATTAGGCAGTTGGCCATTGTAGACATTTATTTGATTTATGTTCAATATAATTCTACGTTTTGTGACCTGGAACCTATTGGAGATCAGTCAAACATAACATTCCGCAACCCTGTCCAGTTCGGCTGGGGTTCAAAGTGATTGGTTTCAGATCAACACTCCATTACATTTTATTTTGTTTCTAGCAACTTCCTCGAGACAGGGTGAACTTCTGAAGAAAACAAGGTCTTCTCTCCATGAATTTGATTTGGAATCTAGGAGGTGAAAAAAAATAAATTCAGATCAACACTGTAGATGTTGTCTAAATGAACTTTAGCAAGGCATTTGAATTTCCACATGGTAGGCTGCTCTGGTAGGTTAGATCAGATGCGATCCAGGGAGAGCTAACTGGATATCGAATTGGCTTCATGGAAGAAACCATAGGGTGGTGATGGAAGTTGTTTTTCAAACTGCAACCCTCTGACTGGTGGAGTGCCTCAGGAATTGGTGCTGGGCTCATTGCCGTTTGTGGTTTATATCAATGTGAATGTACAATGAAGATAAGTGCGAAGTGTTGCAGTTTGCTAAGTCAAACCAAGGCAGGACCTTCACAGTGACCTTCACAGTGAATGGTGGGATGCTGGGGAGTATTGTAGAGGAGAGGGATCTGGGAGTAGAGGGTACATAAATCCCGGAAGGTGGTGTCAGAGGGAGACAGTGGCTAAGAAGGTTTTTGACACACTGACCTTTATCATTCAGGGTATTGAATCAGGAACGTTTAAAAGGAGCACAAAACTGGAAACTCCAATATGGTTTATAGAACACAATCAACTACCAGATAAAGCATGGGCCATTTATAAGAGTATAAGAGCAGGGAGGTTCTACTGCATTTGTACAGGGTCTTGGTGAGACCACACCTGGAGTATAGTGTACAGTTTTGGTCTCCTAATCTGAGGAAAGACATTCTTGCTATAGAGGGAGTACAGAGAAGGTTCACCAGACTGTTTCCTGGGATGGCAGGACTTTCATATGAAAAAAGACTGGATAGACTCGGCTTATACACGCTAGAATTTAGAAGATTGAGGGGGGATCTTATAGAAACTTACAAAACTCTTAAGGGGTTGGACAGGCTAGATGCAGGAAGATTATTCCCGATGTTGGGGAAGTCCAGAACAAGGGGTCACAGTTTAAGGATAAGAGGGAAGTCTTTTAGAACCGAGATGAGAAAGTCATTTTTCACACAGAGAGTGGTGAATCTGTGGAATTCTCTGCCACAGAAGGTAGTTGAGGCCAGTTCATTGACTATATTTAAGAGGGAGTTAGATGTGGCCCTTGTGGCTAAAGGGATCAGGGGATATGGAGAGAAGGCAGGTATGGGATACTGAGTTGGATGATCAGCCATGATCATATTGAATGGCTGTGCAGGCTCGAAGGGCCGAATCGCCTACTCCTGCACCTATTTTCTATGTTTCTATGTTTCTATGTAACATCTTCTCCTCTGTGAGCATCAACACAGCGGCACCCCAAGGCCGCATAGTTAGTCTCCTGCTCTACTCCCTTACCATCTCCATACACCCTTTACACAGCTCCAATACCATTGATAAATTCAATGGCGACACTACTATTGTTGGTCGAATCATGGGTTTGAGTGTATAGGAGCGAGATGGACAACTGGTTGAGCAGTGCCACAACTACAACCTCACACTCAACGTCAACAAAGCTAAGGAACAGAAAAGGGAATTTGGGAAACCATGTAGACACAAAATGCTGGAGTAACTCAGGCAGCATCTCTGGAGAGAAGGAATGGGAGATGCTGCCTGAGTTACTCCAGCATTTTGTGTCTATCTTTGATTTAAACTAGCATGTGCAGTTATTTCCTACATATTGGGAAACCATGTGGTAGTTTTCACTGGTGGACTGACAGGGGAGAGGGTTAGCAGCTTTAAAATCCTGGGCGTTAACATCTCGGATGATCTGCCTTGGGCCCAACACTTAGATGTGATCACCAAAACGTGCCAGTGCCTCTACCTTCTGAGAAGTTTAAGAAGATTTGGCACGTCACCAAATACTCTGACAAACTTACGCAGATGCTCTGTTGAAAGTGTCCAGGCTGGTTGCATCGTGGCCAAGTGCCGAAACTCCAATGCACAGGAAGGCAAGAGGCTGCAGAGAGTGCAGCCGGTCCATCACGGCACTGTCCAGTTCATCATTCACAGCATCTACATGAGGCCACTGCCTCAAGAAGGTGGCATCTATTATCAAAAATACCCACCATTCGGGCATGCTCTTTTCTCATTGCAACTATGGGACAGGAGGTGTAGAAGCATGAAGTCCTACACCACCATGTTCAGGAACAGTTATTTTCTCATAAACATCAGGTTCCTGATCTGACCTGCATTTCCCTAATCCCACCATCAACAGAGCACTAAGGATCATCTCTTGCACTTCCATGGGCTTGTTCTCTAATTGTGTTTTGTAATAATGTCTTGTCTTTTTCTTTTCACTGTCTTGTATAAGGTATGTATAATTTTTGACATGTGTGTTACATGAATCTTTTTTTTTTCACTTAAATTTTTATTGATCTTTAAGGGATACTAGACCAAGTGCAGACCCGTTGGGTCTGTTTCCCCAACGGTGTTTGCGGGGGGGGGGGGGGGCGGAGGCATCACACACACATTAACCACCCCCCAAACACACAGGGGGGGGGAGGGGGGGGAGAAGAGGGGTGGGAGGGGAGAGGAGGAGGAGGAAACGGGACAGATTTGGGAGGGAAAGGAGAGCGGGGTAGGGGGTGAGAGAGGGGGATGGGGAGAGAGATGTGGGTGAGGGGGTGGGGGGGATGGGGAGGGAGGGAGGGAAGGGGAGAGGGGTGGGTGGAGAGAGGGGAAAGAGTGGGGAGGGAGAGTGGAGGGGGAAGGGGGGAGAAGTGAAGTGAAGTGGAAGAGAGGGAGGAGAGAGGGATGGGGAGGGGAGAGAGATGTGGGGGGGAGGGATGGGGATGGAGAGGAGGAGGGAGGGGTAAGAGTGTGGAGGGAGGGGGAGGAGTGTGGAGGGAGGGGGAGAGAGATGGGGGGAGAGGGGGGAAAGAGTGGGGAGGGATAGTGAGAGGAGGGAGGGGTGGAAGAGTGGGGAGGGTCAGAGGGGTAGGGGGAAGGGGTGGGGGGGGAGAGGGAAGGGAGGGGGAGAGAGAGGGGTGGGGGAGGGAAAGGGGTGGGGTGAGTGAGAGAAGTGGCAGAGTGGGGAGGGAGGGGTAGGGGGAGTGGTGGAAGAGGGACAGAGGGGTAGGGGGAAGGGTGCGGGGGGAGAGAGGGAAGGGGTATGGTAGAGAGTGAAGGGGGGTGGGGGAGAGAGGGATGGGTGGGAGAGGGAGAGGGGTGAGGAGAGGGAAACATAGAAATTAAGTGCAGGAGTAGGCCATTCGGCCCTACGAGCCTGCACCACCATTCAATATGATCATGGCTGATCATCCAACTCAGTATCCTGTACCTGCCTTCTCTCCATACCCCCTGATCCCTTTAGCCACAAGGGCCAGATCTAACTCCCTCTTAAATATAGCCAATGAACTGGCCTCAACTACCTTCTGTGCCAGTGAATTCCAGAGATTCACCACTCTCTGTGTGAAAAATGTTTTTCTCATCTCGGTCCTAAAAGATTTACCCCTCATCCTTAAACTGTGACCCCTCGTTCTGGACTTCCCCAACATCTGGAACAATCTTCCTGCATCTAGCCTGTCCAACCCCTTAAGAATTTTGTAAGTTTCTATAAGATACCCCCTCAATCTTCTAAAATCTAGCGAGTACAAGCCGAGTCTAACCAGTCTTTATTCATATGAAAGTCCTGACATCCCAGGAATCAGTCTGGTGAGCCTTCTCTGTACTCCCTCTATGGCAACAATGTCTTTGAGCATTGGGCATTGTGACATCACACAATGGAACGTTCATCAGGGGCTGGGGCTGCTTCTATGGGTGAGAAGCCAGTATTTTTTGAAATATTGGGGGGGGGGGGGGGGGGGGGGGCTGCGGCATAACACTCACATTAACCAACCCCCAAACACACAGGTGGGGGGGGGGGGGGGAGAAGAGGGGAGGGAGGGGAGAGGAGGAGGAGGAAACGGGACAGATTTGAGAGAGAAAGGAGTGCGGGGTAGGGGGTGAGAGAGAGGGATGGGGAGAGAGATGTGGGGGATGGGGGGATGGGGAGGGAGGGGAAGAGGGAGGGAGGGGGAGAGGGGTGGGGGGAGAGAGGGGAAAGAGTGGGGAGGGAGAGTGGAGGGGGTGGGGGAGAGAAGTGGAAGAGTGGGGAGGGAGGAGGAGTGGGGTAGGGGGAGTGATGGAAGACGGACAGAGGGATAGGGGGAAGGGGGCGAGGGGAGAGAGGGAAGGGGGTGGGGGAGAGAGGGATGGGAGAGTGAGAGGGGTGTGGAGAGGGAGGGGGGAGGAGAGAAGGGGGAGAGAAGTGGAAGAGTGGGGAGGGAGGGAGGAGGGAGGGAGGGGTCGAGGGGTAGCGGGAGTGTTGGAAGAGGGACGGGGTGGTGGAAGAGGAACAGAGGGGTAAGAGGAAGGGGTGGGGGAGAGAGGAAAGGGAGGGGAAGAGAGAGGGGTGGGGGAGGGAGAGGGGTGGGGTAAGGGGTGAGAAGTGGAAGAGTGGGGAGGGAGGGGTAGGGGGAGTGGTGGAAGAGGGACAGAGGGGTAGGGGAAGGGGGCGGGGGGAGAGGGAAGGGGTGGGGTAGAGAGGGAAGGGGGGTGGGGGAGAGAGGGATGGGTGGGAGAGGGAGAGGGGTGAGGAGAGGGAAACATAGAAACATAGAAATTAAGTGCAGGAGTAGGCCATTCGGCCCTTTGAGCCTGCACCACCATTCAATATGATCATGGCTGATCATCCAACTCAGTATCCTGTACCTGCCTTCTCTCCATATCCCCTGATCCCTTTAGCCACAAGGGTCACATCTAACTCCCTCTTAAGTTCCGATTGGACATATGTGAACATTGGGCATTGTGACATCACACAATGGAATGTTCACCAGGGGCTGGGGCTCCTGCAAAGGCATATGTAAATGAATCCATTCCGATTGGACATCTGTGAGCATCGGGCATTGTGACATCACACGATGGAACGTTCACCAGCGGCTGGTGCTGCTTCTTTGGGTGAGAAGCCAGTTTATTTTCGAAATATTGTGGGGGGGGGAAGGATTTGATTAAAAACGTGTACTTAAACACGACAAAATGTAATGAGGAGCGGATACTTAGAAAGAAAAGTGAAATCTCTACCGAAATGGAAAAGATGTCGGCGATTCTGCGTCTGGTTTCGGAGTTGCAGTGAATCAAAGGATGAAATGCAGCCAGCAGCCGTCCATGTAAATGGATCCATTCCGATTGGACATCTGCGAGCATTGGGCATTGTGATTGGACATCTGCGAGCATTGGGCATTGTGACATCACACGATGGAAACAAATCAAAAGGAAGAAAGGCAGCCGGCAGCCGGACGGATGGCAGGCGACAGGCACACAGTTTTATATATTAATAGATATACAAAACAGTGCAACACCATCACCATAAATAAAACAAAGTAAGAAAAACAGCAATCAAAATAAAAAAAATAAGTAGAAAGGGGAAAAAAAAAGAAGTACAGAAATAAAAAAATTGGAATAAGACCGTGTGGTTCACTTAGCAACTTAAAAGAAAAAACATTACATTGATTAGTTGTCTGGAGATAATTCAATATTCATACAAACAAACCATCTATATAACGCAATCGTCCCATATCTAGCTCGGCATTTATCTAATAGGTGTCATGGCTCAAATAAACGGTCCATTTTTCCCAGAACTTCTCAAATGAATTCTTCTTGACTCTCAAGGAATATATCAATTTCTCCACATTAAAGATCTGGCATTAATCTATTTGTCTGTGATGCTGCTGCAAGCAAGATTTTCAATGTACTTCTGCACATGACAACTCGACGACTTGTAATTTGTAGATTTTAAAATAACATTTCATCCAGGAGTGGTAAACTGACTTACTATGCAATTTGATCAATATTGTATAGCAGATTTACTCAGTATTGTCATCTGATGTTCCTGTTGTTATGTCCAGCTCTTTAAGAAAAGGACAGACGCTCTCTGTGGGATGAGATGGGGGTGGAAGGAGGCCTATGGAGAGCTTGATGAGTGATTTCTAATACCTGGACTGGAGTTTGAAGATTTGGATGATGGCAACAGAAGGTTGAAAACCAAATTTCCGGTGGCGGCGCCTTGTGGCTGCGGCTCGCCTGCAGTCCGTCTGTCTTTTTTCTTTTTTTTTTGTCTTGTTAGTATGTTTTTGGTTTATTTTTAGTTGTGTATATGTGGGGGGGTGGAGGGGGGTGGTGGAAACTTTTAAATTCTGTTCCTTGAACGGAGACGTGACCTTTTCCTTGTCGTGTCTCCGTTTCGCTGGGGCCTAACATCGTGGAGCTGGCGACCTACAACCGGAATCGACCCGAGGGCTCCAGTCGTGGAGCCTGCGGACTTACCATCACGGAGCTGGCTGACACTGTGGTGGCACTGCGGCTGCGACCTGACTTCGCAGCTTCGGAGGCTTTGGGGGCTCCCGCAATGGCAACTTCACCCGCCCCGAATCGCGGGGTTTGAATTGGCTCGTCGCAGGGCCTTACATCGCCCGGCGCGACTTAATCGGCCGCGGGACTTACCATCGCCCGCCAGGTGCTTTAACATCAAGAGCCTTGATCGCCTCGACACAGCAGTTTAACTGCCTGACCGCGCGGGAGAAGAATAGGGAAGAGATAAGACTTTTGCCTTCCATCACAGTGAGGAGGCATTAGGAGATTCACTGTGATGGATGTTTGTGTGGAACTGTGTTAATTGTGTGTTTGTTTTTTTTGCTGTTATGAATGCAGGGAACAAAATTTTGTTCAAACCTTTGTTTGTTTGAATGACAATAAAGGCATTATAATTCTAATTCTAATTCTAAAGCAGAGGAATCGATTGAATTGTCAGCGTTAGAGATCAGGACTGAACCATGCATCTCAGCTAAGAAATGGCAATGCTGAATATCTACCACTGAGTGAATTCTGATGTTCTTAATCTTACTTCCAAACCACGTTTTAAGTCTGACCAGAGTTGAACAAAAGCTCGTTCCAGGAGTTCGGAGATAGAGCTTATCTGTTTCAGGAGCTGTCTGCTGTGCTGCCACCTGCTTACGAACGGTCAGTTGTGTCAGTTCATTCAACCGATTCAGTTCAACTATCTCTCCAAAATTAGGAAATGGAATGTGGAAAAAAAGTTCATCAAGAAGCAGGCTGCAATTTGGACTATTTAAAAATAAAAGCCCTGAAATCGTGAGTCCCTCTGCTTATTGCACACTGAAAATTGCAGACTGTGGATCACCTTGAGAACTGGCCAGCTAAATATAATATTGCCAGCAACACCATAACAGAAGTCCTCCCAGATACTGGAGGTTATTGTAAGAGGCTTGGAAGATTTGTGTTAAGGGTGCAGGCGGAAGGTAAAAAACTATTGGAAAGCGCTTTGCTTTGTCAGCACGTCGCAAAAGGAAGATAATGCTGCAAGAGGAACTGGTAGAAATGACAGCCTATGTCTCACCAGAGGATAATTAGTAAAATTAGACACTGGAGGGATGGAGTTATGGAAGTTTAATACAAAAGACAGCATTGTGTGGTAGGAAACAGCACTGCATCCCATCCTCAGTTCACCAATCCAGTTCATGAAGATGTTTTATGTGGGATGGCAGTGATCTGTTTTCAAACTTGGCAAACAACAGACAGCAAGCACAAAAGTGCAATAACAATGTTTAGAGTAAAGCAACGTCATTAATAGAACTGTACAACCTCCTCCTCCATCTAACAATGACGTTTTCCAACTGGAGGTTGGCAAAGCACAAATCCTTTTGAAGGATCGTTTTGTTTATGGAAACTCCATAAGTCATGCAAATTCTCCAGAATTATTAAATAAACCAGTTGCTGATTGAATTTCAATTTTTTCTCTCATGCCAGATTTTGCTGGTAAATGTCACATTTTTTTTCACTCATGGCAAGAATATACCAACTCCCCCAACCCCTTACTCACTTTCCTATATCCATGCCTCTGACTTTATATTTCACTTCTCTCCTCTCTTTTACTTATATCCATTTCCCACCTTATCATCTCTAACCTTTGCCACTTACTCCACTCATCTGCTATTCAAATTCCCCTCACCTGTCTCCATCTATCATTCCAGGCTTTGTCCCGCATCCACCTCTTTTTTCCAGCTTTCTCCCCTTACTACAATCAGTCTGAAGAATGTTCTGACCCAAAACATCACCTGTCCATTCCCTCTACAGATGCTGCCTGTCCCACTGAGCTACTGAAGCACTGCAAGAGTGTTTTATTGTCATATGTCCCAGAGTGAACAATGGAATTCTTACTTTGTGTATTACTCAAGATTCCAACATCTGCAATTCCTTGCGTTTCTAAATGTCATCTTATCTGGCAGCATCCAGGGTGCTGCTCCTCAATGAATAGCAGCTTACAATGATCATCAACCACAGGAACCATTGTTTGTATTACGCAGATATCGAGAGTGTCAGCCCTCCAATTTGTTGGTTGTGATTGGTGCCGTCAAGGCCTTGACATAATAGAGAAACATTTTGGGTAATATTTCAAAGCACTTCCAGCGTATTCATGCTACTCTTTGGAATTAAGAAAACACAGCTGTATAAAGAACATGGGCTGAAACATGGAAATAAATTGTTTACAGGGATATGAGCCAAAAGCAGGCCAATGGAACTAGCTGAGGTAGTTGACGTCATCAGCATGGTCAAGTTGGGCCAAAGGGCCTGTTTCCATGATATATGGCTCTGTGACTGCGACCCCAGTCTTTCTGTAGATTGATGGCAAACTATATTGTTCTCCATTCTCGGTGTGACCTTAATGGTGCTTTCTTCTTTCAGGGTAGTGGCATTAGACCTGGTTCCTCAGATACCTTCAGGGCTGATGAAAAGTCAACAGGCAAAAGCAAAGGAGATTCCAAGCCCAAGGAATGAGTGCGTCTGCTGGAGTTTCTGAGCACTGCATATGTCAGCTGAAGGAGGAAAATCACCAGGTAGCTCAGTCTTTATGTCTCAGACACCAGAGTAACCTCAGGGTAATTTCTCAGAATGAGAGGAAAGCCTTTGGTCATAAGAACTGCTACTCCAGATGACGCCTCAATTTTGAAGTTCCAGCAGTTTCATATGGTTGTAAGATATGTTGTTATGATGTTCCCAGTGTTACTGTTAAGCGAATGACCTGTTCTAGAAATGAAAAGGTGGTTTGTGGATGTTGCAATCCCTGAGAGATTACCTCTTTTCGGTGATGAATAGAGTGTTCTGAAGGATTGTAGGTGTAAATTATGAGGAGCTTCCTGCTTACTGCTGAAGTTGTCCAAATATAATCTGATCAAACGTTACTGATGGCTTAGCTCAAATGTTTCTCTTTCAGCTATCTTCCAGCACTATTTGTGTTAGTGCAACTATCTGTCTCAGGAGGTTATGCGTCTGAGTCTGTCTGCTTTTCTTGATTCACAGGTATTTCAAAACAGGGCTGTGCGCTGCTGGCCGAAACGATCCTTGATGTAGCAATGGGAGGGTGTGAAAGGGAACTGCAAGACTCTCAAGGTATCTGACTTTTCCAATGCATGGTAATGAATGCTTTCAAATAAAATGGGCTTGTTTTGGAGTACAGTATTCTTTCACATCATGGAGACGTTTGTTCAGTGACATTTCAATGCACCTCAGAGGCCAGCAAGCCCCTTGTCCTCGACTGTGAAAGAGTCCAGATGAATTACATCGCCAAATAGGAAAAAGACAAATAAATCACAGCAATTCCTTACATACAGAGCACTGACAATGGTAAACCTATGCCTTTTGTTGTAGACTAATTGGAGATTAAGCTCATAAATTTCACATTTTGACATAATGGTGTGCATTGACAGCAGACACTCATTGAGCAAAAATTCTGTTTGATAAATTTATTAGTATTTTCTTTAATGTTACAAAGATTATGGTAAAGAGGTGGCCGATTTGGGAGCTCTGGGCCGCGGGGTGTGCTCAACCTGTCCCGTCGTCAGCGTTCTGACCATCCCGACTAGAGGGCTTGAACATCGGGCCGTCCATAGCGGCGACAACGGAGGGTCAGGGCCCCGACCACGGGGAACAAGGGAGGAGGAGGAGAAGGACTGTCTGGACTGTATAGCCTTCCACCACAGTGAAGAATGTTGTGTTGAATTATGTTGTGTATTGAGTCCTTTTTTAATTGTAATGCTGCATGATAAATTACATCATGGTATGTAACTTATGGTGAATGTGACAAATAAATTTGAACTTGAACTTGAAGAGGGTGGATAAAAGAGAATCAGCTGATGTGATATATTTGGAATTCCTAAAAGGCATTCGACAAGGTGTTATGTGAAAGATCAGTGCGCACACAGACCTTGTGGCATGGTGGTAAGATACTATCATGGACAGAAGATTGAAGAATTAAATAAAATAAGTGGATAATTTTCAAGATTGGCATGTTTAACTAGTGTGGTGCCACATGGCTCCGATCATTTCCGTTCTATATTAATTACTCTTCTCACAATGTCAAGACACTACTCTCTGACATTGTTTCCAGATGAATTTATCATGCAGAACTTAAACCCAACATATTCTCTTTTACTCCCAAATTCTGACCCATCCTCCTCACATTTGGATTCACTGGAATCACTGACCACCAACAATTCAAGCCCAAGATTTCAGAGGTCATATAATCCAGGCAAAAATATCTTACATACGTGAAAGGTGGCACTTGCATCTATGAGGTAATGCTGAGAGAGGAGAATCCATTGTGGAGAATCAGTATGGATCTGAATACTCTAACAGCCTTTTACAGATGCACTGGCTGTTGCATCATGGCCTCTTATAGCATTTCCAATGCCCAGGAATACAAGTGGCTGCAGAGAGTGGAGGACTCAGCCTGGTCCATCACAGGCACAGCCCTCCTCTCAATCAAAAACAGTTTAGGAGGCATTGCCTCAAGCAGTAGCGTTTATCATTGAGGACCTACCATGCCCTCTTCTCACTGCTACCATTGGGCTGGAGTTAAAATGCCTGAAGATCCACACCACCAATTTCAGGTACATCTATTTTCCTAAAACGATCAAGGTTTTGAACCAACGCATACAACCCTAACCTCACCTCAACAATGGAACATTATAGTATAGTCTTGCACTATTATGGACATGGTTTTTTTTCTAAGTAACATTTTTATGCATTAATTTATTCATTTTTAATTTTGTGCGTAATTTATGTAGAATTTGATTGTTTAGTGTTTATTTGTCTGTTAAGATGTGTGAGTCTGCTGCCAGCATGGTTTTTCATTCTACCGGTACTTGTGCATATGACAATAAACTTTGGGATGACAGATGGCACAATGGGCTAAGTGTTCGGCTGGCAACCGGAAGGTAGCCGGTTCGAATCCCGCTTGGAGTGCATACTGTCGTTGTGTCCTTGGGCAAGACACTTCACCCACCTTTGCCTGTGTGTGAATGTGTGTGAATGTGTGTGAGTGATTGGTGGTGGTCGGAGGGGCCGTAGGCGCAGATTGGCAGCCACGCTTCCGTCAGTCTGCCCCAGGGCAGCTGTGGCTACAGAAGTAGCTCACCACCACCGAGTGTGACTGAGGAGTGAATGAATAATGCGATGTAAAGCGCCTTGAGTATTAGAAAGGCGCTATATAAATCCCATCCATTATCATTATTATTAAACTTGAAATTTGAAAACTTGAAACTTGAATTATCAATGCTTCCAGACCAGATCTGCTTTTGGTAGAGGTTGCATTAAGATGCACTTGGCGTTCATGACTGGAGGGGAGAAACTCAAAACTGGCTTCAGTGATATCTTCAGAAACATAAAGCTGTCAAGTTTGGAACTTATCATTACTCTCATCGGAGTAATTACAGGCAAGGTAAAGACTTTGTAGCTCGGTGGTGTAAACGTTATTCTAAAATGCCTGTGGGGAGAAGGATTAAAGCAGGAAATATCAATAAAGTGCAAATTTTCATGGATTTATCTCCGGTAAAATGACTAAATAACTTTGTGTGCAAATTCATATCATCAAAGTAATCAATTTTGCAAATGATAAACTTAAGATCTCTGCAATCTGTCTGCACAGTGAAAGCACTAAAAAGTGCTCCTGCAGAGAAGTAGATGGTACTGCTTGTTTACAACCTGTACAATATGGAAACAATATGGAAATGTGGTTTGCTCCACAAAACAGACATTCCTGCAGATATAATTTCAAGCATATTGACAATTGATTCACATATCTAACATGGTGAATGGCTATGCCCTTAAGATCAAGAAAACTCCAGGTGTTTCCTTTATCTGGTCTGATTTAGTTAATCTCAGCTGGGTGAGAATAAAAGTGTTTTAATTGTCCGAGAGGCCCTGGATGGAGAAATATGCTCGATGATTATTGTTCTGGTGACATATGTATATGTGTTTAGACAGAATCTAGCTTTTCCAGAACAAGTTAGTGATTAGAAAGCTATTTCCATCTGGGCCCACACTTTGAGAAAAACCATCTTGCACAATAAAGGGGGATACCTGATACCAATAAACCATCCTCCTGTGGCAGCCATTGTTTAGATGAGTTTATTATTGACACCTGTACTGAGGTACTATGAAAACCTTTTGTTTGTGTACTGTCCAGTCACAGAAAATACTACAATTGTAGACATGATTACAATCAAGCCCCCCCCACCTCCATCATCCTGACCGCGGTCTACATCCCACCCCAGGCTGATGTTCATCTGGCACTGGGGGAGCTGCACGCCGTGGTCAACAAGCACCAGCCGGCTTACCCCGAGGCATTTACCACCATAGCCGGGGACTTCAACAAAGCCAACCTTAAGAAATCGCTCCCTAACTTCCACCATCATGTCTCCTGCAGCACCAGAGGATCAAACACCCTCGACCACTGCTACATGGCCATCAAAGATGCTTATCGATCTATCCCTCGCCCTCACTTCGGTAAATCCGACCATACTGCGGTGCTGCTTCTTCCTGCCTACCGAAATTGAAAAGCGCACCCCCAAAGGTGAGAACTGTACAGAGCTGGTCGGGCGGGGAGGGGGGGGGGGGGGGCAGAGCAACAACTTCAGGACTGTTTGGAGTCTGTAGAGACCATGAGATCCGCACTCTTCTGAAGTCCAGATCCCGGGCATTAAGGTCTGGAGATACAGAGGTCTACAAGAAGTCCAGATACGACCTTGGTAAAGCCATCAAAAAGGCCAAAAGGGACTTCTGCTCCAAGCTGGAGGATGAGACGGATGTTCTGTAACTGTGGCAGGGCTTGAATGCCATCACCTCCTACAAGGCGAAATCAGGAGGCAGCTCAAATGTCAGCATCACTCCCTGATGAGCTCAATGCGTTTTATGTACGCTCTGATAGGGAGAACACTGATGTGCCTTCCCGAGCCCCCATTCGCCGTGATGGTATTTCAGTCACATTCACTGAGGCCGACGTTAGACGATCCTTCAGGGAGGTGAACTCTCAGAAAGCGCCTGGACCTGATGGTATACCCGGTCGAGTTCTTAAAAACCTGTGCGGACCAACTGGCTGGAGTTTTTACGGACATTTTCAACCTCTCACTTCTGTGGTCTGAGGTTCCCACCTGCTTTAAAAGGGCATCAATAATACCAGTGCCCAAGAAGAGCAAGGTGACGTGCCTCAATGACTATCGACCAGTGGCACTAACGTCTGTGGTGATGAAGTGCTTTGAGAGGTTGATTATGGCGCATATCAACTCCTACCTCGACAAGAACCTGGACCCACTGCAGTTTGCTTACCGCCACAACAGATCAACGGTGGATGCGATCTCACTGGCTCTCCACTCCACTCTGGACCACTTGGACAACAAAAACTCATATTTCAGGCTGTTATTCATTGACTACAGCTTGGCATTTAATACAATCATCCCCTCCAAACTGGTTACCAAGCGCTCAGATCTGGGTCTCTGTGCATCCCTCTGCAAATGAATTCTCGACTTCCTCATCCACAGACCACAGACTGTTCGTATTGGTGGAAATGTGGCATCCTCGATAACAATCAGCACGGGGCACCTCAAGGCTGTGTGCTCAGCCCCCTCTATACTCATGACTGCGTAGCCAGACATAATGCGAACTCCATCATCAAGTTCGCCGACGACACTACTGTTGCGGGACGAATCACTGATGGGGATGAGTCAAAGTATAGAAGTGAGATCGACTGATTGACCAAATGGTGCCAGCACAATAACCTAGCTCTCAACACCAGCAAAACAAAGGAACTGACTGTGGACTTTGGAAGGGACCCACAATCCCCTTTATATCAACGGGATGACGGTGGAAAGGGTCAAGGACTTCAAATTCCTGGGCGTGTATATTTCCAAAGATCTTTCCTGGTCCCAGCACACTGATGCAATTATAAAGAAAACACATCAGCGCCTCTACTTCCTGAGAAGATTACGGAGAGTCGGTATGTCAAAGTGGGCTCTCTCGAACTTCTACAGGTGCACAGTAGAGATCATGCTGACTGGTTGCATCGTGGCTTGGTTCGGCAACTTGAGTGCCCAGGAGCGGAAAAGAATGCAGAAAGTTGTGACCACTGCCCAGTCCATCTTCGGCCCTGACCTCCCCACCATCGAAGGGATCTATCGCAGTCACTGCCTCAAAAAGGCTGCCAGCATCATCAAGGACCCACACCATCCTGGCCACACACTCATCTCTCTGCTGCCATCAGGAGAAGGTACAGGAGCCTGAAATCTGGTACATCCAGGTTCATGAACAGCTTCTTCCCCACAGCCATCAGGCTATTAAACTCGCTATCAAACAAACTCTGAACTATAATAGCCTATTGCACTATATCTGTTTATTTATGTATGTGTATATATACATGGTCTATGCTATATAGACACACTAAACTGTTCTGTATTTATGCTTACTATATTCTGTTGTGCTGCAGCAAGCAAGAATTTCATTGTCCTATCTGGGACACATGACAATAAAATCTATAGACTTGACTTGAGAAGGCATGGTGAGCCGAAGATAGACACAAAAAGCTGAAGTAACTCAGCGAGACCTGCATCTCTGGAGAGAAGAAATGGGTCGAGACCCTTCTTCAGGCTAGTTAGGGATAAGGGAAATGAGAGATATACGTGGTGATGTGGGGAGATAAAGAACAATGAATGAAAGATATGCAAAAAAAGTAATGATGATAAAGGAAACAGGCCATTGTTAGCTGTTTGTTAGGTGAAAATAAGAAGCTGGTGCAACTTGGGTGGGGGAGGGATAGAGAGAGAGGGAATGCCGAGGCTACCTGAAGTGAGAGAAATTCAAATTCATACCACTGTGCTGTAAGCTGCCCAAGCGAAATATGAGATTCTATTCCTCCAATTTGCATTGAGTCTCACTCTGACAATGGAGGAGACCTAGTAGGAATGGGAAGGAGAATTAAAGTGTCTGGCAACTAAGAGATCAGGTAGGTTCAGACGGGCTGAGCGAAGGTGTTCCGCGAAATGATCGGCCAGTTTACGTTTGGTCTCGCCGATGTATAAGAGTCCACATCTTGAACAACGGATACAGTAGATGATGTTGGAGGAGGTGCAAATGAATCTCTACCTAACCTGAAAGGACTGTTGGGGTCCCTGGACAGAGTCGAGGGAGGAGGTATAGCAACATGTATTGCATCTTCTGCGGTTGCAGGGGAAGATGCCTGGGGTGGGGGTGGGAAGGGATGAATTAACCAGGGAGTTGAGGAGGGAACAGTCTCTGCAGAAGGCAGAAAGGGGTAGTGATGGGAAAATATGGCTAGTGGTGGGATCTCATTGGAGGTGGCAGAAATTTTGGAGGATTATATGTTGGTGGGCCCTTTTCCTGAGCCACTCATTTTCTGAAGGTGTTGTTTGATGCGTTGCTGACATTTTAGCTGTTGGGTGTTCCAAGGTTTAGAACTGTTGATGATAAAGGACTCAGGATGTTTTTCCAAGGCAGGAAGATGTGTTACTTTGGAAGGGAGGCTTAAGGTGTTGTTCCCATGTGCCTGATGCCCTTTCTATTCCTGGTGGGTTTGAGAAGAAATGGCAGGTAAGTGCTGTGTATTTAATAGATGGTACACACTGCAGCCACTGCTCTGCTCTGCTGGTAGAAGGGATGAGGTAGTCGATGGCATATCATTCACACTGGCTTCTTTGTCCTGGATAGAATTGAAATTTTGAGAGTTGTTGGAGCTGCATTCATATGGGCAAGTGGGCACTAATTCCCCTGGCTCCAGACAAGTACCTTGTGGATGGTAAAAATGCCTTGGGTTGTCAGGAGATGAGGCACTCACTGCTGGCTACACAGGCTTTGACTTGTTCTTATAACCATTGTATTTATGTGGCTGTTTCAGTCAAGTTTCTGATTAACAGTGAGAGTCAGAATATTGATGGTAAGAGCACATTAATGATAGTGCTATTGTATTTCAAGGTGAGCTGTTCGGACTCTATCTTATTGGAGACGGTCTTTGCCTAGCAATGTTGTGGCATGGTCATTAATTGACACATCAACCCAAGTTTAAATGTTGCCTCGGCCTTGCTAAAAGTAGAATGTTGCATTTAGGTTGAATGATCTACAAGTGGAATTGAATGTTCTACAATCTATGGTGAATATCTAATTTCTGACAAGGTAGAAGGAAGGTCATTGATGGAGTAACTGAAGATAGTTAGTCCTAGAACACTGTCCTGAGGAACCCCTTCACTGTTGTCCCAGGACTGGGATGATTTACCTCTGACAACCACAACCATCTCCCTATGTCAAAGGTATGATTTCAGTCATTGCAATATTTTCCCTTTTTATATCATAGAAACATAGAAACATAGAAAGTAGGTGCGAGAGTAGACCACCAGGTCCGTCGAGCCCGCACCGCCATTCGCTCATGGCTGAACACTAAACAGACACCCTTACCCACAAACAGTAGACACAAGACACAGAACACAAGACACTACCCTCCCCTTTATACCGCTATCACCCCTCTCCACCCCAAGAACCGCGTGATCTCCTGGGGGAGGCAAAAAACCGGATAAAAACCCAGGTCCAATTCGGGAAAAAAATCCGGGAAATTCCTCTCCGACCCCAATCCAGGCGATCGACACTTGTCCAGGAGATCACTCAGGTCTTACTATACTAACCATACCTAGGTCCATATCCCTGCCCTCTCCCCGTAGCCCCTTATCCCCTTGGCAGCTAAAAAACCATCTATTTTAGACTTAAATATATTTAACGTTTCTGCTTCCACTGCTCCCTGGGGCAGTGAATTCCATAAATTAACCACCCTCTGGGTGAAGAAGTTCTTCCTCATCTCAGTTTTAAAAGAGCCCCCCCTTATTCTGCAACTATGTCCCCTAGTTCTAGTTTCCCCGATCATTGGGAACATCCTCGGTGCATCCACCCGATCAAGGCCCCTCACGATCTTATATGTTTCAATGAGATCGCCTCTCATTCTTCTAAACTCCAAAGAGTAGAGTTCCAGCCTACTTAACCTTTCCTCATATGTCAATCCCCTCATTGCAGGAATTAATCTTGTAAACCTTCGCTGCACTGCCTCCAGGGCTAGTACATCCTTTCTTAAGTATGGACCCCAGAACTGTACACAGTATTCCAAATGTGGTCTCACTAATACTGTGTACAGCTGCAGCAAGACCTCCGTGTTTTTATACTCAATCCCCCTAGCAATAAAGGCCAAAATTCCATTGGCCTTCCTGATTGCTTGCTGCACCTGCATACTAACTTTTAGTGATTCATGTACTACTACCCCTAGATCCCTTTGCGTTGCATTACAACGCAGCTCCTCCTCATTTAGAAAATAACTTGCCCTATCATTTTTTTTCCCAAAGTGAATGACTTCACATTTATTAGTATTAAATTTCATCTGCCAAGTTGTTGCCCACTCACCTAGCTTATCTATATCCTTTTGCAGACTCTTCCTATCCTCCTCATCCCCTACTTTTCCTCCCATTTTTGTATCGTCCGCAAATTTTGATATATTACACTTGGTTCCCTCCTCCAAATCATTTATATAAATTGTGAACAACTGGGGTCCCAGCACCGACCCTTGCGGAACCCCACTAGTTACCGGTTGCCATCCCGAGTATGAACCATTTATCCCCACTCTCTGCTTCCTATTTGTTAGCCAATCCTCTACCCATGCTAATATATTACCCCCAATCCCATAATTTTTTATTTTTAGCAATAGTCTCTTATGTGGCACCTTGTCAAAAGCCTTTTGGAAGTCCAAGTATACCACATCCACCGGTTCCCCTTTATCCACCCGGGTTGTTACTTCCTCAAAGAATTCGAGCAGATTCGTTAAACAGGACTTCCCCTTCACAAAACCATGCTGGTTCTGTCCGATGAAGTCATGTTTATCCAAGTGCCCCGTTAGTGTTTCTTTAATAATTGTCTCTAACATTTTACCCACCACCGATGTTAGACTAACCGGTCTATAGTTACCCGCCTTCTGTTTACTTCCTTTTTTAAATATAGGTGTTACATTGGCCATTTTCCAATCCACTGGGACCGTTCCTGCCTCCAGGGAGTTTTGGAAAATTATCACCAATGCATCCACAATCCCCACCGCTATCTCCCTCAAGACCCTTGGATGTAATCCATCAGGCCCAGGGGATTTATCCTCCTTCAGTCTCATTAATTTCCCTAATACCACCTCCTTGGTGATCTTAATAGTATTTAGCTCCTCCATTCCTACCGCCCCCTGTTTATCCAGCGTTGGAATATTTTTTGTGTCTTCTATGGTGAAGACTGATACAAAATACTCGTTTAATGCCTTTGCCATTTCCATGTTCCCCACCAACAACTCTCCAGTCTCACCCTCCAATGGACCAACGTTCACCTTTGCCACCCTTTTTCTTTTTATATAGCTATAAAAACTCTTACTATTAGTTTTTATGTTGTTCGCTAAATTCCTTTCATAGTCTATTTTCCCCGTCTTAATTAATCTCTTAGTTATTTTTTGCTGACCTTTAAATGCTTCCCAATCCTCTACCCTCCCACTATCTCTGGCTACCTTATATGGCCTTGCCTTCAGCCGAATACTATCCTTTATAGTTTTACTGAGCCATGGCTGACTGTTCTTACCCTTACCCCTTTTTTTCTTCATAGGAATAAATTTTTCTTGAAGGTTATACAGTAGATCCTTAAACGTACACCACTGCTCATGTACCGTCTTATTCTTGAGTCTGCTATCCCAGTCAACTTTGATCAGCTCAGTCCTCATACCTTCATAATCCCCCTTATTTAGACTAAGCACCCTAGCCTGAGTTTCAACCTGCTCCCCTTCTATCTGAATATGGAATTCGACCATATTGTGGTCACTTGTTCCCAACGAGTCCCTAACTATGACATTTTTAATTAATCCTGCTTCATTACACAGGACCAGATCCAAGATTGCCTCCCCCCTTGTTGGTTCTGTGACATACTGTTCTAGGAACCCGTCTCTAATACATTCTATAAACTCTTCCTCTAGTCTACCCTGCCCAGTTTGGTTTGCCCAATTAATATGAAAATTGAAGTCCCCCATGATTACAGCAGTTCCCTTTTTACATGCGTCAACTATTTGCAGATTTATGTTCTGACTAACAGCGTCACAGCTATTTGGAGGTCTATAAATTACACCCACTAGTGTTTTTTTCCCCTTGTTATTCTCTATCTGTACCCAAGCTGTTTCACTATCCTGATCCTTCAACGCAATATCCTTCCTCTCTATTGCCGTTATTCCCTCCCTTATTAAAAGGGCCACCCCTCCTCCCTTTCTTTCCTGTCTATCTTTTCTAATTGTCGAGTACCCCTCTATATTTAACTCCCAGTCCTGATCCCCTTGCAGCCATGTCTCCGTAATGGCCACGATATCATAACTATATATACTTAATTGCACCGTTAATTCATTTATCTTATTTCGAATACTCCGTGCATTTAGATAAAGCACTTTCAGATGATTTTTACTACCCTTCCTTTCCGTTTTTGCCCCTTTTACATCTAGAGCTTTATCTTCACACATTCTGGATCCTCCTGTCACATTTTGATTTTCCGTTTCCCCACTGATACCCTGCTCTATTTCCTCTACCCCTGCCGTTATTACCCCCCTTGATACCTCCCCCCCGCTACTTAGTTTAAAGACCTCTCTACTGCCCTAGTTATATGATTTGCTAGGACCCCAGTCCCAGCACCGTTCAGGTGAAGTCCGTCCTTACAGAACAGATCCCCCCTGTCCCAGTACTGGTGCCAGTGGCCCAAGAAACCAAACCCATTTTTCCCACACCAGTCTTTGAGCCACGCTTTCAGCTTTTTAATTTTACGTACCCTCGCCGATTTGGCCCGTGGCTCAGGTAGCAATCCGGAGATCAGTACCCTCGAGGTTCTGCTTTTTAATTTATTCCCTAACTGCTCAAACTCCTTCAGCAGATCCTCCTTCCTCGTCCTTCCTATGTCATTGGTCCCCACATGGACCACGACCACTGGATCCTCCCCCTCCCTCTGCAAATTTCTCTCCAGCATCGCAGAGATATCCTTAACCCTAGCACCGGGTAGGCAACACAGCCTTCGGGACATGTTCTGCTGGCCGCAGATAACCTTATCTACCCCCCGAATAATACTATCCCCTATCACAACGGCATTTCTTCTAACTCCCCCCTCTTGAATGGCCCCCTGATCCACGGTGCTGCAGCCAGGTTGCTCATCCCTCCCACAGCCCCTGATCCCGTCCTCACATTGAGTAAGAGCCTCGGTCATGCTCGTCAGGGACAAGGGCTGTGGCTCCTGCCGCATCTCCTCCTGGTTCCCCCTACCTGCCTCGCTTATGGCCACACCTTCCTTTCCTTGCTCACTAACTACTGAATTAGTTAAACTGGTCGGTGTGACCATCCCCTGGCACAAAACATCCAGGTAATACTCCCCCTCCCTGATGTACCGCAGCGTATGAAGTTGGGTCTCCAGCTCATCAATCCGTTGATTTCAGTTCTGTTGAGGTGATTTGATGCCCCATCTGGTCAAATGGTGCCTGAATGTCAAGGGCAGTCATTCACCCTTCACTTCTGTGATTCAGACCTTATGTTCAGACCAAGGCTGTCATGAACTCTCGTGCCAAACACAAGTTGGGCATCAGTGAGTAGATTGCCAGTAAGTGGCGCTGGATACCACAGTCAACGACAGCTACCATTATTTTGCTGATTGAGAAGACAGTTTATGAGGCAACAGTTGGATTGGATTTGTTCTGCTTTTCATGAACAGAGTATACCTAAGCAAATGGCCACATTGTTGGGTAGCTGCCACTGTTGTAACTGTGCTATAATACCATGAATAGCGACTCGGCTAGTTCTGAGACACAGGCTTACAGTTTTACAGCTGAGATGTTTCTGATTCTTTGCTGCATCCAGCACTCTTGATATAATGTGGAATGATACAATTTCTTGATATCATGTATAATGAATTGTCTTGACCGAAAACTAGCTGTTATGATGGTAAATGGCCTGCCCCACTTTCCCGAGTTATTCCCGAATTTTCCCAAGTTTTCCCCTTGATTCAAACTCGCAGAATGTTCATAACGAGTCCGTAGGAGGCGGTAGGAGTCCATATATCATAGCGGCTCGTTATGCCAGCCGTAGGTACTTGGGGCATCAGGTAAGTCGGGACGTTTTTTCCAGCCTGATCAAAAATGTCCACAAGTAAAAAAATAGTCGGGAGGAGAAAAATTGCAACTTACCTGATGCGCCGAGTACCTACGGCTGGCATAACGAGTTGCTACGATATATCTATGGACTCCTGCGGCCTCCTACAGACTCGCTACATTCTGCGAGTTTGAATCAAGGGGAAAATCGGGAGAATTCGTGAATAACTCGGGAAAGTGGGACAGGAACTTAAGGATCTCATGCTGTAGATGATCACCTTGGTCAGCATGGGCAAGTTGGGCTGAAGTTACATTGCTGTATCACTCTATTACTCTATCTCAGTAGAAAGCCACAAAAATTAATCTATTTAGCACTGACCTTTGTTGTGAATCCTTGATGTTTTGATATACCTCACATACTGGGCCTTGCTTTCATTGATGTTAAGGATACTCTTCAACATCCTCCTTCCATTAGATTCAGAATTGTCCATCACATTTGCACTAGTAATGTTAAAGCTGCAAAGCTTCGATCTGCTTTGTTGATTGTGAGATAATTTAACTTTAACATTGCATGCTTATGTTTCTGTCTAGTCCTCATTGCAGCTTCATTAGACTGGCGTCTCATCAAGTTTAGGTGTCCCTAGAGCTGCTACTGGCACGTCTTTCGGTTCTTCTCATTGAACTAAGGTTAATCCCCTTGATGGACGTTAATGTGGAGTGAGAAATATCCCAGACTGTGTGGTTACAGGTTGTGGCAGCATACAATTCTACTGAGTTGCTGTTTCATGGATGCCCTGGTTTGAGCTGCTAAATCTATTCTAATATTATCTCATTTAGCATGTTTATAATATTATACAATGGGGTGGAAGGTGTGCTCAGCATGAAGGTAGAATTTTGTCTCCAAAAGAACTGCTTGGTATAGTGATGTTACAAAACTTACCTTCAGCTGAGCTGCAGTTCTGCCACTGGCCGTGTGCGCAACTTTGGTGCCTTTGAGGGGGGAGGGGTGGGGGGAGGCGGGATTAAAATGCTGTTTTCTCCTGCGGGACCTGGAGCGGCGACTGCGGGACCCGGAGCTGGGGCGGCGGCCCGGAGCTGGGGCGGCGGCCCGGAGCTGGGGCGGCGGCCTGGAGCTGGGGCGGCGGCCCGGAGCTGGGGCGGCGGCCCGGAGCGGAGACTGCGGGACCTGGAGCGGAGACTGCGGGACCTGGAGCGGAGACTGCGGGACCCGGAGCTGGGGCGGCGGCCTGGAGCTGGGGCGGCGGCCAGGAGCTGGGGCGGCGGCCCGGAGCTGGGGCGGCGGCCCGGAGCGGAGACTGCGGGACCCGGAACTGGGGCGGCGGCCCGGAGCTGATGCTGTTGCGGGCCGTCTCGGAGCGGAGACGGCGTGCCGGTTTTCGGCGGCGGCGACATCACCACGGAGGTCCGCTGGACTGGAGAGCGGCATCTTCGGCCTGGATCGATCGCCTCAGCGCAGAGGGAGAACAAGGAGGGAAGAGACGGAGACTAAGACTTTGCCTCCATCACAGTGAGGATGTGCTTGGTGAACTCACTGTGGTGGATGTTTAATTTGTGTTTATTGTATGTTTTGTTATTATTGATTCTGTGTATGACTGCAGGCAACATAATTTCGTTCAGACCGAAATATCTGAATGACAATAAAATTAGCTACAATTAGGTAACTAACTAATTATATGCTTTAATTTCAGGTCATCCAAGTAAGATTGTTTCATATTTGTTTCAGAATGCTTCAATCTACAATAACTGAGAATTTCATTCAGTTCTCTTAATTTTTAAGAAAGTTATGGGCTTTTGACTGTCCTCGATCACAGCTTTTGAGTTAAGTCAATGGAAAAGCAATAGGGAACAAGGTGCTAATTTCAGAATATGAAAATGGCCATAACTTTTTTAATACTGAAGATATGAAAGTGAATTAGGTGTAAAATTAAACTTTTTTTATGCTTTATCTGATGGGAAAATTGCAGACTTGATTTTAAAAATCTCAAAATGTTGTAACATTACTACTTGGTAGTCACTTTTACCCATGGTATCATGGATAAATACATCTGCCCTAGGAAGATTGGCGAAGATGAGGTCAAATAAGTTTCTCCCTTGTGTATTGAGGAATGCAAATTGAGGAATGCAGTTGAACAGGGGGATCTAGGAATAACTGTGCATAGTTCATGAAGGTGGAATCTCATGTGGATAGGGTGGTAAAGAAAGCTTTTGGTGTGCTGGCCTTTAGAAATCAGAGCATTGAGTATAGAATTTGGGATGTAATGTTAAAATTGTACAAGGCATTGGTGAGGCCAATTCTGGAGTAGGGTGTACAATTTTGGTCACTAAATTATAGGAAAGATGTCAACAAAATAGAGAGAGTACAGAGGAGATTTACTAGAATGTTGCCTGGGTTTCAGCACCTAAGTTACAGAGAAAGGTTGAACAAGATAGGTCTTTATTCTTTGGAGCACAGAAGGTTAAGGGGGGACTTGATAGAGGTCTTTAAAATTATGAGAGGGATAGACAGAGTTGACGTGGATAAGCTTTTTCCATTGAGAGTAGGGAAGATTCAAACAAGAGGACATGATTTGAGAATTAAGGGACAAATGTTTAGGGGTAACATGAGGGGGACCTTCTTTACTCAGAGAGTGGTAGCTGTGTGGAATGAGCTTCCAGTGGAGGTGGTGGAGGCAGGTTCGATTTTATCATTTAAAAATAAATTGGATAGGTATATGGACGGGAAAGGAATGGAGGGTTATGGTCTGAGTGCAGGTAGATGGGACTAGGTGAGAGTACGTGTTCGGCACGGACAAGAAGGGCCGAGATGGCCTGTTTCCGTGCTGTAATTGTTATATGGTTATATGGTAACTTGCTGCAATCCGTTAGTTATGTTCTTCATTAATCATCCAGATATCTCAGCCATGGTGCTTCTCAGCCAATCTTGCGGATGGACATTGATTCTCACACCCAGGCTACACTCTTTCTAGTTTCACTGCTTCTTCCAAGTGTTCAATTTCGAGAGCACGAAATTTTCATCTGACTTTTCATCTTTCATTGAGGATGAATTAGGAGGAGGTTTCCTAGATAGTGTTTGATCTGATGACGTGAGTCTGATGGGGTCCGCAGTCAATGTTCAAAACTCCTGGAGCTATTCCCTCCCATCTATACATGTTTGTTATGCAGGCCCTGATGGATCTATCTGGCCAGTGGGACAAGACATGCCCAGAGTTTGTGATAGAGATTGTCTGAATATTTTCCCTAAGGTATGAAATCATGAAGGCATGAAAGCAAGTCGTTTGTGGAGACACGTCTATCCCAATCCAATTTTCAGTGGGAACAGCTATTCCAATTGGAAAAACAAAACAATCCCCACATGTTCGTGAGGAGGGCTTTTTAAGGTTGAGTTGACTGGGAGCAACTTTACAGTATCTAAATTCAGTGCCTGTGTTTCCGAACCTGTCAATGCAACCCAAGGCAGAAGATGAGTGTGACTTCCCTACCAGCCAAAGTAACCCCAGCATGATACTGACTGTGGCTTCCACCTGCAAACATTACCAGAGAGACAGCTTGGGTGAGCTTTCTCTACCTGCCAAGTAACCCCAGTTGAAGATGGCTTGAATTCTCCTCCACTGTCACGGTAACCCCAATTGCAGACAGATTGGGATTTTCCCCAAAGTCTTCTGCAACCCTTGTTAAAATTAACCACTGAAGATAGACTAGAGAAAGTAGAGAAACATCTGCAGATTTCTGACTTCACTGCCTGGAAGGTGTTACCTGCCCATTGTAGGAATGGGAGGAAAGATCGCCGAAATGAATCGCACCAAATGTGATCTCTCAGTTTTAGAGGTGAGAGCTGCCCTTATCCATTCATGAAGCGTGCAGTATCAAGTTTCAATCTCAGGCATGCACTCATTTGTTTTGCTTTGCAGGATGAGATGGCAAGAGATTCGTATGAGTTCAGGGCAGCTCTGAGGTGGGAGACTGTAACGATTAAATATAATTGGAATGAATAATGGCATCATTTCTTCCTGACATCACTGCATGTTTTAGAAGTCAATTCACAACAAATGTGCGCTTGCAGTTCAAGTCAAAATCAATCTTTACTGCTGATGGCAGAGGTTATTAGTAAAGTTATTAGTAACTCTGTGGCGTATTTGTTATTGTAGAGGTTTGCCGGCCTCGTCATCACTAACCTAATGCAGATTTCGGCATTTGTTTTAAGTTTCTGTGACTAGTTTAGTCAGCAAAATTAATTTGTGAGTAGTACGGGTTTATTGAACTGCTCGTGAAGGTGAAAATTATACCTTAATGATTTTCTCAAGAGGATATTTTTCAGAATATAAATTACGGTTTTTTAACTTCATTCTCACATTACTCACTTCCTGGAGACTACTCTCAAGGTTTAAGGCTTCAAGAGTCAGTGCTGAACTAATGAGTGTACGTGCGTGAAAGCCACTTTGTGTGTAGCACAGTGCTGCTTTGTGAATGACAAGACTGCTGACTGGCCTGCAGGCTGATATATCTTATGTTTGACTCTTTCCCGATTCAACACCTCAAACAACCAATCTTATCTTTAATTATTTTGTTTGTAATAGGTTTGCTTCCAGCAGCTTTGGCCTCTCTTTATTTATATTCCATAGTATACAGTTTCCATAACCAAGTCAGATCTTTAGAAGTGTGAAAACGCACACTTCCAGATTCAGGGACAGTTTCTTCCCTGCTACAACTAGAGAATAGCCCTGAGCTATCTATCTCATTGGAGACCCTCGGACTATCTTTGAGCATACTTTAATGGACTTTATCTTGCATTAAATGTTATTGTTATTCACGTTATTCGCTTTTGATGATAGACACAAAATGGTGGAGTAACTCAGCAGGACAGGCAGCATCTCTGGAGAGAAGGAATGGGCGACGTTTCCTTTTTGATGTATCTATATTCTGTGGATGGCTCGATTGTAATCATGTATTGTCTTTCCATTGACTGGTTAGCATGTAACAAAAGCTTTTCACTGTACCTCAGTACATGAGACAATAAACTAAACTAAACTAAATTTTCAGATATTTGAAAATGCTCTCCTACAAATATTTTTTAATTTCTTAAAGCCTTTACCATACTAAACTGCTGGGTCATTTTACATAACCCCGAGTCTGCCGCTGTCTGTGATACGCTCCCACAGTGCCAAAGTAGCAATTCCTTGCAGGAAGACCCCATTCTTCAACAGCCAGTGATTCCATGCAGAACAGTAGACGCACTGAAGTGTGCAGATCAGTTTTTTTTGTTCCCCCCTTACTTCCGAACCTGTGCACTACTGTGCAGAAATCAGGAACGTGTTGGTAGTTAACATTGGCGCATCACCCCCCAATGGGCCACCTACGCCACTGGATTCAGCAGAGTTGTGGTGCACAGTCCTTACATGTTGTGTTGAGGGACCTGATGTATTGGAGGACCTGTTGCATGGAGGGACTGATGCATTTGATTAGGTTTGATCTGGTTGATTAGCCTTATACACACTCATGATGTATGTTGGGAGATGAATTAGCAAGGAAAATGCTTACGTGGTTTTGGTACTTTTTTTGCCTTTATTTTACTGATATTGTCATGTCTTAATATTTTAAATTAATTATTCATTGGTTAAGAGGTTAAGAAGAGTCAGGAATTTTTGGTTGTCATGTGCACCCAGACCAGAAAAAACATGAATTCTTCCTTGCTGCAGGCTTACAGGCATATTTAACAGAACAACACAACAAATACATATAAAATATCTAATGCAGTGTACTAGATAAAGCAGACCATGATGGTGCTTGCCAAATAATGTAATGCAGACTTTGTTATAAATTCCTTGCAATTGGGTACAGAGGTGGTGGTAAAGGTTTATGGGATGGGTCAAGAGCCTAATAGGAACATATAAAATATAACATTCTTAAAGGATTGGACAGGCAGGAAAAATGGTTCCGATGTTGTGGGAGTCCAGACCCAGGGGCTCACAGTTTAAGAATAAGGGGTAGGCCATTTAGGACTGAGATGAGGAAAAATTTCTTCACCCAGAGAGTTGTGAATCTGTGGAATTCTCTGCCACAGAAGGCAGTGGAGGTCAATTCACTGGATGTTTTCAAGAGAGAGTTTGATTTAGCTCTCAGGGCTAAAGGAATCAAGGGTTATGGGGGGGAAAAGCAGGAACGGGGTACTGATTTTAAATGATCAGCCACGATCATATTGATTGGCGGTGCTGGCTTGAATGGCCAAAAGGCTTACTCCACCTATTTTTCTATGTTTCTATGTTTCTAATGGTTGGTAGCAAGATGCTGTTCTGTAACGTGGAGGTAACGGTAAATACTGTTTTCATTTTTTAAATTACATCAATAGTTAAAAAGGATTTTGAAGTGGAGCAAGGGGTCTTAGGACAAAGTCCAAAAATGTTTCTGTTTCTTCAGTCAAGACTGATGCTGCATTGCTTCCTCCGTCATAACATCGCTGCACATTGAACAGTAGCTTGCATCAATGCAATAAAGGCTCAAAACACAGCACACAACTTGGGTGTCAAGAGGCAATCAAACTCATGAGTTCAAACAACTTGAGGGATGGAGTGATGAGGGAGGCAAATGAGGCAGCAAGAGAAGGAATTCGTGTCAAATTTGTCATATGATTGTGTGGTGAGATACAAATGGCAGATGCAGTATAATGTGGATAAATGTGAGGTTATCCATTTTGGTGGCAAAAACAGGAAAGCAGACTATTATCTAAATGGTGGCCGACTAGGAAAAGGGGAGATGCAGCGAGACCTGGGTGTCATGGTACACCAGTCATTGAAAGTAGGCATGCAGGTGCAGCAGGCAATCAAGAAAGCGAATGGTATGTTAGCTTTCATAGCAAAAGGATTTGAGTATAGGAGCAGGGAGGTTCTACTGCAGTTGTACAGGGTCTTGGTGAGACCACACCTGGAGTATTGCATACAGTTTTGGTCTCCAAATCTGAGGAAGGACATTATTGCCATAGAGGGAGTGCAGAGAAGGTTCACCAGACTGATTCCTGGGATGTCAGGACTGTCTTATGAAGAAAGACTGGATAGACTTGGTTTATACTCTCTAGAATTTAGGAGATTGAGAGGAGATCTTATAGAAACTTATAAAATTATTAAGGGGTTGGACAGGCTAGATGCAGGAAGATTGCTCCCGATGTTGGGGAAGTCCAGGACAAGGGGTCACAGCTTAAGGATAAGGGGGAAATCCTTTAAAACCGAGATGAGAAGAACTTTTTTCACACAGAGAGTGGTGAATCTCTGGAACTCTCTGCCACGGAGGGTAGTCGAGGCCAGTTCATTGGCTATATTTAAGAGGGAGTTAGATGTGGCCCTTGTGGCTAAGGGGATCAGAGGGTATGGAGAGAAGGCAGGTACGGGATACTGAGTTGGATGATCAGCCATGATCATATTGAATGGCGGTGCAGGCTCGAAGGGCCGAATGGCCTACTCCTGCACCTAATTTCTATGTTTCTATGTTTCTAAATACAATGAAAAGCCTATTTGTCACAACATCACAGGCACAGACTCAGACAATGCAGAAAAGCATAAATTATTCAAGCCAAAGACTGCAAAAATTAAAAAATATATACATTAGTGCAAAACACAATGAGAAAACAAGTGTATGTAGTGCAAGAGGTGGTCGCAGTGTTCCGTTGCTGAGATAGGATTCTGGTTGTGCAGATTGTTGAAGAACATGAAATGTTATGTGAAAGTAGTTGTTTCAGAACCTGGTGATCTGGGACTTCAGGCTGTTGTACTGTATATCCTGCCCAATGGTAGTAGCAAGAAGTAGGCATAGCCTGGATGGTGGTGATACTTGATAATAGAGTCATGGAGTTGTAAAGTCCTACCGTGTGGAAACAGGGCCTTCAGCCCAACTTTCCCATGCCGACCAACCTGCCCCATCTACACTAGTTCCACCTGCCCACGCCTGGCCCATAACCCTCTAAACCTATCATATCCATGTACCTGTACACATGTCTCTTAAACGTTATGAGAATACCCTACCACCTTCTTGTGGCAGAGCCTCGTGTAGATACTTTTGATGGTGGGAGGACTGTGCCCATGATGAACTAGGTTCCCCTCTCTGAAACTTCTTGTGTATTGGAACATATTACCAGGCCATGATGCAATCACTTGGGATACAGTCAGGTAAGCTTTTTGCTTGGCCCCTCTTCTCCATACAAAGAATGTTTGGGATCTGTCTGGCTGAGTTCCTGTACAACCTGGCAATTATCCTAATATGCTCTCACTAGGCCTAATTAAACTAACACCAGCCAAAAATCTGCTATGAGCTCTATGTGGTACATTTAAACCCCATGACTGCTCGAAGGAAAGGTAATGGATCCCATCTGGGCTCTATTAAATTTTCACAAATGTGCACTTTATCACTATAGGGAGAAGAAAATGTTAACATATCTGAATACCAGATATAGGGACTATTTTTTTATCCCTCCCATTTATCCTCATAACTCCTTGAAGACAGACCAAATAATGTGCTCATCAAGTTTGAAAAGGTCCTCTGTGTTGCAAGTCACAGAAGTGTGACATTCTTGTTTCCTCAGTTCTGTAGCCAATTTTCAATATTTTATAACCCAAAAACTGTCACCCTTATCAATGGTTAAATTATTCTGTTTTGCCCAGAACAAATTAGTAGCAATTTTGTACTATGTCATGAAGATAGATTTATTTATTATTGGAGGCAAAGAATCTTACCACTACCCCCAAAGGTACCATACCACCCACAACGAGATAATTGTGAATATACTGCTAAATTTTATTTTATGGATATTCACCCTTCCATTTCACCATACTGCGTTAGTCTTATCACATTCTTTTCATTGCAAATAAATGAATGCATATTTTCATTGTAAACACAAAAATCCATATCATAAAACCATATTACACACAAGTCTAGGTCAGTGAAGAAAGTCATATTTCATTGCTAAATTGTTTCGGCTTAGTTTACAAATATTATTTCAATCTATATATTCTTAAAATTGTGCTTTTCACAGCTGTATACATTGATTAATGTACGATCGTGAGGCTTCAGCTGAAAATAGTTTGTTGGATTGCATGCATGAAAATGCAATGGCATTCAAATGAATGCCTTGATTAAAATAAAAAGCCCTGGACCTTTCACACTAAATGGTGTATGACGAAACAAGCTGTTTCCACTTGCTTCCCAGACAGCTGGAGTGAAATTGGAAGGTCATTATTACCTCAGGGATTATCCTTTGGCTCAATGCCATATGTAGCTCCTCATGGGCGGAGCACATTTACATAATAAAGTAATCCTGATGCTCGTCTGTGCAGACACTGGCAATAAATTTCCCCTTCATCCACTAGATGTGGACAGCTTAAAGGTTCCACATCTCTATATACATAAATTTTGGATGACGTGACCGATAATGTCCAAGCTTACTATTATGCTTCAGTAAACATGAACTAATCAAACTGTCTGAAGAAGGGTCTCAACCCAAAACGTCACCCATTCCTTCTCTCTAGAGATGCTGCCTGTGCCGTTGAGTTACCCCAGCATTTTGTGTCCATCTTTGGTTTAAACCAGCATTTGCATTTCCTTCCTACACATGAACTAATCAACATTGACTTTAGTTGAAAGAAGCAATGCAAGTACACAATGAAGAATGAATGGAAATAAAAATACACTCTTGTGTTATCCATTGGAATTTAAAAGGATGAGAGCATATCTTATAGAAACATATACAATTCTTAAGAGGATTGGACAGGCTAGATGCAGGCAAAACGTTCCCGATGTTGGAGGTGTCCAAAGCCAGGGGTCACAGTTTAAGAATAAGGGGTAGGCCATTTAGGACTGAGCTGAGGTAAAACATTTTCACACAGGGAGTTGTGAATTTGTGGAATTCTCTGCCACAGAAGGCAGTGGAGGCCAATTCACTGGATGTTTTCAAGAGAGAGTTAGATTTAGCTCTTAGTGTTAAAGGAATCAAAGGATATGGGGAAAAAGCTGGAACGGGGTACTGATTTTAGATGATCAGCCATGATCATATTTGATGGCGGTGCTGGCTCAAGGGGCCAAATGACCTATTTTCTATGTTTCTATGTTTCTTCTACCCTGAGGTAGGCCAAACGTCAAAACATGCTGAGCCATTGCTCTAATGATTTGTATGAGGAAGGAATGCAGAAAAATAACAGAAAATTGTAAGAAGACAGTTTATCTGGCATCCGTATATATTACCATGATTGATCAAACACAGTGAGAGCTATGAAATGCTGCTGTATTATGGTTACATGGCATATTTTAAAGTTATGGGACAGCTTTATAAAGAATGCAGGACTTGCATTTATTTTTCTATACCTCAAGAACTGCAAGAAGCTAATTTGCCAAGTAAGTACTTTTTGTAGTGTTGTTATGGCTGTATTGTAATACATTGTAGCCATTCTGCCATACACCTTGAACAGTAATGAAATCAATAATTATATTATCGCAATAAATGAGATAATATGAAAATTGGAAGCTGGATCAGGCTATTTCGCCTCTTGTGCATAATCTGCCCACCTCTCAATATGATACATGATCTTTATCCTGTATGATCCAATATGATCTTTTATCCTGGTACCACTTTCCTGTGCAAACCCCACATTTCTTCATTTTCTTAAGATCTGAAAATCTTATCGATCTCCTTTTAAGTGTCAGCTGAGAGCAAAATGTAGGCTGGTACTTCAGGGAACTCCACTTCCCACTTCAAATCATGCCCTGTGATTTTTAATACTGTAATGGATCGCTGGTTCTTAGCTAGACTTCCCATCTGAAAGAAGGAAGTTCTAAATACATTGCACTCCACGATTGTTACATTAAGTAGGTTGGGAAAAGTGAATCTCAAAGCAAATAAGTGCCTCAGGAGCAGTTTCTTCCGTTTTATTATCATGCTTCTGAATGGTCCTTCCATCGGCTAAGGTACTGTCCGATTCGCCTCTACCCCATTGTGGACATTGGACTTTGTCCATGGAACTGATACACTACAATGCTGAAAACTATATACTGCAATGTGCGACTTTCCTTTTGCTCTATCTATTGTACTTGAGTTTGACTTGAATGTATTTATGTACAGTATATCTGATCTGTTTGGATAGTATACAAAGCAAAGTTTCTCACTGTACCTCTGTACACGTGTCAATGATAACCCTAAAGCTAAAACCAGCAAACCCTTTGAGTTGATAGTCTGCTACAACTCTAGCTGGATAATGGAAAAAGCAAATGAAAAAAAAAGATTTAACATTAAGAAGCAGAAAGCTATTAGACACCACACAGTTAGAGAGTAGGAAAAAGGCTAAAGTGAAAAACAATTGAATCAAGCAATGATCTTGAAAGTCCTGTCTTGAAAATAATTCATTTGTTTCTGTGAAGTATTCTAAATTAGATTATTTTAATGCACATACTTGCATGCACAAGCACATCATTTTGTGCATGACAAGTTGAGTTTCAATTTTCAAAGCGACTGAGCTTTAATATAAGTATTCATAAATTAAGGACATTTGTTACATTTTGATGCTGTTGTTGTAATAGCATGAAAATAAACAGAAATGTGAAGTTAGTCTGAACCGGGTTCAAATTCAGACACTATAATTGAGAATATCCAAATGCAATTTACATAAAAATCAAGGTTAATGTTGCCTCTATATTAAGACCACAGGAAAAAAAAATCACATGCAGTACTTGAATCAATTGTCCCATTACCATTAGCTGATTCTAATTGTAAATCCAATGGAATTCTTGAAGACCCACGGGTTGAGAGTAAAAGGCCATGAAATTGTATTGTTCTTGGATTTTGAGTGTTACGTGACTGAATAATAAAAGGTTTAAAGTGTTCACTTCCCAAGGACGTGGTGTTGTGTTTGTATCAAGCGCAGTGGAAAATTCTTTGATTCACTCCGGTTAGCACGCAACAAAGGCTTTTCACTGTACCTCGTACACGTGACAATAAGCTAAACTGACTGACCTTTTGACATGATGTACTAGCCTACAGAAGATGTGGAGCTTATGCAGACAAGTTCAATCGCCATGTGCTGCTCAACTGGAGACCCCACTATGAAAATGTATGATGTACACGCATTTAACATGCAATGCAGAATGTTGTCACAGTGAAGTGGGTTTTAAGAGTAGGGACATGCCCTGCACCTGAGAGTGATAATAAATCACTTGCTGCATTGTAGGTGAGGACCGTGCGGTAGAGCCGTTTGTAAATCAGGCACAAAAACATGTGGAAATGGAGATGTTTGGAAGTCTGGGCAACATTCCAGAGGTGAGACCAGCTGCTTTCTTCAGAAATTGGGTGCTTTGCCCACTGGGTCTGTAGCATAACCAGAAGCAAGAGAAGAGGGTTTGAAAGGTACCTTGGAAGAAAGCCCCACAGAGGATGGCCTATATACTAGGCGATCATATCCCTGGAGAGTGTGCTAAAAATCACCAGGGATTAGCATAAACCAGTCATTTTGATTCATTTACGAGCAACCTCTCAATGGGATAACCTTAATTTGCCAGTTCGTGTGGAGTCTGATATACGGGCTCCAGATGAGGTTTTGAGAAACTTCAAATGCAATGTTGCAACTTGCTTGTTAGTATCCATACGTGCAGCCAAAGCACTAGGAATAAAGTTATCCCTTCACCTCTCAGAGCACAGCACCACTTCATGCATGGGCTAAAACTATCTACTTGTCTCCATTAATTGATTGAATATGTTTCATAACTGCAAGGAATATTTTAATGAGAGGGCAGGGGTAAGTATGTGCTTGCAATACAGGCCCTGCTGTCAATTAGAATTTATGGTGTAGCAAGGGACTGCAGACACTGGTTTATACTGAAATAGACAAAAGTGCTGGAGCTACACAGTGGGTCGGGCAGCATTTCTGGAGAATTTTAATTCACCAGTCTGAAGAAGGGTCCCGACCCAAAACGTCACCAATCCTTTTTCTCCAGAGATGCTGCCTGACCCGCTGAGTAACTCCAGCACTTTGTATCTCTATTAGAATTTATGGTGGCCTTGGCTGGATGGGGTTTCAATGGACCAGGCACAATTGTGTCAATCTGCCTCTTGAAATCCCTTCCCAGTCTTGTTCCTTTTTGCCCCAGAGACTTGTGTGTCTCCAGAATACAGGAATTCTTTGGTGAAACATAGAAACATAGAAAATAGGTGCAGGAGGAGGCCATTCGGCCCTTTGAACCAGCACCGCCATTCATCGTGATCATGGCTGATCGTCCCCAATCAATAACTCGTGCCTGCCTTCTCCCCATATCCCTTGATTCCACCAGCCCCTAGAGCTCTATCTAACTCTCTCTTAAATCCATCCAGTGATTTGGCCTCCACTGCCATCTGTGGCAGGTAATTCCACAAATTCACAACTCTCTGGGTGAAAAAGTTTTTTCTCACCTCAGTCTTAAATGGCCTCCCCTTTATTCTAAGACTGTGGTGCATTGACCATTTCTAGTAAGATGTCTTATCAGTTTCACTGGGCCCAGAGACTTCCACATTCATGTCCTGGAGCCTCTGTGTAACCATCACACAGCATTATGTCAAAGATTTTATTAATTGATTTCCAATGCTGGTGTGTTTGAAAGTAATTATCCTTTTTCCCCTTTAACGGTGCAGAAGCGGAGAAGGTTGAAAACTTCAAATTCCTAGGAGTCAATATCACCAACAACTTCTCCTGGACTATCCATATTAAAGCAACGACCAAGAAAGCACACCAACACCTCTACTTTCTTACAAGACTTAGGAGGTTTGGCATATCCCCTACAACTCTCACCAACTTCTACAGATGCACCATAGAAATAATTTTATCAGGATACATCATGGCTTGGTTTGGGAACAACTCCATCCAAGACTGCAAGAAACTGCAGCGATTTGTGGACTCAGCCCAGACTATCACACAAACCAACCTCCCTTCTATTGACTCCATTTATACCTCATGCTGCCTCGGCAAGGCCAGCAGTATAATTAAGGACAAGTCGCACCCTGGCCACTTCCTCTTCTCCCCTCTCCCATCAGGCAAAAGGTATAGAAGTGTGAAAACGCACAACTTCAGATTCAGGGACAGTTTTTTTCCCAGCTGTTATCGGGCAACTGAATCATCCTAGCACAACCAGAGAGCAATGCAAAACTACTATCAACCTCTTTGGTGTCCCTCGAACTATCCTTGATTGGACTTTGCTGGCCTTTCCTTGCACTAAACGTTATTCCCTTATCATGTATCTATATACTGTAAATGGATCGATTGTAATCCTGTATTATCTTTCTGCTGTCTGGTTAGAAGGCAACAAAAGCTTTTCACTGTACCTCGGTACATGTGACACTTAAATAAACTGTACTGAAGTTTAAATAAACTGTACTGAAACTGAACTGAACTGAAGAGCTGGAGCTCTGAATGAAGTTAGCACTAGTTAAGTTTACTGATTTACTCGGTTGTCCAGAATTTAGGAGTTATTAGCATCTAACATGCCCTAACAGGAAAAAACGGCTATTTGTAATCTCTAAGTGAAGGAAAGAGAACCTCACACCAAAACCGAAGGTGCACATTTTCAAGAGCTGTGTAGTTATTAGCCAAACGATTCTGCATCACTGAAGATTACACAGTTTCAAATTGATCAGATATTCAAAACAAGCCCTTTGAGCCTGTTTCTGCTGCTCAATTAGATCATGACTTATCTGTACCTTACCTGCTTTGGTTTTAAATCTCAAGATCACTGTCTTACAAAATCCTATTATGCTCAGTTCTGAATTCTCAATCAGTCTAACCTGAACAGATTTTTAAGCAAGAGCCCTTCCAAAATGCAACAACTCTTTTGTGTGTGGACATTCTTATTGTACATAATTTGCTAATGTCCATGCTCAATGTAAAGGTTAATTCCCCTTGTTCTGGATTCTGCCAAAGGATGTATCTCCTCCCATCAAATTAACCGAATCCTTTAATCATGTTAAATAGACTAATTGCATCTTCCTTTAGCTTACCATACTTATGGGAATATGAGTTGGTCCATTTTCTCATTAAATCATTCTTCATACAGAGACATCTTTAGAATGAGGACTAGACTAGTTTTGATAAAGAAAATAAGTAAGTAAGTTTATTGGCCAAGTATTCACATACAAGGAATTTGCCTTGGTGCTCCGCCCATAAGTAACAACATGACATACAGTGACAGTTATGAATGACTCAGAAAACACTAAACATTAATAATAATAAAACATTAATGATAAAACACCATTGATCAAGCATGTGAACCAACAAAATACGAGATCAAAGGGAGGCTACAGATTTTTGGCTGTTGAGTAGAGCAACTACTCGTGGATGAAAACTGTTTTTATGTCTTGCTGTGGCAGCTTTGACAGTCCGAACTCGCCTTCCAGAGGGAAGTGATTCAAAGAGTTTGTGGCCAGGGTGAGAGGGGTCAGGGATGATCTTGCCCGCTCGCTTCCTGGCCCTTGCAGTGTACAGTTCATCAATGGAAGGAAGGTTGCAGCCAATAACCTTCTCTGCTGATCGGACGATTCGCTGCAGCCTCCAGGTGTCGTGCTTGGTGGCTGAGCCAAACCAGACCATGATGGAGAAGGTGAGAACAGACTCTACGATGGCCGTGTAGAATTGGACCATCATTGCCTGTGGCAGATTGTACTTCCTCAGCTGCCTTAGGAAGTACATCGTACATCCTCTGTTGTGCCTTTTTGACTGTGGAGTCGATGGTAGCCCCCCCCCCCCCCCCCCCCCCCCCCCCCCCCCCACTTAAGGTCCTTGGAAATGAAATCATCTCAAATTCTTTTTTTTTCCCTCATCCCTATTATAACTAAAAGAAGGTAGACAAAATTGCTGGAGAAACTCAGCGGGTGAGGCAACATCTATGGAGCGAAGGAATAGGTGACGTTTCAGGTCGAGACATCTTAACCCAGAATAACTAAAACGCCTTCATACACTATATAGTGCAGGTTATTTTATAGGGAAATACATTAACTATTCCTAAGTGTCCCACTAAAACACAATTAAATTATGAATGTATTGTTTGTGCTGAAATAGAAGACGTATTCACAAAAGATCAAACTTTTGTCCTAGAAATTATCTAAATTTTTTTTTGTTTTTTGGGAATATAATTAAGTATTCACTGGAAGAAACTAATTGTGTTTAATAACATAAGAATTAGAAAGCACAGAGCTTGCTCTGTCATTCAGTGATATCATGGCTGATATTTTACCTCAGCAACACTTTTCTGTATTAACTTTAACATCCATAAATCATTAAGGTCTCAGCAACTGAGCATACACAGCACTCTAACAGAGAGAATTCACTAACCCACTCAATAACTCACTACTATTTGGGTGAATAAATGTCTGCTCGCCTCTGTCCTTGATGTTCACTGTCTTATTTGGGGGTCTATGACCCCTGGTGCTGGATACCTTATCCAGGGAAATGGAACTTCTCTGCATCCACTCTGTCAAGCCTCCAAGAATTTTGTAAGTTTTAAAATAAATAATCTCTGATTCTTTTAAACTATCTTGGGTAAAAGGCAAATCTGCATAATGGATCTCTCCTCAATGAATAACCCTCCTCCAGTCCCTGGAATTAATCTGGTGAATCTGTATTACACCTCCTTTATCGTAGATATATCCTTCCTTAAGTAAGGAGATCAGACTTAAGGCAATATCCCTGGTGTGGTCTCTCATATAATTACATTATGATGCCTTTACCTCGTATACATATTCACTTACAATAATTGCCAAAATTCAACCTGTCTTTTGATTTCCAAGTCATACTTGTTGTTAATTTGTAGTTATTTATGTACAAGGCCATTCAATCCCTTTGAACAATTTTCAATCTCATACCACTTAAACATTCTACCAAGGTGGGTAACTTTAGAATTTTCCACATCATATTTCACTTTCTACATCTCCTTGAAGCTTCTCTGCATCCTTCTCACAATCCAGACTGCCACCTCCTTTGAATCATCAGCAAATTGTAATATATTACACTTGGTCTTCCCACCCGGATGACTGATGTGGATTACAAACAGCTGGTATCCCAGTATTGATCCCAGTGGCACTCCATTAATCACAGCCTCCCAACCTAAAAATGCCCATTTAATCCTAATCATTGTTTTCTCTCCGTTAACTAATCTTCATTCCATGTCACATTGTCATGTGCTATCTTATCAAAGGCCTCTTAAAAATCTAAATAAACCATATCCACTGGTTTACATTGAATTTCATTCATTATAACATGAGAAACTCTTGACCGAATTGTTAAAGATGATATTTCTTTCATTAATCCATATTATTTCTGTCCCGTCTTAGTTTTGTAACAACACTGGAGCCAACTGATGTATATTTACTCCACAGCCTTTAGATTTAGGTTTATTTTTGTCACATGCATTGAGGTACAGTGAAAAGCTTTGTTTTACTGTACATGCTATCCATTCAGATCAGAAAATACTGTACATAAATACAATCAAGTGAAACTCAGGTGTAATAGATATAGCAACGTGCAAGATACAGAGTGCAGAATATAGTTCGCAGCAATGTAGCTCATCTGTTCCATAGACAAAGTCCAGTGTCCGCAAAGGTGTAGAGGTGAATCAGACAGTACTATAGCTTATGAGAGGAGTGTTCAGGAGCTTGATATCAGAGGGACAGAGCTGTTTCTGAGTCTAGTGGTGTGCGCTTTCAAGCTTCTGCACCTTCTGCCAGAAGGTAACAGAAAAAAGAAGGAATAACCAGGGTGGGACAAGTCTTTGATTAGGTTGCCTGATTTTGTGAGACAGCACAAAATGTAGATAGGGTCAATGGTGGGAAGCCCCTGTGTGATGGAATGGATTACATTTACAATGTCTGCAATCTCTGGTGGCCTTGGCCAGTGATGTGATGCAACCTGACAATATACCTTCTATGGTGCATCTGTAGAACTTTGCAAGAGTTTCCTTCTGCACCATACTCCATAAAATATCTTCTAGAAACATAGAAACATAGAAATTAGGTGCAGGAGTAGGCCATTCGGCCCTTCGAGCCTGCACCGCCATTCAATATGATCATGGCTGATCATCCAACTCAGTATCCCGTACCTGCCTTCTCTCCATACCCTCTGATCCCCTTAGCCACAAGGGCCACATCTAACTCCCTCTTAAATATAGCCAATGAACTGGCCTCGACTACCCTCTGTGGCAGGGAGTTCCAGAGATTCACCACTCTCTAATTTGGCTTATTCCTTTTAAGCCCCCTTTCAACTCTCCTTCAACTTTTTCATTGTCCATTACTCTCCATAGATTACAAATACTCTTCACTGAACAATTCCTCATCCATCAAAGAACAAAAAGCGCAAATGTTGGAATACTGAAATATGAATATTAGAAGCTGGGGATATTCAAAATGTTGTGCATTATCTGTGGAGAGAAGAGCATAATTATTGTTTCTAATCAATAACCTTTCATTAAAGCCCCTGTCCCACTTAGGCGATTTTTTTGGCGACTACAGGACACTAGGCTGTCGCCACATGGTGGTGGGGTGACGCCTGTATGGTCGTGAGTAGCTTCCTCAAGTCCCCTAAAGAGTCGTAATGTTTTTCTGGTCGCCGCTGGATTGTGAAATGTTCAAAACGTTTTGGCGATTGTGGGCTTGACGTAGCTTGACGTAGCCGATCTTCTCCTGTCATAGGTGCTGTCGTAGGTTGTGCCAGGATGAAGCAGGTTGTCGCCAGGTTATGTAGGTTGTTACCGGTGCTGATTTCGGTGAATTCCATTGACGACTACCTATGTCAACCTACATCATCCGGCAACAGGTACTGGCGACTGAATTGTCTTCAGTTGTCGCCGACAGGGTCGTTGCTTGCCATAGCTTTTCACGGGTGGACATAGGTTGACTTTGATTGTCGTAGGTTGTCGCCTGTGTGGTCGTAGGTTGTCGTAGATGTGGTCGTAGGTGAACATCCTAATGGGTCGCCGGTTGTCGGTAGCTTGCCATAGCTTGACATCGACTAGTTGGTAGGTTGTCGTAGCTTGTCGTAGGCATTGTCGTAGGGGGACAACTGAGGAAAAATGAATATGTTTTGAATTGCAGAGGGAGTAACTGACAGAATGGAGACCAAGGTTGTCTAGGTATTACAAATACTTTGGTGACAAATAGAAAATAATGACTAATGCTCGTTAATCATAGCTGTTCTGTCTGATGGATCAAAACACCAGGAGGTGTGTGAGGGAAATAGAGAGAAATAAATAAAACAATGTTGGAATTGGGAGATGTAGCATACCATACATGTTGGAAATCTGAAGTATACTGGAAGTACTTAACTTTCTCAACAGATCTGGTAGCATCTGTAGAAAGGAACGACTGATCTGGTTCTGACAGAAACAGGAAAGACTGATTATCTGAAATTGTTGGATTCATTGTTGAGTCATGAGAGTTTCAATATGTTACCTTCAAAGATATGTGGCACCACCAGATACATCTTCCCCTCAGTTACTGTATGTTCTTAGAGAAAGAGTCATACAGCTTGGAAAGATGCCCATCTACACCAGTTGCACCTGCCTGCATTTGGCCCGTTTCTCTCTAAACCTTTTCTATCCATGCGTATATTTTTTCACATTCCCAGAGAACTTTACAGGTCATTAACCATCCTTGGATGTGGCAACCACCACATTCATTGGTCCAAACTAAAAATATGGTCCATTCTTCCATCCTGGGACAGTTTTAACTACCACACCAAGAATCCAGAATTCCTTCTTGCTCTGCCAGCAATTTACTTGCATTTCTTCCAATGTGTGGTATTTACAAAATTGTGCTCACGATATAGTCTCTTCTATTTTGGAAAACCAAAGGCACATTGAATAGCACTTTGCAGAGTACCACTGTTCAATCCATATGATGACCTTAAGCTTTCAATGTTATATCTTGCGCTTTTCAATGTTATATCTCACGCTAAACGTTGAACCCTTTATCCTTTATCTGTGCACTGTGGATGGCTTGATTGTATTCATGTAGAGTTTCTTTTACTAGATAGCATGCAAATAAAAGCTTTTCCCTGTACCTCGGCACACGTGACAATTATAAGCTAAACTAAACTAATCTCCAGTTGAATTGTCTAATTTTAGGCAACATCTACAAACACCTCCCTCCCCCTCCCCTCTCCTTCCCCTCCCTCTCCTCCCCACTCCCCCCTTCCCTCCGCTAACAGTCTGTTCACCAATTCCACTGTTTGCAATGATGTATTCCTCTTGTGCTCACACAGTCTTTAGTCAACAATCGGCCTATCAGGGAAAGTCCTTGTCTGTTGTCAGCCCCAATTTGTCCAGTTTTTTTCCCTTGCTTCCAGTCCCCCCCCCCCCCCCACCCCCAACTCAATCAGTCTGAAGAAGGGTCCCAACCTGAAACATCATCTTTCCATTTTCTCCAGAGATGCTGCCTGACCCGCTGTTACTCCAGCATTTTGTTCAATCTTTGGTATAAACCAGTATTTGCAGTCCTTTTTATTACAATGAAACTTCCAGTTGCATGTGCTTTCAATATTTCATCTTACTCCCACTGTAATCAGTTTGGATTTGACCTCCTGCACAGTTCATATGAAGACAAATGTAAGCTCAAGAAGTGGAAGGGTCTCGACCCGAAACATCACTCATTCCTTCTCTCCAGAGATGCTGCCTGTCCCGCTGAGTTACTCCAGTATTTTGTGTCTATCTTCAGCTTAAGTTCCAGTTTTCAAGAGAGAGTTAGATTTAGCTCTTGGGGCTAAAGGAATCAAGGGTTATGGGGAAAATGCAGGAACAGGGTACTGATTTTGGATGATCAGCCTTGATCATATTGAATGGCAATGCTGGCTCGAATAACCGAGGCCTACCCCTGCACCTATTTTCTATGTTTCTACGCTAGCATCTGCAGTTCCTTCCTACACATGTGACAACTTATCTTCAGTTTATACATATTGCAGGCTTCCCTTCAGTCATCTCATTATTCATGTGTCGGTGTATTTCATTTATTATCCTCCAATCTTTATCCAGGCATTTTTCAATAATTTATAAATTTCGATAGCCGCCTTTGCGAGCTTAGTCCTGTATTTATAGTAGTTCAGCACTGCTCTCTGGTTGTGGTGGTTGTTATTCAGTTGCCTGATAACAGCTGGGAAGAAACTTCTCCTGAATCTGGAGGTGTGCGTTTTCTTGATGGGAGAAGAGGGAGTGGCCACGGTGCGACTTGTCCTTAATTATGCTGCTGGCCTTGTCAAGGAAGCACACAACCTCCCTGAAATCTTTCAAGTGCTACTTACCTCCTGGGAGCAAGTTAGTTGCCCACCAATTAAAAGAGGAAGTGAATTATCCTGAGGAGATTGATTTATTTTTGAAATATTCACTTTTCACACAACCAAAACACACCAATTTTTGAAATTTTCAATACCCTTCATGGATAAGGTTATGTTTTTGAGATCTTGTTTGAAAATTGTTTTATTCTATTTGAATTTATAGGTTAAAATGTGCAGTGATCAAGATAGATGTATTCATAATCCTTTCAGAAGTTCTCAAAAACCTTACACATATTGTAAACATCTAAAGTGCAATCAGCCAAAGCTCCCACAAACAATAATCTGATAATGACCATCTACAGAAGTGCTAGGTGAGAGATAAATATTATTAGGTCACCATGGAGAAGTAACCTGTTTTAAAATAATTCCATGGCATGTTTTACAACCAACGTAAAGAGCAGAAGGACCATCGTTTAACATCTCATGGGAAAGATAGTACAGGTATCTCTGACAAGGCCTAACTTTTCCCATTGTTTAGTATCAGCCTTAATGTTTCTGCCCAGTTGTTTGGACCTGCACGTGAACTGGGAACTCACTAACACAGAATTATGTAGGAAGGAACTGCCAATGCTGGTTTACACTGAAGATAGACACAAAATGCTGGAGTAACTCAGCGGGACAGGCAGCATCTCTGGATAGAAGGAATGGGTGACGTTTCTGGTCAAGTCCCTTCTTCAGCTGAGTTTAGCTTAGTTTTAGTTTAGAGATACAGCTTGGAAACAGGCCCTTCAGCCCACCTAGTCCGCACCGTCCAGCGATCCCCGCACACTAACACTATCCAACACACATTAGGGACCATTTTACACTTATTCCAAGCCAATTAACCTACAAACCTGTACATATTTGGAGTGTAGGAGGAAACCAAACATCTCAGAGAAAACCCACATGGTCCAGGGGCGAACGTACAAACTCCGTGCTGACAGCACCCGTTGTTGGGATCGAACCCGGGTCTCTGGCGCTGCAAGTGCTATAAGGCAGCGACCCAACCACTGCACCACCATTGCCGCCCAACCAACATTTTGTGTCTATCTATTCATTCATTCATCATCGTTGAAAACATTAGTGATGCAGTGGTGCTGGACGCATCACACATCTGTCCTCCAGTTGTTGCGGACTTTTGCTGCTGGCAGTATAGCATTTTGGTGTGTGTGCTTTACCATCATTCCTTACAATGCTATGTATGACAGTGATCGCAACTTCTACTGAAGTGTGGATGGCCATTGGCTCGCTAGAAGCTCATCTGCCCTTTGACAGGTCTTGCTTTTGAGCCTGCTGGGGGTCCACAGCCCCCTCCTCACCTGGCAAACCAGGTGGGGGAGATAGTTTAATCGCCACCTATCCTACCATGAAGCGGGTATCATGGGATTACATGGTACCTATGGCGGGGGGGAACACCACCGACCTAATTCACATAACTCAGAATTATGTGACTGCTGAGCCTCATTTGGTAACATTTAACGTCAAAGAGTATCAAATAATCTAGCTGACTCTTCAGATAAGTTAAGGAGTTTAATTAATTTTATTACTTTTATAGATCTGACCTTTCAGGAAGCGCCATTCCATTCTTTCTGTCTTGATGATGAATTTCTGAAAAACTAGAAATATACGAAGTACAAAGCAGTGGAAAGTATTTTGTGTCAAACATTAATTACTGTAACAGGTTGGATGTACAACAATGCTCTGCTACATGGCTTTCTGGGGAAAACATGTTGAGAATGCAAATGATGATAAATGTGTGTCCACCTGCTTATCTTCCTTTGTGTGTTTATGCAAAACTGCGATAAATCTTTCACTCACAGAGCCAAGCCTAATAGTTAATCCGCAATTCTCGGAAGAGCCGAGAAATTCAAACACTTTGGAAAACTGCACCATTTTGATTCAGTGTCACTCCCACCTGAAACTAATGGATGCATCGCATGAGTTGATTGTAATGTGTAATTAATGTCAATTATACTGCTTTACTAATTCCCCTCATTTGCAGGAAGTTATTGCAGGAGACCTGTGTACCATCTGGATCTAACTGGTGCTGATTGGCTACATGCGCATGTTTATTAGAAGAAAGTAGCTTTCTCCTCATTGCTGAATCTATTCCAATATATTGGGTTTTCACGGTAGTAATAGAAAAACAATTATAGGAGCAGGCTAAGCAATGTATACATAAGTAGGAGTCATGAAGGCTAAGCGATGGGTGGATGTATACTTGGCAATTGTTAGGTAAAATTCAAGTGGAGACACAACAGATTGCAGATGCTGGTCAAAATCTGCTTGATGACCTTGATGGGTAAAGCAGCATCTGTGGAGGGAAAGAGATGAGTGATGTTTTGTGTTGAGACCCAACAGATGGATTAGTAGTACACTGGGGAAGCAACCAGTGTAAAGAGGTGAGAAGAGGGGTGCTGAGTCAGTGGCTGGCAGGTGAAGAAGGGTCTCCACCCGAAACGTCACCCATTCCTTCTCTCCAGAGATGCTGCCTGTCCCACTTAGTTGCTTCAGCAATTTGTGTCTATTTCTGGTGATAGGTGGAACTAATGAGGAGGGAGATGATGGGCAAATGGGTTTGGGGGGCGATGAGCAGGAGGAGAGGTGGGGCCAGGAGACAGGAGTTTATAGGTGATCAGTAGACAGATAAGGAAAGAGAAAGATATAACGTGGTATTGTCAGAGATCTCTAATCAAAGACATATCTCTTCTGCATCCTCTCCAAAGCTTTTTTGTTTTTCTCAAGTTCGGCTTTTATTAAGAACTTATGTTTTATAAAGATTCATCACTTTATAGCGCATGCACTCTTGGCTCAAGCTCTCTCAAATCTTTTGAACTTTTTGAACTTGCTCTGCCACCATCAATGAATTGTAAGCCTGCATCTGTTCTCATACACTCTTTAGGATTTTGCCCTCTACTTTCTATTGCCTTTTCTAATTCTTTCTACAAAAATATAACACTTCACATTTTGCAGTATTAATTTCCAGCTAAACCACCTAACTCCACGTTGTGTCAGTCTCTCTACAATTGCTTGCTCTTGCCCTGTTTATTATTGCCCTTCTCACAGTTCATGATGCCATATTCACTGACCTTGACGATGTTTGTCATCTGCATTTTTGGAAATTGGGCACCGTATTCCTGATGCTAGGCTATTAATATATATTACGGAGAACCGCAGTTTCAGTACTGATCTCTGGGGAATTGTACTGAACACTTCCTCTGGTTTAAAAGCTACCTTTCACCAGCATTCTGTTTCCTTTCATTTGACCAGTTTTCTATCCATATTATGACTGTTTTTTCCCAGTGGCGTCAGTTTTGATGAGTTGCTTATTCTGTGGCATCTTAGCACGCATTCATTTTTCTTGCATGCACTCCAATTTTCTCATCTGTTACTTCATCAAACAATTCATTCATTTGTTAGAAAATAATTTCCTTACTAAATTTATGTGGCCTTTCTTTTAATCAACACCCATTTTCGTTCAAGTGACTGCTATTTCTGATCTTGGCTGTTTTTAGACATTTTCCCTGCATTTGGGTGTGCAGTTACTGGATTGATCTCAGCTTTTTGAACAAATGTGAAATATATTTATACTTTTCAAGTCTCAACACTTAAATCTATAGATGTTTGGAAGACATGGCTAAGGTCTGAAGAATGGTCCCGAATCAAAACATCATGTTCTCTAGAGATGCTGCCTGACCCACTGAGTTACTCCAGAACTTTGTGTATTTTTGTTGTAAGCCCGCATCTGCAGTTCCTTGTTTTTATTTATTTTGCCCTCCTTACTTCCCTGGACAACCTGGGATGGATTCTATCTGCATCTGAGTAGAGTAATCCAATCTTTATAGTACAATTAAACCTTTAGTTTCTGTTTTTTTTTAAATTGTTCTAGGATATCCCTTCTCTGTCCAGCACTGCAATCTTCTCTTGAATAAATGCTGCCACTCCCTTTCTTCCTTGCCCCATCTGTCCTGTGCAGTTTGTATCTTGGGATATTTCCTCCCTTTGATTTATGCAGGTCTTTGTTATTGCCACAACATCATAATCCCATGTGGTCAATTACATCAACAACCTAACAACATTGTTTAATATGTTACTTGTGTTTACGTATTTGCTCTATAAAGCTTTGATAAAACTCCTTGCACTCTCTTAGTCTTATACAGCCTGTTTCTTGTTCGGGTATTGTTTAACGCTGGCAATTTTTTATTTTTTTGCAAGTATCACCATCCAGTGCTCATCCCCCTGCCCGATCTGTTGAAACCTTCCCAAAGGGACATGGACTCCAGCTGTATATTGGGGAAGTACACATCAGCGTGTGCTGGCAAAGGCCTCAAATTCTGTTGGCATGCAGGCTGAGTACTCGAAGAAAATGCTTAGACTGCTGCTATGCAAGATCAAAGTGTTTCCTTTGGTGCCTATTTTCCAGTGTTCAAAGGAGCTTTGAAGATGTCACAGTCCTTTCAACAGATTACCCATAAAGTACTATATGTCACCCTCTGATTTAACAATAACATTCATGGTCCCAATTGTTACCATTCTACAATGTGCTTGCTATGGCATTTTACGGATTGCTGATGCTATTGGTGAGGTGGTATCTACTGAAGGTGGGCCATTTTAGTCCACAGTTTCTAAGGTCATCCTTCATAGCCACCAGCAAGCTCCTCCACTGTAAATCAACACTATTAGCTGAGCAACATCTTTTGAGGAAGCAATTATAAATCTAATAATGTGTAGGAAGTAGCTGCAGATGCTGAATTGTACCGAAGATAGACACAAAATGCTGGAGTAATTTAGCGGGCAGGCAGCATCTCTGGAGAGAAGGAAAGGGTGACATTTTGGGGTCGAGACCCTTCTTCAGACTGAGTCAGGGGAGGGGGAGACTACAGATATGGAAGGGTAGAGTGAAAACAACAGTTCAAAGCAGACGATGATCAAGGAAGTGTGGAATGGTTCATTGTTAGCTGAGGGGAAGGTGACAACAAGGCATTCAATCAGTAAAATTAATCAGGAGGACTAGTTGGAGGACTATGGTGGGGGAGGAAGAGGGAGGGAAAGCAAGGCTTACGTGAAGTTACTTGTAGTTACTTGAAGTTCCCTAGTCTCTCTCGCCCCTAACTCTCCCATTCCTTCTCTCCTATAAGTGTAGTAGGACAGATGAATGTACATGGAATGCGGGCACTAAGGATTAGCTTGAAGGTCAATGATTGTATGATTTGGGGATTTTATTTGTCTATAAAAGCTAAGCTTACGTCTTGCTTTATTATTGGCAAGTGTACCAAGGTGCTGTGAAAAGCTTTCATTTGCATGCTATCCAACCAAATCAGACAATACCATACATACATACAATCGAGCCAATCTCAAGTACATTAGCTAAGCAAAGGGAAGATACAGAGTGCAGAATATAGTTCTCAACAGTGTAGTGCACCAGTTTCATAGACAAAGTTTAATGTTTGCAATGGGGTAGAGATGAATTGGATTGTATTCTTGGTTATGGAAGCCTGAATTCTGATAAAAGCTGTTCATAAGTCTGATAGGAACTGCAAGCTTTTGTATATTCTGGCTGATGGGAATAGAGAGAAGAAGAAATGACCAGGGTGGGGACGAGTCTTTAATTATATGATGCTTTTCTGAAACAGCCTGGTGTAGATGAAATCAATAGTGGGGAGTCTGTTCTGTGTGATCGACTGGACTACATCTACAATTCTCTGCAATTTCCAGCAGTCTTGGACAGAGTGCCTGCACAAACCAAACTGTGATGCAACCTGACAATATGCTCTCTATGGTGCATCTGTAGAAATTTGTAAGAGTAATTCGAAGCTGAATTTCCTCAGTCTCCTGAGGCAGTAGAGGCATTGTTCTGCCTTCTTAGATGTTGCCTCTACAGTATATGGCTGGTCCTCAACAAACTGTTGGTAATATTTACGCCAAGGAACTTGAAGATCTACAACCATTTTCACTTTGGCACCATTAATGCTGATCAGTGCATATACTTCACCCATACTTTCTGGCTGTGCGATGGCCATAGAGGTTTCTTGTACCACTTGGGTTCATTTGAATTGAACACTGCAGACGTATAGCATTTAGCATGTGGATCTGGTTGATTCTTCCTTTTATCAATCCCCCTTAAATAGCTCTGAGATAATGAGCCACATGAAGGTGTAAAAATAGAATATATTGGTGATACTCAGGAGATGGGACAACAGCTGTGTGAAGAGAAACAGCATGTGCAGCTTTTATTTTTTTTAGATATCGAGAGTATGTTTCTGGGAACTATCCACTTAGGTTTATCTCTTTTCTAAATCTCTCAAAGCATAACGGCATCACCAGCAGGTCAGCATATTCTTCCTGGTTCTGTCCCCACTTCCTTTTGTTGATATGGGGCAGCATGGCATTGATCATATAATGACATAGATTGACCTTTGGGTCCATTTCTGCCATCCAGGGAACAACCTCATGAATCCCATTTAAAATATTAGATATAGAAGTATTTTTTGGAATGAAAGGACCATGTGGGCTTTGTGTGTACAAGCAATAAGATATGTTGATGGTCACAAATTATTTGCATGGACATGGCATGATAGCCCTCTCTACTTCAAAATGGCTCAGATTTTGTATGTTATGTTGGTCGGGATTATTATTCACCTGGACTTTTAGGAATCATATTTTTCTGGATAAATTAGCTTGCCTACATCAGCGACTGCTTACTTCTCTGGCAGAAATAGTTTCACCTCTTTCTCATTAGAAGTCACTGAGTTATCATGAATGCGGCAACCTGTGAAATGTGACATCCCTCAGCCATTGCTGTCTATAACAGGAAACCAGGCTTTGTGGCCACCATCATCTTCACCTCAACATGTTGGGAGTGGGACGGAGTGGTGACAGGTTGGGATGGGGATGGGGGTGGGGATTTGGTGGGTTCCTTAATGCACTTCAGACCTTGTTTCCTGTGTGCAGCTCACGTTGTTAAGTGTAGAAATGAATGCAGCCCAATTTGACAGGGCAGGTATCAAAACAGCATTGCTTGATGATTTACACTATTACTGTGCATACTGAATACTCCTGAATGTACAAATGGAACACCTGGAACCATGCAATTTAAAGTGCAGGTACAGCACTGAAAAGTTGTCATTTTGATTTACATTTGAAATGGTGCACAAGTTGGAAGATTGTTTGACTGCTGATTTTAATTAATCTTTTTTAACATGGATAAATCAATTTAATAAAAGATAGAAAACACTTTTATGTGGGGTTACATGCCCATAGCCTCCCAAATAGGTTCTTAACCAATAAATTACCTTTGAAGCCTGATCATTGTGTACTAGGCAAACATAGCAGTTAAATTGCTCACAGCAAGTTACTACAAACAGCAATTAATAAGCAAGTAGAAAATCTGTTACTGTGGCATTGGTTAAGGTATATATGTTGGCCTGGATACAGGGAGAACTCCCCTGGCACAGCTTTGATTGTGATACCATATATTATGCTAGGAAAAGGGCAGGAAAGTGAATAGCCATATGTCAGATGGTTTATTAATTTTGCCTGTGAAAATAATAAGGTTCCACTACATTACATGGAGATGATTGCTCTTCCTCACTTAGAGCCAAGGTGAAGAAAATAAATGTGAAGTTTAGCCACATACAGCAATATGATAAATGTATTGAATGGGAGCTGAATTTTCCTCTTGTTGGTTTAGTAAGGCAAGGGGAATGTGACCCAAGGCTGCAGTAGTTCATTAACGTTTTCTTCAAGGGCCTTAGTAAAACATATGGGGTGGGTTTGGAATGGTTATGTCACTTCTAATGGTGTTCCTACCACAGGAAGATCTGTTTTCTGGTAATTGACAGTTTGAACCTCTTGATGAGCAATAGTTTTGTGGGAATGAGATCAGATGGGACTAGTGTGCCAGATTTTCTCATGGATAATATTGGAGCCAAAAGAGAAAAACACTTCTGCATCGAGGACAGAAAGTCTAATAAAAACGGTTCATACTGCTTTGTGAGTATAGCAGAATTCCTGAGTGCTACTCCAGAACTCCACGAATTGGCTCAATGGCAGGCTGGCAGTATAAATCAAGACAACATTGCTAATTCCGCATCCTTCAATATCCAATGCCTTTAATTACAGATACAGAACGCTGGAGCAACTCAGGGGAACAGGCAGCATCTCTGGAGAAAAGGAATAGGTGACGTTTCAGATCGAGACCTCTCTTCAGACTGAGGGTCATGGGGGAGAGAAACTAGAGGTATGAAAAGGTGCAGAACAAATCAAATCCGGCAGCGATGACCCAGGAAAGGTAGAGCCCACAATGGTTATTTGCTGGCTGTGGAAGAGAGCAGAAAATAAGAGCGGTGAAACCTCTCAACCTCCGCACTAGGAAAACCATCAAATTGGACAACCTCCGCAATAGGTAAACCATCTTATGAAATGGATAATGCCTCAAAAACATTTTAATCAATGCATGTTGATTTCTTTCTTTCTATCTTGCTTTCTGCAAGGGTTTGCTTTTTGTCTTCAAGAATGTTATTTCAGTCAAAGTGACCATGCATCTAAACATATATTCATCCGAGTCATTTCTAACTAATTGCAGGAAAATGTAGTACTTCAATAGTATGTTTGATGAAAACTACCGAAGAAAAATATTAGAAACTGTAAACACTGGAAACGTCCATCAGGTTCGGAAGCATCTGTAAATAGAGAAAGAGATTATGTTTCAAGTCAGATAATCTTCAACAGAACTACAAAATTTAGAACACAATTTAGCTTTCAGTAGGGGAGGAGGATGGATGGAATAAAAACATTATTTCTTATAGAGGGAGATCAAATGTTAATGTGATTGGAAAGTTGGAATTGGATTATTTTTCTTTGTCTCTGTTACATATTGCTAATCACAAGGCTACAGGACTTGCCCAGCAGTACAAACTATACCATACTATAGAACTGGGTTGCACAGTGGCACAGTCATACAGTTACTGCCTTACAGCACCAGAGACAAGGGTTCGATTCTGACCTCGGGTGCTGCCCATATTGTGTAGGATAGAACTAGTGTATGAGTCATTGCTGGTCAACTCAGTGGGCCGAACGGCCTGTTGCCATGTGGTAAACTAAACTAAAACGAAACCAAACTAAACCAAGTTAAAATATGAATGGATGTCTGGCAGAAATTGCCAGATCTGATAAGACAGAAAGCAAGTCATCAAATAGAACGTATAACTGAGAAAAGCACAGCATAGGAACAGGCCTTTCAACCATCAATATCTGTGCTGAACATGATGCCAAAATAAACTAATCTCATCTGCCTGCACATGATCCATATCCTTCCACTCCCTGTAAATCCATGTGCCAAATGTTGCAGAATATCTCATCATCAGAGCAAATACACCAGAGACTGAGGGCTTGGGAGAATAGACTTGTGCTTACAGGAGGAAGTGTGGGAGGAATTGGAATCAAGAAGCTGTGAGAGTCTGTGGGCTTGTAATGGATGTTTCTGTCTAACCTATCCCCTGAGATAGAGAAATCCAGAAAACAAGGAAAAGGGGGAATGAACCATGTGAAAACGGGGTGGAAATTGACAGCAACAATTATGACATTTTCATGGTCTGCATTGGTGTAGGAAGCAGAGCTAATTCAGTTGCAAATATACAGGTAAAATAATTGAGGAAGGGACCTAAAATAAAGACTGTTGTGGATATAAAAGACAGGTGTAGATTGGAGATCATGCCACTGCTCTTTTTACCTGGAAAAAGTGAATGGAGTTGAATAATTTGTTCAATGTGAGGATAGATTCAGCCGGGTGAATATTTTTGTCAGTGGAGAGGAACTGGTTGGGCCTCTACTTGAAGAAAGTAATGGAAGTGCTGAGGGAATGGTGAAGATAAATCAACTGCGACCAGGAAATTAGAAGCTGTTGAAGTGGAAGAGGAAATCCAAAATGTTATTGATGTAAGTGGGAAGGCACTGAACCCAGATGGAAAGGTTGGAAGCATGAAAGGAAGAATTAAACTCAGTGAGGTAAGAGCAGGCTGAAAGATGGGCAGTCCTGTGCGTAGAACTTGAACAATAGTTAGAAGTGGGCTGCGCTGGGCTGGGGGACTACAATGTTCAAATCTGTGGAAGGAAGATCCCCTAAAGATATGATGAAAAGCAAAAGATGGTGGAAACTATTTGTTCATAGATTAGTTATAAGATTGATAAAGGCAGTAATGGTGGCATGGTTTCTAATAGCCTGTTAAATTCTTAGCATATTATGTCTTGAAGAAAATATAACTCCTGGTTTTTTTTCATATCATTTTATGAGTGTGACAAAGAAAGCCATTTGGGCACTTTAAGATCAAAGTGAACTGACATGTCAATCGAGTTTGAAAGTGATTGGACCTCGTTGGCAACTCCAAGTTGATTAATTTATTCCAGTGCTCATTCAGAGAGGCATGAAAGAGAGGAGGTTGTTAGGGAGTCAAAGGAGTTGATAGTTGATGGATGCATTAAATACCATTGAATGATCTGAATGTGGAATGAAAAGACCATTCCTCATACGAAGATAGACACAAAAAGCTGGAGTAACTCAGCGGGACAGGCAGCATCTCTGGAGAGAAGGAATGGGTCGAGACTGAAGAAGGGTCTCAACACAACACTTCACCCATTCCTTCTCTCCAGAGATGCTGCCTCATACGAATGTTGAGACATAATCTCTCATTGAGAAATCTGGTCTTTGAAGACCATGAAAGTGGAAGCAAGTGATGAGCCTGCAATGAATCAGAGTGTTGTGTTCACCACTCTCTGTAGGTTTAGGTGATCAAGAGCAGAGCAATTTCTACACCAAGCTGAGATGCATCCAGGCAGAATCGTTTCTACAAAGCATATGAAGAACTACGAGGGAACGCTTGTGGATGTAATACGCTGATGCACTTTCTTGATCACCACATCACTGTGAAGGTGGTGATATGAAGGTTAGGGACATGAAGCTTTCAATCATCTCTACACCAGCTCCATTGATGAGGACAGGGTTGTATCCACCCCCTTGCTTCCTTAGAATTGCTACCAACTCTTTTGTGTAGCTCTCATTAAGCACTCACTTGTCGTCACGATACCAGGATGCAAGATTCCCGGTCTCTTTCCTGTGCTTTGTCTCATCTTTATTGTTGATCCAGCCAATGTCAGTGGCCGATGGCATCAGCAAATATAAGGATTGTGTTGGCAATTTTTCGGAAGTGGCGGCGCTGTGATACGGCTGCGGCTCGCCTACAGTCTGTCTGTTTTTACTTTTTTGTGTTGTTTTTTTTGGTCTAGTTTAGTAAATTTTTTGGTTATTAGGTGGTGTTATGTGTGTGGGGGGGGGGGGGGTGAAACAGGGCTTTCTGTCTCTCCCTTCGGGGGAATGCAACTTTTTTGTCGTATCCCCCTTCTCTTCCCCCGTCTGCGCTGAGGCCTAATGGCGGAGCTGGCGGCCTCCAACCTGCGACCGACCTCGAGGGTCCGGAGGTAGAGCCAGCCAGGATTCACCAACGCGAGGCTGGCCGTCTTCGAGCTGTGGTGACGTCCGGGCAGCGGCACGACTCAGCGCTCCGGTGAGGGAGGACGGCACGGGGCTGAGACACTCCCGTGCGGGCGGCACGGCTACCGGCTGGAAGGCGCTCCCGTGTGAGCGACCTGGGTCCCGGCTGGAAGGCGCTCCCGTGGGGGCAGCCCGGTGCGGGGCTGAGACGCTGTCGTGTGGGCAGCCCGGTGCGGGGCGGAGACGGTGCTCCGGCGGCTGAGGCGGCGTTCTGGTGGCGGCGAACTGGATCCGGGGCTCGGCCGCGGGCCAGTGGATGACAACGTCGGGAGCTCGCAGGTCACAGGCTGGTGCCTGTTTTCCGGAGCTCCCGTTGCAACAGCTGCGTCCGCTGGACTGGAGGGCGGCAGCTTCGACCACCCCCGGGCCGCGGAGCTTGAACCGTGGGACTGATACCATCGCCCGGTGGGGTATCACCTCGGCGCAGAGGGAGAAGAGGAGGGAAGAGACAGTAACTCTAAGACTTTTGCCTCCATCACAGTGAGGAGGTGTTTGGTGAACTCACTGTGGTGGATGTTAATTTGTGTGTTGTTATTATTACATGTATGGCTGCAGGCAACAACATTTTGTTCAGACCGAAAGGTCTGAATGACAATAAAGGAAATCTAATCTAATCTAATCTAATTGTACTTGGCCACACAGGCAAGGGTGTGTGTGTGGGGAGGGGGGGGGGGGGGGGGGGGGGGGTGGTAGAGCAAGGGATTGAACGTTCATCCTCACAAAAGTAGAGCAAGGGATTGAACGTTCATCCTCGGAGAGTATTGAGGGGGAGGATGGAGGAAATATTCTGACCAATTCTAATTAATTGAGGCCGGTAGTTATGAGGGTCCAGAAGCCCAAGGCTAAGGATCAGAGGTTTAAGGATGATTTTCTTCAGTTTTATGGTATTGAAAGCTGAGCTGTAGTCAATGAATTGCATCCTGACAAAGATTGCCTTATTGTCAAGATGACCCAAAATTGAATGCTGCGCAAGAGAGATGGCATCCTCTGTAGAGGATTCTAATTTTCTTAGGAACTGAAATGATGGAGATTTCCTAGCAGTAGATGGGGACTCTAGGCTCTAGACTGCTGAAGTGAGAAGTTGAAGATATCAGTGTAAACAGTGCAATCCACTGTTCCAGATTTGGTCTCCTATATTCGGCGATACCAAGCATAAGCTAGGCGATCGTTTTGCTGAACACCTCCACTCGGTCCGCCTAAACCTACCTGATTTCCCGGTTCCTCAACACTTTAACTCCCCCTCCCATTCCCACACTGACCTTTCTGTCCTGTGCCTCCTCCATTGTCAGAGGCCCAGTGCAAATTGGAGGAACAGCACCTCATGTTTCGCTTGGGTAGCTTACACCCCAGCGGTATGACCATTGACTTCTCTAACTTCAAGAAGCCCTTGCTTTCCCTCTCTCTCTCCATCCCCTCCCCCTTCCTAGTTCTCCCACCAATCTTACTGTCTCCGACTACATTTTATCTCTTTACCGCCCACTCCCCTGACTTCAGTCTGAAGAGGGGTCTCAACCCAAAACGTCACCTATTCCTTCTCTCCAGAGATGCTGCCGGGTCCGCTGAGTTACTCCAGCATTTTGCGTCTACCTTCAGTGTAGACAATGTCAATTGGTGCATGATTTCAGAAGGCATCCAGGGATTCCACATAAGCTGGCTGCTTTCTGAGAGCTTATTCTCTGGAAATTTGACTTCTGCCATTGAGGCGTATGGGACAAAGCGAGCCAGAGAAGGCGGGATGAGCTAAGATAGAACTTTGTTTGCCTGTTCGTCTTGATTTGTTTGCCTTTGTTTGCCTTGATTTCAGCTTGTAGCTCATGATGGTATATCCTTGGCATCTGCTTGAATGAATTGAGCCTCGTGTTTATCCTTGTGGCACAGGTTAGTGATGGGCTACAGATTAGCAGTTATCACCATTTCATTGTGTGCTCCATGGGTTATCATGGAAACCATACTCTTATCTTCTGCCCCTTTAATATTATTTAGTACATTAACCAGGAGCACTACATACCCAAATTCAATCGACATAATAATAGCCCACCATTATTGACTATTCATGAAACCTACATTTACTGTATAACTTTATATTTTAATTTAGCTCAGAGATATAACATGGAAACTGTCCCAAGTATCCTACAAACCTGCATGTCTTTGGAATGTGGGACGAATCTGTAGTAGCCGGAGAAAACCCATACGGTCACAGGGAGAACATACAAACTCCTGCAGAGAGCACCCAAAATCAGGATTGAACCTGAACCTCTGACGCTGTAAGGCAGCAATTCTACCACCGTGCCACTGTGCTGCACTTAGATGTTATATTGCTTTCAACTCTATGTTAGGGGAATTATAAAATGGAAATTGTTCCAATATTCTTTAATCAATGAATTTCGATAACTCTGCTTGCTTTCTGAATTGGCTTTTGTATTTCCCCCACAACACTTCTTTTAAAATGGCAATGTCCTTAAACATTTCTTCATTATGATGGTGGGGGTGAGGGAACAAACTCATAATTGTTCGTAGTCAATGGTATTCAGTGGAGTGGTCTGTTACTAAAAATTTCAAAAGGTGGTGTAAATTGCTTGCAGACTGTTGGGAAAAGCAATGGGGATGGGGCCACAGATGCTGCCATTTCCCAGAGAATGGCTCAGAGTTTGATTCCCTAAGGTCTTAGTGATTTTTGCTCTACTGAGAACTTTATAAATAAGCCTGGCACATCTCATTGCTTCATATGAGAGAAGCTGACACCCTGTGTAAAGACAAGGGAAAGACACTCGGAGCCATGTGCTTCAAGGACAATTATTACTTTGAGACAAAACCAACCTCAAGTTCTCAGCTCCACTGACTTCCCATTGACTTCAATGGAAATGAGGATTACATTTTAAATCGCTTTATCGCCTGTTTTATATTATTACACAGTCAAATGTACAAACCATGGACTCAAATTACTCATAAACTAGAAATGTTCTTTTGCTTTTAAGTTCATTTAAATTGGATTAGTACTTGGCGTGGGTTAACAACAACATTTAGTACAAACGGCATCATTATTCCACATCCTTCTTGCTGATATTAAATGAGTTACCCTCACGTTTTAAAGGACATTTTTTCCCCCAATCCCATACCGAGGCCAAAAAGCAAATGTAAATGTAACAATAGTTAGTATTTAGTTTAGATATAAAGCACGGAAACAGGCTCTTTGGCCCACTCAATCCGTACCGACCAGTCATCCCCGCACACTAACACTGTCCTACACTCGTTAGGGACATTTACATTGATACCAAGCCAATTAATATACAAACCTGTTCGTCTTTAAGCCCCTGTCCCACTGTACGAGGTAATTCATGAGTTCTCCCAAGTTTTCCCCTGATTCAAACTTGGAGAATGTCCGTAGCGGGTCCGTAGGAGTTTGTGGATGTCTCGTAGCGGCTCGTAATGCTAACGGTAGGTATAAAAAGTAGCAATTTTTTTCATCACGAGTATTTTTTAACTTGTGAACATTTTTTTACAGGGATGAAAAAACGTCACTAGTCACCGGATGTCTCGAGTACCTACCGTTAGCATTACGAGCCGCCACGAACACCTATGGACCCGCAACGGACATTCTCCGAGTTCGAATCAGGGGAAAACTCGGGAGAACTCGTGAATTACCTCGTACAGTGGGACAGGGGCTTTAGAGTGTGGAAGGAAACCGAAGATCTCGGTGAAAACCCACACAGGTCACGGGTAGAACGTATAAACTGTGAACAGACAAGCACCCGTTGTCAGGTTCGAACCTGGATCTCTGGCATGGTTTGAGATAAATTGTTTCTACTGTTGGTGCGTGGTGGAGGAGGGATGATGGAAATCAAATGGATAGTAAATGGGAAACAAATCCAGGGGACATACTTTATCTGGAGGGAGTTTGTTCTGTTATGTATTGTACCATTAAATATAGAAACAGAAAGTAGGTGCAGTAGTAGGCCATTCGGCCCTTTGAGCTGACACTGCCATTCAATATGATCATGGCTGAACATTGAGCATTTTTAATTAATAAAAATGTTTAAAAATCTGATTCTAGTTCAGCTTGTACATTTATCTTCAAAACTTGCAAATGATTAACTACCAACAAACTGTATTTAAAGTTGTGGCTGATCATCCAGAATCATTACCCTATTCCTGCTTTTTCCCCATATCCCTTGATTCCGTTAGCCCTCAGAGCTATATCTAACCATTGCAGCATAAACAATTACATTTATAATTATCAAAAGTGCATTGGATGAATTCTTGAACATTTTAATTTTGTGATGTTTGAGAAGAAGAGCAGAGCTTCTAAGGAGATGGCACAGTGAGAATGGGACATATAGCCCCCATCTACTATGTGATCCTAGAATCATGTCAGCTGCCAGCTATTACCTCAACATATTATTACTTCAGTGGATAATGAGTTAAATACGAGTTAAAACGATTAAATACGAGTTAATCATTTGCAAGTTTTGAAGATAAATGTACAAGCTGAATTAGAATCAGATTTTTTAATCATTTTTATTAATTAAAAATGCTCAATGTTCAATAGGTTCATTCCTAAGAGATTTGATTTTGAAATAGTTCCATAAATATTTTCAGTTTGTTGAAGTCATCTGCAGTTCATCCGTACAATGAATAGAAAAATTAACATTTAAAATTCCGGAGGGTGCATTTTGCAAAATTTTGCTTCATATTGCTTTCCAATGAATATTTTTTAATGCATTTCTGTGTAAGTGATGCATAATTTTAATTGAACTTTTTAAATACATTTTTTAGATTTTTCCAAATCAAATTAACTTTCCAAATGAAGTTGCACTAGTTATAACTTACAAAGAACACTATTTCTGTTACAACTGTTTGCAATAAATCAAATATCGTGATGGGAAGAAGTAAAATAAAACATGTTTAGCTTTTTGTTTTCTAAATTAAGAAATCAGTTAGTAGCCAAGACATTATGTTGAATAGAAGGTGAGATAAATCAGGTTGTCATGATTAAGTGTTGACAAGAGATTCTAAAGTATTGAAAGAGGGAGTACAGTATATTTAAGTGACTATAGAGTTTAATCAAATTCACATGTCCATGCAGCCATCTCAATTTGGGGAGAGATGCCTTGAGGATAAATTGCAGGTGAGAAATTGAATATACCTCTAAACATTAAATAGACTAAATTGAATGGACTCTGCAAATGGACATGAGGAAACTGATGGGCATATAATATTGTTGCACTCATTATGGAAAGCCCATAATCAAAACTGGCTAGCTGTGCATAAAGGCATCCTCTGTTGCTTGCTATTTTTCATCTCATGAACATGAGGTTCAATGTGGCTAGGTGTCCCATGATAGCTGAAACTGCCCTTGTAATTTCTGAGAAATGGCTGAAAATGGGAGAAAATATATACACCCAGGGGGATTGAAGTTGCACAGATCTTGGGAAGAGGGATGTTCTCTACTTACTAGGGACCAGAAGATTCTCTGGTCACATGCTGAACATGTTTTGGGAGCTCCACAAAAATGCTGGAGAAACTCAGCGGGTGCAGCAGCATCTATGGAGCGAAGGAAATAGGTAACGTTTCGGGCCGAAACCCTTCTTCAGACTGATGATTTTCCAGCATCTGCAGTTCCTTCTTGAACACAATGTTTTGGGAGCTGATAGTTTTGAAGGTTAATGCAACAGAATCTCAAGGCAACACTACAGCAATTGTAATGACCTCACAAGATTGGTCTTGGCCAGGAAATGCATCTTCAAATGCAATATTCTGCCAAATGCTTCACTAGCCTAAAGCTGTGTACAATTTACCACATCTTTTAGAGATACAGCACGCAAACAGGCCCTTCGACCCATCGAGTCCATGCTGACCAGCGATCCCCACACACTAACACTATCCTACACACACTGGGGACAATTTATAATTATACCAAGCCAATTTACCTACAAACCTGCATATCTTTGGAGGGTGGGAAGAAACCCAAGATCTCGGAGAAAACTCATGGGGTCATGTGGCCACACCATCACACTTGAACACGTTGAATTAACCTGTTATTTTCTGATTTCTACTCTATTTAATTTTACAACCAATGATTGTCCATTTGCCTACTAATTCTATTAGGTTCTTTCTATTTGACATTTAACAAGTTTCTTAGGATAATAATAATAATAATGGATGGGATTTATATAGTGCCTTTCTAATACTCAAGGCGCTTTACATCGCATTATTCATTCGCTCCTCAGTCACACTCGGTGGTGGTAAGCTACTTCTGTAGCCACAGCTGCCCTGGAGCAGACTGACGGAAGCGTGGCTGCCATTCTGCGCCTACGGCCCCTCCAACCACCACCAATCACTCACACACATTCACACACATTCACACACAGGCAAAGGTGGGTGAAGTGTCTTGCCCAAGGACACAACGACAGTATGCACTCCAAGCGGGATGCATTCATTGCCATTCTCTATGCAAAGCATAGGTTCATGATCCCTTGACAATTGCTTTCATGGACCAAATAACGCTGTTCCGGTTTTTTTAAACAGTTTCCTCTTTTAAATAATACCAAAATAAATGTTTAGAAATAACTTTCTGTATCTTTCAATACATCAGCTTCATCAACATTATAGATAATTCCCTCCTGGAACTTTACTTTTTGAGATAAAATGTTGGGAAGGAAGCAGACTTCATTTGTTTATGACTTTGGGAAAATAGTGTATTTTTTCTATGACTCTCCAATTTATGCTGCATATAACATAGTTGATATACTACATTCGCGGAGTGGGACCATTCTTGCATTATACTAAAAGTCCTATTCCTTATGCTAGTTTATACATTTCTATGCTACCTTATCTATCCTGATGTGACCTGAATTCCATGCTTTTACCTATAGACTTGTCTTTTTGAATACATTCCTGGATGCCCTTCCTCATTCTATCTTCCTTCAACTGGAAGTCAACCACACTTTTATTTGCACCTCATCCTATTGGTTTACTGATTTAACAATTGCCATTGTTATTTTTGGATTTCTCCTTGGCATCCTAATCCCCTTAACCACAATGAACACTGCTGTCCTCCAGCTCGCACTCACTGATCCTCTATTATTTTTTGTTCCATCAACAGTGATTGTGCTTCCAACTGGCAAGACCCAAAGCTCTGGAATTCCCTTGCTAAATCTACCTATCTGTTTTTATTCCTACAGGCCACTCCACATAACCTATCTTTTTTTAAGTGACTGTGTCAATTTATGACAATGTATTTTTGATAATGATTCTTGTTATCTAGCCAGATGAAGACCAGTTGTTGAAATCCCACATGGGTTGTCCTTTTGGAATAGAATTGCAGCCTACTTTGGAACGTATGTCCAGGGATTTTGAAACATTCTAGTGGAGATAAAGATTGGTTCTGATTATTAAAGCGCTTTCTCACGGGGCGACTTGACGCAAGATGTAACCAGAGTGAAGTGGTCGTGGTCTAGCACGATATCACACGATATAACGGGGGGTAGATAAAGAGTTCCCACGGTACTCGGCATTTCTGTTATTTGTGCGAGTGACTTGTCCGTCTCCCGAGCTTTCCCGTTAAATCTTGAATGAACATTGTGAACTGTAAAAAGTGTTGTTAAATCATCACGTGGCACAAATGATGTCACTTTTTTTTTCACACACTATAAATATCCTCCCTTGGTTGAATTGGCTCATTTGGAGACATGTTTTACTGTGTATGTGGGAGACACAGATGGACTGAGCACAGTACCTCGGTCTTACTGTGTGTGGGAGAGGGGGAGAAAGAGACGTACACTCACAGAGCAGAGTCTATCAGCCTGTGTAAGAGGGAGGGAGGGAGGGAGAGAGAGAGAGAGGCACACACAAGGTGGATGTGAAATCTCACCTGCCTGTTTCAGTGACAGACACCCGCCGCCAGTAAATGAAGACACCCCCATCTGTCTCCCCCTCCTCTCCCTCGACTCCCCCACCTTTCCTTCCCAACTCCAGTCCCGTCCCGACCCCCTGGGAAACTGAAGGGAGCAACAATCAACTGCTGCCTGCCCGCTGAGTTAAAGAGTTCCCACGGTAGACTGTAAAACTGGGACCCTGGTTCTGGACTCCCCCAACATCGGGAACATTCTTCCTGCATCTAGCCTGTCCAATCCCGTAGATACTGATTAGACCGGTATCTATTTATTTACTTTATTAATTATTTCAATTAAATATTGGGAACATCAGGCCGCAAACGTTATTTCTTGAGTGTTAGTGCTGGACTTTGACTCGACCTTCCTAGTTAGCCGGCGCCTGAGACTGAGCCAAGCAATGTCCAGACCTGACTTCAACACAAAGTGATGGAGGAACTCAAAGGGTCAGGCTCGTCCAACGCTCTGTGTTTTGCTCGTGATTCCTGCATCTGCAGTTCCTCGTGTCTACAGACCAGAGTTGCCACTTGACTCCGAGATGACCATCACAGAGCATACGGAAGATAGACACGAAATGCTGGAGTAACACAGCGGGACGGGCAGCATCTCTGGAGAGAAGGAATGTGTGACGTTTCGGTTCGAGACCCTTCTTCAGAGTCTCGTCCCGAAACGTCACCCATTCCTTTTATCCAGATGCTGCCCGTCCAGTATTTTATGTCTGTCTCCAGTATTACTGTGTCTATCATCGGCGCAAACCAACATCTACAGTTCTTTCCGACACATTAGAGGATACCGTCTCGCCATCACTCGGATTACCAGCTTCATTTCCATAACGTTGCCACCTCTCTTTACTTTGCTTACTGAAGCCTGATCCTTGTCACACCCAGTGCTCTATCGCCCAGCCTCTCATCTTTCAATCGGGTTCGGCCAGGAAGGAACTGCAGATGCTGGATTAAAACGAAGATAGACACAACATGTAACTCAGCGGGACAGGCAGCATATCAGAAGGGTCTCGACCCGAAATGTCACCCATTCCTTCTCCCCAGAGACGCTGCCTGTTGTGCTGAGTTCCTCCATTTTGTGCCTACCTTGGGTTTATCCAGGATCTCCCCGTTGATGTCCTAACTCGCTTTGGTTTGTTATTATTATCTCATATCGAGAACCAGCAGATACAGGTTTAGGTTCGGGGGAATGATTTAATGAGAGCCTAAGGGGTAACTATTTTACGCAAAGGGTGGTGGGTATATGGAATGAGCTATCCATTAAGGTAGTTGAGGCAGGTACTGTCGCAATGTTTAAGAAGCATTAGACTGAAGCATGGATAGGATAGGTTTAGATGGTTATGGGCCAAACGCGGGCAAGTGGGACTAGTGTAGATGGGACATATTGGTCGGTGTGGGCAAGTTGGGTCGAAGGGCCTGTTTCTACGCTGTATGATTCTATGCAGGGAATAAACTTTTGTTTGCGTGCTATACAATCATATCAGATAATGCTATACATGAATATAACCAAGCCACGTACAGTCTGAAGAAGGGCCTCGACCCGAAACGTCACCCGTTCCTTCTCTTTAGAGATGCTGCATGTCCCGTTGAGTTACTCCAGCATTTTGAACCATCGAGTTACTCCAGCATTCTCTTTAAACCGGCATCTGCTGTTCCTTCCGACACATGCACAAGAACGCCAGGTAGAGCGAAGAGGAAAATACCAGAGTTCAGAATATATGTTTTCAGGACAGTTCCAGGGGGAAAAAGTCCAATGTCCGCATTGAGGTAGGTTGGTAGGTCGGGTCAGTGCCCAAACGAATGGAAGGAAGAACCGTTCTGAAGCCGGATAAGAATAGGTGGTCGGCGCGGGCTCGGTGGGCCGAAGGGCCTGTTTCCGCGCTATATCTCTAAAATCTGAAGTTAGGTAATGTCTAAAGGAACTGCAGATGCTGGTTAATACACACAAAAGGACACAAAATGTTGGTGTAACTCAGCAGGTAAGTCAGATCTGGGAAGAAAAACATAAAAAGCTGGAGTAAGTCAGCGGGTCAGGCAGCATCTCTGGAGAAAAAGAATAGGTGGCGATTCGAATCGGAACCCTTCTTCAGACATCCTAATCGGAATTGAGTCTGAAGATGTGTCTCGTCCCGAAACATCACCTATTTTTCTCCAGAGATGCTGCTTGACTCGCTGAGTTACTCCAGCTTTTTGTGTCTGTCTTCGGTTTAAACCAGCATGTGCAGTTCACTCCTTACAAGGGTCTCTGGAGAACATTGATTGGCAGCGTTCCGGACCCTGCTTCGGAAAGGAATCGATCGCTAGTCGGCGAGGACTCCGAGCTGTATCTCTCAAAGAAGTACATGTGAAAAATTTCTCACGGACCATAAAAATGCGGGACCTTTCAGTAAAGTCCCTTTAAAAGATTATAGTTATTTTCTTGAATCTCATTAACATAACTCATGAATAAGTTGATGTCCATATGCGGATGCAAATCTTTATTTTTAAAATTCAATCCCACAGAAGACAATTTTTACTCACCTTCTGTCCCCTCTGTCCAGCTTCCGGGTTCACCGTTCGCAGGAGTTCCCACGGTAACCGCAAGAGTTATTACGGATATCGCACGGATATCGCACTGGCCACTACGTTCATATAATGTTGCAATGCTCAACCACAAGTGTACAAGTCACTCTTGGAGAAATTCAAACTTGCTTGAATTTTCTCCCGAGTCACCAAGTTACACGATTACCTGCCGTTAGCGCCACGGTGGTCCACGGTGGTCCACGAATGCCATACTGTTATCGCACGAGGTTCCCACGATGTTAAACTCTGGTTAACTCTTGCGTCAAGTCGCCCCGTGAGAAAGGCCTATTAGGAGTTGCAATTACAAAGCTGGAACTGTAAAGATCAGGCTTTTCTTCATACAGCAGGGATAATTAAATGGATATTTAATAAAAGGGTTTTGATCAAATGAAAAAGGGCAGACTGCTATCAATGGGTGAGGAATCAATTGCAATAAGTTGAGATTGAAATTAAATGGTAAAAATACTAGGCAATACAAGCTAAATTTCTCTGCATAAGATGAAGATTTGAAATCTACTACAACGTGTTCAATTATAGCCTTTAAGATGAATTGGACAAATAATTGAAAGAAAAACAGTTACTTGAGTAGGGAAAAATGAAGATGAATTAGATTGAAAGAGCTAGTAAGAATACAATAGGCAGAATGGTTTCCATTTGTACAGTTATAGGCCGTGACTGAATAATTTTATGAATCGGAAAACATTTTAGTTAGATATCAATTGCAATTGGCACTTGCTTAACGTGACAAATATGTCTGTTTACATTTTGCCATTTCGTAAAACTTTAAGGATACCAAACAATTCTGATATCGATTTAAAACTCCATTTATTTGAACCTAATTACATTATTGCCATTTTTCACTTAATTGTATCTGCAAAGCACAGACTACTAGAAAAATTAGTAAATTAATGTTTACATAGAACTTTGTAAAATATACATCCGTGCAGCTAATGGTGTCTTTGATGCCGCAGCCATTTTTACTGAGAAAAAGTTGATCAAAGGAAACAGGTAATTAATCTTCTGTAGAAATGACAGGTAAATTTGGATATTTACTCATAATTGACTTTAAATGCAGCAACATGGCATGGTTTCTAAGCATATTTTGGTAGTTCCTACAACATTCTTGGATTAATATAAATTGGATCTGAATCTGTGCACAATTTCAATCCCTTTATTCTGGTGCTATCAAAAGCAATGTGAAATAATTTCTCACTGCTGTGTCAGCATGATCAAGTGCATATGTATTTCATTTGCATCATAATTTTCAGTTACGCACATACTGCTACAAGTACAATCAATATTCAGTCTTCAGCTCAATGGTATAAGCAGTATGCACCAAGTTTAAGGGCCAGATGTATCGCCTGGGGTTATTCCCTTTGTTGACTGTGAACATGATGTATGTGCATCTTAGACCAGTGGGAATTTTGATGTAAAACCTAAACACCAGGGATGAGTGTCTATTTTTCTCAAATAAAATTGATTTGAAGATGAAGTTAATGTAATAGAATCACTAAAAGTTGAAAGAGGGAGAGATGGAATATTATCCAGTTTTATCCCTTGTCAAAATGGAAGCCGGGACATGAATCGTGAGCAGATAGCCCCAATTATCATCTGTCTGGAATTGTGTCAGAAAATGTGTTTTAACTAAATCATGAATGCCCAAAACATTGGCAGGCAAGTGACACCACAATAGAGAATAAATAAATCTTTGCCATTATGGTTAAAGAGAAAAGTATGAAATGGAAATGATGCACTAGCTTGCAATTTTGTTTCTTTACTTCAATATGTTTTGGCCTTTGGACCAAACATTTAACAATAACCAATATTACTATGGTAACATTTTCTCATCATTATTTCTAATTAAGGGCCAAACTTAATGGAATGGAAATTCCCTCCATAAATATAAACACGAATAAACAAAAACTGTTCTATTCGGAAATGCATAAGATTATTTTTTGAAGAGTATTTTAAACCAGGTGAAATAATTCTTTAAATGTATGCATACTTCACCTTTTACTATTAAAGTTCATTAAAGTATACAAAGTTCCATTTCTTCCAAGCATAATTAAACTGTAAAATCTGATCAGCTAAAACAAATGTAATAATCTCACTTTTCATTGAAACAGGAGCACTTAGACATCCTGTGACATTTCTAGCATGCTATATATTGAAATGAACTAGCTATTTGTTAATGTTTGATGGCTGTTTATCGCCAGCAGGTGTAACAGGAACACATTTTATGGAATTTTATTTATGTGCTTATGGAAATTATTTTTATCGCTGAACATGGGAATTGTCCAATAAGAGAGAGGCCGAATTGTAACAAAGTGCAACCTGCAACTTAACGTTAAATTTACTGAGTTAGAAGGGGGGGGGGGGTGGATTGTTTTCTTGAATGATTAATTAGAGTCCGATTTCTTCACCGTCATCTGCATCTTGTTGAAATCCATGAAGAATAAATTACATTTATAGCTTTGCAACGCTTGTAGACTACAAGGGCATTTCTTGTTCATGTGCACGCATTGTAAATATATATTTCTTCCCCTAAAATAAACAACAGCTGTGGCTATTGAGGGCAATACTATACTTACTAAGGTAAGGAGTTAAAAACTGTAAATTCCTATTAAATAAAACAAAGCCTACTGGTTACCATACATAGGTGAAGACGTCTTCAGTATTAACCCATTTGGGTGGCAAATTGTAACATTTAAAGCTCATTCATTGGACTAACTGCCTGAAGTTCTGAAGTGAACAACAAAATTCCACTAGGGGTGCCGCATGAGGACTGCACCTGCCTACAGTCTGTCCGTTTTTTCTATCTTTTTTTTGTTTTTAGTTTGTTTAAAATTATGTTCAGGAGGTTTCTTTAGCTTTTCTATGTGTGGGTAGGGTAAGGGGGAAACCGTTTCCCAGTCACCTCCTGGCGAGGACGAGACCATTCTCCGAGTCGCATCCTCGCCCCCCTCCTCGCGGCCTACCACCTGGATTGGAGCGGTCTTTCCTGCCGGAGATCGGACCAGAGCTCCAGCAGCGGCGGCACAGCGCTAGATACATCGCGGAGCGGGCGATGCCTCACCTGGGATCGCCGTTGAAGCTCCGGAGTGCTGGGCCTGCTGCAAAAACATCGTGTGGCTGTGGTTTGAAGAGCTTCCAGTGCGGGCGGCGCTGACTTCAACATCGCAGTGCCCTGGGGCCCTTTGCCAAGGACCGCCAGCGTGGGTCTCCGCTCGGCGTGGCCTGTGGACTTCGGGAGCCGCGGACTCCGGTAGGAAGTGGCTGATTCGGAGGTCCAAGCCGCTGAGTTTGTTCTCCTGTTCCGATGTCGGAGTTCCACATCCCGGCGAGAGGGACTGAGCATCGGGCCGCCCGTAGCAGCAGCTGCAGAGGACTGCGGAGGGCTCGGGAGGCACCAACCATGGGTGTACATCAAAGTACATCAAAGAGCAGGATTACTGAACTTTGGGCCTTCTTTGGACCATATTATCTGAATATTAGGAAAAGGGGAGATGCAACGAGACCTGGGTGTCATGGTACAACAGTCATTGAAAGTAGGAATGCAGGTGCAGCAGGCAGTGAAGAAAGCAAATGGTATGTTAGCATTCATAGCAAAAGGATTTGAGTATAAGAGCAGGGAGGTTCTACTGCAGTTGTACAGGGTCTTGGATGAGACCACAGCTGGAGTATTGCGTACAGTTTTGGTCTCCTAATCTGAGGAAATACATTCTTGCCATAGAGGGAGTACAGAGAAGGTTCACCAGACTGATTCCTGGGATGGCAGAACTTTCATATGAAGAAAGACTGGATAGACTCGGCTTGTACACGCTGGAATTCAGAAGATTGAGGGGGGATCTTATAGAAACTTACAAATTTCTTAAGGGGTTGGGCAGGCTAGATGCAGGAAGATTATTCCCGATGTTGGGGAAGTCCAGAACTAGGGGTCACAGTTTAAGGATAAGGGGGAAGTCTTTTAGGACCGAGATGAGAAAATCATTTTTTACACAGAGAGTGGTGAATCTGTGGAATTCTCTGCCACAGAAGGTAGTTGAGGCCAGTTCATTGAAGAGGGAGTTAGATGTGGCCCTTGTGGCTAAAGGGATCAGGGGGTATGGAGAGAAGGCAGGTATGGGATACTGAGTTGGATGATCAGCCATTATCATATCGAATGACGGTGCACGCTCGAAGGGCCGAATGGCCTACTCCTGCACCTATTTTCTATGTTCCTATGTTTCTATGTTTCCCTCACAGTGGGAAACTTTGATTCCGCTGTGCAGGGGATGTTTATGTTAAAATACTATCGTGTTTTGTTCTTTTTTATTCGTATGGCTGTATGGTGACCCCAAATTTCACTGTACCAATTGGTGCATGTGACAACAAATGTCTCTTGAATCTTGAAATTCACACTTATTTAAATCTGCTCTACGTCCGTCAAATCACTTGTTGATCATCTGACATAACATTGGAGTAGTCCAACTCTTTGGATTCTGCAACCTATAATTTGTACGACTTGACAGGTGTTAGTTTAGCATAGGTCCTTTTGTAAAAGACTTCTTCAGGAGTTTAGAACTGTCTCTTTTGTAGAAAAATGTGATGTATAACCAGAGATGGGTTAACCAAGAGTTGCTCATTACAGCTACAACCTCCATCACTGCAAGCTAGAAAGATTCCATTGGTAAGGTCTAAGTAGTGGGATGGTACGATGGATAGAACTAAAATAAAAGATATGTGGGATTAATTGGTGTGTGTAGGTTCGAGCCCTGTTTGGATATGTACATCTGGTGTGTAGGAAGGAACTACAGATGCTGGTTTACGCTGAAGATAGACATAAAATGCTGGAGTAAAAGCGGGCCAGGCAGCATCCTGGAGAGAAGGAATAGGTGACGTTTGGGTCAAGACCCTTCTTCAGACCCGGCATCTGTCTATGGTTCTGTGTGGCAACTGACACACAATGAAAGCCACTTCATTAAAGGTAGGCATTGTATTTTATAATTTCCTGGAATGAGTTGGAATTGCTAATAAAATTGAACTTCTTATTTGAGACGTAAATGAGTATCCCACTGAATTACACTTGCAATAGACTCACTTTGAGGTGTAATGAATGTCCGCTTCCATGGAGATAAATCGGTTGAAATCCTGTGAAACTTCAAAATATCGTGATGCTTCAGCCAAGAGTGTTCATCATCATGTGAGATGATCTTTCAAACATACTGCTCTTATCCTACTGTGAAGAGGATAATGTAAACAGCAGTAGAGACCAACAATAATTGGTATCGGTTTATTATTGTCATGTATACCAAGATACAGTGAAAAGCTTTGTTTGCATGCTATCCAAACAAATCAAATCATTTTATATATGCATACAATCAAGTGTGGTAGTACAAAGAGAAAATTACCAGAGTGCAGAATATAGTATTGCAGCATTACATTTACCCAGAAAAAGTCCAAGGACCATAATAAGGTGGGCAGGTAGAAAGATCTGGACCAGATCCCTAGTTTATGTAAAGACTCTAGTTTATGTGATCACAGAGGGTCGAGGACATAGCTGGGGACCTGAGGCTAACGTTATTCCACTGGTCTTCTTTCAAAGAGAGCATTGTATGCATTGAGCTCATCTCAGAGGTGTGCATTGCTGCCAAATGTACTACCCAATTTCCCTTTGTAGTCTACTACAGTCCTTGTCACAATTGACAAGTGGCAATGTGGTCATCCCGGGACTTTAGCTTAGTCTAAAATTCCCTCTTGGCATCTGTGGTGGCTTTGTGAAGGTCGTAAGCAGATATCTTGTTCCATTTTGGATTGTTTGATTTGAATGACAATGATTGGGCTGGGTCTTGTGGGTGAACGGCAACGTTTTCTTTTGTGGAGTTATTGACATTACATTTCATTGCTGTGAGTTCAAGGCTTGCGCACAAATGTGCAAGAGAGTGAAAGTCCAAATTCTATGACGACAATCGAAAGGTAGATTGTAATATTCTGGCAATTACACTGGAGTGGGTTTAGTCAATCCTGCAGTCCCATGGCATCCACCTCTTTGAATGGTGAGTATACAAATTAATAAAGCAACATTTTTGTTCTCGAAGACTTAAGAACCGACTGGGTACGGAATTGCATTATACAATGCCTGCATTTATGCACCATGGCATTGAATTGAAGATTAACATTGATTATTATGCACAATCAGGACTTCAAAGGATGTGGCAAAAACTGAAACTTTTAACACTTTTTTCCTTATATGGGACGTGCCTACACAGAATGAACACCATACGTGCAGCATTGATGAACACTGGGCTATCGATATATGACGGAGAATAGGAAGCAAGCCTACTGTACTGGACTTCAAGATTACATTTTAATGTATTTACGTTGGTGAGTGCTTGAATGGGCTCAGTTACTGTGTAGCAATGCGGCAAATTTCTGATTGTTCCTCAGGTGACATTTTATTTTTTTTGGGAATTCCCTGAGGACTCCAATCGTTTGCTGTCATGAACTCCAAAGTAGTGCTGGAGAAGCAGGGTGAATGCCACACGGCTACAGAGAGAACATACAAACTCTGCAGCCAGTGTCCAAGGTCAGGATCAAACTTGGTACCTCGAAGCTGTAATAGCTGAGTCTCATGTTGCAAGTTGACACAAGAGGTACCCCGAGTTAAAACTCGTGGTAATAACGTACGATTAACGTACGGAACTCGTGGACGCAACATAGAGACTCGTGGCGCTAACGGCAGGTACTCGTGAAACTTGTCAACTCTTGCAAAAATTCAAACATGTTTAAAATTTTCCACGAGTCAATTTTACTCTTGTGGTTAAGAATTGAAACATTTTAACTTATTGTAAGAACGTAGTGGCCCGTGCGATTACCTTAGTTTATCGTGAGTCTACCGTGGGAACTCTTTAACTCAGCGGGCAGGCAGCAGCAGATTGTCGCTCCCTTCAATTTCCCAGCGACAATCACCTGCCATAACGCAAGAGAGATCATGCACTGTTGTAGGTCTCCTTTGCACGTCGGTGTTTCTGTCTTTCTCCACTCATTGTTGGCCCTATCTGTCACCACCCCCACCTGCACCCCTCTGCTTCCCGGCCATGTGTGTGATCCCTTCCCTCCCCTCTCCAGCTCCCCGCCCATTACACCGGCGCGGGGGCTTTGCACTGTCTTCACGTCGGCGATGCCAGCAGGTCAGTGCCAGTCGCCCCGGGGCAGTCGCTCCCTTCAGTTTCCCAGGGGGTCGGGACGGGACTGGAGTTGGGAGGGAAAGGTGGAGGGGGGGGGGGGGGGGGGGGGGGGAGTTGGAGCGGGGCTGGGCTGGAGTTGCTGTTGGCTGTGGGTCTCTGGGTTCTCCGTGCTTGCAGTGGACCTGGTGGGCCTGGGGGTCGGTGTCCCGTTGGTCCTGACGTCTCCAACCACCCCCCGGACAGGAGCTGAGACTGGGAACGGTACCGCCCTTGCTCCCTCCCTCTGCAACTGCAAACAACCCCACTCTCCTGCTCACCTACCCCACCCATCCCCCCCCCCCCCGCCACCTTTCCCTCCCAACTCCAGTCCCGTCCCGACCCCCTGGGAAACTGAAGGAAGTGACTGGCACTGACCTGCTGGCATCGCCGACGTGAAGACAGTGCAAAGCCCCCGCGCCGCTGCAATGGGCGGGGAGCTGGAGAGGGGAGGGAAGGGGTCACACACATGGCCGGGAAGCAGAGGGGTGGGGGTGGGGGTGGTGACAGATAGGGCCAACAATGAGTGGAGAAAGACAGAAACACCGACGTGCAAAGGAGAACGACAACAGTGCATGATCTCTCTCGCGTTATGGCGGGTGATTGTCGCCTGCCCGCTGTTCCTGACGCTAAAGCCTTGCGATCATTGCCCTTCGTGTTTGCGTGGAGGGGGAGGGGGGTATTGTGCTGTTTGGTCACCCCCTACTATCCCAGGGACAGGGAGACACAGCGGCTTTTGAGACTGGTGGGCAATCACTTCCAAAGTATCTGCCCACACAGTCAGTACACCTATCCTACACTTGTCTCCCGCACTAAGATCATCCCGCAGAGAATGATCCCAGTCTAACCCAAGAGCCATGTCATCCCAGACAGATTAATGACGCTCCCCCCCCCCCCCCCCCCCCCCCCCCCAAACTCTCTCCACCTCAACTCACGCCTGGGCACCAAAGCAGCTCAGGAGGCGAACCCTGAGCTCCGTCTCACAACAATCTGATGTGCACATCCGTCCACATTCAAAGATTTAATCTCCCGTCTCCCCGCAGTGTGTAGACATGGCAGTAAATTCAATTAAAACATATCAAACCTGTGTGTTTCAAACAAATCATAAGTATAACTGCTCTGGCACTGGATGGTGCACATTTTCCCTTTGTAGGTCACATCAATAGATGCGGCCGCGCTGAATTCTATCTTTAAAACAAACCCACAGGATGGAGAGGTCTTCTTAAACACTGTTGCTTATTAAAACATAACACTATTGCTTATTAAAACAAACCTTCAATCAGGATTGGCTCAAGAGTAACTCGGGAGACGAACTTGGAACATCGCAGAAATGACAAGTAAACGGCAAACTTGTCATACCCGTGGGAACTCGGTTAAACTCTTGATCATACACTTGCAATCTCGTACACAACCACGAGTCTTTCACTCGGGGTACCTCTTGTGTCAACTCGCAACGTGAGACTCAGCTTTATCACAGCAGCACTGCTGACTTCAGCATCCACGCTGACCTCCAAAAACACTGAGTCCAGCAGCATCACAGTAAAAAGTCATGTCATAGATGAGATGAGTCTGTGCTTTGTGAATGTCTACTACTTTTGCTGGGGTTTGATGCGTGCAACGGGTTTATCTGCAGAATGCTAAATGAAGGTATGCACATGAAATTCATTCTCTCAATGGTACTGTAACTGACCCGTCTCATAGTATCATCATATATTAAATGAGATCAAATTTTCTAACCATTCTTTCGCTACTCGCCCACCCATTCTACCGGAGACTCTCCTGGCTGGAAGTAGCCCAATATCTACTCCAGTATTTACAGAAGAAACCGTTAACTATGCTCTGGAAATTCTAGTGTATTCAAATAATATTTAATATGTACATATTTTTCTGGTGAGAAAACTAATCACCTTCTCCTTAAAGACCTATGAGCAAGATAAAACACAACTTTAGTCTTCCCTTCTTGGAAAATACTCCACAACAGATCAACTTGGAGTAAAATGCAATTATTTATACCCAATTTTCATTCAACATGTCACTTTATTACAGCGTAGCCAATCACCATCTAAGCAGAGGAATGTTTTAAAGAAAACAAATTAGGTTCTAGTATATTGTTGCCAAGATATATATTATTAATTATATGTTAGATCATTTTTGTGATATATACCAATGTTAAAAATTATTTAGTCATTCAATTTAATCTGTACACTTGTCCAATGTAGAATGCATTTAGAGGCTGTCAGTTTAAGGCTACACAGGTCACAGTGGTGAAGCTGAAAATTCCGACAAGTAAGTATTCTGATCACATACAGTTTAGAAATTATCACAAATACAAGATTTTAATCTACAGTTGAAAATTCAAGGACACAAAAGTAGCCGGTGAAGCAATGTTTGTTTTGGCAGCAATTTGTGTAACTCTGATTCCTATTGTATTCACAAATAGAAAGTGTACCTTCTCCATCATTGATTTGATATATCCAACCAACACATGGCTATCCAACTAACACGTGACAATCTATCTGATGGCCTGCGTTACTGATAATCAGTCGATCAGGTTTTTAGCAGTAGGAAACACACCTTCCCATTACTGTAGCCAGGACTGTTTAAAGTGATTCCCACTAACTCTTAGGTTTATGCAAGGTTAAGTTTGAGGGCCAGTATGATTGAGAAAATATGTTCCTTCCATGCAGGAGGGAGATAATTTGTTTGGTCTCTGCAACTGCAACTGGGTGGCATGGTGGCGCAGCGGTAGAGTTGCTGCCTTACAGCGCCAGAGGCCAGGGTTCGATCCCGACTATGGGTACTGTCTGTACGGAGTTTGTACGTTCTCCCCGTGATCTGCATTGGTTTTTTCCGAGAACTTCAGTTTCCTCCCACACTCCAAAGATGTACAGGTTTGTATGTTAATTGGCTTAGTAAATGTAAAAAATGTCCCTAGTGTGTGTAGGAGAGTATTAATATGTGGGGATCGCTGGTCGGTGGGTGGAAGGGACTGTTTCCGCTCGACAAAGGAACTTGGAGACCGATTATAGCAGGGCAAAAGAGGACAGGGTTTCTAGAGCAGCTTAATCAGTCAGGGGTGTTTGTGTAGATGAGACAGTAGTGCTGTTTGCATTGGGGTTTGTTTGCAGACAATGAACAGCCAGTACACATGATTAATAATATACGTGCCACGTGATCGGGAAACAGTATAATGCTGTTTAACTTTTTAGATGTGCTTGTGTGCCATACCTGTTCACAAAAGTTGCACAGGGTGTTTGAGCAGTGAAGCAGGTAATGGTGCAGGGGGATAGTGAAGAAGCAGAGAGTGTGTGTGCGTGTGTGTGTGTGTGCGTGTGTGCGTGCGTGTGTGCGTGTGTGCGTGTGTGCGTGCGTGCGTGCGTGTATCAGGAAAACATGTCCAGCTGTAGTATTCCAAGAGCAAATGCCTCATGGACACTTGACTGGAGAAGTGCTGTCTGATTGTTTAGGTCTAGGAGGTGGAGGTGCCCCAGAGCCCTGTTTGAACCAATAATGAGTGTGATTGTAAAAGTGTCCGTGGCCCTGGTATTGTTAACCCATGGTCACTCTAAACTGGTGATGGGTAATTTGCTCCATCTTCCAGAACACTTTTCACTGCTGTTCAGAGATGTTAATGAAGCTCTCAGATCAAGGAGATGGAATTTAACTCCTTTTACTGGTACAAGGAGCAGCAAGTAACACATGCAGAGTGGTTTCTGAATATTGTGGACGTCCCGAGATTGTAGTAGATGATTGATTCTATCCAGATCATTTTCAAGAGTGCATCTTGGAATATTGAATCGTATCAAAACTGTCCCTCAATAATCAGGCTGAGTGCATCTGCAACCAGAATATCCTCATGGTCAATGCTGAACAAACAAGAGATCATATTGCATGTTCATCTCTGCCGTCTAGATACCAGCGATCATGGTATACCAGCCGACAATGATTGTGGGACAAAATTATCCTGAGCTCAGCTAGTTCCTGATTCCATTCTTATAACCATAGACATGCAGTCACCCATAATGTCATTGACTCCATCAGGGTTGATGCCAAGACCTCACTGTCTGGAGTACTCTAAATGTACAGCAATGGGACCTTTCCTTTGTTTATAGACAAAAATGCTGGAGAAACTCAGCGGGTGAGGCAGCATCTATGGAGCGAAGGAAATAGGCGGTGTTTCGGGTCGGGCCCCCCCTTCCTTTGTTTATGATGGTTTTTCACATGAACTACAACCTTGTTATCATTAACACCATGAGGAGGAGGAAGAGCCAGGGAGGAGTTAATGACAGGAGTCACGTTCTGATCACACTGAAGGAGATGAACGCTTTTGCTTTGTGCTTCTGGTGAGAGGGTGTGAAAAATCCATCTTCTAGATGCGCTGGGACGCATCCTCAGTGATGTGATCTGGGGTCATCGGGTGTTTCGGGTCTCACAACATCAGACACCCTCGCCCATGTGACCCAGCCGGGGTTGATCAAGCCCCAACTTACGTCCCAGCAGCAACCGCCCACGGATCAGCCCTCTTAATCCAAAGCCACCTAATGGCTTTCTCTGCGGCTTCGCTTGCAGATTGAATGGCCCTTTTGTTTGCCAGACCCTTAATGCCCAACTGGTTGAGAACTTTGCAGAGTGAGCATCCTGCAAAGCCTCTACAGCCCACCTCTGTCTTCCAGCACATCCCCACCAGTTCCTGGTACTTTGTGAGTCACTAATGCTCAAGAAATTAATTCAGGGTTAATTAAAAGTTCACCTGATAAGCCTGATCCATACAAATAGAAGATGGTTATCTTTTCTAATGTGAAAGAGTCTAATTTGCATTGGCATTATCAACACGGAATGAGCCCAGTTTTAACATGCTTCACTAATCCGAGCATTTTCTCCATCCTTCAGTGGCACACAGTAACTACAGTACATACCACTGACAATATTTAAATATGTAAAGTATTCAACAGCACCTTCAAAGCCACAACCAGTAACAAATTAGACACATGTGAGCTTATGTAAATATCAACAGCTATTGTTATACCTTTAAAGTAGACATAAACCTAATGGAAGGATATCAATAGTCTCTAGCTGTAAGGAGGGCAACCTCTAACTCTGGTATTGCAGCAAGGGAGAAGGTAACTCCACACCACTACCTCTTTGCATTCAGGGGCAATCAAAAATGCAAACTTGCCCGCGATGCGTATGTAGTTCAATTGAAGAAAAATAAAGAAAGCAAATAGTCCTCATCCCACCACAGTTCCAACTTTATTGAGGACCATCTCAAGGCACAGATGGTGGAGCTGCAGCCCCAGAGACCCGGGTTCGATGTTTACATGCTCTCCCGCTGACCATACAGGTTTCCTCTGGGTGCTCCTATTTCCTCCCATATCCCAAAGATGTGTGGTTTTGTAGGTTAATTGGCCTCTATAAAAGTTCCCCTACTGTGTAGGGAGTGGATGGGAAAGTGGGATAATATAGAACTAGTGAATGGGTGATTGATGGTCGGCATGAACTCAGTGGGCCGAAGGGCCTGTTTTCATGTTGTATCTCTCAATCAATCTCTTTGTTATGTAGTTATATTTGTTATCAACAAATATAAGACCTAAATGATAATTCCGTTGCCATGTTTAAGCATCAGGTTATGTCATAAAAACATACTCACATAAACTAGTCACCCTGTGCAGGTCTTCATGCCATTGCTAGTCTTGTTGCTGCCCTGTTGACATCAGTGCAATTTTTCCTGCAGCAGGGTGAACACAATACAGATCAATGGGTGAATTTAAAGAAGACATAGACACATCGTGACCACGGGTGTTGGCTGTACGGAGATTGCACGTTCTCCCTGATCAAATGGGTTTTCCCCGGGTGCCCAAGTTTCCTCCCACATTCCAAAGACGAGCAGGTTTGAGGTTTGAGGGTTAATTGGCTTCTATAAGTTGTCCCTAGTGTGTAGGATAGAACTAGTGTGAACAAATGATAATTGGTCGGCGCTAACTCAGTAGGCTGAGCTCGAAACTAAACAGCTAAACTAAAATAACCAGACCAGACCCAGACCAGATCCAGACCCAGACCCAGACCAGACCCAGACCCAGATCAGGAAATGAAGGCCATGGGGAGATGGCACTGGACAGGAGATCAGCTGAGTGGTGACCTATTCCTCTTTCAGCTGTTTATTGGAACGAGCAATAATTAATTCTGAAAACTTCCCTAGAGCAACAATGCCTTGATGGCGATTAGTAGAAATAGTCTGGATTAGCTCACTCCCAGGCCAAGAAAATACACTGCTGGGAATGGCATAGATGGGATCACAGATGGTGAGAGAGGACAACTAATTCATGCTGTCTACCAAACATCACTCCCTTGGCTGGAACCCTTGGCAAATCTAGCATAAAGCTAACGGCAGATTGTAAGAATGCAGGAACATGTTCAAAGCATTCCCAGAAAGCTAAGATAGAGCGTCTGGATAACGATCAGAAATTAGGGTAAAAACCCCTTATGAATGCATCAATGTCTGCTGTAAATCATGCACCAATAAAGATGAAGATACAATGCATCCTTCAATTCAAGCACAGTTGGCAAAACTTTCATTCAGAAGTGCCAACTTCTTCAGGAGAAGCCTACTCATTTCTTGGACTAGTTGTGCCATCAATTTGTAATTTACTAGCCAGAACTGAGCTCTGATTATATCTTTTCAACATATGCAGATTATTGGTCCCTGCTGAGTAAATATTTAGGATTGAGTTTCTAAAGTGTTGTCTCGATTGTCTGCCTAGACATCAGCAGATCCACAGATAATTCGGAAAATGCCATTGCATCTTCAGCAGTTCTTCTGTTGAAGTAAAGCAGGCGTTTGAAAGAATTCTTGCAAAATTTCAATCATTTAATGACCCTACAGCATAGGAAGGAGTGTCTGTGGGCTCACCACAACTGGACGACCACACAGTAAATTTATGAAGTGACCTGGAAGTTCAAATGAACCTCACCCCTTGAGTACTTTGAAATTTGTGCTTCATGGCACACTAGGTTATCATTAACACAAACGGTATAAGGGAAGAATTCCTGAATTGGTCCCAGGCCATTTTTCTTGGAGTCCAAACCTGATTCCAGAGTAAAGGGTTTGTCCCACTGTATGAGGTAATTCAAGAGCTCTCCTGAGTTAAAAAAAAATCAAACTCGTAAGTACGTAGAATATGCCTATCGGCTACGTCGGAGCTCGTGTGTGTGTCTCGTAGCAGCTCGTAATGCTAATGGCAGGTACTCAGGAAATGTGGTAACTCGGGAAGTTTTTTCAGCACTGTGAAAAATGTCCACGTGAGCCCCGAGTACCTACGAACGGCTATTACCTTAATTCTCCGAGTTCGAATCAGGGGAAACTCGGGAGAACTCTTGAATTGCCTCGTACAGTGGGACAGGCCCTTTATGCTGCTGCTTCTAAATTAAGCATAGAATTGTAGAATCAGAGAGCCATAGAGATATACAGCATGAAAACAGTCCTTTCAGCCCAACTTGAGCATGTCAACCAATTTGCCTAACTGAGGAAATCCCACTTCCCTCTGCCTGGTCAATATCTTCCAAAATGTTTCTATCTGTTTAAGTGTCTTTTGAATGTTATAATTTTACTCGATTCCACCATCTCCTCTTCCATATAGGCACTCCTCTCTCCATGAAAAAGTTGTCCCTCTGGTCCCTTTTAAATATTTCCTCTCTCACCTTATTGAAACACTTATCTGAAAGGGGATTTACAGCTGCGCAATTCTGTCTTGCCTTGATTATTAATGCACTGACTGCAAGACAGGTGAAAACATTATTGTCTCGATAAGAATAAAGTAATGGGATGAGGTCTCTGAGTCCCTGGATAGGTCACTGGATAAGATATTACTTTGTAAAGCAGGAAGATATAGGAGTATAGGAGCAGGGAGGTTCTACTGCAGTTGTACAGGGTCTTGGTGAGACCACACCTGGAGTATTGTGTACAGTTTTGGTCTCCTAATCTGAGGAAAGACATTCTTGCCATAGAGGGAGTACAGAGAAGGTTCACCAGACTGCTTCCTGGGATGTCAGGACTTTCATATGAAGAAAGACTGGATAGACTCGGTTTGTACTCGCTAGAATTTAGAAGATTGAGGGGGGATCTTATAGAAACTTACAAAATTCTTAAGGGGTTGGACAGGCTAGATGCAGGAAGATTGTTCCCGATGTTGGGGAAGTCCAGAACAAGGGGTCACAGTTTAAGGATAAGGGGGAAATCTTTTAGGACCGAGATGAGGAAAACTTTTTTCACACAGAGAGTGGTGAATCTCTGGAATTCCCTGCCGCAGAAGGTAGTTGAGGCCAGTTCATTGGCTATATTTAAGAGGGAGTTAGATGTGGCACTTGTGGCTAAAGGGATTAGGGGGTATGGAGAGAAGGCAGGTACAGGATACTGAGTTGGATGATCAGCCATGATCATATTGAATGGCGGTGCAGGCTCGAAGGGCCGAATGGCCTACTCCTGCACCTATTTTCTATGTTTCTATGTTTCTAGTTGGTGAGAATATGATCTATTGGTGAGAACATTATCATTGAGCATATCATTGAAGCCTTTTCTTAGTCCTCCCAGTAACTGCTTGCACGTTGAAGCTGAGAAGAGAGTGCCTGCTTCAAGAGTCTACCGCCTGCCCTCCATTGGATGTTGAGATATCTACTCTCCAAAGCTGCATGGAAATTTAATCAAGATGTCTTGCAGTGGGCCACCAATTCCATGTTGGAAAGAAGGGAATCGGGTTTTGTGAGATTAATTCCAGATTAATTCCAGATTATTCTCTTTGAAAATGTATGCATGGTCATTACAGGGCTGGCAAGGCATCAAACGTTTTAATGAAGATCTTATGTAGAACACTAAGTGCAGCAATAACTCTATGGGTCAGCAGCATCACTGGGGGTAATGTGTGAGGGACATAGATGGGCCTCTCTGTGTTATCCAGAGATGTTGCCCGAACCGTTGAGTCACTTTGTGTTCTATGAAAACGTTTCAATGTGCCTATTAACCAGACTTGTAAAAATCACCTCATTGCTTATCAGAAACCCATGAAATAATCTTGGTCTCTGTGCAACTGTGCCAACTGCATTGTCTGTATTCAGTTCTCCATCTTATTCCTAGCTTACTCCTGCAGTTGTGTTCTACATAAGATGCAATCTTATTCCTAGCTTCAGTCTAAATTTTGCAATCCAGGGTTCATGGCTGTAAATCTCTGCACCCTCACCCTTGCTCTTCCAACCCTACGTGGCCAGGTTGCATGTGCTGTCAATATGGAGAAAGGTGCAATACCAGCGATGTGGTCTGAGGGTAGGTAATGGAAGTTGATTCTGCAGCATGTACATCAGAAGAAATTGACTACGGAGACCGGAACATCATGCAGACCATCATTTTCTTTGATTTAACTGGGAAAGACTAGGAATCAAAAAGTATGAAACGGGAAACCTTTTATCATTTCAGAAATTACAATCCAAATTCAATCTGAAAGGTAATCAATATTTTAGATACCTTCAAATTCGAGATTATTTGAAAAAACATACACATGAATATCAAACTATGATACCAGATATACTAGATGAAGGTATGAATAGAAATGCAGTCAAATAATTTAATATCATACTTGTATAATATTATTCTAAATATAGAAATCCCATCGTCAGATGCAATTAGAAGAGAGTGGGAACAGGAATTAAGTTTAAAAATTCCCAAAGACAGATAGGATAAATATCTTCTATACGTAGATAACTGTTCGATTAATGTAAGACATAACCTAATCTAATTTAAAATATTACATAGATTATATTACTCGAAAACTAAACTGAATAAAATTTTCCCAAATGTATCCCCCATCTGTGACAAATGTTTAGCTCAAGAAGCAACTATAGCTCACTCCTTCGTCTCCTACATAAAACTCCATAAATTTTGGAAAGAAATCTTTGAAATCTTCACAAAAGTTTTAAAAACAAAACTGGACCCCCAAACAGAATTGATTATTTTTGGAACAACAGATGCCTGAGCTATCAATATTTCAAAGACGTTTCCTTAACTACGGCCTGATAATGGCAAAAAAAACGTATACTCAAATTTTGGAAAAATGCATCCACCCCAACGCTTAAAATGTGGATCACAAGCATGTCTGAGACGCTACATCTAGAAGATATGAGACTCGTCTTCGCAGGAAAATCAGAGCAATTTTTAAAGATATGGTCTCCATTTATTGATTTATTCCAAGTATAGTATGGTGCAACACAACTCTGGAAATAAACCGATTCACAAACTGGGTGATGGGTGCAGTAAGATATGAAGCAGGTATATCCCTACACAAGGGTCTCTTTTTTCTCTCTCTGTTTTCTTTTTCTTATCTCTTCTCTTTTCCTTTTCTTTCTTTTTTTTTTAACAATTTTATGGGTTTTTGTCTTTATTTTTCTACAGGCTATCACTTGTTCACCCTTGGACTGCCCTTCTGGTACTCTAGGGGTTTACACATCACTACTTCCTTCACTCTTTTCTTCTCTCGCTCTCTCTCTTTCTTGATCTACCTTTTACTTGTTAAATTTAAAATAGAAGTTGTACACGAAATGTTTGTCATATGCCACGGTTTATACTACTGTACACTGCTTCTAATAAAAATACAAATTAAAAAAATTTAAAAAAATCTTCTTTGATTTAGCTCCTACCACTACTGATTGCCCAAAGATGATAAAAACCTCCGAAGAATGGTCTCGACCTGAAACGTCACCCATTCCTTCTCTCCATAGATGCCGCGTGTTACTCCAGCTTTTTGTGTCTACCTTCATGACAAAAACCATCTCATTTTGTGCCTGTCTCCTGCCACTCAGTTGCTTCAGCCTGTAATCATGCGCTGTAATATTTGTTATATTCTAGGGCTGCCATGGAAGGGGGGAATTAAAAAAGTAAGCACTGCATAATGGGATTGGGTGACATGCTTGTCGTGTTTAATTTGCCAGTGGTGTACATTATCTGTTGGATGTGTGTCCAAGGCTTATAGACTTCTTAAGTATGTGTGGGTGAAGTTGAGAATGTAAATCTTGGGTATTATTGATAGTGATTCCCGGTAGGCAAGTGATGCAGGCATGAAGCAATGAAGGTTGTGTTGTAATTAATATACTATGAAGCATTCTTTGACCTTGATCATGTATGTGTGGTCATTTAGCTTCTTCCACAATGTTGGTCCTTGAGTTTCAGTATTATCTGCTGTAGTTATTTCCACCTGCTTCTGTTGAAATTTCTTTTTTAGTTTAGTTTAGAGATACAGCATGGAAACAGGCCCTTCAGCACATCGAGTCCGCTCCGACCAGTAATCCCCGCACATTAACACTACCCTATGTCCAATAGAGAATTTTTTTAATACCAAGTCAATTAACCTATGTCACGGGGAGAACCAACAAACTCTGTACAGACAGCACCCATAGTCAGGATCAAACTCGCATCTCTGACGCTGAAAGCGCTGTAAGGCAGCAACTCTACCGCTGCACCACTGTGCCGCCCAGTACTGGGTGTAGTACTGGTGAAAATACACATGTCCTCTCCTCTCCTCTGCCTTCTGAGCTCAAACTTTCAATGCATTCAGAAAATCATGAAACCTGATCACCCACATAGATCTTGGGACATCTGGTGGACCAGAATAAGCAGCAGAGTGTCAATGAACAACTGCAGCAATGCACCGTACCTTAAGGAGGTGTAGTCTGTCTTTCATTTGTGCAATCAACCTTTAAATGGTGTAAACCACTCACAAAATTGTGCCCATGTTGAGGTGATAATCCAATGTACAGCAAGTTGTGCATGTGATTCCATCATGTAATCGACTTACAGTGTGAATTTGTAGTGCTATCTGCATCAGAGTAAGGATCATGGTTTAATTGAGTATCATGAACCTTATTTTCAGGAACTAGCTACTCATTGGTATTTTTTTCCATGCTTATAATTAATACTTCTCAATTGCAAATAAACATACCGTTGAAGGTACTCAGCGGGTCAGGTGGCATTTGTGGAGAGAAATGAGCAGGTGATGTTTTGGGTTGGGTCCCTCTTTAAATGTCCATTTCCCTCCATAAATGCTGCCAAACCTACTGAGTTCAGTCAAAAAAGATGAAGTGTGGAGTAACGCAGCAGGTCCAGCAGCATCTCTGGAGGACATGGTTAGGCGATGCTTCAAGTCGGAGAGCATTCATCAGACTGAAGTCAATCCATATTCTCCAGAGATAGACACAAAATACTGGAGTAACGTCTACTCTAGGACCACATTCTTCCTCCTCTTCCTTGAGTTCTCCAGAGATTTTTAGTTGTTACCAATATGCTACAATGTGGTTTGCATTTTTCCAACTACCTAAGTCAACAAACATCTCAAAGATGGACAACTAAAGCTGAAGTAACTCAGCGGGTCAGCGAGTATTTTCTGGAGAAAAGGAATAGGTGACGTATTGGGACAAGACCTTTCAAACCAACAAGTATCCCAATAGTTAACTGTATTTAACCCCAAATTAAGTGATCTAAACTTAAATTTATTTAATTTAATTTTTTTCTCATCTCTTTTCTCTCTCTCTCTCTCTCTCTCTCTCTCTCTCTCCCTCTTCCTCTATCCCCCCTCTCTCTCTCTCTCTCTCTCTCCCCTCTCTCCTCTCTCTATCCCCTCTCTCTCTCCCCCTCTCTCCCCTCTCCCTCTCTCTCTCCCTCTCCCTCTCCCTCTCCTCTCCCTCTCTCCTCTCCCTCTCCCTCTCCCTCTCCCTCTCCCTCTACCTCTCCCTCTCCCTCTCCCTCTCCCGCTCCCTCTCCCTCTCCCTCTCCTCTCCCTCTCCCTCTCCCTCTCCCTCTCCCTCTCCCTCTCCCTCTCCCTCTCCCCTCCCCCTCCCCCTCCCCCTCCACCCTCCCCCTCCCCCTCTCCCCTCCCCCCTCTCCCCCTCTCCCCCTCTCCCCCTCTCCCCCTCTCCCCCTCTCCCCCTCTCCCCCTCTCCCCCTCTCCCCCTCTCCTCCCCTCTTCCCCCTCTCCCCCTCTCCCCTCTCCCCCTGCTCCCCCCTCTCCCCCCCCCTCCCCCCCTCTCTCCCTCCCTCCCCCCCTCCCCCCCCTCCCCCCCCCCCCCCCTTCCCCTCTCCCTCTCTCCCCCTTCTCCCCTCTCCCCCTCTCCCCCTCTCCCCTCTCCTCCCCCTCTCCCCCTCTCCCCCTCGTCCCCCTCTCCCCCTCTCCCCCTCATCCCCCTCTCCCCCTCTCCCCCTCTCCCCTCCCTCCCTCTCCCTCCCTCCATCCCTCCCTCCCTCTCACTCTCCCTCCCTCCCTCACTCCCTCTCCATCTCTCCCTCTCTCCCTCCCTCCCTCTCTCCCTCCCTCTCTCTCTCTCTCTCTTCCCCCCCTCCCTCCCTCTCCTAGAGGGCCTGTCCCACTTGGCCGTCAATTTGCGCCTCATTTACGTATAATATGTAAAATAGGTCGACGTGTCGTTACGCGCGACATCGCGCGCAAATCACGCGTCATCATGCTGTCTGGTGTGCGTGATGTCATTAGAATACCCTGCGGCGTGTGGCGACGCATGGTTACGCATGGTGACACAACCATGTTTCACCACGTGATACACATGAGACGTCGGGATGCCAGCGTGCGAAGCCAATGCGTCAGCATGCGTAGCTGGCGGGCGAGGTTTTCGTGCAGCACAAAATCCTGGAGCGCCGCACGATACCGCGCGCAACTATACACTCCTCCACGCCTCTCCATGCGTGCGTCCCGCGCTACCCACACGCTACCTGTGCGTCTCAACGCGATGACCACATTTTTGGAGGTCGCGCAAATGACGGCCAAGTGGGACAGGCCCTTAACACTTCATTTTTTCTTTTTCATTTTTTGTATTTTGCTCTGTTTCTCCTCAGAATGTGATCATGACTGAATGTATAATCTGCACATCTTGAAGCCTGCAGGCTGACTTTAACGTGTGGAATATGCTGTGTAAATAGGAGGTCAATTTTCCACATGATATAGGCACAAAGATAACAAAATTAGGAAATTATTATTCGTACATTAGAACAATGTCACAATATCTCCAAATATTATTTATGCTATTAAGACGGTGAATACTTACTTTGAAGATTAAACTGAAAATCAGTTAATTGGAAATGTAGTGATGATTGAAGAAATATCGTGTAAAAATGGGCTAGTGGAACATGGATGTGAAATGGATGAAATCAAATATTATGGGTGGAGGCAACGGGTAATTGAAATTGATTTAGTTTAAGGATATGGCACGGGAAACAGGCCCTTCGGCCCACCGAGTCCACTTCGACCACCGATCCCTGCACACTAACGCTATCCTACACACACTAGGGACAATTTACACACAAAATGCTGGAGTAACTCAGCGGGAGAGGCAGCATCTCTAGAGAGAAGGAATGGTCATTCAGAGACGCTGCCTGTCCCGCCGAGTTACACCAGCATTATTTGTCTATCTTTGGTTTAAACCAGCATCTGCAGTTCCTTCCGACTCACAGGGACAATTTACAATTATACCAAGCCAATTAACCTATAAACCTGTGTTCAAGAAGGAACTGCAGATGCTGGAAGATCGAAGGTACACAAAAATGCTGGAGAAACTCAGCGGGTGCAGCAGCATCTATGGAGCGAAGGAAATAGGCGACGTTTCGGGCCGAAACCCTATAAACCTGTACGTCTTTAGAGTGTGGGAGGAAACCGGAGATCCTGGAGAAAAACCACGTAGGTCACGGGGAGAACATAAAAAGTCTGTACAGACAGCATCCATAGTCAGGATCGAACCCGTGCCTCTGATGCTGTAAGGCAACAACTCTACTGCTGCGCCACCGTGCTACCTTTGTCGTGCTAATCGAAGAAACATCGTGTAAAATTGGCTGGAGGAGCATGGATATGAAATGGATGAAATCAAAGCTTATGAGAGTTGAGACAATGAGATCTGAACAGAGTATAATGTTAAGTATTTGAATTTAATAACACAATGTTTCATTGAAGTTTTTTCTGCATTTCAACCGTGCCTGGAGCAACTCTTCTGCCCCTGACTTATTCAACTACTTCTGCATGGTTTTGACTAGCCAACAATTCCCATCTTATGTCCATTTAAAGGTTTCAAAGGTCTTTTATTGTCACTTGCACCAATTAAAGTGCAGTGGTATGCGATTTATCATACAGCCGTACTAAAGAAAAAGCAACAAGACACACAACAACATGAAACTTAACATGAACATCCACCATATTTAGTGTGGAATCGTGTGATCTTTAATTTTTGCTTTAAATTAGCTAGAGCAATATGTGAAATAAGGCTAAATAATTAAATAAGTTTTGCTGGCTGACTTCAACATATAGCATTGACGTGGATTTCCTTCCGTATGTGATGTACAAGAGAGAATCTAGGTGGTACCTTCAGTTACCTAGCATCATGGTATGAGAAATGGGAACCAATTTAGTACAATTCCCAAAGCTGCAGCAAAAGGTGTGACATTGGACTGCAGCAACGAATATTGCTACCTGTCTTTAGCCAATTACAAATTTCTAAATGCAAGTCTTTCTTTCTTTCTTTCTTATAATCTAGTACTAGTGCAATATTCTTTTTTTGTGGTTGTTTTTTAAAATTAAGAACACATGTAAGGAAAAGCCTCGAGACTTTCAATAACACTGCAGGAAGGAAACAAGGAAAGCACAGTACTCTGCTATTCAATGGGCAGTCCTTTCTGAATGAGCACCACCTTGCTACTCTGTACCTCCACCTTGGGACATGTACTACCATGCAATGTGTATTCCTCTTTCTAAAAGGCACATTTATATTCCTTCAGCAGTTGTTTTTGTCCATGGCTCTAGTATCTGCAGCTCCTAATGTCTCTAATGTTTAGTTTAGTTTATTTATTGTCACATGTATATGAAATGCTGATTCTGCATGCTATCCAGTCAGATCATACTACTGGGTAGCACAGTGGCGCAGCGGTAGAGTTGCTGCCTTACAACGCTTTCAGCGCCAGAGATGCGGGTTTGATCCTGACTATGGGTGCTGTTTGTCAAGAGTTTGTAGGTTCTTCCCGTGACCACATGGGTTTTCTCTGAGATCTTCGGTTTCCTCCCACACTCCAAAGACGTACAGGTTTGGAGGTTAATTGGCTTGGTATAAAAAAAGTCCCCAGTGGGCATAGGGTAGTGTTAATATGCGGGGATCGCTGGTCGGTGGGCCAAAGGACTTGTTTCCATGCTGTATCTCTAAAGTCTAAAGTTTAAAGTGATAATATTGCTATTTTTCTCCATGGCTGATAAAAATTAATTACAGAGGGAATCTAGTTCAATAAATGTTCTTCTAATATGTCTATCACTGTATCTCATCATGTGTTCATTCCAAATCCATGGTAATAACATTTATATGGAAAACTTCCCCACCCATCATCACTACTTCCCCGTCTTCCCAGCAACATGGAAGCTTCTGCTTATCAAACAAACAAAGGGTCATAGTAGTGCAGTGAGCAGAGTTTCTGCCTCACAGCATCTATGATCCAGGTCCTGTCCTGTTCTCTGATGATGTCTGCATGGAGTTTTCACTTTATCCTTATGACTGTGTGGGTCTCCCCCAGGTGGTCTGGTTTCTTCCCACATCCCCCAAGAATAAGCAGGTTGGTAGTAAAATGAGTGGTCAAATCTGGGAGTAATTGATGGGAATGTGGGGAAAATGAAAGGATAAAAAGTGCAGAATAGATGTAAATGGATACATGATGGGTGGTGTGGACTTGGTGGGCCAAAGAGACTGTTAGCATCATATATGAATCAATAACCTTAGTTAATTTTGTCAGAGACTCCTTTTTAAAACTTGGAATTTATCATGCTGTTTTAAAGATTAAGAGGAAACTGTTAACGTTTAGTGTGGGATAATTGTTGGGTCTGAAAATATTGTTCACCACATGATGACTATGTGGCATCGCTCTTTTAGGTTACAAAGGGAAATTCCAAAATACTTTGCTTACATTCAAATATTTTTAATTGCACTGATTATTCCCACATGCGCAAGACTCTAGAGTGATAGTAGTGTTTAAGAGGGTTTTGTATAAGCACATGGACATGTATGGAATGGAGGACCATGGATCATGAGAGTGCAAATGAGCTTAGTTTATCATGCGTCATGTTTGCACAGACATTGTCGTCCGAAGGGCCTTTCGTGTTCTGTACTTTTCCCCTTAAAACAGTGGTGTCATTTTTTTTCTGACCACAATAACCAAAAAGATTGAAGAGTCAACTAAGTGATCAACCTAAAGTTTAACTTTGGAGGAGACTAAGCGTAGGTTGGGCGATCGTTTCGCCGAACACCTCCGCTCAGTCCGCAATAACCTACCTGAACTCCCGGTGGCTCAGCACTTCAACTCCCCCTCCCATTCCCAATCCGACCTCTCTGTCCTGGGTCTCCTCCATTGCCAGAGTGAGCAACAGCGGAAATTGGAGGAACAGCACCTCATATTCCGTCTGGGGACCTTGCGTCCGGATGGCATTAACATTGAATTCTCCCAATTTTGCTAGCCCTTGCTGTCTCCTCCCCTTCCTTAACCCTCTAGCTGTCTCCTCCCACCCTCCCATCCGCCCGCCCTCGGGCTCCTCCTCATCCTCCCCTTTTCCTTCCTTCTTCCCCCCCCACCCCCCATCAGTCTGAAGAAGGGTTTCGGCCCGAAACGTCGCCTATTTCCTTCGCTCCATAGATGCTGCTGCACCCGCTGAGTTTCCCCAGCAATTTTGTGTACCTAAAGTTTAACTTGACTGTTTTATAAAACTACTAACTGTACAGAATAGTATATTTCTGCAAATGACTGTCGTCCAGTAAATACAAGAACAAGCACTGATTTCCAAATGCAGATTTCATGCTTCAGGGAGTGTTATTTGAATGTGTTGCTATTGGAAACTGTAGGCTCCTGTAGTCCAGAGAATGTTACACAGCTTTCCAAATTATCTCAATGAACAGTAAGTGAGTTTTAGTACATAGAAATGAGGCTTTCTGATCAAACTTAAATTCTGACAAAACATTATTGAAACATAATTTGAATACCAGGGTTGCCCCCTAACCAATAAATAAGATATAGCTTTTCAATAATAGACACAAAATGCTGGAGTAACTCAGTAGGACAGGCAGCATTGCTCGGTAGAATAAATGGGTGACGTTTCGGGTTGAGACCCTTCTTCAGACTGACTCTCAGTCTGAAGAAGGGTCTCGATCCGAAACGTCACCCATTCCTTCTTTGCAGAGATTCTCCCTGTCCCGCTGAGTTACTCCATCTCTTTGTCTATCTACGGCGTAAACCAGCATCTGCAGTTCCTTCCTACAGCAGCTTTCCAATAACAGTGATTTGTTATTTTGCTGTATCTCATAGAAACATAGAAAATAGGTGCAGGAGTAGGCCATTCGGCCCTTCGAACCTGCACTGCCATTCAATATGATCATGGCTGATCATCCAACTCAGTATCCTGTACCTGCCTTCTCTTCATACCCCCTGATCCCTTTAGCCACAAGGGCCACATCTAACTCCCTCTTAAATATAGCCAATGAACTGGCCTCAACTACATTCTGGGGCAGAGAATTCCAGAGAATCACCACTCTCTGTGTGAAAAAAAAATTCTGACCTCAGTCCTAAAAGATTTCCCCCTTATCATTAAACTGTGACCCCTTGTTCTGGACTTCCCCAACATCGGGAACAATCTTCCAGCATCTAGCCTGTCCAACCCCTTAAAATTTTTGTAAGTTTCTATAAGATCCCCCCTCAATCTTCTAAATTCTAGCGAGTGCAAGCCGAGTCTATCATATGAAAGTCCTGACATCCCAGGAATCAGTCTGGTGAACCTTCTCTGTACTCCCTCTATGGCAAGAATGTCCTTGCTCAGATTAGGAGACCAAAACTGTACGCAATACTCCAGGTGTGGTCTTACCAAGACCCTGTACAACTGCAGTAGATCCTCCCTGCTCCTATACTCAAGTCCTTTTGCTATGAATGCTAACATACCATTCGCTTTCTTCACTGCCTGCTGCACCTGCATGCCTACTTTCAATGACTGGTGCACCATGACACCCAGGTCTCGTTGCATCTTCCTTTTTCCTAATCGGCCACCATTCAGATAATAGTCTACTTTCCTGTTTTTGCCACCAAAGTGGATAACCTCACATTTATCCACATTATACTGCATCTGCCATGCATTGGCCCACTCACCCAGCCTATCCAAGTCACCTTGCAGCCTCCTAGCATCCTCCTCACAGCTAACACTGCCCCCCAGCTTCCTGTCATCCGCAAACTTTCTCGCACTTTCATGTCTGAATAATTCTGATGATTACTGTATACCTAGTCTATCTGAATATTGTTTCTCAGATCATTTAACATGGAGTTATATACAAGATTAAGTCACTGCAGGGGTTCTCAAAGTGAATATTTCAATAAAAATGCACAAAAGGAAAGAAAATGAAAACAATGAGTGTTGCATTATTGTTAGGTTAATATATGCGCAGATCTTTTTGATATTCTACGTAATTCAGTGCTCAGCTGGATTTTTAAAGAAGTTTTATAAATCTTGTCTTAGCCCAATTGCAGCAATACCCATGGATAAATTATGTATGATTAAATAATCAAATTTCTCTTTTCAGATCTGTGATACCAATATCTAATGTGGGATAATTTGCGAGTCTGAAAGATCATTCACCACATAGTGATTATGTGGCATTGCCTTTTTATGTCACAAAGGAAGCTTACAAAGTACTTTGCATACATTCAAATATTTTTAAATGCACCAATTATTTCCACATGTGCAAGGCACTTGAAACCGTGACTCAGTTTAAACGTAAGTGCAACATCAAAAGGGAGTTATTATCGAGTAAAGCTGAATTTATGCACTCGTTTTCAAATGTCGCATTCTGAAGATAGGTGATTAAAAACTAGCTCAACTCTCTGTGCTGCCAACTCCATCTTTAGAAGAGGCAATGAAATGTAAACTGAAGCTGGTACTCTGGAGCCTTGCCTGTATGGGCGTAATCGCGGCACTTTAGAATACTTGACTTTGCGTTGAGTGTGCTGTCATTTACTTTGAGACATAAAAGAACATTTAATGAAATTATTGTCTGCAACTTTGTATAAAATAAGGTTTTGAGGAACCTCTGGGGACAAACAAAGGCTACAGCCAACAGTGCTGGCATGGTTGGCTGCCAATTTCCTGGTCCAGGCATACTGAGTGGAGGTTGTTTCGACAGCCCAGAAGCACGCTTGCTCACTTTACAACCCTTTCTGTTGCCCTCTTTCCCTGCCACCCCTCCATTCATGACAGCCCATGTTCGTTCATGTGAAAGACAACTTTGAACCCACAATTGTCCCTGCGTCACCTCCAATGCTACAAATCTGCTGTAAAATATAAACTGGGACATCTGCAGATCTGTTTGCCTTATTTGATAGTCAAATTATATAAAACTACTGTTATAAAGACCACTCCGTTAAATAAGCGGGGTAATTTCAACAGAAGTAAGTTTGGGAGCTGGTAGAGGAAAACCACGACAGGAAGCAGCTCTTCCATAAAAAGAATCATAAACCTAAGCTGTTCTCCTTAGCAGGCTTGATATTATTGAACTGATGTGTTTATCTAATTTTGTGTGTTTTTACTGTGAAATTCTTTGATAGGAAAGACATCTTGTTATTAATTAAAACGTTATTGTTAATTGGTATATTAAATTCCCACAGAAAGTAAATCTGAGATCTCAGGAATTCTGACAACTATTTCTAACAAGTTTGCTATCTTTAAAGAAAAAAGGACTATGTTGTTCTTTATGGCCAAAATTGTATTTGCAAATCATGATTAATTAGTTATGCCTTCATCTTGGTACATAAAAGTATGCAAATCAATAAAAACATTAGCCAATCTTGTACCATTGATTGGCAAATAAGACATTATTATATGATGTAAATTATAAAGGGTATGTAAAAATATACTCAAACTTCAGATAAGTGCAATGTATCTCTAGGTTTTATTGCCCTCATAGTAGGCTTATATGGTTTTAAAACTCACTGTAGGTCCAGTTTGTGCCAATCTAATCATTAACATGTCAGAATAAAACGGAGTCCTATATCATTGTAAGGTCATACATGTAAGTGTGCTATGAGAAGGTCAATGACCTCTAACCCATGCTGCATACAATATATGACTGTCTTGACTTCTGATCTATAGGAGTCATGTTGAAACAAGCTGAAATAATTACCGCTTGTTTTCAACACTGTGATTCACATTTTTTGATCAATCAGACGTTGAACTGAAAGACGCAGTTCAGTGATTTATCATAATGTTCCATCATTTTCCACTTTGGACCAAGGCAATAAATTCAACAAATTCAATATTTAATGTAGATTTTTATTGTCTCATGTATGCCTGAGCACCAGCTCTGTTGCATCCAAAGAACAACTATCAAGGCTGACAGACCTAAATCATGAGAGGAGACAATAGCTAGGAAAGTAATATGAATGACCTTCTGCAATAGCACAGCCTTCAGAAAGTAGATAAATTATTGGAGATCTTCAAAGAAAATATGTGCTTCATATGAGGAAACTGAGATTAACTGTCATGCTTTAGGACCATGTTGACTTCATCAGCAGGACACCTGTATTTCAGCATTCAATTTCTCTAAGACTGGAATTTCCTTTTGGAACGTCCCTCTCTTAGTTTTTAAGCTTCTCTTTGGCCAGGCATTTGATCATCCAGAAACCTCTCACAATGCCATATCTTTACTGAATATATTCTTCTGAAATGTCATAGGCCATTTTTCTATCTGAAATGCTTTCTTCACCGGGCAGCACGGTGGCACAGCGGTAGAGTTGCTGCCTTACTGCGCAAGAGACCCGAGTCCTGGGTTCGATCCTGACTACAAGTGGCAGTCTATACGGAGTTTGCGCATTCTCCCCGTGACCTGCGTGCATTTTCTCCGAGATCTTCGGTTTCCTCCCACGATCCAAAGACGTACAGGTTTTTAGCTTGGTATAAATGTAAATTGTCCCTAGTGCGTGTAGCATAGTGTTATTGTGTGGGGGGTCGCTGGTTGAAGCAGACTCGGTGGGCCGAAGGGCCTATTTCCGCGCTATATCTCTAAACTAAAATAAACTATATTTATAGGATGTGTGGGAAGGAACTGCAGATGCTGGTTTAAACCAAAGATAGACACAAAATGCTGGAGTAACTCAGCGGGCCAGGTAGCATCTCTGGAGAGAAGGAATGGGTGACGTTCTGAAGTCTGAAGAAGGGTCTCGACCCGAAACATCACCCATTCCTTCTCTCCAGAGATGCTATCTGTCCCGCTGAGTTACTCCAGCATTTTGTGTCTATCTTAAATAAAATTTATGATTTTTGTCATATCTCAGTAACTTTCTTCAAGCAGCTGTCACTGGGTAAGTGTTAGGAGTTGAGATTAAAATAAAATTCCTATTTCAGGTCTTGGTGCTGAAGATGGTGGCCCTGATGAGGACACACTACTTTATTAAACAAAGCAGAATTAATTATTAAAACAAACTTTCAAAGGAGGTATCAAGACGATAATAGAAAACATCAGTTATTGTGAGCTTTGGTGAAACTCCATCTGGAAGATAGTATCGTGGTCAGGTCTATATAAGGAAGGAAGGATATTTTTGCAATAAAGCGTCATCGAGGGTCACTAGACTGTGACATGGGATGAGATACGGGGGTTGACATATAAAGGAATAAAACTCCTTAGTAGGCCAGTATAATGTTTAAAACAGTGAGATGTGACATTGAAATTAAGAGTCAATAGTGTTTTATTGTCATATGTCCCAGATAGAACAATGAAATTCTCACTGAAATTATGACATTTTTATTGGGCTTTACAGGATAAACACAAAGTATGTGTTTCCCATGGTTGTGGCATCTAGACCCAGTGGTCACTCTCACAGATAAGGAGTTGAATATTTAGTACTGAGAAGGGAGGATATCTTCACCCTGGATCTGGATGAAGTTCCAAAGGTGTTAACTTTGGAACTCACTATCCAACAGGGCTGTGGTGCCTAAGTTGTAGAATATGTTAGAGACAGAACAATAGATTTGTTTTTGATTACAGAGATGCAGGGGATATATGATTAGTGCAAGAAAATGGTACCAGGGTAAATGATTACCTTATTGTATAGGCAGGCAAGCATGAGGGGCATAGGCAAGCAAGGAGCATAGTCCCGCTTTTATTTCCTATTTTTCTATAAATGTTCTCAGCCCAAGCCTGTCCAGAGCACCAAATTGTTTCAATATCTGAGATACAGCAAATGGAAATGAACACAAGGCGTTTATCACATTATACTTTGCATCTAATTTTGAAGTGGAAGTCATTGAAGAAGCAGTTACACATGGTTTGATCATAAATCCTGCCAAGGGCATCTTACCCCTTACCACCAGGGGGCGGCGCACGATGACAGCCTTGCCAACGGTCTGTCTTTTTGTCTTTTTTGTTATTTTTAGTGTGTTTTAAAAGTTTGTGTTAATGTTCTCTGGTTTGCTTTATGTGGGGGTGGGGGAAATTATTTCCGGATCGCTCTGCGGCCAAACACCATGGAGCTGGAGGCCTTGCTTGGGACTGATTTTGAGCCCCACCGCGGGGACGTGGACTTACCATCTGAGCCGATCCCTTGCCTGGGATCGACGCTCCAACCATGGCCTGCGGATTTCACCATCGAGGAGCTTGCAGTCTCGGGTAGAGACCAATGTCGGGAAGCTCCAAACGATGCAGAAGGTTCGGCCAGCCCCGACCCGGGATCAATCACCCGTGTGGGAGAGCTGACATCCCCCCCGATGCAGGAGCTTAGTCGCCCGACGTGGAGGGCCCAGATGCCAGCTACGGAAGCCAAGATCATCCCGTCAACGGAATCCCACTTCTGACACAATGTGCAAAGTACTTATGATACAGAGTCATTAAACATCATAACAAGTACTTTAATATGTATACATACAGAGACCATCGAGATGAGTACTGTAGGCTCCCAATCATAAGTTAAACTAAAACACAACATGGCTGCCCGCCTGCACGTGGTGGCGGTGGTGTGGGAAACCTGCCATGGATTATGGATCATCATCATCAGCAAAACCAGACATGGATCAAATCAGCAATACTGTCTGATCTACACCCCCGACCGCGGGAGACCAAAGAAGGGAAGAGATTTAATTGTTTTCCGCCTTCCGTCACAGTGAGGAATGGGTTGGAGTCACTGTGGTGGATGTTCATGTTAAAATGTATTTTGTGTGTGTTTTTGTGGCTTTTTAATGGCAAATCAAATTCCTTGTATGTTGTAAAACATACTTGGCTAATAAAGTATGATTATGATTATAATTATGATTATTACGACCTTGCAGTGATGGTCTTGGGCTGAGATGATTGGTTTCCAATAGTCATAACCACCTTCCTTTGTGCAATGTGTGACTCCAGGCATCAAAATGTCAGGTAGTTAGAATGTTTCCAAACAATTGTATGCAGTTTGTACGTTGTCCCTGTGATAGTTGAAAGAGAAAACTAAAATAGTTGAAAGAGAAAACTAAAATAAGAACACCAACTAACAACTAAATAAATTTAAGTTAACCTAATTAATGGGAAACAATTGTATAATATCTATATCTTGCCACTTGCTCTGACACCCATTTCTCCCCATTTACTGTCAATGAAAAGATCTACTGGTTCACTGGGTGGATTTTCCTTTGTAGTTGCTGGGAAACACCAGAAAATTGATCCTTCACTGCCAGACTCCATAAGGAGTAACACATAAGGACTCCATAAGCAAGAACACAACACAGTTCCAATGGCAATGAAAATAAGTTGTGATGAGGTTATACTGACACCATTCTGTACATATGTCAGTGTGCACAAAACCCACGAGGAGTTATAAAGGCAATGTCAGCAGTTCTGTGGGCCAATGTATTAAAAACAAAATGTGGAAAACTCCTCCAACTGGAAGGTAAACCATCAGTCACCATTTAAGCAAATTATCTGGAAGTTACTGTGGCTGGTTTCTAGATAAGGATCTTGAGGACACAGGTTTGATACTGGATATATTTACATAGTTGAAAAACGAGGGTGTGGGGGGGACGGAGGGAGAGGGAAAGCAAGGGTTACTTGAAGTTCGAGAAATCAATATTCATACCGTTGGGTTGCAAATTGCCCAAGCTTATATTGAGGAGAAGAATCCCCCATATAAGTTGGCTCTGTCCTCTTGTGATTTGTAGAAATATACATGAAAATGAGCCTCACCCAGTTATGCTGCAGTACTGCTGGAGAAATTATTGCTTTTGTTTGTTTCATCACCACAATCAGCTTGCTTTTTAGTACATTGCACTACACAGGATCTCTGTCCTAAATGAAGAATAAAAGCTGGAGCAGAACTGATTTGGGACTTAACTGTTGAATTGCAATTATATAGGATATTATCCAGAGTGATGACATATGATGTCTGAAGATAATTAAACAAACCTTCCAAAAACTCATCAAAGAGAAGAAAAGTTAGTTTGTTTTTTTTAAATTAAACCTAGAATGGATTCTACAACAATTCATGTGCCAAACCAATTTTTTAAAACATTTCTCAATGGTATTTTAATAGTCACTTTATAGGATTTCTTTTCAAATTACATGATGAAGACTGTTATTTGGAGTGAAGAAAGACCTCATGCTCACATTGCTGTTAATGCTTTCTTGCTGGCACTGATTCCTGCATTCAATTTTAAGCTGCTTTAACTTGAAGCATTTAATAAATATTTGGGAATACTGGAAGAATACTGGGTTGAACTGCTCTTGCTATTTGGAGAAGATTCCTGGGTGTAAAATATTTGAATATTGGGACGGATGGATATAATAAGTTGGCAAGATTGGCCTTGAATTTCCCAACCTCTGAATACTTAACTGCCTCCAAATCTACCAAGGTTGTGTCCATGGGAAGTTTGCTGGGTGACATGTCTGTGATGGACTGAATGGAGGTTCACCGAGCCACCGGTGAAAGTATGCAGGACAAGCACATCATGGTTGAATGTTGTGTTCCATGCTGATTGACAGCAATACTGCCACTCTGAAACTATGCGCTCCATCAGAGGTCCTCTCCCTGAACTTCACGCAACTGCAGATTCATTCAGAGCATGAAGGACATACCTGTTGTGCTGCTGCAAGTAAGAATTTCATTGTTCCATTTCGTGACATATGATAATAAAACATTCTTGACTCTTGATAGACACAAAAAAGCTGGAGTAACTCAGCGGGACAGGCAGCGTCTCTGGAGAGAAGGTACATATGACATTTTGGGTTGAGACCCTTCTTCAGACTTTCCTTCCCTCCAGTGATACTGCCTGTCCCGCTGAGTTACTCCAGCTTTTTGTGTCTATCTTCGGTTTAAACCAGCATCTGCAGTTCCTTCCTACACATTCTTGACTCTTGACTCTTGAACCACTCAGAGCACCAAATGATCATGAACTGCTTTAAGTTGGTGGATTATTACTTATGGTTATTGTTGTAAATCCATGTGATTTTGCTACTCTGCCTTTTTGTCATAAAAGGTCAATAGTTAATGTGACTAATATTAAATACTTTTTGGTGAATGAAAGGCTTCTACACTAATCAGTTGCTTCAGGAAATGGTACCCTAGAAAGGTTGCCTCTTGCCTTTGACAGGGGATTGAGCAGAGGCCACATATAACAGGTCAGGCTACTAGAAGAGAGAGGAAGTACTTTCCTCTTCCCTGGAGCTATTTGATACCTGTATGTACCTTCTCCTCTACTCTGTTTCAAGCACACTTGTGGCCATTGTCTCAGGGAATACAGATCTGACCTCCAACCCATCCTCTAAATTACGTGCAGATGGATGGCGAGATAGCAGAATAAGTTAGGTAAGAACGGAAATAGGACCTGCAGCAAGGCAGAAGAGTCATTTCACAAACAGAATCAGTGACGGAAACAAAAGCAAATGCAGATAGAAAACTCAGAACAAGCTAGAGAGATGGAAGAAGCAGATAGCGTATATCAACTAAAAATGCTGAGATAATAATGAAAATGGACAGAGTCCAAATTATAATTAAAACCAAAGTAACCGGTACTGAATAGAGCACATAAAGGATAACAACTGCGAGGGGAAAACAAGGAACAAATGGGGAAGAATAAAAATAAAGCAGTTAAATCAAAAGTGAAACAATATGTTGCTGGAGGCATTAATTACTTTTGTAAAGGTATGATGATAACCTCCTTAGTGAAATGGTGACCCCATTATTATTGACAGAATGCAATGTCCAAAAGAAGGTAAGGAACCCAGAAAAACTGTCAGTTAGATAATTTTGTGGTAAATCTTGCCATAATTGAGGTTAGTGATGTCTAGTGTTCAAGAGCCTGATGGCTATTGAGGAGAAGTTATTCTTGAACCTAGTGGTGATGGTTTTCAGACACCTATACCTTTTTCCTGATAGTAGGAGTGAAATGAGGACATAGCCAGGGTGATGTGGGTCATAGAGTGATACAGCGTGGAACCAGGCCATTCGGCCCAACTTGCCTTCACCGGCCAACATGCCCAGCTACACTATTCCCACTTGTCCGCGTTTGATCCATCTCCTTCCAAGCCTATCCATGTGGAGGGGGAGCTACCTGGACTATGCGGCGTCTGCTACATTTTATAATCTCCTTCATTTCTAAACATTCAAGTTGCCAAATCAGGCCGTGATGCTCAGTCTGTTTACTCATTCACCTTCAGCTTCAAGCTTCATTTGACATACTGAATCTTTTTAATCTTCCATGGAAGTAGAGGCATTGATGGACTTTCTTAATGAGTACATCAATGTGCTGGGCCCAGAACATATCTTCAAAGAAATGCACGCCCTGGAACTTGAAGTTGTTGACTCTCTCCATTGCCAATCCGTTGATGAAGCCAAATTCATGGATTCTCATTTTCCGCTTCTCAAGTCAACAATCAGCTCTTTGGTTTTTGCTGACATTGAGGTCAACATTGTTATTCTGACGCCATTCAATCAGATTTTCAATTTGTCTCCAATACCATGTTTCATTAGAACCCATTATTTGTCCCAACAATGGTGGTATCGTTGGCAATTTTAAAGACAGCATTGGAACTGTATCTGGCTTCACAGTCATGGGTATAGAGTGTGTAGCACAGGGGACTGAGCACACAGCCTTGAGGTGCTCCTGTGCTTATGGTTATTCAGGAGTAAGTGTTGTTGCCCATTTGTATTGATAGTGATTGTGATAAGGAAGTCGATGATCCAGTTGTATAAGGATGAGCAGAGACCCCGTTACCTGAATTTGATCACAAATTTGGAGGGAATTATGGCGTTGCATGTTGAGTTGTAGTCGATGACCAACAGCCTGACATACATCGAAACAAGGAACTGTAGATGCTGGTTTACCAAAAAAAGACACAAAGTGCTGGAGTAACTCAACTTGTCAGGCAGCATCTCTTGAAAACATGGATAGGTGATGTTTTGGGTCAGGACCGTTCGTTAGTCTAAAGAAGGGTCCAGCCCCCAAAACGTCACCTATCTATGTTTTCAAGGATACTGCCTGACCTACAGAGTTACTCCAACACTTTGAACCTGACATATGTGTTCTTATTGTTCAAGTGGGTAGAGTACCTGGAACTGCCAAGGAGGCCTCCATCTGTGCTTAAATGGATGAGAGGGGCAGTCTGCAAATAGGTTTGGCACATTCAAACAGGGACGATGATCTTCTGTGATCGATTTAAAAATCCAAATCACTCCAATACAACAGTTGACCTACATTCCTAAATGATTAATGGAAAAAGTCAACGTGTTTGTTGTTTGTTCATCCTAGTTCTAGCAACATGTTTTGCTAACTAACATTTGCAGTGATGTTGAAAGGGCATTTGCTTCACCATTGGCAATGATGTTCCAAGAAAGCACTTACATTTTGCTTGGAGCACATTGCATTCTTGGGCCAGATTACATTGCTGGCCAGCTGACATTTCCACATGGAAGTGATGGCTGACTGGAATCATACTGCATTCCAGGCATGTTCTACAGTTGCACACTATATCCACAACTATGAACGTGCTGGTGGTCAGATCATCTCTTCTTGGGTCCCTAGCCTCGCCTCATACTTTCTACCTGGTGCCTCAGCTTTATATCAGCCAAACCTATTTATGGGTCTCCAATTTTCACTAAAAAGAGTAGGTGAAAAAACGTGGGTTGTTTTCACTTAATTAATATTTTTTAAATTTATTACATCTTATTTTGAAAATTATTTCAATATTTTTCCATCATTTGTAAATATCTCTGATGATCAAAGACATGTAGAAACAATGGAAATGAGCCAAGCTTCCAAAGGGCCATCACGGCATTCTGAGGCTGTTATCAATTTAACAATCCTAATGTTTTTCATACTACAGCTGGGCTATATTGCCAAATGGAAAATGAAACCTTCTATTTGTTGTTTGCTGATTCAGCTTTTACCAACAAACTTTGCTAACTAAAATGTTTTAGCCATGTCACAAAGGCCTTTACCAGTTACTACATGTGGACCATTTTGTTCCTTGGAATCGCGTTAGTAATGAAGCTGGCAGGACATTTGGAAACACACTAATGCAAAAGGTTGGTGTGGCTGCAGAGATCCCTGAACTTGTCTTTTTTGTGGAAATAGATTTATTCATCCTTTCTGTATTGATTGTCACCAAATGATCTTGAATCGAGTATTCTTTTTGACATCCTTGTCCTGGCCTGACATAAAATCAGAAATACTCATCTCTTTGTCTTTCTGCACTCCTAATTTCATTTTTGGCACCCCTCTAGGTTAGGCCGTTTCCAACATATTATAGCAGCAGTATGGAAGTTTGAAAAATAAAACTTCTTTGGACTAGACAAAATATTTTCAGATAAGATGAGGCAACTGTCCTGCCAGTGCTGGTCAAAATGATAAAAAACCATTGCATTTTGTTGTGTCTTCTTGGATCTCCAAATATCCCAAAGCATTCTCAGCAAATGCAGTACATTTGAAGAATACTAGGAAGATGTGGAATATCTCTTGGGGACTGAAGGGTCACATGCATTAAATGATTTTACATAATAATGTCTGAAAATGGAAGTTTAGCTCCATGGTTTAGTTTAGTTTAGAGACACAGGCCCTTCGGCCCATTGAGTCTGTACCGACCAGTGATCCCCAGACACTTACACTATCCTACACGCACTAGGGACACATTTTTTAACGATTATATTTAACCAATTAACCTACAAACCTGATGAAAACCACCGCAAGTCAGGGGAGAATGTACAAACTCCGTACAGACAGCACCCGTAGTCATGATTGATCCTGCATCTCTGGCGCTGTAAGGCAGCAACTCTACCGCTGCGCCACCGTGCCGCCCACGCAATGGATCAAGGCTGCAGCTGAAGATTTTAACATGCTGCTGCTAAAATATTTTGTGTTTTGAGCATGTGACCAAGGAGAAACACTATTGCAAAAAATATCTATGAAATGAGGAAACACCATCCCCAAATTCAGCTGGCAGAGAAATCTGTCTCTAACATGCATCTTCTATATGGTGTTATGCAACTGATAGTAACCATTGGCTCTACAACAGAACCAATCTCAATAAAGACCACTGTCACATAAAGATATGTCCTTTTCCCATGTTGCAACTTACTTCCTACAAGTACCCCATGGGATGGAGCTAATCTTCTGATTTAATGAGGATCTGTTCAACTTACTGAGATGGCATTGCAGAAACAAGGTCACCCCATGCTATGTAGTCAAGCTGGAGTGTGCAGACAACATTTATGTTCGTACATGCTTGGAGACTAAGCTCTGAGACATCATTAACTTGTTCTCGAAACATAAGATGTCCATTAGGGAAAGTTGCCTACTGGCCCGTCCCAGACTGCAGCAGTACGTGCTGAGGGACGTACTGAAGCTTGGTGCAGCCAACGCCAAGGCTCTGTGGGGGAGGACCACAGTTTAGGGCCCTTTTGCTGCTGCACATGGGGAGGGGGAAGGGGGGGGGGATGGGGGAGGTAGGCTGTGGTGGAGATGCCTCTCAAATGAGGGAAGGGATTTCACTCCAAGGGGCCACATGAGTACCAAGGGTGCGGAATATGATTGTGGTTTATGGGACCACTACCAAATATAACAGTAATGAATGTATGTATAGCCATGGAGAATGTCAGAGGAATTTTGCACAAATCGTGTTTTGTGTATAGACACAAAAGCTGGAGTAACTCAACGGGTCATACAGCATTTCTGGAGAAAAGGAATAGGTGAGACCCTTCTTCAGACTGAGAGTCAGGGAAAGGGAAATGAGCGATACAGAGAGATATAGAACATATGAATGAAAGATAGGCAAATTATCAAGGAAATGGTCCATTGTTAGCTGTGGGTTCGGCAAAAATGAGATACAGACAATGAACCTCACCAGGGTGGGGGAGGGACAGAGAGAGAGGGGCACAAGGGTTACTTGAAGTTAGAGAAATCAATATTCATACCACTGAGTTGTAAGCTGCCCAAGCAAAACATGAGGTGCTGTTCCTCCATTTGAGTTCTGCACCATCCCCTCTTGTTTTGTATATACTTTTTATTTCAAATAGAGTTTATTTTGATAAAATAAAATAAAATAAAAAAATACGAAAGGGTTCACACGAGCCTCTGTAATATCTAGACTTATTTAGCATTCACTTGTTAAAATCTGAAAAATCTTGCAGCAAAACCCGCTGTGATGCTTTCCTATGTAAAATATGTGGTGTAAATACTTATTGATGTTGTTTCTGTTCCGTCTCCAGAGGCCAGACCCGTTCCCCATTAAAGCTTGCTTATAGCTAATACACATCTCAAGCAATAAGGAACCGATGGCTCCCCTGTTATTAACTGCAGCCTCCTCATAAACTTGAAAGCTCATTTTGTGTTCTACCATATTCCGAATGGTTTGTAACCACAATTTATTCCTTGGCAGCTGAACTGATAAGAAAGATTTTGTTCTTTTGCCGGCTTCACCGCAATTGTTGAAAGCTATCTCTCTGTGTGTGTTTTTCATTGCCTACAAAGCAATCCTCATTGGGGCCCACTATTCCAAAGAGATGATAATGAGAAAATAAGATCAGAAATTACAACATTATAATGGAAAAAGAAAACATGCGACAGAAATGGTATCTAAATACTAATCAGCACATCAGTGGTTACTCTTACTGAATCAAAACCAGCTGGTTTCAGTGCAAGTAGATGCAAAGGCTTACTTAAGGCTATTTATTATTTGTAATGAGATAACTGTCATTCACTTTCTTTATCTGGCTGGTCGTCTGATCAAGTAGTTGGTGGGGTCTGGAATAGGATCATTATTCAATCGTAGATTTAAGCAAAAATTGTTTCGTTTGTAACAAGGATGTTGTTGAAATGACGCTCTTTACAAAGTAACACAGAAATTACTTTCACTAAGGATAGTTTTCACCAACCTTACTAAAAGCGTGTGATTCCTTATATAATACAGAACACAGAACAGTATAGCACAGAAACAGACCCTTCAGCCTACTGTGTCTGTGCCGAACATGATGCCATTAACTTAATCACCTTTTTCTGCGCTTGAACCATATCCCTCCATTTCCTTCATACCCATGCAGTTTAGTTTAGAGATACAGCATGGAAGCAGGCTCATCGGCCCACCGAGGTCGCGCTGACCTGTGATCCCCATACACTAACATTATACTACACAATAAGGACAATTTACAATTTACAGAAGCCAAATTAACCTACACACTTGTCGTCTTTGGAGTGTGAAAGGAAACCAGAGCACCTGGAGAAAACCCACAGTCATGTGTAGAACGTACAAACTTCGTGCAGGCGGAACCCATAGTCACGATTGAACCCGAGTCTCTGGTGCTGTAAAGCATCAACTCTCCCAATGGTAGAAATAATGTTTTGGACAACTCATTGAAACTTCTTTCTGATGCATTAGGTGTTATAGAAATCTTAAAGATCCCATTTAGCATTACAGTGACAATGTGCACATTTCAAATGTAGACATAAGAAACTGCAGATGCAAAAATAGACACAAAGTGCTTGAGCAACTCAACAGGTCAGGATGCATCTCAGGAGAACATGGATATGCAACGTTTTGGGTCGGGACTATTCTTCATTCAGTGTGGTTCTTCAGCCTATCCATGTCCTCCAGAGATGCTACCTGACCTGCTGAGTTACTTTTATTGCACATTTCAAATACTGTTCCTAACAATTTCCTTTTGATATTAATTGGTTTTCTCAGAGCTCACTTCTCTCCCTTGATTTCTTTCATACCAAAGTAAATGTGAATGATGTTTTTGTGAAATCCTTTGTCAGTAATAAATTTTGAGTTTTCTGTTTGGTGCGTAAATTATCTGATGAATTACTGTGCTAACTATCCAACACAGACTGACACTGTCAAGATTCAGTACACAAGAGGCAATGGTACATAAATTTTAAACTCCAGAGTACACATAAATAAAACATTTTAAAGAGTTGTTTGAAGTTAAAAATTAGAGATGGAACATTGCAAATGCCTATGAGTTTGAGAAGGTGGGGGAGGTAAAGAAGAGGTTACTTTACTTGACAAGGCGCCAGGCAACACTGGAGTGACAAAGAAGCATAGAAAAGTTAGCTGCACGATTACTGAAAGAAGAACAAAGAAGAAATATGCTGAAAGATTTCATGGTTCCCCTTAATCGTTAGTGGGATTTTTTGAAAGGAGACTTCTAATAGCTTTACTTGTTAACTACTGAATGTACTGTAGAAATGTGAGAACCATTAGACTATTTCTGTATATTACATAGGAACTATATTAGTCACAGAAGTTTAAATAATTTTGGGAGGGGTCTTCTTCTTCTGGCGTTTGAGGCAGCAGAGGTTATGTAACGCCCTCCAGGCGCTGTAGCCAGTTCAATGTGCTGTTGTTGAGGGCCGTGAGGTGTACCCCTCCACCAGGGGGGCGGAGGGCAGCGCAGTCGAAAATGACGTGCTGCGCTGTTTATTGGTCTGCTCCACACACGCTGGCTGCTGATGAATGCAGCCCCAGCGATACATTTTGGAGTTGAACCGGCCGAACCCTGTACGGAGCTGGTTCAGCGCGACCCACTCTTTGCGGGGCAGGTCCGAGCCCAGTGGGGCCGTGGTGTTCGGTGTAACAGTGAATTGCGGAGGTTGCAAAGTCTGGTCCCAGCTGGTTCTCCATGCTCCTAGTGTATTGAAACCAGAGCCACAGAGGATCGCTGCGTGATGGGAGAAGAGGCGACGAGATGACAGGCGTTGAGGTCCCAGTTGCTGTGAGTCCTGGGCGAGTTGGTGGATGTTTTGGCGTCCGATGGGGCCTTGCACACCAGCCTATGAGTAAAGTACCCTCTGCGAAGCTTGGTGGGTGTGATACCTGCGAGCACCTGCAGAAGGTCCGTTGGAGTAGGGTGTAGGCAGCCGGTGATGATCCACATGGTGTCGTTGAGGATGGCGTCTAGCTTGATACTATGAGCGCTGCAGCACCATGCTGGGGCAGCATACTTAGCGGCGTTGTACACGAGTGCAAGAGCACCTGGTTCGGAGAGTAGATGTCCTGGCGCCCCATGACGATCCAGCCATGCAACGCAGGAGTTTGTTCCGCACCGAGACTTTAGCACAGAGTGCTGAAGGTGTTGCTTGTATGTCAGCTGCCAATCTAGTTTCACCCCGAGGTATGTAGGAAATGGGTTATAGGGTGGGAGAACCTTAAAATTAGAATTGTACAGGTATATGATTCCACAATAACCAGTTTACACCAAAAGTGATGGCAGCTTTGGGATTTCTGTGTTTATGTGTTTGAAGCAGAATTCGGAAGTTCCTTACAACGATGCACTGCAAAGCTTCAGGCTGCACTGTCATTGAAATCCTTGTGGATTACTAAAGGGAGGGCAAACTTGTGCCAATCAGCCTTTACTCACATTCCAAATTGTCCGAAGATCTTGTGTCAGTCTAAGGAGGGGCAGCAAGAGTATTTCCTTCAAGAAATGTTTCTATTTCCTTCAGGAGGTCACAAAATACTTTTTCTATTTCCTTCAGGAAATACTCCAGCGAGGATCATAAGTTGCCCGCCACCAGACCGGTCCCTCTAGTGACACTCCTCGACTTGACCGCCTGCAGGCCTGTGGCTCCACTGCTGGACCACGTCGCCTGCCCGACCACAACGAGGCCGAGATTGTCACCATGAGGAGCAGTACCAACATCCACCGCCTCTCCGACTCTCACCGCTTCCTGGCCGAACCCAGGCCCAGACCACCGAAACTGCCATGACTGCCGACGCTTACTGCCTCCCTGGGGCCACCACCACCACTGTCGCCGACCTTCACTGCTTGCCTGGAGCCACCGGTGCTGCTGCCACTGACCTGTATCTCTACTCTAGCCCCCCACGGGCCTCCCACAGGCCCCCTCCAGCGACTCCGCAGACCCTCGCCTCCCCACTGCCCACCAGCAGGTTGGAGCCGTCGCCTCACCTGAGTCCCAGGCTCAGCACCAGGCCCACAACCTCCATGATGCGGACTCCGATAGTACGTGGCCTGACTCTGCTGGGCCCTACTGCTCCCCCCCTCTTACAGGGAACCTGTAGTGATGGGTTTTCCCCTTCCCTCTCTTTTAACCAGGTTACCCGGATTTTTGGAGTGCTCTTCCAATCTGCACCCCTAGCAACGATGCAGTACTTTGCCGCTAGCACTGCTTAAACCTAGTTTTGTCTTTAAATATCCTGTCAATCGGATATCCAATTCTGAGCTGGACCTCTAACCACTATAGTTTTACAGGCCTTTAACCCAGAGGAGAGGGCCTTTAACCCAACCCTAGATTGGTCTCTGCAGCAGCTGCAGCTACTAACTTTGACCAATAGTTTTCCAGGCCTTTAACCCAGAGGAGAGGGCCTTTAGCCCAACCCTAGTAGGGCCCCTAACCCCAAAGGCACTTTTGCCCCCAGTGATTGCTAGACGCTGTTCTACGATCGGACTTCCTACTGATCACAGAAACCTGGCTAAATCCTGGTGAGCTTGCTCCACTCGTGGAACTCTGTCCTGATACCTGTAACTTTTTCAGCTCACCTAGGCTCTCCGGTCGCAGTGGGGTCCTAGCCACTGTGTTTAAGAAGCATTTCAACTGCCGCCTTCTGAACGCTGATCACGTCTCCAGTTTTGAACATCAACTAATCATAGTTGGTCTAATCTGTCCGCTTTTAATTGTTCTTGTACAATCGCCCACCAAATACGAATAAGGACTTAATCTCACAATTTGGTGATCTTATCGGTAGCTTGTTGCCCAAATTTGACCGGGTCCTGATTCTTGGTGACTTTAACATTCATATCTGCTGTCCCCCAAAACCTCTTGTGAGTGAATTTATGAACCTGGTTGAGTCCTTCAATCTGTCTCTACTCACCACTGGACCCACGCACAAGCTTGGCCATACACTAGACCTAGTGCTTTCGTCTGGTCTCCCAATTTGTAATACAGAAATTATTGATGCCTGTCTGTCTGATCATAGTGCAATTATATTTGATATATCTCTGCCTTTCTCTCCCTCAAAATCCCATCTCCCTGCTCGCTACTCCCGCTACGTTAACTCCACGATGGCCAGTAAGTTCTCTGAGGCTCTCATAGCCACCCCTGACATCTGCACTATTGAGGCGTCTCCCCTCCATCTCAGCACCGACGACCTCATTTCTTTATTCAATACTACTTGCTCTTCCATTCTGGATTCTGTTGCTCCTCTTAAAATGAAAAGGCCTAAGCCTAAAGGCTGGCTGTGGCTCAACGACTCCACCAGAGCCCTAAGAAGAGAGTGCAGAAAATCAGAACGGAAGTACAAATCTGATAAGCTTCAAATTTCCTTTGAACTGAAAAATAATCTTCACAAATACCAGGAAGCAGTAAAATCTGCAAGAACAAAATACTTTTCCACCCTTATTTCCCAAAACGCTCATAACTCCAAGGTCCTTTTTAATACCATCACCTCCATCATATGTCCTGCCCCCAGCACCAGCTTAACTGGGTCCCCTGCTAAGTGCGAGGAATTTACTACATTTTTCACCAGCAAAGTTATGAACATCAGATCGAATATTTCCTCTCCCATCCGTGACCTGCCTATCTCATTGGTCTGTTCTTCAAAATTAGACTGTTTCCATCCCGTTACTCTACCCTCCCTTGTAAAACTGGTCACCACCATGAAACCTACTACCTGTCCCCTCGACACTGTCCCCTCTGCCCTTTAAAGGATGTCATTACAATAGCCGGTCCCAGCATCCTCGCCATCTTCAACAGTTCTCTGGCCACTGGCACTGCTCCTACCTGCTTCAAGCATGTGGTGGTCCAGCCCCTCCTGAAAAAACCTAACCTCGACCCCACCTTGCCAAGCAACTACAGACCCATTTCTAAACTGCCTTTCCTTTCAAAAGCCCTTGAAAAGGTAATTTTAAGTCAACTTATGCCTTACCTTCACCAAAATACTATCTTAGAAACTTTCCAATCAGGTTTCAGGGCCCACCACAGCACAGAGTCTGCCTTGTTGAAGGTACATAATGACCTACTGCTCACCGTTGACTCTGGCGACTGTGCAATCCTGTTCCTTCTTGACCTCAGCGCAGCATTTGACACTGTCGACCACACCATCCTAATTGACCGTCTCCGGTACGGGGTTGGTATTGATGGCACTGCCCTGAGCTGGTTCATCTCCTACCTCAAAGGTAGGAGTTTCTCTACTAACATGGGCAACTCTTTTACCTCCCCAGCTAGCCTCTGCCGTGGGGTTACATAAGGTTCCATCCTTGGCCCCATTCTCTTCTCCCTGTATATGCTCCCCTTAAGCCAAGTCATTCAAAGGCACGGCATCTCCTTCCATTGCTACGCAGATGATACACAACTCTATCTCCCCCTGAAGCCCAAAAAACGATCAAATCTGTTTAACCTTATCCGCTGCCTCGAGGATATAAAGTGTTGGATGGCCCAGAATTTCCTCCAACTAAATGAGAGTAAGTCTGAGGTCATCCTTCTCGGCCCCTCAGACTCAATCAAAATGATAGCAGGCAGTCTTGGAAGCCTTACCCCATTACTCAAACCTCACGTCAAAAACCTTGGTGTGATATTTGACTCAGCATTGAAATTCGACAAACAAGTCAATGCCGTGGTAAACGCTAGCTTCTTCCAACTTCGGACGATAGCTAAAATAAAACAATTCCTCCAGTTTGATGACCTCGAAAAGATCATCCACACATTTATCTCCTCCCGCCTAGATTACTGCAACTCCCTCTATACTGGCATCAGCCAATCTTCCCTGTCCCACCTGCAACTGGTCCAAAACGCCGCAGCGAGACTCCTGACGGGCACCCGATAAAGGGACCACATCATCCCAATCCTGGCCTCTCTCCACTGGCTCCCTGTGCGGTTCTGAATAAATTTCAAGATCCTCCTTTATGTTTACAAAGCCCTTAACGGGCTTGCCCCCGCCTACATCAAAAGTCTGCTTACCCACCACACCACCTCCAGGTCCCTCAGATCTGCTGACTTGGGGTTACTGAACATCCCGCGGTCTGGGCATAAGCTCAGGGGCGACCGCACCTTTGCGGTTGCAGCTCCTAGACTGTGGAACAGCATCCCTCTTCCCATCAGAACTGCCCCCTCCATTGACTCCTTTAAGTCGAGACTTAAAACTCATCTTTACTCTCAAGCCTTTCTTGACATCCTCTGAGTGAGGGCTATATGTATGTATTTATTGTATGTACTTAATCTATGAACCACTGCTGTATAACGTTAGTACTTCCACCAATGTAAAGCACTTTGGCCAACGAGAGTTGTTTTTTAAATGTGCTAATTAAATAAAAGTGACTTGACTTGACTTGACTACGATCTTGTTGGGACCCTTTCCCAAGTCTGCAAATGATCGATCTGCTCCGACTAGCGAACTGGTGAAAACTGATGCGAAAAACGCTTCGTGGCGCCAATTTCTGCACTCGCAATTGACAACAACTCAACACCCTTAATCGCAAGTTTGTGTTTAAGGGTCCGTTAAGATCCCGGATGAGCCCTCAATGTAAGTACTCTCTTCTCCAGCTTACCCCCCTAGTCTAGTTCAGTAAAAAACACTGAGTCAAGCACTGGAACAACTAAACTTTATTTTTAGATTGAACAGCAAATTCCCCTATACGATACCTAAACCACCGCGGGTTCGATCCTTGTCTCTGCCTGGCCAAGCCCTTCAGCCTCGTGCAAGCAGATACACTCCTAAAGGTCACGCGTTCCCAAGCGTTCCTCCAGACGACCGACATCGATCTAAGATGGAACCACCTTTTATAGGTCCACGAACCTTGAGGGTCCGAACTACATAGGGGTGGTCTCTTCACAGTCCAATCAAACATATTAATTACATCAATACATTATACACAGTTCCCCAAACAAATTACAGAGTCTCCCATACATTGTTTCTTTGAGAAGCTTCTGGAATGAAGCTAAATAACTGCATAATGCAACATTTACCCTGGAACTCAAAACAATCCTGCCAGGGCTTAACACTTTGTCCAATCAACAAACAGCAGGGTAACTGTCTTGCACCATTATTTACATTATTTACAATTATTTTGCAGCAATCCAATCAACTTCATCCATTTACAATACTTTGTAGGTCTGCAAGAATCTCATTCATACTGACAACTGAAGAGATACTCATACATTTCTTATCTGCAACATTGATCTGTGACCTGGTCTTCCTGGCACCAGGCAGCAGCTTGTGACTTTTATACGCAAAAACACAGATTTGACCAAAATGGCCTTCCAATGCATGAATCCTCTGCTAAATGTTGGTTCTATTCCTGCTCCTATTTGGCCAGGATTTAAAACAGCACCTGAGGTCGGGATCACACCCAGATCTCCGGTGCTGTGGCGCAGCTGGTGTACCTATTGCAGATAAAGGTATGGTCGGTCACATTTTTCTATGTGATGGCTGAGAAGTGTAGATTGTTTGTTGGTTTATGCCACAGATTTGCCAGATTGATTTCCCATGAGACCATCCATCAAGACGACTGTCAACATTTTCAAACTGGGTTTCTAGTAGTCCTGGAGAAGACCAGGCCAAAAGGTAATTTGCTTAAATTTTATCCCTCACAAATTATATGCATATTATTTATTTAATTCTCCTGGCTATGCTCAGCGTTAAAGGAACCCAAAAGTTTGGAAATCAGGTCCTCCCCCCATGTACAGTGATTTATTTTGCACTGATTTATCAAACCATACATTACTGGGATAAAAATAATTGATGCAAATCGCTTTGATTTTTAAATCTCATTTCACATTTCAAATTAGAGAAAAATTAACTACATCAAGTTAGGGAATATGAATGACTCTGGTTTGGGTACCTTACATATCAATGAGTGGAATAATTTTGCAGCAAAAAGGCCATTAACAGGAACATGATGCTTGACTAATTCCTTGGGTTATCTTAATCACAGAAGTTGTCACATCACCTTAGAAGTCTTATTAGTATTCATGTTAACCCTTGTGCCAAGATCACTGTGAAATTGCTTCAATATTATAATAATATTGAAGCAACTTCACTTGTGCGTTAAACAATAAACTTGACTTAAAAACTGTCATTTCAATTTAACGACCTTTTTTATATAATGCTAAAAATCAAACAGCGCAGCATTGCTAACGAGTAAAAAATAATCAATCTAATTCTGCACTGACCTTCTTATCTACAAGATGCAAATTTATCAGGCTAGTCACCTGACCTCTAAATAACTTCAACTGTGATTCGGCTTATATCTGCATATTAATGCTGAACTTAATTGGCTGCAGCCATTTTGGAAAACCTGGACTACAGAGAAGGTGAGTTGGTTAATGAACTGACACTGTGCTCACAAATGCACACTTGTGATCCAATCTGATCCAGTTGTATGTGGCAAAAATAATTAAAGCCTTGTGGCTCAAAGTTAATTCACCAAATAGTTCATACATTGTGCAGCTGGAGTCTGTTCTTCCATGGGAAATATCCCTGAATAACATCTGCGATTTGACATTGCATAAAGAAAATCTGTCAATCCTTGAATGCCGCATTGTTTGATCAGTACCTCCTTGCCTCACCCCTTTATCTTCCATTTGTGCAAGATGTGGTTGTTTTTTTAAGAAATCACTTTAAAAAAAAAAGCCTAAACAAGAACAAGAGTGTTTATTTGTTATATGCACTGGATATGAACTGGAACAATGAAATTCTTACTTCCTGCAGCTTTACGGGCTCATTAGACAGAACAACAATAAATAAATATACAGTTATGCTATGGAAACTTAGACCACAGTAATGCAAAAACTAAACTATGTAAAGCTATCATTGTAGTCTGCAGTGTTTAGTTTAGAGATATAGCATATAAATGAAAGCTGGAAGAGAGGACGGGCAGGACAAAGTCTGGCAAGTGATAGGTGGATAGCGGTGAGGGGGTTGGTTAGACAAAGGCTACAGATGAAAAGACAAAAGATGTGAGAATAGGATTGAAGTTGCGAATGGGGAAGCTAGAAAAGAATGTAGGTTGAAGGGAAGAGGGAGGGGGGGAAGCGAAGTAGGTGCAAGTCCAGATGTGGCACAGGGTGGGGGAGGGGTGGGGGGGGGGGTGAGAGAAGAAGGGAGGGGGATTTGTAATTACCTAAAACTGGAGAATTTAATGTTCATACTGTTGGGTTGTAAGCTTCTCAAGTGGAATATGAGGTGCTGTTCCTCCTGCCCAGAGCATCTTCCATAGAAACATAGAAACAGAAAATAGGTGCAGGAGTAGGCCATTCGGCCCTTCGAGCCTGCACCGCCATTCAATATGATCATGGCTGATCATCCAACACAGTATCCTGTACCTGCCTCCTCCCCATACCCCCTGATCCCTTTAGCCACAAGGGCCACATCTAACTCCCTCTTAAATATAGCCAATGAACTGGCCTCAACTACCTTCTGTGGCAGAGAATTCCAGAGAATCACCACTCTCTGTATAAAAAATGTTTTCCTCATCTTGGTCCTAAAATATTTCCCACTTATCCTTAAACTGTGACCCCTTGTTCTGGACTTCCCCAACATCAGGAACAAACATTGGATTGGATTTATCGGCCTTTAATCCATTCAATTTACCTAACACCACTTCCTAGCTAACCTGGATTTCACTCAGTTCCTCCATCTCATTTGACCCCCGGTCCCCTGCTATTTCCGGCAGATTATTTATGTCTTCCTTAGTGAAGACAGAACCAAAGTAGTTATTCAATTGGTCTGCCATGTCCTTGTTCCCCATGACCAATTCACCTGTTTCTGACTGCAAGGGACCTACATTTGTTTTAACTAATCCTTTTCTCTTCACATATCTATAAAAACTTTTACAGTCAGTTTTTATGTTCCCTGCCAGTTTTCTTTCATGATCTATTTTCCCTTTCCTAATTAAGCACTTTGTTCTCCTCTGCTGGACTCTGAATTTCTCCCAGTCCTCTGGTAGGCTGCTTTTTCTGGCTAATTTGTATGCTTCATCTTTTGTTTTAATACTATCCCTGATATCCCTTGTTATCCACGGATGCACTACCTTCCCTGATTTATTCTTTTGCCAAACTGGGATGAACAATTGTTGTAGTTCATCCATGCAGAACCCTTTAAGAATCAATTGTCAGTCTATCTTGGCCAATTCACGTCTCATACCCTCAAAGTTACCTTTCTTTAAGTTCAGGACCCTTGTTTCTGAATTAACAATGTCACTCTCCATCCTAATGAAGAACTCAACCATATTATGGCCACGCACAACAAGACTGCTAACTAACCCTTCCTCATTACTCAATACCCAGTCTAGAATAGCCTGCTCTCTCGTTGGTTCCTCTACATGCTGGTTTAGAAAATTATTCCGCATACATTCCAAGAAATGCTCTTCCTCAGCACCCTCGCCAATTTGATTCACCCAATCTATATGTAGATTGAAGTCACCCATTATAACAGTTTTACCTTTGTTGCACGCATTTCTAATTTCCTGTTTGATGCCATCCCCAACTCCACTACTACTGTTAGGTGGCCTGTACACAACTCCCACTAGCGTTTCGCAGCTCTACCCATATCGATTCCACATCCTCCAAGCTAATGTTCTTCCTTTCTATTGTGTTAATCTCCTCTCTAACCAGCAACGCTACCCCACCTCCTTTTCCTTTCTGTCTATCCCTCCTGAATATTGAATATCCCTGGATGTTCAGCTCCCAGCCTTGGTCACACTGGAGCCATGTCTCCGTGATCCCAACTATATCAAAGTCATTAGTAGCTATCTGCACATTCAACTCATCCACCTTATTACGAATGCTCCTTGCATTGAGACATAAAGCCTTCAGGCTTGTTTTTACAACACATTTACAATTTTACAACACCCTTATACAATTATGTTGAAAAGTGGCCCTTTTTGATTTTTGCCCTGGATTTGTCTGCCTGCCACTTTTACTTTTCACCTTGCTACCTATTGCTTCTACCCTCATTTTACACCCCTCCGTCTCTCCGCTCACACATTTAAGAAACCCTTTCCCTTTAACTGCATCCTCGACTATCCCATTTGACATCCCACCCCCCTTATTCAGTTTGCATGCTGCTCTCACATTTCCATTGCCAATGTGAGGGCAGTATGCAAACTGGAGTATCAGCACCTTATATTCTCAAAGCTGGAGTAACTCTGAGGGACAGGCAGCATCTCTGGAGAGAAGGAATGGGAAATGTCACCCATTCTTTCTCTCCAGTGATGCTGCCCGTCCTGCTGAATTACGCCAGTATTCTGTGTCTATCTTTGGAATAAACCAACATCTGCACTTCTTTCCTACACCTATTACCTGCCAGGTTTTGTCCTGCCCCCCCTCTCTCTTACAGCTTTGTTTATCCCCCCGCTCCCATCCAACCTCCCCCTGCCCCCTCCCTACCTGACATCAGTCTGAAAGAATGGTCCCAACTTGAAACATCATGTTCTCCAGAATTGCTGCCTGAGCCATTAAGTTACTGCAGCACTTTGCATTAGTTTATGTGTGTGTATTTGGTGGTGATAAAATCAGCGTGGAGGCCTGTTTCCTAAAGGGGGCTCTGGAGAACTCTGGCTGTGATTCTTTTCATAGGTGACTTTTTCATGTGGGCAAGTTACAATTAAAGTCCAGATATGATGATATCATCAAGACTCGATGTTATTACATGAGAAAAGTTCCTGACACTAACAAATGATGTCACATCACACTTTTAACCTCTATAAAATTTAATTTAAAGAAAACTTCAATTTTTCCAAAATAGGGCGTATAATTGATTGATTCATCAACTGCGTATATATTGAGTATTGGAATTATTTTTCACTCAAAGTCACAGGTGAAAGAAAAATCAGCTTAACTATCTCATTAAATTTGCTTATTCATAAAATTGTCACCACCAAAGAAGACATTAATAATCCTGAAGAAGGGTCTCGACAAGATACGTCACCCATTGAGTCTGAAGAAGTCTCGACCCGAAACGTCACCCATTCCTTCTCTCCAGAGATGCTGCCTGTCCTGCTGAGTTACTCCAGTATTTTGTGTCTACCTATGACTTATTAATATTCAAGTTAATGCCCTTTGGCAACTGCTCAATTAAACAGATTAAAATTGCCATTGTTCAGCTATTGACAACTTTAGAAAGATAGGTAAGCCAGGGTGAATTTTACTTCCTGGTTTTACCTTTTAGTTTAGTTTAGAGATACAGCGCAGGAACAGGCCTTTCGGCCCACCAAGTCCACGCCAACCAGCAACCCCCACACACTAACATTATCCTACACACATGAGGGACAATTTACATTTATACAAAACCAATTAGCTCACAAATTGTACGTCTTTGGAGGGTGGGAGGAAGCCAGAGCTTCCCGGAGGAGACCCATGCAGGTCACGGGAAGATCGTAGAAACTGCGTACAGGCAGCACCCATAGTCAAGATCGAACCCGGGTCTCTGGCGCTGTATGACAGCAGCTCTACCATTGCACCACAGTGCCGCCTTGACGGAAAGTGTTAAAATAATCCTATTAGTTTTAGATTAATATTATTAAACTGAGCATTACTTTAGGGCGATACAATGTCACAGCGGTAGAGTTGCAGCCTTACAGCACCAGACACTCGGATTCAATCCTGTACGGAGTTTGTACGTTCTCCTTGAGATTGGATGGGTTTTCTCTGGGTGCCCAGGTTTCCTCCCACATTCCAAAGACTTGCAGGTTTATAGGTTAATTGTTTTCTGTAAATTGTCCCTAGTGTGTCGGATAGAACTAGTGTATGGGTGATCCTGGTTGATGCGGGCACAATGGGCGAAGGGCCTGGTTGCACGTTGTATCTCTCTAAACTCTATCACTCCAAATCTGTTGCAATGCAGTCACAAGGATCTTTTCCGAGTCCTACACTGCCTTTGTGATATTCCTAAAAATGTGTTGTAAATGGGCAGTTAATTAAACTGCTTTAACAATATTAAATAACGTCCAACATCTAAGCCTTCTTCTAACACTGGTCTTATCAGATGATGCCCTGTATTGTTGATTATCTCAAATATTGCAAGAAAATGTTTATCAGATTTTAAAAAAAAACATGTTTTGAATAGAAATATATTTTCAGCAGGGGGTGCGGCAGCATTTTTTAAATCAGGAAAAGCAATATTAAGTAACACCTCCTTTACTTAGCAGTTGAATGAAAGCTAATGCTTTATCATGTAGAAAAATCTAATCGTGCCTGCCAAGCATAATGAATGTATCACCTAACCAGAGTAGAATGTGCGTTTACCTCTAAATACCCAAAGGGATTCCTTCTTGTTCTGCTTGCAAATGATTTTCAATAAGCTGGAGGAAAATTGGAGAGAGATTTCCTGTAGTTGCAGCAATATAGAAAAATAAACAGAGATTTCCTATTTCTCCTAATACCTTCTAATCTCTATAAGTTGTTCAAGCAGTGCCAGTCATCTCTATGGAGAAGCAAGTCAAGTGAATGATTGAAAAAGCTATTTAGCATTCCTTGAGAACAATATTGTTAAACGGTGCCTACTGCCTTTTGGGGTATATTTAAGTACTTACCGCATCATCCCCTTTAAACGAGATCGCAAGGTGCAAGTACAGCTTTGCTTTAATTTGACTCATACACTCACATAATAAATCTGAAAAGGTTGGTGTTAAATTATAATGATATCTTTATCAACAGTTTAGAGTTTGAAATTGACAAAAATTAACATGCAAGAAGGAACTACAGGTGCTGGTTTACACCGAAGATAGACACAAAATGTTGGAGTAACTCAGCGTGTCAGGCAGCATCTCTGACAAGAAGGAAAAGGTGATGTTTTGGCTCGAGACCATTCTTCAGACTGAGAGTCAGGGGAGAGGGTAACGAGAGGTATGAAAGGGAAACAGAACAAATTAGAACCGGAACTAATGATTCAGGAAAGGTGGAGCCCACAATAGACCATTGCTGGCTGTGGATGAGGTGATAACGAAGTGATACTAAGAGAAGAGTGAGGGATGGAGAGAGACGGAATGCAACGGTTACTTGAGATTAGAGATATCAATGTTCATATTGCAAACTTGGGCAATGTGAGTCCAACGGGCAATGGACCATTGTGGGCTCCACCTTTCCTGAGTCATCGGTGCCAGCTCTAATTTGTTCACACCAAAGATCGATACAAAATGCTGGAGTAACTCAGTGGGTTAGGCAGCATCTCTGGAGAAAAGATATTGGTGATGTTTCGGGTCGAGACAATTGGATCCTGCTTTTTGCCAGCACTATTTGCTTCTCTGGGTAGATCTCTTAAATCCCCCTTCCAGCTTTCTTCAATATTCTTAACTATAACTACAAATGCAAAGAATGACACAAAGTGCTGAAGTACAAACTATGAACTACAAACTCTTTTGGTTACATAAGGACTTTGGGCTTTTTTTCATAATCATAATAATAGTAAGATTAAACGAGAACTTACCAGTTTGAAGTTTGATCTTTATTTTATGAGGAGTTACGATGAGGGGTTACGTGAAGACCCCGCCAGCACGCGTGCACGACATTCTTCAAAGCAGCGGTGTGGAATCACAGTAATAGTAATTGAAATAAACATAGTAAGATAAGAAGAACTAATATACCAGTTGACCTTTATAATAGAGGGCGGGAGCGGAGGGTACGTAATCCCTCATCGTAATTCCTCATAAAATAAAGAACAAACTTCAAACTGGTAAGTTCTCGTTTAATCTTACTATTTTACTTCGGAGTCATGTGAGTGACTACGTGAAGATTTTAAAGCTCTGTGATTTCAAGCCGTGGAACGGTCCATGCTTCACTCACTGCCGAAGTCATTCAAGGGAGGAAGTATGTTATTGTATTCAGACATGCATCCAATTCAGGCAATAACAATTTATTTTAACAAAATAATCCTCCCTAGGACTAAATATACTGCAGAATTCAAACTTGATTCTGCAATACTGCAGGTTTGGTTATTGGCTTATTATAAAGAATTGGAAGGTCTTTCTCTAGACAATCCTGCTGTTGCCAGGATATGGTCCATAGGCACTTCCTTGTCTCTAGCTGCCGGTGTTGCTGTTGCCCTTGTGGATAGAAACTTAAGATGTCAGTATCCACCCCAGCAGCTCCCAAGCCTGTCTGAGCCATCTAGCGATGGTTAGTGCTGATACCCGGCCTTTAGGCTGTTTATGGCTGCCCATAGTGCTAATTTACTTCCTCTTAAGTTTTAGTAGTTTTAAGGTATAATGTATCATTACACATAGTCGGGTGTCAGTTGGGTATATCTGGAATTCCAAATTTTGTCCTGATGTTCATGGTCTATCTTGTTTAACAAGCTCTAATATGCGAAGTTATCTTTTCTGGAGATGCCATCATTTATCCCAGTCTCAGTTTATGTAGAAACTGGACCCCTAGAGCTGAGACCAGTACTATCAGCATACTGTTTTTAAATGTCAGTTTCCCCCTCCCCCCCAGGGACAGTGACATTGCTGGTGACCCTAGCAATGTTAGTACAACACTGACGTCCCAGATCTGGGAGTACTTCCCTCTAGGAGGGTTGGTGTTAAAAATAATACACATAAGTTTGACAACTAGAGAGTGAAATCCCATGGAGAGTTGTCGTGGCGCCTGCCACCAGCAAGCTGACAGGGCACTCCTGCATAATTATAGTACTGCAGCTCAGTCCTTCATCTACATGAAGGCTGGATAGGAATTCCCAGGACGTTGGTGGTTGTAGCTGTATTATACGCTACACCAGCCCTTGTTGATTCTTGATAGGCCGCCGTGATCAAGCTCATGGTCCTGTCCGCCAGCCCGGATCTAGCATGGTGGACTATGGTTCAGAGACTATGTCCGAGACCACAGGGATCCATGGCTGTGTAGACCAATCAGGTACTTTCAAGACACTTGATGTTGAGTCCATATGTGCTTTTGCTTAGGATCCGACTGATGAGGCAGGAGGGAAAAACATTGGAAACAATTATTCCCCATTCAGTGAGTAACGTCCATTGCTGCTGTCCCAAGTGTGGTTCACAAGCAGCATATGTTGGTAACTGGTGATTGAGTCCAGATGCAAATGGATCGATATCTGGTGTCCCTCTTTTGTGGTCCAACAGCCATTTGGTGCTGTCATTGAACTTTTATGACCTGGTGTGTGCCTCAGTATTGAGCTTACCTGGTAGGTAAGTTTGCTGATAGCCAAATATGTATGTTAACACACCATAGCCAAATATATTGGCCAGATTGACACATGATATCGATCTTTTCTCCCATATGATTAATATATGCCACCACTGTGATATTATCAATTCGTAGGCGGACATGCAGATGGTGCATTGTTAGCAGTAGGCTTTTAACCCATAAAACGCATCCAACACCAGTGTTTTTAGTAATTAATTTTGTTGTAGGCTTCCACCAAGTCTGCTTTACTCTTTGGCAATGTTACAGACATATGGATAACGTTAATTGTAAATCCCAGGAAGTCCAGTTGTGGGTGCCGTCAACTTAGATTTATCTGGATGGAGATGATAAATCTAAGTTGATGGAGTTTCACCCAATGTTTGGTAGCTAAAACTGCTGATTTAGCTAGATCCAGGGTTTTTCCCCCACAATTGATATATCATCAAGATATGCCATGACAATATGTTTTTGTTTCTAATATTGCCAAGGCCCGTTTTAATATCTTGGTGAAAAGTCTTGGGGCTGAAGTTAGGTCATTAGGCAACGATATACCCTGCGATAGTTGCCCCATCCAGTTAAATTTTAGGTATCGACAATGATCCCTCCATGTCTCCCAAAACAAGTGTAATATTCCCCCTGTTAGTACAGGTCGTACACCCTTGTGTTCTGGAAGGAACCAGATCCACCTACTTACCTGGTTGCCGGTGGTACGTCCCTTTCTTCAATTTCTGCCTCTTCTGCGGAAGAGGCGCCGGAGTGCGGGGTTGGCACGTTTCCATTGAGGGTCGCTCTGGGCCTTGGCCTAAAAAGGACCTTTGTGGTGCTGTGCGGCCCTCATGCTTTCACCAGCGTCCTGGTGTTGATACCTGCTGGTGGTTGCATAGGGGTGCTGTCATTGCTGATGACGCTGTTATGAGACCGACGGCTTTTAATCTCTTCGTCGAGCATTTTTACTTGTTTAAACAAGTTTTCCCCCTGGTTATGTTGCAGCTATTTTGCACAACCTTGCAAATTTGGGGTTTAGTGCAGGTTTACTGTGCTCTCGCAAGCAATTGATCTCATAGTGGGTATTGCGGAGCAATGTCAATCCTGCTGTCATCTCTGTACCATCGTCTGGGCGAGCAACCAATGATATGCCCGCTGTCAGAAGTATTGAAATCTTCTGTAGTTTGACCTCCTGGGTTTTCGTGCCAGTCCCACTGTACGCCCAGATCGCATTGTTTGCTGCAGGCGTTCTTAACTAAGTAAAATTCACAGGAGGCCTATACTTCTGCGTAATTTTGTTGCCTGTTCCTGCAGAAGGCGGAAGTACAGGTAGTCGATGCTGGCCGCCAGCCTGGTCTGTAATGGTACTTTTCGTTGATCCGTAATTTTGGTGATCACTCCTAGTAGCTCCTTAGGATTCTGCACTCCCTGCACACTGCCGTTTTCTTCAGCCACGTCCCCTTCTTCCGGACCAGCCCAGCCCTGGTCCACAACGCATTCCTCTATCGAGGGAGATGCATTGTTTTACAGCCCTCGATAAGGTGCTGTTGTGGGAGTGCGAAGACTCCCATAGTGAGCTTGCTCCATCTCCCGGAGCAAGTCACGGGCGGACCTCTGCTGCACTCGGGCAGCGCGCCCCTTATGCCGGACTCAGATGAGTATGATCGGCCGGGCTGAATCCTGCTGGGCTTTGCCTCCAGCTTGATGCGCTGCTTTGAGCTGTATGACTCATGGCGCTGGATTCAGCTTGGAGTCAGTAATTGGACCTTAGTAACCATGCCAACGGTCACTTTCACTGCCCTTGGATAGTGCGTCCTCCTGGCCGGCCTCCCTGAGTCTATCGGCCGTACCGACTCCTGCCTGCCTACAGCCCGCTGTGTTGTTTCCAGGTATACAGCTCGCGGTGCTGGGCTCAGCCTGCGCCGGTCGTACCCGGCTGTCGGCTGCCGGAACCTTCCTAGTTCCTCACAGCCTGCGGACCTGGAACCGCTGTTTGCCCATGGCTGTGGGCTGCCGGAACCTTCCTGGTTCCCCGCAGCCTGCAGTCCTGGAACCGCTGGGCGACCGTGGTGTTGGCTGCCGGGACCTACCTGGTTCCCCGCAGCCTGTTGTCCTGGAGCCGCTAGGCGTCCGTGGTGTTGGCTGCCGGGACCTACCTGATTCCCCGCGGCAGCCTGCGTTCCTGGAGCCGCTGGACGTCTATGGTTGTGGGCTGCCGGGAACTACCTGGTTCCCCGCGGCAGCCTGCGGTCCAGGTCCGTTTTTTCTTCCCCTTGTCCAACGTGCTGTAACTTAAAGCACAGCAAGGGGAAGAATACATCTTCAATTTTTCCTTACCTGTGTAGGTCCGCCTGCGCTCCACCCCCGCCCGTCGCTGTTGCACTGCGTGAGACGCTATGTCGCGCACGCTTGCTGGCGGGGTCTTCACATAATCACTCACGTGACTCCGAAGTAAAATCATAATCATACTTTATTAGCCAAGTATGTTTTGCAACATACGAGGAATTTGATTTGCCGCAGTCATACCAATAAAAAGCAACAGAACACATAAAATACATTTCAACATAAACACCCACCACAGTGACTCCTCCACGCTCCTCACTATGATGGAAGGCGAAAAAAAAGTTAAATCTCTTTCCTTCTTTGTTCTCCCGCTGTCGGTGGCCTTGAACTTTTCGTTGACGGGACGATTTTGGGTCCCGTAGCCGGCGGTCGGGCTCTCCGTGTCAGGGCGATCAAGCTCCCCCATCAGGGGATCTCAGCTCTCCGCGCTGGGAAATCAGACCCCGGATCGAGGCTGGTCGAACCTCTTGCGACTTTGGAGCTTCTCGACATCAGTCTCTGTCCGAGACCGCGAGCTCCTCGATGTTAAAATCCACAGGCCACGGTTGGAGCGTTGATCCCAGGCAATTGATCGCAGGCTCCGATGGTAAGACCATGGCCCCACGGTGGGGCTCAGTCTCGAGCAAGGCTGCCAGCTCCATGATATTGTGCCGCAGAACGACCGGAGATAAGATCTGGAAAACAATTGCATCTCCGGCAGTGTAAGAGATTGAAAAAATGTTTCCCCTGCCCCCTCCTCCACCCCCCCACACGAAACAAACCAGAGAACATTAACACGTACTTTTAAAACACACTAAAAATACCAAAAAAGACGAGAGGCCAGATAGACCATTGGTGAGGATGCCATCGCTGACGACGCCACCTGGTGTTGATATTGTGTTTTCTTTATTTATTGAACTTTTTTTGTTTATTATGTTATCTATAAGTACTGTGTTTACAGTATGTTGCTGCAAATGTGAATTTCATGGATCTGTTTTCGGCACATATGATAATTAAACACTTTTGACTTTTGAGTAACTCAGTGGTTCAGGCAGTATTTGTGACCATGTGGGTTTCCTCCAGCTGCTCTGGTTTCCTCCCATGTCTCAAAAATATGCAGGTTTTTAGGTTAATTGGACTAAAATTCCTCCCAGTGTGTCGGGAGTAGATGAATAAGTAGGATAACTTAGAACTAGTATGATTGGGTGATCACTGTTCGGCAAGAACACGGTGGGGTTGCAGGGACATTTTTCCTGATGTTGGGGGAGTTGAGAACCAGGGGTCACAGTTTAAGAATATGTACTGTATCTATAAACTAATAAGGGGTAGGCCATTTTGGACTGAGGAAAAATGTTTTCACCCAAAGAGTTGTGAATCTGTGGATTCTCTGCCACAGAGGGCAGTGGAGGCCAATTCACTGGATGTATTCAAGAGAGAATTGGATATAACTCTTAGGGCTAATGGACTCAAGGGATACGGAGAGAAAGCAGGAACGGGATACTAATTCTGGATGATCAGCCATGATCATATTGAATGGCGGGGCTAGCTTGAAGGGCTGAATGTCCTACTCCTGCACCTATTTTCTATGTTTCTATGTTTTCCATGCTGTAACTCTAAACTAAAATTAAACTAAAACTGGCATTAAAATTCTTTATACATGAGATGAGGCTATTTGCTCCTCAGACAGTGAGTCGCCCACTCCTTTCACCCTTTGTGTTAAGCATTTTTCTAATCTGCCTGCAGTCTTTCTACTAATTGCTGTGAATTGATGACCTTCTGATTTTTGACTCCTCTGCTTTGGGAAATAGATGCTTCCCATATAATTTATACAGGGCCCATCATAATTTTATATGTTGCAATTAAGTCTTCATTAGGCCCCTCCGCTTCAAAGAAAACAATTCTTGTCTTTCCAACCATTCTTCATAGCTGCAATTTACCGGCTCCTGGCTACACCTTTAAATGAATGGGGTTGCCATTTCTCCAGCGACCCCCTTCCCTCAGTGTGAAGCTCAGGAGCCGGATGCCCCTCTTTGTGCTCCACTGCTGGGCTCAGTGGCAAGTCCCGTGCCATCTGACCGACAGGTCATTTCAGACTTCCGCATATGCCCCAGCATGTGGAGGAGTCCTAAACAAATTAATCCTTCAGCAGCTGACAGCTAGTTGCACGGAACGGATATTTTTTTTTTCTCAATCCTGGAATGGGTGTTTGACCTCCTGAATCCGAGGAAAGAATGCAACACATGGAGACGCTAGCAGTTGGACTTGGTGCCTGGAATAAACCTGTTAATTTTCCTACCATTATGGTGGGAATGATGACCTAGTGGGAAAATGACTTGAAAGATGATCATTCCAGAATGCTGTCCTGGTGGCTGGTTCAAAGGCAGGGAATTTAAAATTTATCAAATCAATTGGAATTAAAGGAAAATACTGGGATTCATAAACAATTGCAATGACATTATCGGATGGTTATGAAAACCCATCTGGCTCCCTTGCATTGTTTAAGGCAATACACCAGACGTATTTGTGATTCGGGATAAAGAAGACTCATGTACAGGAAGGAACTGCAGATAGATCCAAAATGCTGGAGTAACTTAATGGGACAGGCAGCATCTCTGGAGAGAAGGAATGGGTGATGTTTCGTGTCGTGACCTTTCTTCACACTGACAGCAGATGCTGTTTTTTTACCAAAGATAGAAACAAAGAGCTGCAGTAACTCATGTGTTTTGTATATACAGTGGCTTGCAAAAGTATTCATACCACTTGAACTTTTCCACGTTTTGTCACGTTACAACCACTAACGTAAATGTATTTTATTGGGATTTTATGTGATAGACCAAAACAAAGTGGCGCATAATTGTGAAGTGGAAGGAAAATGATACATGGTTTTCAAATATTATTACAAATAAAAAACTGAAAAGTGTGGTGTGCAAAAGTATTCATCCCCCTTTACTCTGATACCCCTAAATAAAATCCAGTGCAACCAATTGCCTTCAGAAGTCACATAATTAGTAAATAGAGTCCACTTGTGTGTAATCTAATCTCAGTATGAATACAGCTGTTCTGTGAAGGCCTCAGAGGTTTGTTAGAGAACATTAGTGAACAAACAGCATCATGAACACCAGACAGGTCAAGGATAAAGTTGTGGAGAAGTTTAAAGCAGGGTTAGGTTATAAAAAATATCCCAAGCTTTGAACATCTCATGGAGCACTGTTCAATCCATCATCAGAAAATGGAAAGAGTATGGCACAACTGCAAACCTACCAAGACATGGCCGTCCACCTAAACTGACAGGCCGGGCAAGGAGAGCATTGACCAGAGAAGCAGCCAAGAGGCCCACGGTAACTCTGGAGGAGCTGCAGAGATCCATAGCTCAGGTGGGAGAATCTGTCCACAGGACAACTATTAGTCGTGCACTCCACAAATCGGGCCTTTATGGAAGAGTGGCAAGAAGATAGCCATTGTTGAAAAAAAGCCATAAGAAGTCCCGTTTGCAGTTTGCCACAAGCCATGTGGGGGACACAGCAAACACGTCTAGGAAGGTGCTCTGGTCAGATGAGACCAAAATTGAAGTTTTTGGCCTAAATGCAAACGCTATGTGTGGCGGAAAACTAACACTGCACATCACCCTTAAAACACACTCCCCACTGTGAAACATGGTGGTGGCAGCATCATGTTTTGGGGATGCTTTTCTTCAGCAGGGACAGGGAAGCTGGTCAGAGTTGATGGGAAGATGGATGGAGCCAAATACAGGGCAATCTTGGAAGAAAACCTGTTAGGAGTCTGCAAAAGACTTGAGACTGGGGCGGAGGTTCACCTTCCAGCAGGACAACGACCCTAAACATCCAGTCAGAGCTACAATGGAATGGTTTAGATCAAAGCATATTCATGTGTTAGAATGGCCCAGTCAAAGTCCAGACCTAAATCCAATTGAGAATCTCTGGCAAGACTTGAAAATTGCTGTTCACAGACGCTCTCCATCCAATTTGACTGAGCTTGAGCTATTTTGCAAAGAAGAATGGGCAAAAATTTCAGTCTCTAGATGTGCAAAGCTGGTAGAGGCATACCCCAAAAGACTTGCAGCTGTAATCGCAGCAAAAGGTGGTTCTACAAAGTATTGACTCAGGGGGGCTGAATACTTTTGCACGCCACACTTTTCAGTTTTTTATTTGTAAAAAAATTTGAAAACCATGTATCATTTTCCTTCCACTTCACAATTATGCACCACTTTGTGTTGGTCTATCACATAAAATCCCAATAAAATACATTTACGTTTGTGATTGTAACGTGACAAAACGTGGAAAAGTTCAAGGGGATGAATACTTTTGCAAGCCACTGTATGTTATACTCTGAATACAATTTAAGGTGTTTTTTAAAAAAGTAACTCAGCAGGTCAAGTAGAACCCCTGAAGAAAAAGGATCTTAGATGTTTCAGGGTTGGTCTGAAGAAGGGTTGCGACCAGAAACATCTCCCACCTTGTTTCTCCAGAAATGCTGCCTGACCCGCTGAGTTACTCCGGCATTTTGTGTCTATCTCAAAGAAGACTCGTGTCCTGTTTAGAGTGAAGCATTGTTGCTGAATGACTGCAGTTCTAGGGAGATGTCTGGAAATAGAAGGGTAAGCTGAACAATCCCATTCTCTCACAGTGGAGCCATGCTTCAAAATGCTGGCCAGAGAATCAAAAGCATTGTTTAGCCCTCTTTCTGATCTTTGCTCTTTTGAAGACAAAACCCAGGATGTTGTTTTATCTCACTGCATTCCAGGGAAATGATTCATTTTACAGGAATCTCGCTGACTCCTCCGACTTAAAATACAACAGGATATTATGTATATTTCCTGAGTCAGAATAAGTGTAAGTAGCCTGTGATAAGACTTATTTCATAAAGGGGTGGAAGGAATTTAATGTGAACCTGTCACAAAAATATATCTACTGCACCAATATTCATTAGATGCTGAAGCATTGGCAAGACACTGCAAGGCATTTTGGTGTACATTGCAGCTAAGATGCAAAGATGATAGAGTGAGTGAAATGTAAGGCTGGAGGAGTGGATGCTTGGGCTGTTATGTTATATGTGATTGCATGCCATCGTATTTCATTTTTAGGCATACTGCATCCATTTCCTTTTTAAGGCAGCCCTATTTAATTTTAGGTATTCCCAAATTTATATGTATGGCAATAAAGAGAGCAGCCATGCTTACAAAGTATAGAAGCAAAGAATTGCAGGTGCTGGTTTATACAAAAGGACATAAAGTCTGGAGCAACTCAGTGGGTCAGGCAGCATCTCCTGGCAACATGGTTAGGTCGAAACAAGGGTCCCGACCCAAAACTTCACCTATCCATGTTCTCCAGAGATGCTGCCTGCCCTTCTGAATTACTCCAGACTTTGTGTCCAGCTATGCTTCCATCCTGGCCTACAGTAAATCTGTGTACTTAACCATCAACAAAACACTGGGCGGCACAGTGGTGCAGCTGGTGGAGCCCCTCCCTCACAGCACCAGAGTCCCAGGTCTGATCCACCTCTTGCGTGCTATCTGTGCGGAGTTTGCACATTCTCCCTGTGTTTGAGTGGGTTTCCTCCGGCTGCTCTGGTTTCCTCCCACATCCCCAAGACGTGGGGGTTTGTAGGTTTGTAGGTTGATTGGCTTCTAACAATTGCCCCTGAGTGTGTAGGGAGTGGATGAAAATATGGGATAACATAGAATTAATATGATGGGGTTAGTATGGTCGGCATGGACTTGGTGGGCCGAAGGGCCTGTTTCCATGCTCTAAACCAAAACTAAAGGACCAAAACAGTTGGAGTTTACAGGTACCATTAAAGAGGGCTATTTAGTGCTGAATGATGTCAAGCTTCTGGTGTTGTTGTTGGGTACCTTATCCCACTCCTGACCTGACTTACAGATGGCATGTCAAGGGCTTTAACGAGTGGATATGGGTAACCCAACTCAGCATAAGTAGCCTCTGACCTGCTTCATGCATCTGGTCCAGCTGTACATCTGGTGGGTTGAAACAGCCTGGGTGTTAATGGTAGGAGACTGGGCAATGATAACGTCATTGTATGTCTAGTAATGATGATTCATTACTCTGCCTCACAGAAAAACAAAATCAAACTTCTGGAGGAATTCAACAGATCCCTGGAGGACATTCCTGTGTCTCCAATCTCTTGCTCCCGTTTGAGATGGTTGTGGGCTGGTGCATGTGTCGCACAATATTATTTCTTACTTTTCACTTCATGTCTGGATAATGTGTAGTGCAGGCAATATGTCAGTTCCATGATCTCAAGGTTATGAAGAGATTGAATGTTCTACAGTCATCAGCAAATATTCACTTTCCTGACCTTCAGATCAGGTGAAGATTCTATGGCAGTCCTGAGCATACTCATTTTCTGCTGTAATGTCATTCTTAGATGGATTGTCTCCTGCGGGACTATTGATGAGGCATTTGGCTTGTTCCAAAGACCAATTGCACTTACACAGGGGAGGCTACATGACACCTGACAGCCTGGGCATAACCTCATATTCCTGTTACATTTTCTCTTCCTAATTTTCTGCTCCCTCTCGTTCATTTTGCTACTTTTAAATGTATGACACATTTTGGACAATCTTGTGTACTTTTCCCAATGGATAAGAAAAACACCCGGAAAATGTGGACACACAAGGAACTGCAGATGCTGGGTTACAAGAAAAGATACAAAGTGCTGGAGTAACTCAACGAGCCAGGTAGCATCTCTGGAGAACATGGATAGGTGACCCTTCTGAAGAAGAGACCCGACCCAAAATGTCACCTATTCATGTTTTCAGGACATGTTGCCTGACCCGCTGAGTTACACCAATACTTTGGTGTATTTTAAAAAAATAGAAAAATGTCTACTAAATCACATAACACTGCGGCATGAGGATGCGGAAGTCTGGCTAGATCAAAGGAGTGCCATCATTTGAATAACTTTAAGGAACAAAAGGCAAGCGTTTTGTGAACACCAGCATACACATTGTTACAATTACCATAAACTGACTGGATTACGTCATACTGCTAATTTTATATCTTTAAGCCAAGGATTGCATTGTATTAATGAGGCAGTCCATGTTTCCACTGTACCAAAGCTTCCCTGGCTGCCAAATTGGCAAGTACTTGGGAATTAAAATGTTTTGACTGCTTCTAGAACATGGCCTCTATGTATGGGTACATCAATTGGACACTTCATTAGAACACCAGAGACACTATAGCATTTGGCATATAAGACATTCACTGGAATAGAGAAATGTGATGACATCATTTCAACAGCATGGTAACATTTACGAGGCTCCATTTCTTAATCTCTGCAAATCGGGTCGGAATTTCTAACGGCTAGAAAATAACTGCATGGTCAAACTGGAAATCTTCCATGCCCAAATGCAGGATTATATAGTTTAGGTTTTAAAGCTTCAATGTAAAATAATACGTAAAAGGAAAATCAGAGATCCTGTATAATTAAAGTTGGACAAAATCAGGCAATTTTTGTTCCATTTTGCTGATGTGTCAGACATGCTAAAACAGAGTGGATCCTGGACATGTGCAGTGACATCCAACATTATGTAGCTTTCCAGGATCTTCATCCCTATGTGCGTGGGTCACAGATTACACAATCCTCTCCATCTGAAGTAAAGTAACAGCTTTATAAAGTAACTGCTCTCCTAACCTCTGCCAATCATAAACCTGGCAGCCACCCTGACGGGTTGACATGGCCTGGTATGGGAATTCCAATCCACAGGAAGGCAAGGGCTACAGAGGCTAATGGACTCAGCCCAGTCCATTATGGGCAGAACACTCCCCACCATCAAAACCATATCCACATGGCACTGCTTCAAATAGAAAATGTCTATTACCAAGTGTCTCCACCATCTGGGTTATGCTCTTTGCTTGCTGTGATTATTGGGCAACAAGTATAGAATACTGGAATCCCACACCACCAGGTTCAGAAACAGCTATTTTCCTACAAACATCAGTATCTTGAACCGACCTGCGCAACTCTGTCTCTTCCTCAGCAATGGAACACTACAGACTATCTTTTGAACTACCATGAACTTGCTTTCTGTAGATGGTTTATGCATGCAACCTATAATGTAGCTACCTCATCACCACTAACCACGCCCCATCATATTAGTATAACTGTAGTATCCTCCCTTTGTTCCTCCCACTAGGTCCCAGTACGCCTGAAGGCTGGATGCAGTCAGTGCTGGGTCGTGTGTGCCATGTGCTATATTAAACTCCTAGTAAAGGTTACAGTGTGTCAGCTATCACACCTTTACATGGTGTCAGAAAGTTAAACTCGCGTTTCCCGTTTACCGGTTTTATTTTATTTGTCCCCGTTAGTGCCCAGTGTTGGGTTTCCCTTGACATGGCATCCTCATGCTGAAAGCCATCTCCCCTTGTCTTCGACGCTGACATTGCGGAGCGACGGTCGACTTTTGTGATGGACTACACTCACTACGTCAATATCGCGCACCGGAACGACCCAGCCGCGGTCAAAGCCTCACTCCTGCTCAACCTGGCCGGTCCCGACGCAATGAAGAGAGCTCAGGCCTTCGTCTACGAACCAGCAGTCCTGGATGACAACGACCAGCCGGTCGAGCCAGCTGAATCGGCCGACGACCCGGTATGTCTTTTGCGCAAGTTCGCGGAGATATGCGACCTGCCCTCCAACCGTATACTGGAGCGGGCCAGGTTCTTCTCACGCAAGCAACAGCCGGATGAACCTGTTGAGTGTTTCATCGCTGACCTGCGCCACCTTGCCCAGCGGTGCCGATTTGAAACCATGCGCGACCAGCTCACCAGGGACATTCTCGTCACTGGCATGATTGACCAGAAGCTACGTGCCGACCTGCTGCAACGGCCTGACCTAACCCTGACTCAAGCAATGCATGCGTGCCGCATTGCCGAAGTGGTCACCCCTCCGCATGGGCAGAGGGGGTCTGACAGCCGAGCCATAAATCTGACTGGTGTTGCTGGACAACGACGTATGCAGGACAACTTTCGCCCTCCACCGCGGCCCGTTCGTACATCCCGGGTCCCGCGATCTCAAAAATGTCCAAACTGTAATTATGTGCATCCTACGGAATCACAGTGCCCAGCCCTCGGGAAGACCTGCAATTTCTGCAGGAAAATGAACCATTTTGCAGCTGCCTGTCGGTCCCGTGGGAAAGTGCCCTCAGCTCCTAGACAACTCCTAAACAACCTTCTGCAAGTTGATAGCGAGATGGATTCTCAGTCCTCTGTTGACACTGCCCCCAGCTCTGAGAACAGCTATTCCATGGGAGATGCAAGTGTTTACACTCTCCTCCACAGCCGATCTCGCCTCCCCGATCCTTCTGTGAACATTACTGTAAACAATAAGTCCTTCTCTGCTAAGCTTGACACGGGGGCAAAAGTGAACGTAATGTCAACAACGCTGTTCCACAGGATAAGGAATAATGAGCTGCTGACTGCAGATCGCTCTGTTTTGCGTGCCTATGGGGGAGAGGAACTAACACCTGTGGGGAGGGCGACCTTCCACTGCGTGCTACAGAAATCTTCCCGTGACCTGTCGTTCTTTATTTTGGACTGCGACTGTGTAACGTTGCTGAGCAACCAGGCCTGCCAGGATCTTGGTCTGGTGTCCTTTGACCGTACGGTCCACGAGGTGCAAGCAGTGATGGATCCACTATCCGAGTACCCGGACCTGTTTGACGACAAGTTGGGGAAGCTGCCGCTGGTGTACAAAATCGTAACTGACCCATCTGTGGTGCCTGTGATCCGTTCACCCCATAGAGTGTTGTTCGCCATGAAGGGCAAGGTGGAGAGCATGCTGAAAGACATGGTCAACATGGGAGTGCTGGAAGCTGTCAGCGATCCAACCGAATGGGTCTCCACCATGGTCGCCACGATGAAGAAAGGAAAAAATGAAATACGGTATGCATCAACCCTAAGGACTTGAATATGGCGATTAAACGGCCCCACTACCCCATGAGGACTGTCGAGGATGTTGCCGCCCAGGTTGGACAAGCCACAGTGTTCTCCGTCCTCGATGCCAGAAGTTCGTTTTGACGTTCCACGGACCTGACCACGTTCAGCACGCCCTTCGGCAGGTTTAAGTTTTTGCGGATGCCGTTCGGCATCAACTCCGCCAGCGAGGTATTCCAGCGTTCAATGGAACAATTGTTTGCAGGTCTGCCCTGTGTGATTATTGTGGACGACATTCTGGTCTATGGGAGGGATGTGGCCGAACATGACTGCAACCTCCGACGGATTCTGGACCGTGCTCGGCAGATAAATTTGAAGCTTAACCGGTCAAAATGCAAGTTCCGGGTGCCTGAGGTCACATATGTTGGCCACATTTTCACGGCCCAAGGGTTGAAGCCGGACCCGCAAAAGACCAGCGCCATCTCAGAGCTGCCCGCCCCGACAGACGTTGTCAGTCTACAGCGTTTCCTGGGTATGGTCAACTACCTGGGAAAGTTTATCCCTGACCTCAGCGAGTTGAGCGCACCCCTGAGACAACTCACAAAAAAGGACATTGCCTGGGCATGGTTTCCACACCACCAGCAGGCGTTTGATCTGCTAAAGACGAGGCTGGTCAGCACACCTACTCTGAAGTTCTTTGATCTACTGCGTCCGGTCGTAGTCACTTGCGACGCTTCTCGCTTTGGACTGGGTGCTGCCTGCCTGCAACCCCACGCTGGTGACTCGCTGCTGCCCATCTCTTATGCCTCCAGGACCATGACGGACACAGAGCAGCGCTATGCGCAGATAGAGAAGGAGCTGCTGGCGGTGGTTTTCGCGTGTTCGAAGTTTAAGGACTTCCTATTTGGCACCAGGTTCACCGTTGAGACGGATCACCAGCCACTGGTAACGATACTTAACAAGCCTATACACTGCGCTCCAGCCAGGCTACAGCGGATGATGCTGCAGCTACAGCGCTTTGACTTTAAAATCATATATAAGAGGGGCACCGAGATGCATGTGGCTGATGCGCTGTCCCGGGCCCCCCGGACCTCCTGCGACCAGCACCCCTTCGAGCAGGCGGACTTACAGGTACTGAACGTTAACTTCATCCCTTCTAAGCAACTCCAGTGCTTGGTTGAACATACCGCCAACGACCCTGACCTGCAACAGCTTGCTGCTGTCATCAAGCGCGGGTGGTCTACCAAACGGACTTCATTGCCTGCTAGCGTCCACCCCTATTTTTTGGTCCGCGATGAGTTGGTCCTCCGGGACAGCATTATTATCAAGGGACACAAAGTGGTCGTCCCTGCCTCGCTGCATGGTTTGTACTTTGACGCCGCCCACATGGGGCATCCCGGGGCAGATGCCACTATCTCGCATGCCCAGGAACAGTATTACTGGCCGGGCATGGCAAAGTACATCAAGGCCAGGGTGGATTCCTGTCCGGACTGTAACTCTCTTGCCCCGCATCAGCAAAGACAGCCGCTTTTACAACAGCCTGCCCCTGACATGCCCTGGTCTTCACTGGCTGCCGATATTTTCGACTGGCGTGGGAAGCAATACCTTGTGCTGGTAGACTCTTACTCAAATTGGTTCGAGGTGGACCTCCTCCCTGCCATCACCTCCGAGATGGTGATCAGCAAACTACGACGTCACTTTGCCACGTTTGGTTCCCCTGTTCGGCTGCAGACAGACAATGGCCGCCAGTTTACTAGCGCCGAATTTCGAGCATTTGCTGCAAAGTGGAACTTTAATCATTTCACCAGCAGCCCGGAGTACCCGCAGAGCAATGGACTAGCTGAACGGGCGGTCCGCAGCGCCAAGCACTTGCTTGAACAATCCCGCCTCTCCAACGGGGATTTCTATCAGGGTCTCCTGAACCTTCGGAACATTTCCAGAGACAGTACTATGCGATCCCCTGCCCAGCGACTCATGTCCCGCGTTATTCGCCCTCCGATGCCGATCGCCCAGCAGTCCCTGATGCCCAAAGTCCTGCAGCCTGCTGATGTCCAGCAACGAATTGCCCAGAAGCACGAAATCCAGCGCCGCTCGCACGACAAATCCTGCCGCCCCTTATCGCCGCTGATACCTGGACAGGTTGTCCGTTTGCAGACGCCCACCGGCTATTCCCGACTTGCCACCATCGTCGGGTTCGACAGCGCGCCACGGTCCTACCTGGTGGATTTCGAGGGGACTGGATACCGACGCAGCCGCCAGCACCTGTTGGCGGTCAACGAGCCCAAACCACCTCCTGCGATTCCGTATACCCCTCCATCGCGTGTCGAGCCTTCCTCAACTAACTTACCCTCTGCTCCCTGCATGCCACGGTCGGCCCGTTTGCCTCGGGTACCTCCCCCTGCTCTTCCCGGTTTTGCTCCCCAAGCTCTGTTGTCCCCTGCAAGGTCTTCTCTTTCTCCCACTTCTGCTCATTCTACCCCTTCTGTTTCACCTGGCTCACCTGTGCCTCTCCGTTCCCCCTCCAAGCTGGGTTCTCCACCCACCTTCTCTCCCCCTCCTGTTTCTGTTCCTGTCCCTCCTCCTATTCTTTCGGGTGGGGAGGGTGAGGGTGCTGTGCGCAATCGCTCGGGTCGGATTGTAAAACCTCCGTCTCGATACGGAGAGTTTGCTTAGCTTTGCAGGTACTGTATAACCAACCTGCCATTGCTGTAACTTGTTTAAATTGTAAGGGGAAGGATGTAGATGGTTTATGCATGCAACCTATAATGTAGCTACCTCATCACCACTAACCACGCCCCATCATATTAGTATAACTGTAGTATCCTCCCTTTGTTCCTCCCACTAGGTCCCAGTACGCCTGAAGGCTGGATGCAGTCAGTGCTGGGACGTGTGTGCCATGTGCTATATTAAACTCCTAGTAAAGGTTACAGTGTGTCAGCTATCACTCCTTTACACTTTCCAATTGTGTTTTGCATCGGTGTTTTGATTTTGGATGGTCTTTTTCTCTTGTAGAGCTTATGTGTAATTTATGAATAATTCATGATTTGTGTATTGCCTGTGATGTTGCTGCATGCAAGATTGTCATTGTATCTACATCTCACCATACTTGTACGTATGCCAATAAACTCCACATGATGCGGCAGAACAGCGGTGGGGTGATTATAGTTGTTGCCTTACAGAGCCAGCGACCCCGGTTCGATGCTGACTGTATGGCGTTTTTGCACGTTGTCCCAGTGGCCACGTGGGTTTTCTCTGTGGTTTCCTCCCATATTCCAAAGCTGTGCAGATTTGTACTTTAATTGGCTTCAGTAAAATTGCCCCTAGCGTGTCGGTGTAGGATGCAAATCTGGGATAACATACAACTAGTGTATGGGTGATCGTTGGTCGGCATGGTGGATTGAAGGGCCTGTTTCCATGTATCGCTAAACTAAACTAAACTAAAAACCCAATTTGACTTGAATCACCCTCTCCCAATGATTGAGTCAACTGGTCATCAACCTTCATGTCTCGATCCCACTACCAACCTCTCGCCGCACATTTATATCAATCCCAGCACAAATACCCTTTTTTTCCAATTTGGACATTTTTCTTCAATTCCAATATCTCTCCATCAACACCACCCTTATCCCCACTGTATCCCCACCATAAGCCCTGGCTGATTTTCTTAGCCTGATCTTCAAGGGCAAAGCACACCGAAGAATGGCGATTCCTAGTGTGAGTCCAATTGGGCAGAACTCTGAATTTTCCAGTGGCATGCTCGTGACACCTACAGACACTATAGCATTTATCAAATCGTTTAGTTGATCAATATAGAAACCAAAAGTATATTGACTCGTAGTAAATGGGAAGTTGTAATATCGGCCACTGTTTACACTCTCCTCAGTCAATGGAAGCAAATGTTTGAAAGGAGACTACAAAGTAGGCTAATATAATCATAATTGACCAATGCTAGCTACTAAAGGGAAATCTATCCCTCTGTTTCCATTCATGGGAGGATAATAAGGATAGGCCACAAAATGAATTGTAGTGCTCCAACGAGTATCGAGGAACGGAGATCTCAGTATACATGTTCCAGGAAACTTGAAAGTGGTAGCACAGGTAAATAAGATGATGAAGGTAGTGTAAGGGATACCAACCATCATTAATCTGAAGAAGGGTTTCAGCCCGAAACGTTGCCTATTTCCTTCGCTCCATAGATGCTGCTGCACCCGCTGAGTTTCTCCAGCTTTTTTGGGTACCTTCGATTTTCCAGCATCTGCAGTTCCTTCTTAAAAACATCATTAATCAGGGTTTAGAATGGGGAAAAAAAGGGATTACAAAACAGTTTTAAGAAAATTATTTGGGCCACAGCTAGAATGGAATTCTAGGATGCAATGGAATAGGAAAGATGAGATTGCTCTCGAGACGGTGCGGAGGTGATTACTTGGGATGTTGCCTGGGATGGAATGTTTCAATTATGAGGAGAGAATGATTAGTGTGGGTTTGTTTTCCTTGGAGCAAATGAACCTGGGGGTGAACCTGATAGAGGTATACAAAATTATGAGCACTATAGACAGGGTAGATAGTCAGAAACTTGTCTCCATTACAGAGGTGGCAATACCTGGAGGATATAGAGTTGTGATGAGGGGGAAAGAGTTTTAGAGGGGATCTGAAATTTTGTTTTCAGTTCTAAGTGGTTAGAGTCTGGACCTGGATTTTAAGTCTTATTTGGTGACTTGTAAATAATCTGATCTTTCATTTCCACCATTTGCTGTTTTGTTGTTTGGAGTAAACTGATTCTCCTTCTCCACAATGATCTGCCAAACTAAGATAGTTTTAACCTCATTACTAATTTCAAACCTTTTCATTTTTGCGCATCCATCAAGTCAAATTTCCTTGAACATTTAACGCCCATCTCCCGCCACTTTGCAGCCATATTTCTGTATTGCTAATTGGATCGTATCGAGTTACTTCTAATTAATTTTTATTAAGTTATCAACTTTGTCATGGATATTTAGGTACAATGCCTTAGATTTTACCATTTTTTTGTTCTTTCATTCTGTTTCAGCATTTTTGCTTCTCACCTTCCTCTACATCGAGATCCTCATCCGAGCCACTTGAAACCTCTGCAATGGCAAATCCATCAAAAAGAAACAAAAAGAACCAGTCTTCTCCTCATGGAATCATCTTTCACGTTTTAATTTTTGGAATGTATTCCATGTTTTTTTTGTGGGTCTATTTTACACAGCTCCAAACAGAATAACATTTTTGTTGTTGTAAATGCGTCTGGATCTTTGGCCTGATTTACTTTAATACTGCAGTACCACGACCCTGTACTGGGAAAGATTTGGACATGAAAAGTGCCATGTTGTAAAGTCAAATCCAAGGTCAATGTGAGTGTGGTGTGGCTGAGACGATCATGACTCTCAGACTGCATTTGCCAAGAAGGTATGGAAAAGATTGGTCCTGTTGAGGCTCACCCCAAGCAGCTGCATAATGGTGCTTTCTCACGGTGCGACCTGAAGCAAGACTTAACAAGAGTTTAACATCGTGGGAACCTCTGTGATAGCAGTACGGCATTCGTGGACCACCGAGGACCTCCGTGGCGCTAACGGCAGGTAGTCGTGTAACTTTGTAAGGTCGGGAGAAAATTCAAACATTTTTGAATTTCTCCAAGAGTGACTTGAGCAGCGTTGCAACATTGTATGAACGCAGATGCCAGTGCGATATCCGTGCGATATCCGTAATGACACTTGTGGGTACCGTGGGAACTCCTGCGAACGGTAAACCTGGAAGCTTGACAGAAGGGACATAAGGTGAGTAAAAAAGGTGGTCTCAATATCGCCAATGGACCATGTGTCCATCGAGGACGTCCCACCTAATTGTCATTGTTTGAGAATCTTTTTCACAGTAAAAAGACTCGCAGAGATGCCTCCAAAACATACAATGCTACAGATGTAAAAGTGCTGTTTTTGCAGGGAACAGACAGACTTTTATAAGATAAATTAAAAGAAACTGCAAAAACAGCACTTTTACATCTGTAGCATTGTATGTTTTTAAATCATGGATAACATGAAATTGTTCTCCTGTACATAAACTAATATATTGTTATAGATACTCACTACTGGGGAGGCAATCTCAAATCCACCTTGATCACCCTCTCCCTGCTCCAAGGAGCCCACAGGCAGTGGTATCTCTGGCATCTCCTCTTGCCTCTCCACCTGTCTCTCTTGCTGAGTTTCCTCCTCATTTACCTGCATGGCTAAAAACTTTCTGACTTTCTTTGACCCCTTTCTTTGCGCTTTTTTGAGAGGCATCTCTGCAAGTCTTTTTACTGTGAAAAAGATTCTCAAACAATGACAATTAGGTGGGACGTCCTCGATGGACACATGGTCCATTGGCGATATTGAGACCACCTTTTTTACTCACCTTATGTCCCTTCTGTCAAGCTTCCGGGTTTACCGTTCGCAGGAGTTCCCACGGTACCCGCAAGTGTCATTACGGATATCGCACGGATATCGCACTGGCATCTGCGTTCATACAATGTTGCAACGCTGCTCAAGTCACTCTTGGAGAAATTCAAAAATATTTGAATTTTCTCCCGACCTTACAAAGTTACACGACTACCTGCCGTTAGCGCCACGGAGATCCTCGGTGGTCCACGAATGCCGTACTGCTATCGCAGAGGTTCCCACGATTTTAAACTCTTGTTAAGTCTTGCTTCAGGTCGCACCGTGAGAAAGCCCTTTAACAGAGGGCTCTGAGGTTTATACAAAAAGCTGTGGAAACTCAGCGGGTGAGGCAGTATCTATGGAGAGAAGTAATTGGCGATGTTACGGGTCGAGACCCTTCTTCAGACTGAGATTTAGTTTAGTTTAGAGACACAGCACGGAAACAGTTCCTTCAGTCCACGAGTCTGCACTGACTAGCGATCCCCGCACATTAACACAATCCTCGGGATAATTTACATTTATACCAGAGCGAATTAACCTACAAACCCATACATCTTTGGAGTGTGTGTGGAAACCGAAGATCTCGGAGAAAACCCATGTGGTCATGGGGAGAAAGTACAAACTCTGTACAGACAGCACCCGTAGTCTGGATCGAACCCGGGTCTTTGGCACTATAAGCACTGTAAGGCAGCAATTCTACCGCTGCGCCACCATACCACCCATCTATGGATGTTCCCAGGAATGCATAATAAGACAAATATTAGCTGCTGCTGGAAGATTATCAACTCGGTGAAAGGCACATTTTGGTTTGGCCAATACTTGTTGGCCTTCCAGTGTAAGGAGATGTTCACAAGAGAATGCTGCCGACTGGAACAGTCTTGATGTAGGTGTACATACTTACAAATGCATCGTAGCTCAGTGCAGCCATGGCAAAGCATAATGGGGAAGTACCACAGTCAATGGCCACTGAGGACAGGTCTGTGGGCAGCTTCTGTAACCCTTAATAGATTCACTGATTAAGGAGGAACATGAGTGCCTCTGACACTATTGAGCTGGTCGAACAATGAAAATTGATAACAATTTGTATCGTTTAGAATTGCTGTAAATATTATGAAGAAAATATATTTTTGAAATAATAAAGGTAATTGTGAGTTGGCATAATTTTTTGGCCCATGGATTATTTCATGGAGGTGTCATGATTGGAACAGCCAAAGCATGAAAATAGTGTATGAAGGAACTGCAAATGCTGGTTTACACTGAAAGTAGACACAAAATGTAGGAGTAACTCAGCGGGACAGGCAGCATCCCTGGAGAGAAGGAATGGATGACATTTCGGGTCAAGACCTTTCTTCAGACTGAGAATCAGGGGAAAGAGAGACGTAGAGATATGAAAGAGTAAGGTGTGAAAACAAAGATCAAAAAAACGATGATGATCAAGGAAAATGAAATAGTATTTACTTGAGACGGTACAGGAAGTATAGTTAGGTAGAGCGGAATGTTGAAAAAAAATCCAAAATATATTGCACCAGATGTGAAATATGAGAATAACATTGACAGGGTGTGTATGGTTGAATATTTATAGACATTTCAAATTGTTGATACAAAATTATTTTTAATATACTGCTCAATTTAATCCGTGTGGTTTCTCAATTACTAAAGTTAATGTGGAAAATTTTTAAAGGTCTATTCTCATTTATTTACTAAGTAAAATGTAGGCATCTAGGGCTACCAAATTATTAATATTTTGGATTAATTATTTCCATCAGTATTTTCTATTTAGTTTTAGTCATAGTTTTTATAAATAAATTAACTACTGTAACATAATATTAAATAAAGTCTGTGGATTGCAAATTAATGTTTCACAAATCTGTTTCTTTCTAAACAGCACATTTCTGATATGCACAAATCTAAACATTCTTAAAGAACATAATGACAGAGTACATGATTATCCAAATCTTAGTAATATTAATATTCTCTTACTTAATACATATTGTTCCTGTTAAGATAGGAAAAGGGACACCAGGGGAATGCTATTACTGATGGCAAATTGCATATTATACAGGGGAACATTATTTTTGTTCATATATTAATAAAACTAACATTCTGCTATATAAAGCATAATTTACCATCAGCGAGAGGGTATTGTCTTTTTCCTCAAAGTAAATACTGTGACCTTGCAGGCAGTGTGCATCATTGATTCTGTTGCTTTCGTTCACGGGTGATTGAAAGTGGTTGAGATGGAGATTTCCAAGGTCACGCTCAGCTGAAGCCAAAGATTAACTTGGCTCTTCTTACCCTAACCTGAGCCAAGCACGTTTAAAGAGCATATGAAAATGAAAATTCATGACTGAGATTTTATTGTTTTTTTTTACGATACGTGGAATGTCCAAAAATGTTCCAGAAATCTTTAATACGAGGTTAACTGTATATGTTCTATCCAACTCTGATACGGCTTAGGACATTCCAATTGATTTAAAATAGCCATTCCATGGCATTGGTGTATAATATATTGTGTGTTGTTCTCTATGGAAAGGAAATTATATCGGTAGTGTGGACTAGTAACGTGCTATGCTCCCGTACACATTCTCTTCCAGAGGCTGGCTACTTTAACTGACTGCCACTGTACATGGCACCTGCAGATACATATTTGTATTATTCAACATTTAACTATCCAGATATTTATGCAATTTTCTCAACGTCAAATTATTCCACTGGCTGGGTATTCTTTTTTATTTTGGTAAAGATGAATGCCACAAATCCGTGATGAAATGTAGTACAGATCCCTGTGTATGGGATTAGTAGAGATGGGGGTTTAATGCCTGTATATAACCGAAGGTTAGAGGCCCCCAATCGCTGGAGGCCAAAGAAGGGAAGAGATTGAACTTTTTTATCGCCTTCCATCACAGAGGAATGTGGAGGAGTCACTGTGGTGGATGTTTATGTTAAAATGTATTTTGTGTGTTCTGTTGCTTTTTATTAATATGACTGCATGGCAAATCAAATTCCTTGTATGTTGCGAAATATACTTGGCATGAGTATGAGCACGAGTACATTTTTTCAAGTCTATAGAATCTTTTTAATTTGTTGTATACAAAATTTATTCTGTCTCTCAATCCCTCCCCTCACTGTTTGGCGGCAGGCGTGGGTAGCTTCTGCTGATGTCAACTCCCAGAACAGGGTGATGGGAGAAACCTGGTCTCGGAAGTGTAAGATAACAAACTCAAAATGGACCATTATATTTTATTGAATTATTGTTCTGGCTTTGGTCAGGGTGAGTGTACTTACTGTACCACCATGCCAACCAGCGATCCCCGCATAGTAACACCATCCTATACACACACTGGGGACAATTTTTACATTTACCAAGTCAATTTACCTACATATCTGTACGTCTTTGGAGTGTTGGAGGAAACTGAAGATCTCGGTTAAACCCCACGCTGGTCACGGGGAGAACGTACAAACTCCATACAGACATCTCTGGCGGTGCAAGTGCTATAAGGCAGCAACTACCGCAGCCCCACTGTGTTGTAAGGAAAGAGATACGTGATTTACTAAAGATATTTTGCTCTTGATATATTTCTGGGTAATTTAGGAATATTATCAGTGAAGGATGAACAGAAATGAAAATAATAAATATTCATCTCACGATTTGCACTCTCGTGTTTGTGTGACTTGGATGATGATTTGCTTATAGGTGTTCACATTTCAAATGCGGGCGGAGCGGTCAATATTTTGGGTTGTACATTAGCGCATTGCCTCATATTTGGACAGCTTACAACCCAGCAGTATGAATGTTAATTTCTCTCATTTCTATAACCCCTGCATTCCCTATCACACCACCTCTCCCTCCCTAGTCATCCTACTAGTTCCACTGTTCCGTGTATCCCTTTGTTATCACCTCTACCCTTTCTTGGTCATCTGTTGCCAGCCCCAAGATTTGTTCTGGCCTTTTCCTATCCAGTTTCCTCTCTACTTTCGGTCTGAAGAAGGGTTCTGACCTGAAACGTCACCCAACCTTTTTCTCCAGAGATGCTACCTGTCCTGAGTTACCCCAGCATTTTGTGTCTATCTTCGGTTTAAACCAGCATCTACAGTTCCTTCCTACACTTATCTTCTCTCGACCCAAAATGCCACCCATTCCTTCTCTCCAGAGATACTGCCTGTCCCACTGAGTTACTCCAGCATTTTGTGTCTATCTTTGGTTTAAACCAGCATCTGCAGTTCCTTCCTATATTTATCTTCATTAGTTTAATTTAGTTTAGTTTAGAGACAGTGCCTGCTTTGTTATCAAACATTGGAAGCGCCCGGATCGCAATATCAATCACCTCTCTAGGACATGCTGATAAGTTGAATCTCGATAAAGCAGTTTACCAAATGTTCAACACATATGGGGGATAAAGCATTCCATTGTATAAGTGTATCATCAATCATCACACATAGGTTACCAGTAGATTTGTACAGAACATTTTTTTCCTGGAAGAGTTAGCTGCTTCTTGATGTATTTACAGGTTTTAGAAACTGCAGGCAGGGTGTGTATTGCTTGACCAGTTTGTATTATTTTAAACCAACTTTTGGATCTATCTATCTAAGAGAGGGCGGCACAGTGGCGCAGCAGTAGAGTTGCTGCCTTACAGTGCCCGAGACCTGGGTTCGATCCTGACTACGGGTAGACACAAACTGTAGGAGTAACTCAAAGGAACAGGCAGCATCACTGGAGAGAAGGAATGGGTGCTGTCTGTACGGAGTTCATACATTCTCCCTGTGACCGAGTGGGTTCTCTCCAGATGCTCCCATTTCTTCCACATACAAGTTTGTAGGTTAATTGGCTTTGGTAAAATTGTAAATTGTTCCTAGTGTGTAGGATTGTGTGAGTGTACGGGATCGCTGGTCGACGTGGGCTCGGTGGGCCGACGGGCCTGTTTCCGCTCGGTATCACTAAACTAAAAAAAGACAGTTATGCAGATATTGCAAATAAGGAAAAGAAGAGTTATCTATTATAGTGAATGAACAGATGAAATGTTAAGGATTTAGTATACATGAAAGTAAATATTTGATAACATGCTTTTACTGATAAGAGACAAGCGAAAAACAAACTGAAGAGATTATTTGATCTTTTCGAGTGGTGCTAGAAGCCACAAATACTGCTGAAGAAGTAATCTTGTTTAAAAAGGGGGAAAAGTGATAATCAAAGCAGTTAATGCTGTCAATGCGATCTTGTTGGTGAGAAATTTATTAGAAAAAGTTCTGATGGACAATGTTGATCATCATAGGGAAAGATAGATATTTTCCAGCATGGATTTATTAAGGGTGCCCACCTAATTTAATTGAACAAGGATGTTTGATGAGATTTGATGTACTGAACATATACTTTTGCTAGGTTCTTGACAAGACCCCATAAAGGAGACTGAAAGGAAATCTAAACATCTAAGGGTGTAGGTAGGAACTGCAGATGCTGGTTTAATCCGGACAGACACAAAAAGCTGGGGTAACTTAGCGGGTCAGACAGCAACTCTGGAGGAAAGGAATATGTGACGTTTCGGGTCGAGACCCTTCTTCAGACTAGAGTCAGGGGAGAGGGAACTAATGGCTTTCTTGAAGTGCACAAGAATCAGAAATTATCACAGCTCGAAAGTACAATAATAATTCCAAGATAGAGACGGTTTTGCCTTCAGCATTTGAAGACTTTGTGAAAGACTATTTGTTTATAGTATGTGAAAATTGTCTCAGTACTGGTGCCAAAAAGGTTAAGAACCACTGTCCTAGTCGAACATGATGAAAGTTAAACTAACCTCTTCCTCCATGTGATCCATATCTCTCAATTCCCTACATATCCATTTGCCTAACTGAAAGCCTCAAATGCCATTATCGTATTGACATGGATAGAAAATTGGTTGGCAGAGAGGAAACGAAGAGTAGGAATTAACGGGTCCCTTTCAGCATGGCAGTTAGTGACTAGTGGGATGCCACAAGGCTCGATGCTGGGACCGCAGCTATTTACAATATATATTAATGATGTAGGTGAAAGTGTGGACTGTGAAGAGGATGCTATGAGGATGCAGGGTGACTTGGATAGGTTGCGTGAGTGGGCAGATGCATGGCAGATGCAGTATAATGTGGATAAATGTGAGGTATCCACTTTGGTGGCAAGAACAAGAAGGCAGATTATTATCTGAATGGTGTCAGATTAGGAAATGGGGAAGTGCAATGAGACCTGGGTGCCCTTGTAGGCAGTGAAGAAAACTAATGGCATGTTGGCCTTCATAACGAGAGGATTTGAATATAGGAGCAAAGAGGTCCTTATACAGTTATACAGGGCCCTGGTGAGACGTCACCTGGAGTACTGTGTGCAGTTTTGGTCTCCTAATTTGAGGAAGGACATTCTTGCTATTGAGGGAGTGCAGCATAGGTTCACAAGGTTAATTCCCGGGATGGCGGGACTGCCATAAGATGAAAGAATGGAACGACTGGGCTTGCATTCACTGGAATTTTGAAGGATGGGAGGAGATCTTATAGAAACATATAAAATTATTAAGTGATTGGACACGCTAGATGCAGGAAAAATGTTTCTGATGTTGGGAGCGTTCCGAACCAGGGACCACAGTTTAAGAATAAGGGGTCGTCCATTTAGAACTGAGATGAGGAAAAACCTTTTCACCTAGAGAGTTGTGAATGTGTGGAATTCTCTGCCTCACAAGGCAGTGGAGGCCGATTCACTGGATGCATTCAAAAGAGCATTAGATGCATTAGATAGAGCTCTTAGGGCTAGTGGAATCAAGGGGTATGGGGAGAAGGCAGGAACGGGGTACTGATTGTGGATGATCAGACATGATCACATTGAATGGCGGTGCTGGCTCAAAGGGCCCTATGGCCTACTCCTGCACCAATTGTCTATTGTCTATTGTCCTGCACCTATTTTCGGTATCTATGAATCTATGTACCACCCCAGTGCATTCCAGGCCCACACCACCCCCTGTTTAAAACTTGTCCTGCAATTTCCTTTAAATGTAGCTCCTCTCATCTTTAAAGCTATGCACTCTAATCTTTGACATTTCCATCCTGGGAAAAAATGTTCTGGTTGTTACTGTATCTAAGCCTCTCATAATTTTATATACTTCTATCAGGTCTCCCATCAGCCTCAAATGGTCCAGGAAAAACAATTCAAGTTTGTCCAACCTCTCCTTATAGCAAATACCTTCTAATCCAGGAACATTTAATTAATATTGTTGCCTCTCCTGTCAACTTAAAAAACATTCTGTAGACCCAACCACATTAACTTAAAATATATTCATGCAACACTCATGATAAACACAGTAACAGAAGTTAATCTGTAGGACAACTAACCCAATGGTGCTGTTTTTTCCCAAATCCTCGCAGATTTCCTCGCAGCTCAGTCTTTGCCTCTGTGTGTGGGTGCAGTCCCTCATTGCCCGTGGGCAGGAAGAGGCACTGGAGTCTCAGGCTTACGCTGGCCACTCAGTCTCAGCCTCAGTAGAGGCGCTGGATGTCCAGGACTTCTTTCCGGCAGCCCAGTCTAGACCACGGCAGCGCTGATGGTCTCAGGTTTGTCCCAGTGACTCGGTCAAAGGTCAAAAACTTTATTTGCCATTTGTGCTTACACACATAGGAACTCTTGTGCGGTTATTCAGAGAGTCAAGTCAAGTCAAATTAAAAATTAAAAAGACACACAGAAGACACATAATCTATAAAAACATATACTACTCTAGAAATAAAAAAAGAAAATGCCTAAAACCCTATATAAAGGGGAAAGTGAGAGCATTGTAACTTGCACTAACCCTATATCAGGACATCAGTTCATTTTGTTTTGGCCAAGAGTCTCACTGTTGCAGGGAAGACGCTCTTAAAAAAGCGTGTTCTGTTTGTGGCGATGCTGTCTGCTCGTCTGTGCCTGAGGTTGTATGTGCAGTTTTTGTGTTTGAGCAGGGAGTGAGCTGGATGTAGTGTGTCTCTGGCCGAAGACTCATCTCTGGAGCATCCTACTTATTGGTGACTATAGCTCCACCTACAACACCATAATCCCAACCAAACTCATCTTCAAACTCCTGGACCTGGTAGTCAGCACCTCTCTGTAATGGATCGTTGACTTTCTGGCCCATAGACCACCAACAATGAGGATTGCTGACAAAACATCCTCCACAATAATTCTCAACACTGATGCCCCGCAAGGATGCTGCATTGGATCAGATCTCATACAATGATGAGACAGAGTGCAGAAATAAGGGTGTCAAATCAACAAACTCTCCCTCAATGTTAGCAAGACTAAAGAGCTAGTTATTGACTTCAGGAAGTGAGGTGAAGCTTAGGCCCCAATTAGCATCGATGGTGCCAAAGTGAAAATGGTTGAGGTCATCCAAGTTTAGAGGGATAAATATCACTAACAATTTGTCCTGGACCAACCACACCGCAGCTATAGCCAAAAAAGTGCACAAATATCTCTCCAACAACTATTACAAACTTCCACAGATGCACCATAGAAAGTAAACTATTGGATTGCCTGGCAGTTTAGTGTGGTAACAAGACCACAAGAAATTGCAGTTTGTGGATGTCGTTCAATCTATCACACATCCCAGACTTCCCACATCGACTCCATCTACACTTCATACTGCCTCAGGAAAAGATCCAACATAATCATGGACCTTTATCAATGTGGCCATTCCCTCTTCTTCCCTTTCCCATCAGGCAGATTATACACAAGTATGAAACCATGTACCATCAGATTCAGGAACAGCTTCATCACCACTGTTAGCGGACGTCTGAATGATCCTCCCTTGGGATAAGATGTAGTCCCAATCTTCCAACCTACTTCATTGCAAACATTGATCTTTTTATCTGTAACTGCAAAACTACAATGGCACAACACTATATTCTGCACTCTGGTATTTTTGTCTTTGTACTACCTATTGTATTTGTTAATGGCTTGATTCTATTCATACACAGCATCATTTGGTTTGACATGATAGAATGCATTCATCATATTATGCAGGGATCAGTGCAGACTCCTTGGGCCAAAGGGCCTGCTTCTGCTCTGCATCTTTAAACTAAACTAAACCATCTTTTCCCCATTACCACCTTCACTGAAATAAGATAATAATCCCTTTGTCCTCTTCCAGCAAGAGTATCCAAGTAGTAAATGAAATATGACTGCTCTGGCCTGCTTCATCCAAGAATCTGAATCGAAGCCAAAGCATCAGAAGGTTGTGCAAAACCTCTTGTGGAGAGGCCAACTTGACATGAGAAAAGCATTTTATTTTTACATGGCTCTCATAAGAAATCTGTTATGTTTTTGGCATGCAAACTTGGATAGCGGTGTTTCTTGTCACAAATAGGAAGAATGGCAATGCTTCTGATTCCTACCAACCTTTTCCATTTATTTAAAAGAATTCTATCAGCTTTCCTGAGGATTCTTGTATAGTGTGAGTTTTTGATTCAATCAGCATTTCATCAATATTTATAATTTACAAATTAAATTATATTTGATAAATTATAGCAACTAACCGGTGGATTCTTATTCCAGATCGATTAGATGTTGTTTCACTGCTTCTGGGAGATAATTATCATCCTCTATATTTAATGTTACCAGTTGCATTACTACTTTAAAATTATCATCGGAGATCTAATTCCATAATTTTGGTTTGTTCAGATTCAGTAGTGCCTGTACAAAGGCACGTTCAGCAAATTGACAAAAGGAACTTCATCATTACCTTTTATGTTCAGAGGTTTTTCAGAGTCAAGGCATAGAGTCATAGAGTCACAGAGTGATACAGCATAGAAACAGGCCCTTCAGCCCAACCTGTCCACACCGGCCTACATGTCCCACCTGTCAGAAAACTGACAACTAAACCAATGGTGCTGTTCTTTCCCAAATCTGCTAGGATAATCCTGAGACCGCCAGCGCCTCCTCGAGGCAAGGGTGTGCTGCAGGGAGAAGCCTGAGATCATCCTGTCACCTCCCTGAAAACCAGGACAGAGCTGCCGTGACAAGGCCAAGAACGCCAATGCCACCGCACATGTGAGGCACATGGGGTCCTGGACTTTCTTATCTCTGTAAACAAAACCTATCACGTGAGTTCACCCGACTGCGAGTGTCGGTGTAGTCATTGCCGAACCCGGCGTTATTCCCGACGCCACAACACAAACATGGGAGCATTTTGAGGAGTGTTAGTAAACGTGAATGGCTGTTGAATAATTTTCAAATCAATGGCACAATTGTGTAAAATGGTGTGATCTGACCTGCAGCTAATCTATGCCATAAACATGTCACTGTTAATGAAAATGTAAAGATTGGCCGAATATTTTATTCCACTATTCTTTCCAGAAATGACGTACATTAGGGAGCACACCAAGCAGTGCCAAACAAGGCAACCCTTCTTAGAATCACTTCAAGCTTTACTGTGCCCTTTCTTGAACCTTGAAACAGAAAGTTTTGTGCAGAACCGTTTAATTATTTGCCAGCAGATTTCAAAACCTCAAAGTGTTTCCTTTCACTTGATTTCTGCTTGAGCCACCTCTTCCCCTCCAGCTCAGAAAGAGCTGCCAACAAGTTGAAATGCTTTTCGAGTCTTTCCAAAGCCAAATGTTGACAACTTAGACTTTAAGTAGATGCATCCTTTTGAGTTTTGGCTGATGTGATTTACTGATCCTCCCATCAGGCTTGCTCCCTGCACCAGGCCAAAACCCCTACAGGAATTATGAACAATTATGCAGATGATCTGACCATGGAAACGAGCAAACAATAAATTCCTGCACTTCTGTCGAGCTTTTCACTACCATGAAGGCATTTAAGAATGATTTTTCCCCAGGAACTCCTGAAAATAGGAGAAATAACATGGAGTTTCTGATATTTCCTAACGCAGCAATGGAGTTGCTGCCTCACAGCACCAGAGAGCTAGGTTCGATCCTGACGACAGGTGCTGTCTGTATGGAGTTTGTACCTACTCCCCGTGACCTGCGTGGGTTTTGTCCGGGTGTTCCGCTTTCCTCCCTCACTCCAAAGATGTACAGGTTTGGAGGCTAATTGGCTTGATACAATTGTAAATCATTCCTAGTATGTGTAGAGAAGGAATGGGTGCAGTTTCGGGTCGAGACCCTTCTTCCTCGACCCGAAACGTCACCCATTCCTTCTCTCCAGGAATGCTGCCTGTCCCGCTGAGTTACTCCAGCTTTTTTGTGTCTATCTTCGGTTTAAACCAGCATCTGCAGTTCCTTCCCAAACATAGGAGTCCAGCATTGTTTTCCTTCAATGCTAAGCATTAATGTTATGTACCAATAAAGACAGTGATCACTTAAAGCCAGCTGCAACCTAAGTCAATGGCTGTGAATGATGGAATCAGTGGCAGGGGTGTAGGAGTGAAATGTGATGGCAATGACTACTGACCTCCGACCCACCCCTTCAACACCCAACCACCATCTTAGCTCAACAAATCCACCACCTGTCCACATTCCTCTTGCCCTGTTAAGACTCTCCTTAAAATTCACTGCTGAACAATAATACTTTAATCTTTGGCTCAGTATTCATTTTCGCTCTTTTTATACCTCTGTATTAAATGCAGGTGACATTTTGTGATACTGATCTGTCCTTGACAATTAACTGGTAACCTTATGAATCTTTTATTGTTGTCTTTTATGTGTTTTTTATACAGGTACCCAAAATTATTTGGACCGCTGTCTATTCTTTCCATTTGTCTTTTTTTTAATAAACTGTTTATGTTTGTACTTGATAGCTTAATTTAGGAATGGTTTTAAATGGTTTCATTATGCCTTTCCCCCTATATTAAAACGAAACCTATACAATTGAATGCAAAATGCTTGGAAATACAGTGAGTTTGTGAAAAAAGCTACTCCCCAGTCCTCCGGGTCCTCACCTGTGGCTAGAGAACACACAAATATCTTTGTCAAGGCTCCAGCAATCTCCTCTCCTGCCTCTCTCAATAATCAGGGATAGATCCAATCAATCCCAGGGGACTTATCCACCTTAATTATCTTCAAGAGCTCCAACACCAGCTCCTTTTAAATCTCAAACTGTCTTTATATATTAGTAATCTGCACACAAATCTCACTGGCCTTCATGTTCTTCTCCTTGGTGAAAACAGAGCAATGTACTCCTTTAGTAACTTGCCTACATCCCCTGACTCCAAGCACAATTCCCCTCCTTTATTCTTGATTGGTCTAACTTTCTCCCTGGTTATACTCTTGTTTTTAATGTAAGTATAAAAAGCTTTGGGGATTTTCTTTAATCTGATTCACCAAAGTTATTTGATGGCTCTTTTTGGCCTTCTAATCACTAGCTTGAGTTATTTCATCCTTGCTATATATTCCTCAAAGTCTCATTTTACCTCCTTAAACATTACATGTCCTTCCTTTTTCTTTTTGACCAAATTTACAACCTCTCAGGTCATCCAAGGTTTCTGTACTTTGTCATTCTTATCCCTCCTCTTTACTGGAACATACCAATCCTGAAATTTCATCACCTGCTCCCACATGTCAGATGTGGGCTTACCCAATAATAATTGCTTCCAATATACCCTCTTGAGGTCCTTCCTACTTACATTGTCATTTGCCTTACTCTAATTTGGCACCTTTCTGCAAGACCCAAGTTATTGGAGTTTGGACCATGGTAAAGATTTATGGAGTTTTGATCAATGTTCTTCCATTGAAACACCAGTCACCTGGCCAGGTCCATTTCCCAACACAAGGTCCAGTAGGTTCCTTTCTTGGATTGGATTATCCACTTACTGTTTCAGGAACCCATTTGGATACAGCTAACAAACTCTGCCCCTTTCAGTGCCTTTGGCATTGTGCAAGTCCCAGTCAATATTTGGGGCAGTTAAAGTCACCCACTGAGATAAACCTGTTGCTTTCAAATCTTTCAACGACTGGGCGATCGTTTTGCTGAACACCTTCCCTCAGTTCGCCTGGACCCACCTGATCTCCAGGTTAGTATACACTTTCATTCTCCTTCCCATTCCCACACTGACATTTCTGTCCTAGGTGTCCTCCATTGTCAGAGTGAGGCTAAACGCAAATTGGAGGAACAGCAACTCATATTTCGCTTGGGCAGCTCACAGCCCAGTTGTATGAAAATTGATTTCTCTAACTTCAGGTAGCCCCGGCATTCCCTCTCTCTCCATCCTTCCCCCACCCAAGTCACCACAGTTCTTGTTTTCATCCAATAAACAGCTAACAATGACCAGTTTCCTTTATCATTATTACTTTTTTGCATATCTTTCATTCATTGTTCTTTATCTCTCTACATCATCATCTATACCTCTCATTTCTCTTTCCCTTGACTAGTCTGAAGAAGGGTCTTGACCCGAAATGTCCCCCATTCCTTCTCTCCAGAGATGCTGCCTGTCCCGCTGAGTTACCCCAGCTTTTTGTATCAATCTTGGCTTTCAAATCTTTGGTACTCTCACCACTTGCCTGTGTAAATGAGACCTTGAAATTAGTTTAACACCAGTCTGGAGCCAGTCCACGAAGGGTTAAAATTAAAGCTGCCAGATATAATCCTCTGAAAGCCACCTTGCAGATTTTGAAGTACAAATTCTATTCAGATGAACACTGAGCAACCCAAGTACAATGTCATTATCCCAGAGAGGGATTGTATTCCAGCATTTTACCTGCAAGAATTATAACAGCTGGTATTTTGCTCTGTGGTGGTTTATGATGTTCATAAACTCTGAGAAGTTCATCCTTAATGCATGGGTTATCAGCAACAATAATGTCAACAGTCTTTGAAACCCATCAATGGTAAATGGCATGGGGAAAACCCATCTCCCATTTGGTCAGTTTTCAAAACATACTTGGTTTATTTGGATTGAGATAGTGGCAGATAAAATGATTGGCCGAATGGTGATTTATTCCTGGAGGTAATTATCTCATCAGTCAGTAATTTCACACTTGACGAATACTTGGTCCTGACTATGAAACATTTGTCTGCCAAACGTGTGAACTTTTAAATGAATTGTAATTTCAATGTTGAGAGTGATGTTTCAAAACTAATTTAAACTAAGATACAGTCAAGGAAAATAAACCCTGGACAGGATATTCCATTACAGTCACATTACTTCTCTCCCCCGAGTACGTGTTCTTCATGAGGGCTGCTATTGTGCCGTGGATGCAAACTGTAACTGCAATTTAACTGTGCATCTGAGCTCTTGCTGTTGTGTAGCTGACACCAGTAGGCTTGATGCCTCCTACATCAAGCAACCAGGTCTTGGGAGCATGTGTAGGAGGGAACTGCAGATGCTGGTTTACATCAAAGATAGACACAAAATGCTGGAGTAACTCAGCGGGACAGGCAGCATCTCTGGCTAGAAGGAATGGGTGACTTTTCGGGTCGAGACCCTTCTTCATACTGAGAGTTAGGTGAGAGGGAAACTAGAGTTATGGATATATGGGTAATGTGTGAAAACGAGAGCTCATAGTTTCGAGGATCAAGGAAAATGTAGAATAGATAATTGTTAGCAAGGGGAAGTTGACCACGAGACAAACAAAGATTAAATTTAATCAGGAGGACAGTCAGACTGGTCGGAGAACTGGGATGGGGAGGGATGGAGAGAGAGGGAACGCAAGGGTTACTTGAAGTTAGAGAAGTCAATATTCATATCGCTGGGTTGTAAGCCCCTTAAGCGAAATATCTCTGCAGCATCCCTGATGGGTCTTGGGAGCATGTGTAGGAGGGAACTGCAGATGCTGGATTACACTGAAGATAGACACAAAATGCTGGAGTGACTCAGCGGATCAGGGTGATGAAGGGGCTTGATCTGAAACGTCACCTATTCCTTTTCTCCAGAGATGCTGCCTGGCCCGCTGAGTTACTCCAACATTTTGTGTCTATCATCTGGACTGTGGAGTATGCTTTGCAATTTGGCTGTTCTTACATTCTCATGCTCGCATATGCTTCTGAGAGATGGTGTACCTACATTTATCTGTATACTCATGTTATTTCTGTAGTTTTAATATTAGTGCCTCCCACAATATAGTGGGCTATAAATTCCATACAGTGGCCCAATCATTTAATTAACCAGATTAAAAAAAAAAAAATGAATATTGTAAAAATCAAGGATTTATACAGCACAATAGGAAAGCTATACTTCATTCTTCCATGTGAATGACAGGAGTAGAGGTCTGTGTGGCCACAACTGCGATGTAAACAGTGTGCAACATACAACTGACATTGCTGCTGTGATACACAAGCATAAACATATGCTTTGCATATGGGCTAAATGCTGAACATGGCCTTCGATGTTAATGATAGTTCAAGGGCTTTTCCTGACCTGAGCCGCCATCCAAAATCCTAGAACACAGAGTTCTGTTGAAGGACCATTTTCTGGAAATATTAACCCGTCTTCCTTCTCCACAGATGCTGTCTGACCTGCTGAGCAATCCCAGTATTCGCCGATTTTACTTCAATTATGTAACTCAATTTATCCTCAAGAATATTTTCCGTAGGATGTTTACCATCTCCCAGTGCATCCTTTGTTTTGGCTGGGGATGCCCACTTCTGTCAGGATTAAGTCCCATCAGCTGTCGGAGCTACACGGTGTACATATCCATCATCCACATTTATGGGAAGGTAAATCTACCTGAAATGGCCTTACTACCTGAACCAATGGTTCTGCTTTAAGAACTCCCATTGAGGTGGGAAATTGCCTTGTAATTATTGTGACTTGGCAAGTGATGGACCTTTTTCAGTGTAATTACACATAGAAGACCTGAAATTCACAATTCTAACAGGTACTGCCTATTGCATAATATGTATGTCAGAATAGCACTTTTCAAAATTGATCCAGGTCCTTCTTGCAGTTTTGCTTTAACATGCGCTTTCTAGGCAATATCTCTTTGTCAGTTATGTGCAAATTGTAGATGAGCTGTAATGTTCAGCTCATGGTACATGTGTTTGCTGTTTGCACAAATTGTTTTGCATAGCCCATCTTCCAGATGACACAGAATGAAATGATGGTAACATCGCAGTAGACGGTCGTCTCTATACAATGGAGCAGTTGAGCAGCCAGAGTAAAGTTGCTCACTGAGGATTGGAAACTCTTTACAAAAAAAATCAGTTTGCTGTCTCATTAGTAATTAAGTTAAAAACTTGAAAGGAATTTGATTACTATTTTTTTTCCGTGGGAGATTATCTGAACTTATTTTACATATCAGGAAATGATCTGCCATTTTCTGTAGAGACAGGCATAGCCACGAATGGCTTCAATTTCCTTTGTATAATAATATATTGTATATTTATTTGATCCATATGCACTTTGTTTTTGGGTATATGCCAGATCTCACTGGACACTACTGGTTCCTTTCACAGTATATAACAGGAAACTAGCAGTCAGGATAGATTTGTGCCAGAGATGGCATCGGTACAGAGAAGAGAACAAAGAATTAACTGTCTGGCTCAAGTCTCTGATTCAGAACATCCTTGCCTTGACCAGAAAATGCACTTCCTTAGAATTTCAGCTTGTCACCAATTTAGGCTTCATTCATTGAAATCTGGAGCTTGTGCTTGGGAGTGCTCTGTGTTGTTAGTTGTTGAATTTTATCTCAAACTTTTAGATTGTTTTAATCCCTTGGTCCCTGACGTAGTTCCCTTGCACCTGCATGTTTTGCTTGCAGCTTTTCCTTGATATTTGATTTGGTGAGATGCAAGTGCTCCTGCTTGCTGATGTCAACTTTTATATTACACCACAGGAATCAGTTTCAATGGGCAATTATTTTTGACTAATCCAGATGTTAATAAGCAAAAGTAAGATCATAAGGAACGCAGGAAGAGCTTTGAACTTGAATTTTGTTGGATTAATAAGAACAATACTCTTCCAGGTTGATGATGCATGTCTGAATAAACATTTATTTCCATATTTTCAAAATTATCAACTAATCAATGTGAAATGTGTAAGAAGGAACTGCAGATGCTGGCTTAAACCGAAGATAGACACAAAATGCTGGAGTAACAGCTGGACAGGCAGCATCTCTAGATAGAAGGAATGGGTCATTCCTTCGATCCAGAGATGCTGCCTGTCCCGCCGAGTTACTCCAGCATTTTGTGTCTATCTTTGATAAGAAGAAGGATCCATTGTATTAGTAGTGGCAGCTAACCAGGATAGTTACTTGCCACAGCGCTTGAAGTTCAGAAATGTTTTGCCTAACTTCATGTTTTACAAAAATGAATGCCAAATCATGCTAACATCTCAAGTCGCATATGTCATATACTTAATACTAATGCGACAGTCTGTACAAAAGGACCTTGCAGTACAGGACGCACCTTGCATGAATCTTTGCAGACTTTAAATTTAGAAGAGCACAGATCTTAGATACCATAATTTAACAAAATATTAGAGTGATCATTCTGAAAAATAAGGTGGAACTTAACGAATGTGAAAACTAAATGCGTCGGTATTTTTATAATTAATTGTATGAAACCTTAATGTACCCTAATTTTCTCTTGATTTAGCAAACCTTTTATTTTAGTTGTATAGAAGTTTGATATTGGATGTCTTAATGTTTTATCCAACTTGATTATGCTATTATATAAAGTTGTGTTGCTAGATGTAAAACTGCAAATAGTTAAATATATTTAAAATTTAATGTGGCACTTAAAGGCTACAATTAAATAATGCAAAATTAGTATTGAAAATCCATGCTTTAATGTAAAATATAAAGATATGTAATTTTCACTTTTAATTATGTGATCCAGATAACTAACCAGTAGATGCAAATCAAGAACAAAATAATTGTGCTGAAATGAAAGGCTCTATCATGTCCAATACATAAGATTGCTGCTTTGAAGGGCAATTCAAATGCAGAAGACCTCCTTGCCTTTCACACATAAATAAAAACCCTTATCATAAATGCTTCACAGTTTAGGCTCCATTTGAAGTGTCCTCTTTCATTTTCTACAATTTAGATGTTCATGATGATAAAAGCTTGAGTAGTCATGTGTCATTTCCTTCTCTTACTCCCTGAGCCTTGCTTGTTTTGTAACCCCTGATGTGACGAGAAATAAACTATATCTTTGTGCAGGAAACTAGATAAAAGACTTCCTTTTCCTCTCTGTGGACATCCGTGGTAATCACATTCAATTACAAATCATTAGAGCCATTCAATTTTGACACATCACACAGAATTTGTGCACATGTTATTATTGGCAAAGAAATAGCAGAGACAAAGCATCAAGTCCCGTACTTGTAAGCTGACAACAGAATTCATAGTCCCTTTGTTCATGTACTGTTATATTTTTCACAGTAATGAAAACAGTGACACTTAAGCTTAATTCTGGATTACAGAGAAATGTGGTTTATACTAGAAGTGAGACTGCTGACGTCCTCCTGAGTTACAGACACAAATCTGCTGTATATGCTCATTCTCATGCGCAAAGGTGCACACACATTTGTTTTCCAACTGGAATAAGCATCAAGAGACCTCAATGCAGCCGATAAAATGTATTATTTATCTTGTGTTACTCAACAGCACAGTGGGGAACAATGGTAGGAGTGCACCTGGACTCTTTCTGTTTAAAGGCAAATTATTTTAAAATATTATATTCAGTAGCTAACTTAATCATTCTTCCATTCTTCCAGATTGGCATGGGAGTGCAGCGGTAGAGTTGCTGCCTTACAGCGCCAGAGACCCGTGTCCGATCCTGACTACGGGTGCTGTCTGTACGGAGTTTGTACATTCTCCCTGTGAATGTGTGGGTTTTCCCTGGGTGCTCCGGTTTCCACCCGCACTCGAAAGATGTACAGCTTTATAGGTTAATTGGTTTTGGTAAAGACTGTAAATTGTGTCCCAGTGTGTAAAATAGTGCTAGTGTACGGGGATCGCTGGTCAGCGCAAAGTTGCTGGCCTGAAGGGCCTGTTTCCGCACTATCTCTAAAACTAAACTAAAACTAAAGAAACTAAAATCTAAAATGAAGATGATGGGCTGAATGTGTGCTGAGATTTGGCATAATCTTTGTTAACTGTTACATGCAACAATCCATTTCCACTGTGCCCAGAGTTCATCACTGCCACAGTGTGGAAGAGAAAGATACAACCTCCCAAGGCACAAATCAAATCTTGACTGGCCGACCACAATATGTCAGGCTACAGAACTGTGTATCGGACATGGTGGTGAGCAACACAGGGGCCCCACAGGGGACGGTCCTCTCTCCCTTCCTGTTCACCATCTACACCTCAGACTTCAGATATAACTCCGTCTCCTGCCACCTGTAGAGCTTTTCAGATGACTCTGCAATTGTGGGCTACATCAGTGAAGGGAGGGAAGCTGAATACTCAGGTGTAGTCAACGACTGTGTTGAGTGGTGTGATCTAAATCACCCGCAGCTCAACACCGACAAGATTAAGGAGTGGGTGGTGGACTTTGGGAGGAGAGGAACACCCCTGTTCCCTTTAATGGTGTGGATGTGCAGTTTACCATGGAGTACAAATGCCTTGGAGTGTACCTGGACAGTAAACTGGACTGGTCCAGGAACGCTGAGGCCCTGTACAAGAAGGGACAGAGCCGGCTGTACATCTTGAGAAGGCTCCGCTCCTTCAATGTCTGCAGTACGATGCTGCAGATGTTCTACCAATCGGTGGTAGCCAGTGCCATCTTCTTCCCTGCAGAGTGCTGGGGCCGCAGGGCGAAGGCTGCGGACGCCAATAGGATCAACAAACTCATCAGGAAGACTGGCTCTGTTCTGGGGGCGGAGTTGGATTCATGGGAGGTGGTCTTGGAGGGGAGGATGCTCCTCAAACTGTGGAGCATCCTGGACAATACCGCTCACCCCCTCTATGACACTCTGGTCAACCTGAGGAGTGCCTTCAGCAACAAACTGGTTCCACCAATATGCAGGACAGAACACCACAGGAGATCCTTCTTCCCTGTGGCTATCAAACTGTACAACTCCTCCCCCTTCTGTGGTGGGGTAAACTGAGACTGACTCCCCTAACTCCGCCTTCACCAATCTTTGCACATCCCCCAAGCCTTTTGCACCCGTCACTTTAATTTCATGTTTCATGTATTTTGTGTTTTTATGACTGTTGGCAGATAAATTTCCCTCCTGGGATAAATAAAGTTCTATCGTATCGTACCATTGTTGTGGAGGATGGTGATGTATGTGATGTCTTCCTGGCACTAGAGTGCAGACCAACTTCGCTGTTGCCTTTTTTTATTTAAATTTTTTTTTTTTTTAATCAAAAATATTTATTCAAATATTAAAATAGTATTTACAATACAATAAAACAAAACACCACCATAATACAAGACGAACAAATATGCTAAGCAACTGCTAAACAACTATATCGCAATCATTGTCCAGGATACATTCAACCCCCCCCTCGGTGCCCAGCGGTCGCGGAACTCCCTCAGGGTGCCCGTAGACAGGGCGTATTCCCTTTCTATCCGCACCCGGGCACGGACGTATCCCCGGAAAAGGGGCAGGCAGCCGGCTCGGGTAGAGCCCTCCACCTTCTGGCGCCTTGACTCGCGGATGGCCAGCTTGGCCAGGCCCAGGAGCAACCCAACCAGGACATCTTCAGCCCTACCCTCTCCCCCACGCACAGGATGTCCAAAGATGAGGATGGTGGGTGAATGCACTGTTGCCTTGGCAGTTCTCTGAATAACTCATAGACAGGTTCTTGTACTATCCTCTTTCTTTAGTTTAGTTTAGAGATACAGCATGGAAACAGACCCTCTGGCCACCGAGTCCACACTGGCCATCGATCTCCGTTCACACTAGTTTCAATGTTATCTTACTTTCACATCCACTCCCTATACTCTAAGGGCAATTTTACAGAAGCCAATTAACCTACAAACCCGTACGTCTTTGGGATGTGGGAGGAAACCGGAGCATCCCAAGGAAACCCACGTGGTCACAGGGAAAATGTGTAAGCTACACCCAGACAGCACCTGAGATCAGAATTGAACCCAAGACTCTGGCATTGTGAGGCAGCAGCTCTACCAGATGCGCCACTGTGTTGCCCTAATTTTTGTCTCCTTAATCCGAAGTGGGTAGAACCTATATCCCTTACAGCGGGATGTGACCTGGGATGAGGAAGATGATGGTGAAGTGAATTCAGTGTATTGATGTCAGCTGCATTATTTTTCATGCCTCAGGGTATCCTGCCATCCCACCCAGAGCCTTTGAAACCATGGTACTCAGCTCAGCCTGTTGTCCATTCAGCTCAGCGTTCCAGCAATTCAGCAGTAAACAGCTTGTCGTAAAGTGGCAAGAGATGAGCATCACATTAATCCTATGTCCCTTTTGCATAGTGCAAGAGCAAACCACTTCTCATGGACAACATCAGCAAGCACAGGAAACTCCAGCTGATCATGTTGCACACAAGCCTGACTTGAAAATGTATCCCATTGAACTATGGTTAGTAGCTCACCCTAGAGCTCCACTGTAGCCCTGTACAGCGAATTGTGACCATCGCGCAAACCAACCTTCCTTCCACTGACTCCATTTATACCTCCCGCTGCCTAGACAAAACCAGCAGCATAATCAAGAACTAGTCGCACCCTGGCCACTCCCTCTTCTCCCCTCTCCCATTGGGGAAAAGGTATAGAAGTGTGAAAATGCACACCTCCAGATTCAGGGAGAGTTTCTTCCCAGCTGTTATCAGGCAACTTAACCATCCCACCACAACCAGAGAGCAGTCTTGTTCTGCTATCTACCTCATCAGGGACCCTTGGACTATCTTGGATTGAACTTTACTGGCTTTACCTTGCACCAAACATTATTCCCATATCATGTATCTGTTCACTGTGAATGGCTCGATTCCGCTGGCTGGTTCACATGCAACAAAAGCCTTTCACTGTAAAAATAAAGTGAACTAACTAAACTAAACTGAACTGAACTGTACTGATACCTGCAACGGAACTGGTTCCTGAGGATAGCTCAACTTTACCTTATCAAAGGCAATTTAGGCAGGGGCAATAAATGCAATGCAGCGCCGCATCCTGAAAAACATCCTGTGACCCTGAGATGAGACCTAGAAGAAGCATAAGAGTAGATGGCCATAGGAAATATCATATTCCTTATTCCTAAGTGTCACTGGTGTTGTTTAACCTAATGAAGGTTAGTGAGAGGACAATTCTTAAATCTGTTTGTATTCTGATGCCGTGGGAACAGTCCTCTGTCCTGAGGCAGAATAGCAACAACGAAAAAAAAAGCTGCCTACAAATTTGTTTCCTGCTGGCTGAAATCTGTTTGTAAAAATCTCCAGCCTCTCCTCTGTCAAGAACTCCTCAGTTCCACCTTTAACAGCTGATATCAAGTGCAGCTGGCTCTCATTGAACTGAGTGTAACTTGCCCCGAGCACAGCAGCTGTGCAAAGTCCGGAAACGCACTGAGTCCTGTGCCATCGGCTCTCGTTCTGACCCAAGCAGAAATAGGTCAGTGACGACAGCGCAGGCGGATCCTGCGTAGATCCCGGATTGCGAGGGAACTCAGGAAACTGTTTGGGGTCAGACAGACAGGGCTGGTGGCTGACTTGCCTCATCAACAGACAAAAACTTGTAGCGTTACTCCAGCGACTACAAAGAAATTCTTAATTCCTTTGTACTGCCCACACTTTTAAGTGGTGCGTGACCCAAACTATTTATTTCCTCTTTGTGGCAAATATGATTAGCGTGTGTTCACTATTACACATACAATCGGAAGTTAGTTTATTTTGTGGTCTTATGCAAGCGTGGGGGACAATGATCTTAGATTTTTGAGTTAATCCACAGGAAATAAGATTAGATTCCGCAGGCTAAAAGCCTGACCGAATGGAACCGCAGCAGAAAGTTAAACTTGGTTTAATTTGAACTCTGCCTGAGGGAGGGAGGCAGCAAAACATGTTAATCTGGTAGACAAGGAGGCCTTGAAAAATTATACTGAGCCGAAAAGTCACTGGAGTAAAAGTGTGCAAGAAAACGTTTAAAACAGGCCACGCTGTTAATGGAATGAGGAAGACCACACAATGAGTGTGGAGTCACAACCACTGGAGGATCTTTGCATAAAGTGAGGGAGAAAGGATCAGTCAGAAATGTTGCGCCAGGGATCCATGAATCCATAAATGTTTACCTCACCAAATATGGATGCAGAGCAATTTTTTAGCTTTGGAAATCTCCATTTCATTAAAAAAAAACACATATATAAAATAGTACCTTCCCTTGCAGTGAAAATTCAAAGTTAATTTAGTGGCAGATATGGATAAATCATACCTAGGGTACCACAGAATCTCCTGCACAACCCTATATATACTTTTTCCTAAATGTGTTGCCAATTAATGTCTTGTTTTTTTGTAGTCTTTTTTTCATTTCACTGCCTTACAGGATTTGTGTAATTTATGTATGATTTATGGTTTCTGTGTTGTCTAAGTCTATTTGCATGTGATGCTGCTGCAAGCACAGTTTTCACTGTACCTGTGCTTCACAGTACTTGTACACATGATAATAAACTTAATTTGACGATTTGATTTTTGATGCTTGCTTCTCGATAGCATTAGCCCTTCAACTACCTTGTCAGGTCCCAGAATAATTGTGTATGTTTTAGTGGGATCACCACAGTGTATTGGATTAGTCTGAATTTTACATGCTTGGCAAGTAAATGTTTGAAATAAATTAGGTTGCGGTTAAGGATATGAATGGGGGCATCAAATTCAGGAATAGCTTCTTCCTCACTGTTATCAGACTTCTGAATGGTCCTCCCATAATCTTGGGTGCAGTTTCGATTTTCCAACCTGTTACACGGCAGACCTTGAAGTTATTTTTCTGTAACTAATAATCCAATGCTGTAACACTATATTCCACAATGATATTTTTCTCTTTAATCTACATTGTACTTGTGTGTGGCTTGAATATACACATGCATGATAAGGTTTAACTGGATAGCAAGCAAAACAATATTTTCACTGCATCCCAGTACATATATCAGTAATAAACTAATACCAATACCTATACCAGTAATTGGGGCAGGCAACATTGTGGACATTGGTAGACACAAAATGCTGGAGTAACTCAATGTGGCGGACTGTATCTCTGGAGAAAAGGAATCGATTACATTTTGAGTCGAGACCCTTCTTCTGACTGTGAATGGGTAATGGGTAATAGTTTTAAATAATGCATTAGATGTTGTGTTTGAAGCATCAATGGCGACAAACAGGATAACAAGTCCTCACAATCAAGGTTTCACTCACTAGGGGTTGATACCAAGTTAGGGTTCACAATTCTGATTTTTTTTAAACCAAGATAGTTCTGGTATTAATTTGAAGACAGTTCAGAATCATCGTTTTTTAAACCTGATCTTGGGCAAAGTATGAATATAGTTCTGTAACAATTTGAGGATGGTGATGGAAAAACATATTTAGGCATTGTTAGCACAACTGTGAGTCCCGGAGATAGACACAAGATGCTGGTGTAACTCAGTGGGACAGGCATCATCTCTAGAGAAAAGGAATAGGGTCGAGACACGTCTTCAGACGGAAAGCCAGTGGAGAGGGAAACTAGAAGTATGAAAAGGCACAGAACAAATCAGAGTCAGCACAAATGGCTAAGGAGCCCACAATGGTCCATTGTTGCTGTGGAAGAGGTGATATCAAAGAGATACGAATAATGAAACTAGCAGGCCAACTAGGGTGGGAGAGGAAGGACGGAGGGAGAGGGAATGCAAGGGTGACTTGAAATTAGATAAATCAGTATTTATACCGCTGGGTTGTGTTGTTTACTAGTTAACTAATTACTGTTAACTCATACTATTGGAGTTGTATGAATTCTAAGAGAAACACCTTTGACAAGCTGTTTTTGACAGTATCTTATCTTGATCTAATTCTGTACAATCTCCAAGAAAACATAGCTATCTTAGTTGGAAGCTACTTGAACCAATTTAATGTTTTTCAAGTATCCTGTAGAGTCAGAGGCCATCCCTTCCCCAGCTCAATTTCCTCTCTTGCTAAGACCCCTGCAGTGATGTTCTTCTAATGGTGTGTTTATACTGCAATGTTATAGCTGTGTCCAGAGTTAGGGCTTGACCTGATGGTGGACAGAAACAGAGTGCGACCCTATGGAGCGGATAGCCTTTCAACTGCACATGGAGTGTGACTTTAAAGTGATACGACCTACGTTTAAAGAGGGGTTGGGGACTCCTTGGTTCTCCAGGGCACTTCTTAAAGCTACCCTACAAAATATTTATAGATGCTGCCATTTCTGCCCTCTCTAAATATTTCAGTTCCAATCAATGCTTACATGTAAGCATGCATGCACAATCTTTTTCCCTGAGCAGGATTAATGTAAATTACTGGTAAAAAAACCCAGTTTTACTGAACTTGACAACTGAAGTAACCTACTGCTTCAATGTCTGCTACTAGCTGTTGCCAAATAAATGCAGGTAAAGTGATCTGCAAATCTGTGCATATGGAAGGGGTTGAGAAGTAGCATTACCTGTTCTGTGACCTTTCATCGACCTTCACAATGGAATCATGATAAATAAGCAGTCAATCCAAGGGCAGAGAGTCTCCTGCCTCTGGGGATCCAAGGGATCAATTTACAATTCATTTTGTCCAGAGACTCACAGCATACTTCAACTAAAATGTATTGTTTAGGAGGGTGATGGAGAACATTGTACAAGCTCATTTGTGATTTAACGTTTTAGCGATGCTGACTTTTATTATCTTTTAGGAGAAGTCGAGGATTATGTACTTTTGAGCTTTATCAGACTCCTAATAATATTTATGTTACTATTTGACCAGTTGGAGCGAGGAAAGTAGCAGGTTAAGGGGAATGGAATTTATTTTAACTATGTGTGAAATATCAAAAAGGTAGAATGGAAAATGTTGCTGTCAAGTGTAACTCTAATAAATGTCTTTCACTGACATTTTATATTGTGTGCTGCCCAGTACGTGCAATTAAACATATTTAACTGGATATTGAAATATCATCTAACAATGTACTATATGGATTTCCACATTAAATCGCAGGAAATTGGCTGATTATCCAGGTTGAGGCAAAAATGAATAAAATGTTAATCCTCTAATTTTCTCAGAGGGTTTTTATAGCTTCTTTGAAAATGTGGTTTAACTATTAAGATGATATATTTTCTCCTCTGGGGCAATTTCCCTCCCTAAACACAAAAATAGATTGCCAAGGTTATGTTCCCACTGATGCTAGTACTTGACAACATACTATGGGCAATGAGAGTTGGTGTTGCTGTTCAGATCGTAACTAAAACATATTTCTTCTTCACTGGCACCCCACACATATTGTTCCAGCACAAGACTAGATAGAAAGCAGAATTGGGAATCATGAAGTTATTTGCTAGCTTTCAGGAAAATTGTAATCCGTTAGATTCCCCCAGATCACTCCCTGTGGTCCTGCAATGTTTCTCTTCCTCAAGTATCCCTTTTAAATGAACCTGCTTTCAGACAGTGCATTAGAGATCTTCACACTTCCACGTGTGAAAAGATTTCAGCTCAAGCTACGCCTAGTTCTTTTGCCGTTCACTTTAAACATGTCGAGTTCTCAAGCCTTCTGACAATGGAAGCCGTTTCTGATACTTAGTTTACACTTTTGTGGTTTTGGAATGTCACCATAATATCACCTCTCAAACTTCTGCGCTCTAAGGAAAATAATTCAAGCTTATTTAGTCCATCCAAATAACTGAAAATTTCTCAACCCGAGCACCATTCTAATAAATCTTTTCTGCACCCTCACCACATCTTTCCAATTCAGAATTGGAAGTATTCCATCTGAGACAGACTTTACAGGGGTTCAACAAAACGTCCTTGTTTTCGTATGTTGTGCCTTTAATTATAAAGACCAGGATCCTGCATGTCCTCTTAATTACTTTCTCAACCCAACATGCCATTTTTTTAAATTTGTGTGCAAATTCACCAAGGTCTATTTATACCTATGCCCCCCTTTAAAATTGTAGCCTTTGTGTTATAATGCCTTTCCTTGTTCTTCCAACCAAAATGAATAATTGAGTACATTCCTGAACTGAAACTCTTCTTCACTGTGTATATTTAGTCAAGGTTGATTTCTTGCTTTACACCAGGACAGATTCAGAAGCATCTTCACATAACAGCTTCAGTCAGCATGGATAAAATTGCTTTTGTTAAATTATTAAGATATTTAGAGTTATAAGATACTCCAGAAGAATGGAGGTAAAAGGAATAAGGAATTGTAGAAGCATTCTGTTAGAAGCACAAATCTTCAACCGAGTGGATGAATCTGACTACAGATAGAGTCATAGAGTCGTGGACTGATACAGTGTGGATAAAGGCCCCTAGGCCCAACTTGCCCACACCGGCCAACGTCCCAGCTACACTAGTCCCACCTGCCCACACTTGGTCCACATCCCTCCAAACCTGTTCTATCCATGTACCTGTCTAACTGTTTCTTAAATGTTGGGGCAGTCCCTGCCTCAACTACCTCCTCTGACAGCGTGTTCCATGCACCCACTACCCTTTGTGTGAAATTCATCATTGGTGAAAACATTAGCGGCGCAGTGGTTGCCGACTATCCGACCATGGAGCAGGTAGCACGGGATTACATGGTACCCATGAACTCCCCCGACCTGACCTGAATCTTGTGTGAAAGATCCCTATTAAATCTTTTCCCCTTCACCTTAAACCTATGTCCTCTCATCCTTAATTCACCTACTCTGGGCAAGAGTCTGTGCATCTACCCGATCGATCTATTCCTCATGATTTTATACACCTCAATAAGATAACCCCTCATCCTCCTGCACTCCAAGGAATAGAGTCCCAGCCTATCCAACCTCACCCTATAGATCAGATCCTCTAGCCCTGCCTACATCCTTGTAAATGTTCTCTGCACCCTTTCCAGCTTGACAACATATTTTCTATAACATAGTGCCCAGAAATGAACAGAATGCTCTAAATGCGGCCTCGCAAACTGCAACATGACCTCCCAACTTCTATACTCTTTATTCTGACTGATGTAGGCCGATGTGCCAAATGCCTTTTTAACTACCCTATCTACCTGCGACTCCACCTTCAAGGAACCATGCACTTGCGCTTCTAGATCCCTCTACTTCACATTCCCCAAAGCCCTACCATTCACTGTGTAGGTCCTGCCCATGTTAGACCCCCAAAATGCAACATCTCACATTTCGCTGTGATATCAACCATTCAACCATTTGTTTCCATCAACCATTCCTCCGCCCACCTGGCTAATCGATCAAGATCCTGCTGGAATTTTTCACAACCATCTTCACTTTCAAAACCACCCACTTTTGCATCATCTGCAAACTTGCTAATCTTGCTGTGTATGCTCTCATCCAAATCATTGATATAGATGACAAACAGTAACGGGTACAGCTCCGACCCCTGAAGCACACCAGTTGTCACAGGCCTCCAGTCCGAGAATCAACCTTCCACCATCATCCTCTGGTTCCTTCCATGAAGCCAATTTTCTATCCATTCAGCTATCTCTCATTGGATCCCGTGCGATCTAACCTTCCAGAGCAGCCTACCATGTGGAACCTTGTCAAATGCTTTGCTGAAGTCCATATATACAACATCTACAGCTATGCCCTCATTGACCTTTTCGGTCACTTAAAAGAACACAATCAGATTTGTGAGACTCAACCTCCCACGTACAAACCAAAGCTGACTATCCCTAATCAGCCCTTGTTCGTCCAAATGCCTGTATATCCTTTACCTCAGAATACTCTCTGGTAACTTTCCAACTACATGGAAACATGTATAATGGATACAACTGTGATTTTATTTCCAATATCATTGCCCTCACTGCATAAGTTGTGTTTATGGAAACAGACCCTTTGGCCCAACTCATCCATGTCAACCAAGTTGCCTAATTGAGCTAGTCCCACTCACCTGTGCCTGCCTCACCTATCCACACCTTTCCTATCCAAGTGTCTTTTACCTGTACATGTCATAATTGCACCAGCTTCCACCTTTTCCTCTGGCAGCTTGCCCCTAATGTGGCAACAGGATTTGAAAAATTATTGGAATAAAGGAAGATGGGTGAAACTTCATTTCTGAAACCATTTCTGTTTGAATGACAATAAAAGGCATTCTATTCTATTCTGTGTGAAAAGGTTGCCCCTTAGCTTCCTATTGAATCATTCCCCCTCTCCCCTTAAACCTACGGCTTTCCTACCCTGGGGATAAAACTGTGATTCTTCATCTTATCTATGCCCTTTATGATTTTATAAACCATGACAAGGTCACGCCTCAGCCTCCTATGCTCCAAAGAAAAATGTCCTCGCTTCTCAAGCCTCTCCCTACAACGCAAACCCTCCAATCATAGTAACATCCTCAGAAATCTTTTTCTCATGCTTTCCAATTAAATGACATTATTCCTATACCAGGGCAACCAGAACTGTGCATAGTATTCCAAATTGTGGTCTTATTTACATCTTGTGCAGCTGTAACATGATGATCCAGTTCCTGATTAATGAAAGCAAGTAACAAATGACTTCTTCACCATTCTGTCTTCCTGTATTATCACTTTCAAGTAACTGTGTATCTGCACCCCGAGGTCTCTCTGCTCTATCACACTCTGCAGGGCACTACCATTTACTGACTAAGTCCAGCCCTGGCTTGTATCACCAAAATGCAACTCGCCTCGTCTTTATGTGAATTAAACTCCATCTGCCATTTCTCAGTCCATTGACCCATTTGATAAAGAACCCATTACAATTTTTAGATAAGCTTCATTGCGGGTCCACTATACCAACAATTTTAATGGCACCTGGAAATTTAATAACTATGCATAGACATTCTCATCCAAATCATTCATAAAAATAACAAAAAATAGTGGACCCGGCACGGATTCCTGCAGCACACCATAAGATACAGGCCCACAATATGAAAAATAACCCTCTACCACTACCTCCTGTCTCCTACCTTTAAGCCAATTTTGTATCCATTTGGTTAGCTTGCTCTGGTTCCTATGCGATCAAGCCCTCTGAAGCAGTCTACCTTGCAAAGCCTTGAGTTATTCATGAAATCTCTTCCAAGTTGAGTCTACTCTAAATCCCAGTCTCCAGGATGATGTGCAACTGCAAAGATACTGGTGAAATGGTGGGATCTAATCACAAATGTTCTAGACTACTGGGTCACATCCTAGCAATCATAGTATGGAGAACCATGATGGTTATTGCAACTCAGTTTATCAGTGGATTGCAGGATTCGATACCAGGCGCCATGCCTACGGGATCTCCTGGTTGTTATTCATTTTCACTCCCCTTCCCATTCCCACGCTGACCTCTTAGGATTTTAAGTAAAAGGTGCAAGATTTTTTGATTTGTTCAAAGGATTTAGGAATTGCTGATCCAGTCTGCCATTCCTAATTGTCAGAATTAACTGGGCAGTTAAGAGTCAACCTCATTGTAGTGGATCTGGCATAGCTTAGAAACTAGACAGCTTAGGATAACGGATTCCCTTCCCTGAAGAACATCTGTAAAACAGATGGCTTTTAATGACAATCTGGAAGTTTCATGATCACCATTACCAATATTAGCTTTTTATTCTTTGTTATTTTTATTCAGTGAATTTGAATTCCATAGCTGCCAATGAGGGATTTAAACTCAGGCCCTTGAATTATTAATTTAATTTAACCATTATGTTTCTGTACCGTTTCATACATGAACTACAACCTCTAAAGCAATGTACAGTGAGCTTGCAACTGTGGGGGATAGGGTTATTGGTAGGTGAGACAAAGGATTGACTATGAATATAGAGGACCTTCCTCCTCCAATTCATCTAGAATGGCTTCTACAGTCACATTGGAAAATTGAACACCTACTGCTGTCAGTAACACCCATCTCATTCGGAATGAATTCCACCACAGTTCTAGCAAAATCAAGGGATATTGGGAGAAAGCAGGAGCGAGGTACTGATTTTGGATGATCAGCCAAGATCATATTGAATGGCTTGAAGGGCCGAATGGCCTACTCCTGCACCTATTTTCTATGTTTCTATGCCTATGTTTCTAACCATGAAGTTGGGGGTATGGATCTTATCAATTGCTGGCTTACCTTTCACAATACTCTGTGATTAGGTGCTAAAGTAATAAACAAAATAATAGGTGCTGAACAGTCATTAACATTCATGTTAATGAAGCTACACAATTAATGTTCACCTTTTCTTTGGGCACAACGGTGTGCCTGTGTTTTGGTAATAGCCAAATGATCCCCCAATGAGTTTTGGACATGAGGAAATGGTACTTCCAAAATATTGCAGTTGTAAATGTTCTAAGTGTTGCTCCATTCTCTTCCATAACCCCTGGATTCTGTAGAGAATAATTTTGGGGGCTGTGGTGGTGATGTGGTGCTGGTGGGTTGAGTGGTGGGAGGTAGAGATACTCGGTTATGCCAGGAATACTTTATTAATATTGAGTGTGCAGTATTTCTGTGACAAAAAGTGCATGGTTGCTTATGCTAATATTCCTTTGGGAAAACATCAGCCAGACGTTTGGCACTGTTGTGTTCAAGGAAAATTGCAGGCAGATTGCTGAGGCAATTTTTGAGCAAGATTGGGGATAAAGTGCCATTTTTAAGTTTCTCAGTGGTTATCTGATCCTCCTCTTGTTACACTTCACCAGGCCACAACATCATCAGCATGGACTTGTCACAATCAATATTATATGCTTTACTTTGCTGCAATCTAATTGTCTTCTTAGTTCTGTAAAGACCTTTCTGTTCATTTCCTTACTTGAGCGTTTGTGTCATATTAAAACTATCTTTGCTTCATTTGTTCTTAATGCTATTCAACCGTAATATTCTTTTGTCCATATATATTTCTCCACATTTAATGCCAGTGTTTCAGAATGTTTTACTTTTGTTTCAGCTATCTGAAATCTGGAATGTTTTACTTTCCCTTCACAATTTGACATTGAGAGAAGTATAGCTATGAAGGAATACTGGGTGTAGAAATCAATGATAAATGGCCAAGGCAGAAAGTCTATGCTAAAATTACATTCCACAGTGATTTCTTCTGCTGTGCAGTCTTGAAAAATTGGCAGTCTGGCTTGCAGTTGTCAATAATCACACCACCTTTTCTTTGTTAGAACACTATTAATCATCTCACTTTTAGAAATGCAGACAATATAAGGGATAAACATTTTATTATAGGGAAGATATTGTCAAGCTTGAAATGGTTCAGAAAAGATTTACAAGGAAGTTGCCAGGACTAGAGGGTGTGAGCTATAGGGAGAGGTTGAGTAAGCTGGGTCTCTATTCCATGGACCGTAGGAGGATGAGGGGAGATCTTATAGAGGTGTACAAAATCATGAGAGGAATAGATCGGGTAGATGCACAGTCTTTTACCCAGAGTAGGGGAATCGAGGACCAGTGGGGTGAAGGGGAAAATATTTAATAGGTATCCGAGAGGTAACTTTTTCACACAGAGGGTGGGAGTATGGAACAAGCTGCTAGAGGAGGTAGTTGAGGCTGGGACTATCCCATCGTTTAAACAGTTGGACAGGTACATGGATAGGACAGGGTTGGAGAGTTATGGACCAAGCGCAGGCAAGTGGGACGAGGGTAGCTGGGACATTGTTTGCCGGTCTGGGCGAGTTGGGCCGAAGGGCTTGTTTCCACACTGTATCACTGTATGACTCTAGGACTCTACATTATGATGCATGACATGCCAAGGTTGGTGCAATTTGGTTGAAACGCAACCAAAAGAGATTGCTCAAAATGCCACCAATATGCCAAATTTCTAAATTACATATTGGGTCCAACTTTGGAATAGGTTTTTCAGTTAAACTATGCTGTGTGGGTGTTACATGATTGTTGTACTTAACTCTATGTGTTACCTTGTTCCCATTTCTCTTGTTGTTCTCTGCTTTAGACACCTGTGCAGGTTACAACAAAATGCCTATTTAGTTTAGTTGTAGGAAGAGAATAAAACGTGGAAACAGGCCTTATGGCCCATTGAGTCCGCGCCGACCAGCGATCCCCGCACGCTAACACTATTCTACCTGCACAAGGGATAATTTTACATTCATACCATCCAAGTAACGTACAAACCTGTACATCTTTGGAGTATGGGAGGAAATCGAAAATGTTGAGAAAAATCGAGCAAGCCACAGGGAAAATGTACAAAGTCCGCACAGGGAAGCACTGGTAGTCAGGATCGAACTTGAGTTTCTGGTGCTGTAAAGCAGCAACTCTACCGCTGCTCCACCATTTATTGCGAGGTTCAATTCCTAACTCCTTTCTATATTGGGGCCCCACAATTCTTCGCTAAACAGTACTGCTCTAACCCTTTATATTAAATTCAGTGGTGCACTCTTTTCTCTGATTCAGAAGGGTAGCACAGTGGTGCAGCTGGTAGAGCTGCTGCCTCACAGCACCAGAGACCTGGGTTTGATCCTGACTGCTGGTGCTGTCTGCGTAGGGTTTTCATGTTTTCCCTAGGAACATGGGCTTCCTACAGGTGCCCCCATCCCAAGATGTGCGGATTTGTAGATTTATTGGCCTCTGAAAATTGCCGTGAGTGTGTTGGGAGTGAATGCGAAATGCAATAACATAGATCTAGTATGAATGGGTGATCAATAGTCAGCGTGGACTTGGTGGGCCAAATGATCTGTTTCCATGTTTCCATGATTGAATGTTTCAATCAACACATTCAGTTAAATAAAAAGCTTGACCTCTGAATTTTGGGTGAGATTCTGAGGAACATGAGGTGAATGCTTGCTTTCCCATAACCCTAATGCATAGCTCTGCAAAAATCACAATACACCAATTTTTTACTTTTTTCTTCTACGCCAGCGCAAGTCACGAACATGCCACTTTCCATTATACTACTTGTAAATTATGGACCTACTTAACAACAACTTTGTTAGTCATTTTTTGTCCCTTTTGGTCGCATTGTTAGCAGAAGCATATGTGCGGTTTGTGCATTGGTAACAGCAATTTATTTTCATTTATTGTCGAGGCACTTAAAGCGATTAGTCAGGCATCGAGTAACATGTTGCACCTGACTTGTTACTTCTTTTGAGGAAATGAGCTGTTTCGAGAGAACAGGAAATTGAAGACTGGCATACATTACCCTACCTAAAAGAAAAGTAACAACATGTATTCTTATTGAATCCCTTTAAATTCATTTATTTTTGAACAATTAAAATTAGAGTCTTGCTTTTATGAAGGAAGTTGTAATACCTTTGTGCAATTCCTCATCTGCTTATATTAGACAAATAAATATCACCAAAACCTGGAATCTATTGGACTCGCATAAACACTCAGCTTGAAACATGGCTGTTTAAGTCATCACCGGGCAAAACATGAAATCGTCCTATTTCCTTTCCTTGGTGAAAATGTACCATAAAAAATCCCAGATTTTAAACGTCAAAAACTCAGTCTGCCATTCCATACCTAATGGAAAGTCCAATCTGGAGTAATCCATGGAGATTTAAATGTGATTTGTGAATTAATGACTCCTGCTTGATTAGGGCCCAATGGTTATGTCGTTTTTCTTTTAACCGTATTCCAGGTTTTCACACTGGTTTGCCAAGTCAAACATGAGTTGCTGTTCCCTGTCTTGAAAATTGTAGGTGTCATTGGGATTTTGGGATTTTGAATTTATATGTTTTATTACCACTTGTCATCTAGCCTGGAAAACGTACATTTAATTCCTAGCAACCGAAGAGGGGATATATATTTCTTTGGTATTAATCATCAGTTACCTAATATCAGGTATTTTAGCTGGTTGAAATGATTCTCTCTTCAGATGTTATGAGCTCTTATGTTTTTATCAAAGTCGAATGCTCAACGTTTTTTTTGTCTTAGTAGCAATACCCTATTTGTCTGTGTTAGAGAACATACGGGAGGTTTAAGATGAGACAGAGGCACATAGATTAGTTGCAACCATGTCCCTTTGGGCCACAAGAAATATTGCTTTCTTTTGATAGGAAAAGCATTCTGTGTATTAAATTCAAAGTCAGAGCTGAGGAAAAGGTATCCAATCCAGCAATGCTCATTGCTTCAATTCGATTTTTTTTTAGATATGGAGCATGGAAGTAGGCCCTTCGGAGGCCATGCTGAACGACGATCGCTAGGGCCAATTTACAGAAGCCAATTAACCTACAAACCTGCACGTCTTTGGGATGTGTGAGAAAACTGGAGCACTCGGAAAAATCCCACTCAGTCACAAGGAGAATAGAGTCATAGGGTAATAGTGTGGAAACAGGCCCTTCGGCTCAACTTGCCCACACCAACCAACAAGTCCCATCTGCACTAGTTCCACCTGCCTGTGTTTGGCCCATTTCCCTCCAAACATGTCCTATCCATATACTTGTCCCCATATTTCTTAACTGTTGCAATAATACCTCCCTCAACTAACTACTTCTGCAACTCATTCCAAAAACCCACCACTCTCTATGTGAAAAAGCTACCCCTCAGTTTCCTATTAAATCTTTCCCCCCTCATCTTAAACCTATGTCCTCTGGTTCATGATTCCCCTACTCTGGGCAAGGGACTCTGTGTATCTACCTGATCTATTCTACTCATGATTTTGTACACTTTTATAGGGTCACCCCTCATCCTCCTGTGCTCAAAGGAATAAAGTCCTAGCCTATTCAACCTCTGCCGATAGCTCAGGCCCTTAAATCCTGGCAACATCCTCTTAAATCTTCTCTGCACCCTTTAAAGCTTGACAAAATCTTTCCTATAACACGGTGCCCTGAACTGAACACAATACTCTAAATGTGGCCTCACCAATGTCTTCTATAACTGCAACATGGTCTCCCAACTTCTCTACTCAGTACTCTGACTGATGAAGCCCAATGTACCAAAAGCCTTTTTGATCACCATATCCACATGTGACACTACCTACAAGCAATCACGTACCTGCACTCTGAAATCTCTCTGCTCTACAACACTCCCCAGAGCCCAATCATTCACTAGCATTCACTGTGTAGGTCCTGCCCACGTTAGTCACCCCAAAATGCAACACCTCACATGTCTCTGTATTAAATTCCATCAAACATTCCTCAGCCCACCTACTCAACTGATCAAGATCCTGCTGCAATTTTTGACAACCGACTTCACTATCTACAACTACCCACTTTTGTCTTATCTGCAAACTTAATAACCGTGCCATGTACAGAACATACATCCAAATCATTGATAAAGATGACAAACAGCAATTATGGTACTTTTATGGTGCTTTATTTGACACATGTACCGAGGTAGAGTGGAATTTATTTTTGTATACAGCTCAGTACAATAACACTATACATAAGCACTTAGTTACATCTTAGATAAACATCACAGATACAGTGCAAGTGTATAGCAATAGTATGCTGAGACAGTGTACAGAGTTGCCAGTTTGGCGCTATTTTCAAGTCCCTGTTGTTGTAAGTGCAGGTTCTTGGCCTGTCCATGAAGGCCCATTGTCCTGGCGGTGTAGCAGTGTTGGCCTAGCCAAGCGTGACCCAACACCGAACCCTGAGGCACACCACTAGTCACAGGACACCAGTCCAAAAATCAACCTTCGACCCACAGCCTCTACTTCCTTTCATGGAGCCAATTTTATATCCTTTCAGCGATCTCTCCTTGGATCCCATGTGACCTATTTCCAGAGCAGCCTACCATGTAAATCCTGGTTGAATGCTTTGCTATATTCCATGTTTACTAATATATACACAATATCTACAGCTCTGCCTTCATCAACCTCTTTGGTCACAGCATTAAAAAACGCAATCAGATTTGTGAGACCCATAGTCAGGATTAAACCCGGGTCTCGGGCGCTGTTAGAAAACTGGATTTGATCCTGACTACATGTGCTGTCTGTATTGAGTTTGCATGTTCTCCCTTTGACTGCATGGATTTGCTGATGTTGTATGATTTAAAAATCTAAAGAATTACATGCAGACAGAGAGTCTGTCTTGTTAATAATCTAGCACGGAAGAAGTTAATTAGCCGACTGCTGAATTCATTTTCAGCTGAGTTGTCATAAAGGGCATAAAAACACAAGGCATGATAGTTCAGTATTTCAGTGATCCAGCACATTTTTGAAGTTAGAAACGTTACCTATTTTCACATGTGGAAGAACTTCACTGATATTGTGAATAATTACTCTTCCCTGAGCGGGCGAAAACTGCTGAAATATGAAATGTTATTAACCATATGGAGATTGGGGTTGAATTTCATGTTTCAAAGCCAAATTAAACCTGTGCATGTATGAATATGCTACAGTGTGTCATGTTTTACCACATGGAGACCATTTTGTAGGCTTTTGAAACTGCAATTTTGAAAGTAAGTCTGCTGCTTGATAGGTCTCTGTAATTAGAGGCAGTTGTGTGTGTTACAGATATTGGATCCTACCAGAGGATTTGGAATTTCAAATCAAATAAAACTGAATGGGGGTTGCTATTTCACTAGTTACCACAGTACTTCTGAATTGCTTTTCTTTTAGATAGTCAAAATATTTCTTTCTAATGGAGATTTCCCCTAATGTGCTATGTATTTTGATCTGAAACATTTTGCTCCCAAAGGCAGCAGGGTTCACTTAACTGCCCCTTTACATATTTCACAACAGTAAACAAAAGGAACCTATTCATTCATTATTTTGCTGAATGTCTGTAACTTCTCTCCACATAACCATCTTTCTGCTGATACCTTAAGTAAATGAAATTCAAGCCCTTTGGTGACGACCATTCAACTCAGCGTAAATACAGGTCTATGCTGTGAAGGGATTCACTTGCAAAGGAACACGAATGTCTGGATGAATTAAAAGGTCAGGTGAATAATCCTACCACAGTTGTCAGCGTAATATACACCTCAGATCTTCATAGATGTAAGTTCTGTTTAAAACGGATTAAATAAATCAAAAATCACGGGTAACCCTTGCTCTGCAGGAGAGTCAGGTCACACACATCAGTAAAGAAAAGCCAGATTGTTCTTTACAATGCTCAGCAATAAGCTTTCCTTCTCTTTCAAGCATTGAGTAATGTTGGTCTTTCATGACCTCAGCATATTTTGAGTGCTTACAGCTATTGAAGAACTCTTGAATGGTGACAACACTTAATTGAATGTAAAGCTCTCCGAGACCTCCTGAAGTGATAAAAGATGCTTTATAAGTACGAGTCTATTTTTTAATCTGACATGATATAAATTTAAATTGCACTGTAATTGGGAGCATCATTTAAATTAACAATGGCTATGAGCTTCCTAGGGCTGCAGGAACCTGCTGTTAAAGGGAGTGCTGTCTCAGGATAAGTGCAGAATGCAGCATTCCTTATGCCCTTGAAACAGCACATTGTCTCCTAATATCTTGAGGAAGCCTCCCTTCCTTAGATTATCGTCTGTCTCCTCTGTTTCATTAAAATGGGCACCAATCTCCCACCCCTACCGTTTGCTTCCTGCCCTGATGCCATGTTTCACAATTCTTCAGATCCTCCAAGCCTCAACTTCTACAGCCACTTTCCAAACGCCTGCTTCATTCTGAATCTCTGTGACCACAACCCATGGTTGCTAGTGGGACATCCCATTGCTGAAGATACACACAAAAAGCTGGAGTAACTCAGTGAGTCAGACAGCATCTATGGAGAAAAGGAATACAAACATAGAAAATAGATGCAGAAGTAGGACATTCAGCCCTTCGAGCCAGCAACATGGCTGATCATCCAAAATCAGTACCTCATTCCAATTTTTTTGCCATATCCCTTGATTCCCAGGAGCTAAATCTAACACTCTTGAAAACATCCAGCGAATTGGCCTCCACTGCCTTCAGCGGCAGAGAATTCCGCAGATTCACAACTCTCTGAGTGAAAAGGTTTTCCCTCATCACGGTCCTAAATGGCCTATCCCTTATTCTTAAACTGTGACCCCTGATTCTGGACTCCCCCAACATCAGGAACAATTTTCCTGCATCTATCGTATCCAATCCTCTAAGAATTTTATATGTTTCTGTAAGATCCTCTCTCATCCTTCTAAATTCCAGCAAATACAAGCCCAGTTGACCCATTCTTTCATCATATGTCATTCCCGCCATCCTGGGAATTAACCTGGTGAACCTACGCTGAACTTCCTCAATAGCAATAATGTCCTTCCTCAAATTAGGAGACCAAATTTGCACACAATACTCCTGGTGAGGTCTCACCAGGCCCCTGTACAACTGCAGTAGAACCTCCTTGCTCCTAAACTTGAATCCACTCTCAATGAAGGCCGACATACCATTAGCTTTCTTCACTGCCTGCTGTACCTGCATGCTTACTTTCAGTAATTGATGTATAAGCACACACAAGTCTCGCTGTTCCCCCCCTTCTCCTAATCTGACAACATTCAGATAATGATGTGCCTTCCTGTTCTTCCCACAAAGAGGATAACCTCACATTTGTCCACATTATACTGCATCTGCATGTTTCTGCCCACTCACCCAACCTATCCAAGTCACCCTGGAGCCTCATAGCATCCTCCTTGCACCCCCCGTTCACCCAGCTTTGTGTCATCCTCAAACTTAGAGATGTTACATTTAATTCCCTCGTCTAAATTGTTAATATATATATGTAAACAACTGGGGTCCCAGCACCGAGCCTTGCGGCACTGCCTGCCATTCTGAAAAATTCCTACTCTTTGCTTATTATCTGCCAACCAGTTCTCTATCCATGTCAATACCCTACTCCCGATACCATGTGCTCTAATTTTGCGCCCTAATCTCTTGTGTGGGACCTTGTCAAAGGCTTTATTAAAGCCCAGATACACCACATCCACTGGTTCTCCCTTATCCATTCTACTTGGTACATCTTGAAAAATTTCAAAAGATTAGTCAAGCATTTTCCCCTTCATAAATCCATGCTGACTTTGACCGATCCCATCACAGCTTTCCAAATGCGCTGCTATAACATCTTTAATAATCGACTCAAGCATCTTCCCCACTTCCGATGTAAGGCTAACTGATCTACAATTCCCCGTTTTCTCTCTCCATCCTTTCTTAAGAATTGGAATTACATTGGTTACCCTCCAGTCCACGGAAACTGATCCAGAGTCGAGAGAACATTGAAAAATGATCACCAATGCATCCACGATTTCTAGGGCCAGCTCCTTGAGTATTCTGGGATGCAAACCATTAGGCCCTGGGAATTTATCTGCCTTCAGTCCCAACAGTTTACCTAACCATTTTCTGACTAATGTGGAATACCTTCAGTTCCTCCTTCCCACTAGATCCTCGGTCCCATAATAATAATAATAATAATAATAATAATAATAATAATAATAATAATAATAATAATAATAATAATAATAATAATAATAATAATAATAATAATAATAGTAATAATACACTTTATTGTCATTGTAAATAAATACAACAACATTTCAGGCGCACTGCACGAGCGGAGCTCCAACGTATCAGATAAATAATAACGAATAGCGAATAACAAAACGGCAAGAAAACGGCAGGTATTTCCAAGAGATTGTTTGTGTCTTCCTTAATGAAGACAGAACCAAAGTACTCGTTTAACTGTTCTGCCATTTCCTTGTTTCCCATTATAATAGGTGACATTTCGGGACGAGACCCTCAGTCTCGATCCAAAACGTCAGCTATTCCTTTTCTCCAGAGATGCTGTCTGATCCGCTTATTGCAGCTTTTTAATAATAATAATAATAATGTCTTTATTTATATAGCACATTTTTAGTCAACTTGCATTGACCCCAAAGTGCTTCACACAATTACTTCCATACAGACAGGCAAAGGTGGGTGAAGTGTCTTGCCCAAGGACACACACAGGCAAAGGTAGGTGAAGTGTCTTGCCCAAGGACACAACGACAGTATGCACTCCAAGCGGGATTCGAACCAGCTACCTTCCGGTTGCCAGCCGAACACTTAGCCTATTGTGCCATCTGTCGTCCTTTTTGTGTCTATCTTCGATTTAAACCAGTAACTGCAGTTCCTTGCTACACATCCCATTGCTGGTTCTGCCAGCCTGCTCCAAACTAACTTGTATCTTGGCAATGGCTGGGTAGGAAACAGATGAAGGAAAATCATACTGTGCTCCTAACATTAAATTCCACAGATCCCATGGGTACTTGGTTGTAATCTATTCTGACAATTTTTCATTCCAATCATACCATATTTTCTCCCCTTAAGCAAAGATTGGCTTAAGCTACTAACTTGGACTCATAGTACTGATATTTCATACCATGCTATTTCAATCTGGCTCATGCTCCCCCTTATCTCTAATTAATTTTCAAAATATTGATGTTAATAATGGTGCTATTTGGTTGTTTTATCCTGAAACATAGAAACAAAGAAATAGGTGCAGGAGTAGGCCATTCGGCCCTTCGAGCCTGCACCGCCATTCAATATGATCATGGCTGATCATCCAACTCAGTATCCTGTACCTGCCTTCTCTCAATACCCCCTGATCCATTTAGCCACAAGGGCCACATCTAACTCCCTCTTAAATATAGCCAATGAACTGGCCTTTACTACCTTCTGTGGCAGAGAGTTCCAGAGATTTACCACTCTCTGTGTGAAAAATGTTTTTCTCATCTCGGTCCTAAAGGATTTCCCCTTTATCCTTAAACTGTGACCCCTTGTCCTGGACTTCCCCAACATCGGGAACAATCTTCCTGCATTTAGCCTGTCCAACCCCTTAAGAATTTTGTAAGTTTCTATAAGATCCCCCCTCAATCTTCTAAATTCTAGTGAGTACAAGCCAAGTCTATCCAGTCTTTCTTCATATGAAAGTCCTGACATCCCAGGAATCAGTCTGGTGAACCTTCTCTGTACTCCCTCTATGGCAAGAATGTCTTTCCTCAGATTTGGAGAACAAAACTGTACACAATACTCCAGGTGTGGTCTCACCAAGACCCTGTACAACTGCAGTAGAACCTCCCTGCTCCTATACTCAAATCAAATGAATGAGTGCTTTATCATTTTGCTTCCAAACCCGACCTTGCTGTCATTTTCACATGGTCCATATTTGACTTTTCCCTACTCTTGATTTACTTCTCCGTCTCCAGGGATAGATAATGACCAGAATTCACTACAGATCCATGGACTACCACAGCCACACAGAATACATTTTCTTGCAACCTAATTTTGTTATAAACGCTCCATTTCTTTCTCCCTGTTTTGCTGTTACCTTTGTATTTGTTACTATAGTGCTGCTATTCATCCACTGAAACCATCACTTCCAATATGATGCCATCTCCACTAATTCTCATGATAACTTCCTATGCAATTGCAGGAGAAACAACACTTTGGTCTTTGGTCCTTTGGTCTTCTGCCTTCCTTCCTACCATCTAGGGTCTCAAGTAGTTTCCCCAGCAGTTTACTTCTATGTCTACGAGTAAATTAACGCAGATCAGGAAAATGTTTTACAGAATTGTTTGAGTTCGCAGGGGTGACCTTGTACTTCCAGTCACATGTGACTTGACTTCTACATTCCGCACCCACTCTGATCACTCTGTACTTCGCATCCTATATTATCACTTGGTATCCAAGGCAAGCTCAAATTAAAATTAGGCACATTACAACCCTTAGCACACAACTTTGAGCACAACAATTTCAAATTATCACCATTTCAGCTTTTGCATTTCAGAATCCAGCAATTATAGTTTTTTATAGCAAGATGAGGGAATCATATTGCTTCTTCTTTATATAATTCCTTTAACTCTACCTTTTGTTCATCATTAAATCCTTAATCAGCTTCCTCTGATTTATCTCTGCTGCTTTACCTTGTTACAAACTGCACCCCATCCACTCAACGTTCTTTCCATCATAAAAAATTGTTTCATCTTTGCCTTTTGCCAGTTTTGATTGAAGTCAAAATCCAAAGCAAGAAATCTCTTTCTCGCTTCACAGATGCTGCATGATTCCATGTGCATCCCGCACATTGTGCGCAGCTAATGGAATCAATGGATATGGGGAAAAAACAGGAACATGGTACTGATTCTGGATGATCAGCCATGATCATATTGAATGGTGGTGCTGGCTCGAAGGGCCAAATGGCCTACTGCTGCACCTACGTTTTATTTTTTCTATGTTTCTATGTTTCTATCTCTTTCATAATTCAATAAGCCCTCGTCTACTGAGAATTAAACCTTTTATTTGTCAACTCCTAATACTGGTTGGCTGAGGGAAATGCCCTTTCTGTACCTCTATCGGGACTTTGGGTGTTCATATGAGTAATATTCATAACCAAAAGCATGGTAAAGCTAATATTTGTAGTATTGTAGAAAGTTGTCTGCTTCTGTACCTGGTAGACAGGCTGGAAATTCCCCAAATACAAACCAGATACCTGAAGTCTGGTTTTGAAATAAAATTCATCTTCTTTGACATATCCACTTGCATAACATGAGGAAAATGTTTTTAATAATTTTGGAGTAGCACCACAAAAGGAAATTAGCAATCAAGCCAAGATTTCAATATTTCATGACGCTGATACAACTGCACCATTATAAAATGTTCTGCATGAATTAAGACCTGGCAAAAACTGGCAATAATAAACGATGTTGAACTGAACATTAATGTCAATTGATATGAGAAAGCAGAGCTCATATTCCTGAGCTTCCTTGCACCTGTTAGGCCTGACATGTCATTTTGAACATGCAATGTCTGTCAAAGCATTTTTACCGCGACTGTCTGCATCGCCCAGCACTGTTGTGGGTTTTACATTTGCATTAATAAAGTGTCACTCATGTCTCATTGATAAAGTCTCACATATGGCAGGGTGAATAACTCTGCTTTTCTATTCATTCTGGTGCAATTTAGTTTAGTTTTTAGTTTAGTTTAGAGATTCAGTGCGGAAACAGGCCCTTCGGCCCACCAAGTTCGCACCGACCAGCAATCCCCGCACATTAACACTATCTTACACACACTAGGGCCAATTTACACTTAATACCAAGCTAATTAACCTACAAACCTGTATGTCTTTGGAGTGTGGGAGGAAACCGAAGATCTTGGAGAAAACTCAGGCGGTCACGGGGAGAACGTACAAACTCCGTACAGACAGCACCCATAGTCGGGATCGAACCTGGGTCTCTAATGCTGTAAGGCAGCAACTCTGTGCCACCATGCCATTTGTATTTCGAATTAAGAGAGTGAGGTTGTGTGTGCTTCATAGATGCATGCTCAAATGAATCTGCTCAATAATAGAGCCTGAGGTCAAAGTGGCTATTATTAGCTTGTTTTTACATTGAGCCAACAACAATGGGTCATCGTGGTTGATGCAATATCATACAATGCTATGCAGTTAAAATCTGAATTTCCGAAGAGGAAGAATGAGAGGGTAATGTGATTCTCTACATAGAAATGAAACCACATAAACAAAACTCGCACAGACTTGCAAGCCTTATATAGAGCTATGCACAGGGTTCCAAATTTATTTTGCGCAACAAATGTGCTCACTTGTGCTGTTTGCAGATCCCCAGACACAAGGTAAAGTGCTGTGATTAAATATATTTTATTAATAGACCCATAATGCATGGGTGCTAGCCCATGCAAATAATCTTTTAATTTGAGACGAGGAAACACTTTTTCTCACAGAGAGTGGTGAGTCTGTGGAATTCTCTCTCACAGGGCGGTGGAGGCAGGTTCACTGGATGCTTTCAAGAGAGAGCTAGATAGGGCTCTTAAAAATAGCAGAGTCAGGGGATATGGGGAGAAGGCAGGAACGGGGTGCTGATTGGGGAGGATCAGCCATGATCACATTGAATGGCGGTGCTGGCTTGAAGGGCCGAATGACCAACTCCTGCACCTATTGTCTATTGTCTATATCTTTAGTTAGTAACAAATGAAGGACAAGCAGACCCTGACTTAGAACAAAAGTGGTCACTTAAGTATCTATATATTACTAAAAGTCTGATCTTGACCACTTCCTGTTGTTCTGTATAGTGATTTTAGAAAAAACGCTGCCACTTACGGCTGTGAGTTTTGGCCATCGTACTCAGAGTCCCCCTCCGCTGTGCAGGACAAGAGGATTTTCCCCATCGAAGAAAAATAAAAGAGTTATTAGTGTTTAAAAAATGTTGAGATTCACTCTCCTGAAGGCCACGCCCCTTGCCTAATTAGAGCTGCCTTGCCTAATTAGAGCTGTCTTGCCTTCTAATCTTGACCACTTCCTGTTTGCGTTTTATATTGATTTTAGAAAAAACGCTACAACGTACGGCTGTGATTTTTGGCCATCTTACTCAGAGTCCCCCGCTCATCAGGTGCAGAGGATCTTTCCCATCGATGAAAAATAGAAGAGTTATTAGTGTTTAAGAAATATTGAGATTCTCTCTCCTGAAGGCCACACCCCTTCCGGAGGGACTATAAAACCGAGAAGTGTGGAAGTGCCTCAGTTCTCTGCAAGATGGGGGAGCGAGAGGTTGCAATTCTCAGTCTGAGCTGTGAATATCACTGAACACATGTCTACTAAACTGTAAGTGGTTTTACTGACCTGTCAGTGCCCTTAATGTGGTTTGAAAATGTAGTTTGAAAATGTAAAATTGTGTTTTGGTTTGAAAGTGCTAAAGCTGTGTTGCCTTTGGTTTTGAAAGTGCTAAAGTAAGCTGTGTTGCCTTTGGTTTTGAAAGTGCTAAAGCAAGCTGTGTTGCCTTTGGTTTTGAAAGTGCTAAAGCAAGCTGTGTTGCCTTTGGTTTTGAAAGTGCTAAAGCAAGCTGTGTTGCCTTTGGTTTTGAAAGTGCTAAAGCAAGCTGCCTTGCCTTTGGTTATGAAAGTGCTAAAGCAAGCTGCCTTGCCTAATTACAGCAGCCTTGCCTAATTAGAGTTGCCTTGCCTAATTAGAGTTGAGTTGCCTTGCCTAATTAGAGCTGCCTTGCCTAATTAGAGCGGCCTTGCCTAATTAGAGCGGCCTTGCCTAATTAGAGCGGCCTTGCCTAATTAGAGCGGCCTTGCCTAATTAGAGCTGCCTTGCCTAATTAGAGCTGCCTTGCCTTCTATATAATTAAAAGTCTAATTTTGACCACTTCCTGTTTGCACTTTATATTGATTTTAGAAAAAAAAAAAACGCTATCACGTACGGCTGTGATTTTTGGCCATCTTACTCAGTCCCCCTCTGCTCATCAGGTGCCGAGGATTTTTCCCATCGATGAAAAATAAAAGAGTTTAATGAGAGTGTTTAAAAAATGTTGAGATTCTGTCTCCTGTCAATCACGTCATGAAGGCCACGCCTCTTCAGGTGGGGGGGGGGGGGGGGTGAGTGACTATAAAACCCGGAAATGTGGGCTTGGCTCAGTCTCTGCAAGATGGGGGAGGGAGAGGGAGAGGGAGAGGGAGAGGGAGAGGGAGAGGGAGAGGGAGAGGGAGAGGGAGAGGGAGAGGGAGAGGGAGAGGGAGAGGGAGAGGGAGAGGGAGAGGGAGAGGGAGAGGTCACGACTCGCAGTCTATAGTGGCCTTGCACCCTGCTTGAAATGGTATGAAACTGCACTTGAATTTGGTGGCCTTGCATCCTGCTTGAAATGGAATTTCAAGGAATAGCCGTGAGTCAACTGCGAGCCCACCAGCCGTGAGTGAGCTGCCAGCACAACAGGCTTGAGTGACTGAGCCGCCAGCCCAAGAATCTATTCGGCCCACAATGTCCATACTAGCCCTCTGGAAACCAGTCTCTGCAACGCACAACACCCATACTAGCGCTCCAGAAAGCACCCCCCCCCCCATGGCCACCAATATTGGAATTTGTGGAGAGGTGGAATATTGCGTTGGGGGACCAGCCCTCCCGTGTGATGCTAGGAGCCAACGGGTCCCACTTAGTTTAGTGGGACCCGTTTAACTAAAGACTCATTTATACCAAGGTGCAGAATGCTTAAAAAATATCACAACATATAATATTATTTGCAGTTTGAGCGGGACAGGGTGCATCTCTGGAGAGAAGGAATGGGTGACATTTCAGGTCGAGACCCTTCTTCAGACAAAGGTTCTGAAGAAGGGTCTCGATCCAAAACGAAACGATACGATATGATACAATACTTTATTCATCCTCGGAGAAATGTCACCCATTCCAGAGATGCTGCCCGTCCCGCTGAGTTACTTCAGCCTTTTTGTGTCAATCTTCGGTTTAAACCAGCATTTGCAGTTCCTTCCTAACCTGGTCAATTCGTCCCTTCTCACCCAAACCACCCCCACCCCTGGTGCTTTCCCTTGCAACCGCAGGAACTGCTACACTTGTCACTTTACCTCCCCCCTTTACTCCATCCCAGGACCCAAGCAGCCTTTCCAGATGAGACAGAGGTTCACCTGCACCTCCTCCAACCTTATCTATTGCATCCGCTGCTCTAGGTGTCAGCTGCTCTACATCGGTGAGACCAAGCGTAGGCTTGGCGATCGCTTCGCCTAACACCTCCGCTCGGTTCGCACTAACCAAACTGATCTCCCGGTGGCTAAAGCACTTCAACTCCCCCTTTCATTCCGAATCTGACCTTTCTGTCCTGGGCCTCCTCCATGGCCAGAGTGAGTCCCACTGTAAATTGGAGGAGCAGCATCTCATATTTCGCTTGGGCCGTTTACACCCCAGCGGTATGAACATTGACTTCTCCAATTTCAGGTAGTCCTTGCTTTCTCCCTCCTTTCCCTCCCCTTCCCAGCTCTCACACAGTCTACTGTCTCCGCCTCTTCCTTTCTTCTTCCCGCCCCCCCCCCCCCCACCTCCACATCTGTCTGAAGAAGGATATCGACCCGAAACGTCATCTATTCCTTCGCTCCATAGATGCTGCTTCACCCACTGTTTCTCCAGCATTTTCGTTTACCTTTTATAGTTTGAGTGTTACTTAACAATATGCTACATTACATTGTTTTTTACCTTCCAGTGGACAGTTTGGAAGTCCATTATAGTTTTGTTTAAGAAATTGAAAATGATTTAATATTCATCATATTATTTTACAACAAAAAATGCTTGTAAAAATTTTAAATCACAGATGTTAGTGGTTTGATGTTCACTCGCAAGATCCTATGATTTAATGATTTGCAGATGATAGTGAAAAAGGTGGTGGTCTTGAATTGGAGAGGTATTTCAAAAATTACAGAATGAGTTGGTCAAAATATGTAGTTCGCAACAAAAGGCAGATGGAATTTATTGCAGACACATTTGAAGACCTGCACGTAGGAAGGAAAACTAGGCGCCTGTTGAAATATTTAAGGATAAAGTTGAAAGAGACTTAGGAATCTTAATAGACTCAATGTTAAACATCTGGGATTTCTCACTTCTCTACACGTACCCAGGCCATTTACTGAAATAGATGAAAAATCATGGACTGGCAAACTATGCTTTGGAATACCCCAGCCTACCCATCTCATCAATGTAGGGAAGCAATAAGCCAAGCAATAAATTGAATGTCACACTACTTTGCATGAAGAGCTGTTACCAAACTTTACAGTGCACTACTGGGACCAGAACAAGAGTACAGCTGCCAAATCTATCTGCAAATGTTCAGTGAGTAATTTGGGTGCTGGACACGCTATTGAGGATTCATGAGGCCGACACCCAATGTCTAATAACTAAACTGAAGAAAATGTTGATATCTGGACTGTAAAGATATGTTCGCTAATTCTGCACAAAGCAAAAGGAAAGGGTAAGATTTTTTAAATGTTTTATTTTCTTTGAGATATAGCCATTACTGGGATTTATTGCCCATTCCTTTCAGGAGGAGATAGTGAGTTGACTTCTGGAATTGCCGCAACCTCAGTTGTAAAGGTAATCTATAGGAAGTTCAGGATTTAGACCCAGCTACGATGAAGGAACGGAAAGATATTTCCAAAACAAGGTGGTGTAAGACTTGGAGGGGAACACGCAAGTGGCAGGGTTCAAATGCACCTGAAATACTTGCCTTTCTTGGTGGCAGTGGTTAGGAGTTTAAGAGATGTTGTCAGATTAGCTATTTGAGTAACTCCAGTGGTTTTAGTAGTTTGAACTCACCATGGCCACTTTGTGCTTGTCTTGGAGGGAGAGAATGTTTATAGTGGTATGGGGTATTAATTAAACAAATTGCTTATGTTCCTTAAGTTACTGGAACTGCACTCATGCATTCATTTTGGTATGTCTGTCACATCCTTTTTGTGCGTTGTAGATGTTGGAAAGTCTTTGAGGTGTCAGGGGGTGAGTACATTGCTGCAGGACACCCAGCCACCGGACCCATTGCTGCAGGACACCCACTGTATGTCTAGTTTTGACATATAGCACAGAAACAGGTCCTTCGGCAGACCAAGTTCAAACCGACCAGCAATTCCCCGTACATTAGCACTATCCAATACACTAGGGACAATTTACAATTTTTACCGAAGTCAATTAACCTTCAAAACCTGTACGTCTTTGGAGTGTGAGACGAAACCGGTACACCTGGAGAAAACCCTTTTGACCACAGGGAGAACATATAAGCTCCGTACAGCCAAAATCCACATTCTGGATTGAATCCGGGTCTCTGGTGCTGTAGGGCAGCAACTCTTCCACTGCGCCACCATGCCATCCTGAGAGAATCATAGAGTTGTACAGGCAGCATCTCTGGAGAAAAGGAATAGGTAATGTTTTAGGTTGAGACCCTTCTTCAGACTGAGAGTCAGGGGAGAGGGAAACAAAAGATATGAAAAGATACAAATAAACAACTGAATGATGTCAAGGACAGTCAATATCATCTCATGTCTGGAAATTTATTTTGTTGGGAAAGGTTGTAATGTGGTCTGACATGCAGTTGTCTTGGTGAAATACAAATCAAACCTCAATGAGCTGGTTATTAATGAGTTAGCTCAGCTGGATAGCACTGTTAATGACACATTTTTTGGATGATTAACTGGATGATGACAAACTAGATTGCATTTAGCCTGATTTTTGAAAGCATACAGGCAATTTTCCACACTGACATGAGATGCTATTGTTATAACTGTACTGGAACAGATTGACTAGAGCTAGTGTCTAGAGCATAGATCATCAGATATATAGCCAGCATTTTTTCTACTCTTTACCTTATTGATTCCCTCCACCAAAAGCATGCGGTGGCAATGCAGAGTTCAAGCTACAAAATGTGCTGTAGACTCTAATGTAAGATCCGCTGTTGACACTAACACAGCCATTTCTTGGTATCATACGTGGAGTGAATCAAATTGACTAAAGACCTTCTTCATTGATGTGGAGGATCTGTAGAGGAAGTCAAGATGGAATGTCTACTTTGAGTCTTCTGGCTCAATTTGGTTGCAATTGCTTTTCATCTTGTTTTCATTATTGCAATGCTGGACTTCACATTGAAAAAGGAGTTGTTCTTGGAGCCTTTGCTTCTCGTTCACTATTTATTTGCTCACCAGCATTTGCAATAAATAGGGCAGGATTGTGGAATTTGATCTGATCTGGAATTGTTAAAATTATTCTACCCGAGAATAAGACTAGGAGAAGGACATCTGATGGAACTATTGGCTTTGTTTCCAAGTTTATAGATGATATGAAGATACATGGAGGGGCAGGTAGTATAATAATAATATATAATAATAAACTTTATTTATAAAGCGCTTTAAACAACCGCAGTTGCCACAAAGTGCTGTACATGAGAACTCATGGACAAAAAGTTATTACAAATCATTAAAAACCGTAAAATGAAGGACTAAAAACAGTAAAAATTAAAAGACATTAAAAGCACTAAGAACAGGAGCAATGTCTCAGCCAGTGTCGAAAGCCAGAGAATAAAAATGAGTTTTTAGGGAGGATTTGAAGATGGACAGTGAGGGGGCCTGTCTGATGTGCAACGGCAAGGTGTTCCAGAGTGCCGGAGCAGCAACAGAAAAGGCTCTATCCCCTCTGAGCTTCCGCTTAGACCGTGGTACCTCAAGGAGCAGCTGATCAGCTGACCTGAGGCACCGGGCAGGAGCATATAGGTGGAGCAGCTCAGAGAGGTAAGGCGGGGCGAGCCCATTCAACGATTTGAAAACAAATAAAATAATTTTAAAATGAGGAAAGAGAGAGTCTGCAGAAGGACTTGGGAGGTTGGGAGAGTGGGCAAAGAAGTGACAGATGGACTACAATGTAGCAAAGTGTGCTGTCATGCCCTTTGGCAGCAGAAATAATGGCATATACTATTTTCTATCTGGGGATAGGATTCAAAAATGAGAGATGCAAAGATACTTGGGAGTGCTGGTGCAGGATTCCCAAAAAGTTAGTTTGCAAGTTGATTTGGTAGTAAGGAAGGTAAATGCAATGTTAGCATTCATTTTGAGAGGACAGGAATATAAGAGCAGGGATGTAATGCAGTGGTTTTATAAGGCACTGGCCAGCCTGTGCTTGGAGTATTGTTTGCAGTATTGGGCCCTATAATAAAGGAGATATGTGCTGCCGTTGGCGAGGATCCAGAGGAGGTTTACGAGAATGATTGGGGATGTTTGGGTGAACATATGATGAGTGTTTGATGGCTCCGGGCCTATACTTGCTGGAGTTTAGAAGGTTGAGGCCTCATTGAAACCCACCGAATAGTGAAAGGCCTGGATAGAGTGGATATGGAACGGATATTTCCAATAGTGTGAGAGTCTAGGATCAGGTGGCACAGCCTTAGATTAAAAGAACGTGCCTTTAGAAAGGAGATGATGAGAAATGTCTACAGCCAGAGTGTGGTGAATCTGTGGAATTCAGTGCCACAAATGGCTGTGGAGGCCATCATTGGGTATTTTTAAAGCGGAGATTGACAGGTTGATTAGTATGGGTGTCAAAGGTTACGGAGAGAAGACAGGAGAATGGGGTTGAGAGGGAAAAATAGATCAGCCATAATTGAATGGTGGAGTAGACTCAGTGGGCCAAAAGGCTTGATTCTCCTCCTACACTATGACATGAATATGGACTGAAGAGCAGAGCCCAAATCCAGCTATCGGATCTTCTGGATATTCTGCCTTGATAATTCCTAAAGCTTGAGAACGTTTCAAACTTTCTTTGCTCCTGAGTAATTCTAGAGGATGGGTGAGAGCCGACTTGCTCGTTATGGACTTCAGGGTCTTCTAGTTTCTGATAACAACTGATTGACACTAACTCCACTGTAAGGTCTGGTTTAAAAATCTGCCAAGACATAGACATACATAATCTGGTCTAGCTATGAGCGCCTTGCTTTTGTCTCAGGATCACTGCAGATATCCACTCACAGGTAATAAGAGGAATGGGGTTTTTGATTTTCATCAGTTAATTTGAGGATATAATAATAACTTTCTTAATATGAGCCAACAATACTCTGGATGGAATAATCCTGCCTGATTTCCTCAACAGTCTTGAGGAAATGACAAAACAAGTTTACTGAATTACCATGATGTGATTCAGCTTCATAACCAAAACGTTTTTGACAACATTTCCACAATAAAGTTATTTAGTTTAGTTTAGTTTTGTTTAGAGATACACCCTTCAGGCAAGTCTGTGCCGACCAGCTATACACTAACACTATCCTGCACACACTAGGGACAATTTACAATTTTTCCAAGTCAATTAGCCTACAAACCTGTGTGTCTTTGGAGTGTGGGTGGAAACCGGAGATCCTGGAGAAAACCCCCACATGTGACGGGGGGGGGGGGGGGGGGGGGGAATGTACAAACTCCATTCGGACAGCACCCATAGTCAGGATCGAACCCAGGTGTCAGGCCCCGTAATGTAGCAACTTTACCTCTGCGTCACTGTGCCGCCCCTTAATTAAAGTCAAAACTCAAATACAGGATATATACAGAGATATACAAAACAGTGGTAAAAGAGACCAAAATAATTGTCGAGTACAAAATGAATCTCACATTTCTGTTCCTCTTGTTTAGTGATTTAACTACTATTGTTTACATTTCAACAAATGAACTCAATAAGACGCTCAATAAAAGTTCTTAGGTTTATTCATTATTCCAAAGTAGTAAATGGAAGACAGAAGATTTATTTTGGGAACTATGGAATGAGTTGAACTTGATTACATTATTCTGCATTGAATTTCACCTGACACATACAGTATAGGGAGCACAAAAAAAAGTAATGTACGACAATATTGATATTCAACTAGTTTATGGTAAAACACAAAGAGATCTAAGTCCTAAAATGTTTGAAGCTAAACATCTACTGCGAATACAGAGCGGCAAACAATAATGTCAATAAGCTCATTCTTGATGAAAGTTTATAACTCTGTAATCAGACAATAACTTTACTACTGCATTCAGTCAGTAAGGCAGGACGACGGTTCATTGAAGCACGATGATGTTTATTCCCATGCTCGGTGAGAAGACTGAAGAAATACTGTTTTGTTTTAAATATGGAAAGAGTATTTATGTAAAGTGACATGATTTGGCCAGTAAGATTTTTAAACAAGAGAGAAAACGAAACTAATTTTCATTTATGATGGATAATGGGAGAAGAAAAAAATGGTACAGAATGGTGTAGTGGGTATCTGCTAAAATGATGGAAACAAAAATGTTGGAATCATTTAGAAACATAGAAAAACGTCGAAAAATAGGTGCAGGAGTACGCCATTCGGTCCTTCGAGCCATTCAATATGATCGTGGCTGATCATCTAAAATCAGTACCCCATTCCTGCTTTCTCCCCATATCCCTTTATTCCTTTAGCCCTAAAAGCTAAATCTAACTCTTGAAAACATCCAGTGAATTGGCCTCCATTGTCATCTGTGGCAGATAAATCCACAGATTTGCACCTCTCGGGGTAAAAAAGTTGTAAATATTTAATTCATTCTAGCTGAGGATAAGAGCCAGGACAAAGTGTTTTCTCTGAATAAATAAAGCAAATAGATCACTTAACCTTCTTGTCCAATATGATAATCACTGTTATTCTGTTTTAACATTCAACAGATAATTCAAGCTGTTTTAATAGGGATTAGTTTCTTTCAACATTTCTGAACTGTTTGAAGATAATATAGTATAAGTAAGTCTTCGTAATTAAAATACACTGATTCAAGCAGCACTAATTATGTACATATATTGAAAAAATCCAGCTCAATTTTGTCAAATATCGTGATCTAACGAAAGCTTAAATCTTCCATTGTGCAACAGAATATGAGCTACTTATGGCTAGTTGCATGTCCCATGTATAAAAAAATTCTCGCTGTCTCATGGGGGGGCCTGGCCTACTTGGCTCATGCTGACATTGGATGGATCTGCATTATTTGCCTCTGTGGGAGGGTTTTTGCATGTGATAATTCACACCAGACCTTTGGTTTTGGATAATACCAAACTCTAAACCAATTTATTTTGAATGTCACGTGTTGAAGATTGGCGAGTTAGCTACTAGCACTAAAATCCTCTCCCTGGGAGTTCCATTTGAGGTTGGCACAGCCGAAGACCTATTTGCACCATTAACATTAGCAATGCTGGTTTAATTATAGCAGAGTACTGCGTACAAGCATCTCCAATACGTTGATGATGAATGAAAGTAGAAACTGATGCATTCATCAGGCCGTCAGTTGTATGAGGATGGTCCCTTTATGGTTCAAGGAATTTGTGTCCCTTCCCCTTTCAACTTGTAAATGAAAGAACATACAGGCATTGATGACTTGAAACAACATTTGCGAGATTGTCACACTGCAATGTTGGACTAAAATCTGCACGGCTGCCCAGCCAGCAGCTGTCTGTCTCTTCATCTTTTTATTTTTTATTTTAGTTAGTTAAGTGTTTTGTTGGAGGTCTAGACTTTTTTTATGTGGGGGGAGGGGGAAACTACCTTTCAGGGTCCCTACCTCGTCGGAGAGGCAGCTTTTCTCCGGGCTGCAGCTTCGACCCGTCCTCGCGGCCTACCAGTGGGCTTGGAGCGGCGTTTCCTGTCGGGGATCGCCCAGAACCACGGCTTTCGGTGGCACAGCGCTGGAGCGCTACCGTGGAGCAGGCGATGCCTTGCCTGGGTCGCCGCGCTGGAGCTCCGGTGAGCTGAGGCCGCCGGGTAAAACATCGCGGAGCTGCGGGTCTGTGGAGCGACCAGCTGCGGGCGGTGGCGCTGAACTTAACATCGGGAGCCTGGGATCTCGCCACGGCCTTGTTGTCTTCGGAAGCTGCGGCCTCCAGTGCGGAAGCGGCCGTTCCAGGGTTCCCAGGCCGCTGGGAGGACTCTCCCGACGCCGGAGCAACATCACCCGGCGAGAACGGCCAGGAACATCGGGCCTCTGTAGAGGCAACTGTGGAGGCCTCAATAGGCCCGACTATGGGTGGGAGCCATTGTGGGGGGATGTTCTATGTGTTTAAGACATTGGTGTTATGTCTGTATTCTTTTTTTGTGTGCTGCAAAATGGCAAAAAGCATTTCACTTCACTACACCTGGGTGTATGTGAATGTGACTAATAAAATACCTTTGATACTTTGATACTTTGAAACAAACTGAGATGATGGAGACATTCGAGCGGTGCAGGCTCGAAGGGCCGAATGGCCTACTCCTGCACCTATTTTCTATGTTTCTATCTCTGGCATATAGAACTGTACATAAGTGTACAATCATTTAAATAGGGAGATGAAAAATAATGAGGCTCTTCCATTGCTAACTCCATGCATCTGATGCTGGAATCTTCAATTATTCCAATAACTTTGAATTCTAAATTCCAGAAATCTGATAATTGTCTTCAAATCATTTCCCTGCCCTACTCTGCTACTCTGCATTCCATCATGTAATCCCAAATTCCATTTTAATTGAGCCACCCTTGATCCTGAGACCATGCTGTGTAGTTCTTTTTTCCTCAAAAAGGGGAAACAACCTCACCGCAGCCAACACTAATGTACATCGGACCCACAAATGTTCATTCTTATTCATTTTGTGCACACAGTTACCTTAATTGAGCATCCTTTGCTCAAGCAGGGAAACTTGATTGTATCTAAACTCTTTTCACTTGATGCTTGACATTATTTTCTGAGAATATAATTCCCAGAATCGATGAGAAGTGCCAAGTTAATTTGGGGAGGAACTCTTGGAATTCTATCACTTGACATAAAGGAATGACTGGGATGTGACACCTCTTTGATTACACTGGCTGCTTTTCTGGGGCAGCATGAAGTGTAGATGGAGTCAATAATGGGGATAGACACAAAATGCTGGAGTAACTCAGGCAACATCTCTGGATAGAAGGAATGGATGACATTTCGGGTTGAAACACTTCTTCAGACCAATGGTGGGGAGTCTGGTTTGGGTGACAGACTGGGCAACATCCAGAACTCTCTGCAATTGCTTGTGATCTTGGGCAGAGCAAGCTGTGATGCAACCCAACAGGATTTCTATGGTGCATCTGCATTTACTGTATAAGGGTTATTGGACATATCTAATTTCCTCAGTCTCTTGAGGATGTAGAGGCATTGGTGTGCTTCCTGTGAGTTGCATCGATGGAGTTGATCCATGGCAGATAATTGGTGATATTTACGCTAAGGAATTTGAAGCTCTCAACCATTTCCACTTTAATACCATTGATGCAAATTGGAGAATGGACTCAACCATGCTTCCTGAAGTCAATTACTAGCTCATATGTCTTGCTGACATTGAGGGAAAGGTTGTTATCCTGACACCATGTTACTAGGTTCTCTATCTCCTTCATGCACCCTGCCTTATCATTGTTTGTGATACGACCCACCGCTGTCATCTACAAACTTGTAAATGGAGTTAGAGCCAAATTTGTCTGCACTGTTGTGAGTGGAAAGGGAGTATAGTAGAGGACTGAAAACATATCCTGTCAGGGCACTGGTGTTGCGAATTATCGTAGTGGATGTGTTGTCACGTATCCTCACTTATTGTGGTCTGTGGGTTAGAAAGTCAAGAATCCAGGGCAGAGGTTGGTGCTTACTTCTAGGTCCAGGAGTTTGATGATGAGTTAATATAGAATTATGATGTTGTAGGCAGAGCTAGAGTTGATAAGTAGGTGCCTAACATAGGTGACCTTGTTGTCCAAGTGTCCCAGTGGTGAGTTTTGAGCCAGGGACATGGTGTCTGCTATGGACCTGTTACAATGATAGGCAAATTGCTGTGGATCAAGGCTGTCTAGGTTGCTGGAATTATATGTGTGCCTTCACCAATCCTTCGAAGCCTTTCATGATGGTGGTTGTCAGAGCCACAGGAAATTAGTCATTAAGGCACGTTGCCTTGCTTTTCTTTGACACCAGATATATAGTGGTCCTCTTGGGGTTAAATTAGTTACTGTGATTACCTCTGCCAGCAAGCTTGCACACGTCCTGAGGGTGTTTAGTTTAGTTTATAGATATAGCGCGGAAACAGGCCCTTTGGCCCACCGAGTTCACACCGACCAGCAATTCCCGCACACGAAAATTGTCTTACACACACTAGGAACAATTTTACATTTATTCCGAGCCAATTAACCTACAAACCTGTACGTCTTTGGAGTGTGGGAGGAAACCGAAAATCTCAGAGGAAACCCACGGGGTCACGGGGAGAACGTACAAACTCCGTACAGACAGCACCTGTGGTCGGGATTGAACTCGGGTTTCTGGCACTAAGCGCTCTAAGGCAGCAACTCGACCACTGCTCACCGTGCCAACGTGGCCGGGGACTCCATTCGGGCAAGTTGTTTTAGGCCAGATTTATTCTCAGCAAGGCTGGTTCGATGACAAGGTTGGGTTTTGTGGAGAGGTAAAAAGTAGCGCCATATTCTTATTTTGCTGCTGCTTGTATTTTAGAAAACATTGTGGGATGAAGTAGAAATGGGATGTGAATAAGAGGTCTGGAATACGAATAACTTAAACTTTATTTATTTAAGCTTTTTCCAGAGGGTGAGCATCGGCAGTATTTTTTCCCATCAAATATCTTTTTCTGCTACTCCCTCAACAAAGAGGTGTCCTCACACTTTAGTACAGTATGTCTGGTTGATGTGGGTGAATTGCTGGCACAGTGCGTAAGTTGGTAGACAACAAGGCTTAGCCTGGGAGAGAAATGTCTTCTTAGGCCTGCTTCGCTCATGGATGACCATGGGTGTCTCCAGGGTGCTATTCCCTATATGGAGGACGCCTGTGGGTGACTTTGTTTAACATGGGGAGACTCGTGCACAGGCAGCCACCCCATGGTCCTTGACAGATCTGGATCAGGATCCAGTGGCATGGAGTCGAAGACGACCGGGGACCCTTTTCTGCCGCAGCCTTCATCCGCCTTTCCAGCTGTTGTGACGCTCCACTAAGGTCAGCCATCATCCTCCGCCTGTTCCACCGTTGAGGTCTTGGTTGGATTGCTCATTGTCAGAGATCTCCCCCTCGACCTTACCGCCATGGGTGGCCCTACCAGGAGCATGGCTCCAGACGGCATCGCTCTCAGGTCCACTCAAGCTTCTCCACCACATCAAGGTGACAATCCACGGAGAAGTAAGAAGAGAAATGTAAAGCATTAGAAAATTGCTCATGAGTTTTTATTGTTTCGGATCGTTGAGAGATGGACATAATTGGTCTTTCTGGCTGATGGTGAAAATAATACCTTACGGTATTTGAAGATGTAACCTCTGACCTGAACAACTGGATCATGGTCTTAGATTTTAACTACAAAGAAAGATTATATAGACCAGGCTTATTTTCTTTGGAGTAAAGGCAGCTGACAGGTGGCGATTGATATGTGTACAATAAAGAGTCTAGACAGACCGCATAGAGTAAAGCATTTTTACAAGATAACTTATTAGAGTCATACAGCATGCAAACAGGCCCTTTGGCCCATCTTTACCGTGCCGACAAATGCGCCCTATCTAAGCTAGTCCCATTTGCCTATGTTTGGCCCAATTCCCTCTAAACCTTTCTTATCCAAGTACCTGTTTCGTATTGGTCATTGCCACTTCCATAATCATTGTTAACAGTGAGTTAAGACATTCTGCATGTACATTTAGTTAATTTGGCTTAAAAAAATATTTAAACTAAATTAAAAAAAAAAAAAATACAGCATGGGAACAGACACTTCGGCCGACCAAATCCAAGCCAACCATCAATTAACCGTTCACACTAGCTCTTAATTACCCACTTCTTCATTCACTACTGACACGCCAGACGGGATTTACAGAGGCCAATTAACCTTCAAACCCACACGTCATTGGTATGTGGGAGGAGACCATGGAAATTCATGGGAGTCACAGGGAGAGCGTGCAAACTCCACACAGACAAGACTCGAGGTAAGGATCCAACCTGAGCCTCTGGCGCTGCGAGGCAGCAGATCTACCTGCTGTGCCACTGTGCAGCTCTCATCTTTTCACCGAGTTTTCGGTGGGGGTCAGAAACTCAGTGCCTGAAAGGGAGCAGAGGTAGGAACTTTCACCACATGCCTTGATGTACAAGAGTGCTTAGATTCAGAGCGCCAGATGAAGTGATGGAAGGGGGGATGTGGGCTAATTCGCTCTCTTATGACCCGCAACAAGCAATCTGCTGGAAACAGTCAGTGCGTCGAGCAACATCTGCGGATGGAAATGGACAGTTGGCATCTCTGGTCAGACACTTCTTCTGCACTGAGTGTGCAGAGATCGGCAGTATAAAAGGGGGAGGAGGAGGGTGGGACAAGTGCTGGCAATTGTAAGGTGGATCCAGTGAGAAGGGATAGAAACACGTGGGGGAGGGAAAGGTAGAAATAGCGACAGAGACTGGTCTGGGAGGTGGTATGTGGAAGCAACTAAGGGTTGCAGAATGATATAGAGGCTGGTGGGGTGAAAGATAAGGAACTAGGGAACATCTCTCTGCCTTTTCTTGATCTCTGTCTCCATCTCCTTAGACAAATCTTCCACTAACATTTATTACAAACTCACTGACTCCCAAAGCCACCAAGATTACTCCTCCTTCCACTCTCTTGACTGCCAATCCTTTCGCTCAGTTGTGTAGGGAGGAACTGCAGATGCTGGTTTAAACTGAAGATAGACACAATGAGCTGGTCAGGCAGTATCTCTGGGGAGAAGGGATGGGTGATGTTTCAGGTCAAGACCCTTTTTCAGTCACCCATTCTTTCTCTCCAGAGATGCTGCCAGTCCCGATGAGATACTCCAGCTTTTTGTGCCTTTCTCTCAGTTTCTCTTGTGTTCTCGAGATGAGACCTTTCACATCAGAACATCTATGACGTCCTTCATTTTCGTAAAATGGGGCTCCCATCACCCCAAGCAGATAGTGTATTGCCACAGATTCCAGCAGTCTCTTGTGCTTCCATTTCAACCAGCGTAGATGGTAGTTTGAATGGCCTCCTTAATTTTAGAGTTTTGGGGGGATTTCATGATTTTTTTCTTTCACTGGTGTCTGAGCCAGCCTCTGGCATGCCTTTGCTCACTGTTGTAGGATATCTTTCCATTGCATCTCTTCTATCAAGACCTCTAGTCTTGGTTGAGCAGAGTTTGAACATTTTGTAGAATACAGTGTCCCTTGTTCAGCCATTACTTCTCTTTTAGGTACTCTGTAACATCAGCATTGCCTGCAGCCACAGTACAATTCCCTTTCAAGTGGTGAAGACCATCATTATTAAGTAAGCCATTGTGTCGAGCCCCTGCTGATGTGTGCATTCAATCAACAGCTCGGGGAGCACTGGTTTTGAGCAGCAATCACAGAAATGAGCAGCTAGTGGAAAATTACCATCCTGCCCACACTGCAATAAATGGGAAAGGTTAATAATGCATTGCGATCCCTGTGCCTGTTTTAGGGAGCAATCAAAGTTAACCTCATTAATGTATGTTAAGAATGTGAATGAAACATTAATGACAAACTGTGTTGCTGGCTGCCTTACAATCTATCAAGGCTCTGCTCCCTGGCCATATGGTGACTGAATATAAAGTTAAGGGTTTTTTTAAATTCCCAAGTAATTACACAGGCTGAATGATTTTCTGCCATCTACATATATATTTTTTAACTGGGTAAAACTCTCTTCGTCTAAACTGGTCGAAAGAAAGACACAAGGGATTGCAGCCACTGGACATTTGAAGCACCAAAAAACCTGTTGGGGTGGGGGGAAGCCCATTTCCAGAAAAAGGAGGACATCTCAGATATACTGCAGATTATTTGGCAGGGGTCTATTTTCATTGTTACCAGCCAGTATGTGAAGTAGACCTCCAACTCACATCTGCACCTGTCTTATTTTAGATTAGAAACACACTGCCTTTGGAATTTTGGACACCAGTCTCTGTTTTTTTTAATGGCAAATTATCCTGGTAAAGCTGCTAACTAAACCATAAATCCCACTTCATAATGAGAGAATATGAAATCAATTAGGATCGAATGTGATTTACATCGTATAAACTACGACGCAATGTGAGCCAACACCACAATGTATGTATTCATTATGCTCTTCAAGAGTTTTAAAAAATTCATACATTAACAAATCCAAAGAGGTTTATCAAATTCTATCTTACCATAGACAATACAATTCTCTAGCAGTTCTGTTTTCTGTTGGTGGATTAAATGTAGTGGCTTTCTTAGTGTGAACGGTTTTAAAGTACAGAAGGAACTTGCACTTGTTTTAGGTAGACAAAAATGCTGGAGAAACACTTTTATTAAAAAAACATTTTTATAAAAAAACAATTTTGCACTTGTTTTATGCATTTGTTTCCTTAGGACATCCCAACTTGCTTAACGCCAGTTATTTTCAACATCAATCATTGGCCTTTTGTGGCAGCTAATTTATACATCGAAAGATCCCACCAAAAGCAGTATGATGAATGTTCCAGTCTGAAGAAGGGACAACCAGAAATATCACCTATTCCATTTCAGCAAAGATGCTGACTGACCTACTGAGTTACTCTAGCATTTTGTGTCTATCTTTTATGAATAACAAGTTCATTCCTTGTATGTGGTTCTGTGGGCATGAGCCATGAACCTAGTGGCAGCACCCCAGTCACTGGACCAGGAAGTGAAATGTTCTAGCCCCACTTTACAGACGGAAAGTCCAAGCAAATAAATTCTGTGTCAATGCACTGGGTGAGATGTATGTAAATAGGATGATTTAGTTGTGGCGAAGCTACTTCGAAATTTGTTTTTCAGCTGAGTAAAGCATTGTGAAACCAGATTATCTAATGTATAGGATGGAACTGCAGATGCTGGTTTAAACCGTAGATTGACACAAAAAGCTGGACTAACTCAGCGGGAAAGGCAGCATCTCTGGAGCAAAGGAATGGCTGATTGTTATGGATCGAGAATCTTCTTCAGAAGAAGGGTCTCGACCCGAAATGTCACCCATTCCTTCTCTTCAGAGATGTTGTCTGTCTCGCTGAGTTACTCCAGATTTTTGTGTCTATCTTCTTATCTAATGTATAAGTGGCTCAAGTATCACAAAGATGAACCTTGAGCTAATATCAGTACGGTGGCACAGGTGGGATGAATGGTCAGACGATTGAGAGATCAGCACACATGAAATATTTATGGCTTCGCTGAATAAATTCCACAAGATTTTTATGCTCAAAGAGTGGAGAAAAATTCATTTTGACTTCTGTTCTGAAACTTAACCTCCAGTGTACTGAAGTCTCAGTGCAGATTATGAGTCGGCACTGGCATAGGGTGTGAATTCATGTTGTTTTAACTTAGATCGGAAATGTTACTATTGGGCTACATTTGATGCAAAAGAGAATTGACAAATCTTTGGCAGGCAACTGTGGGTAACTATTAATTTTAATCCCAGTCTGCAGAGCTCATAGCATAAATTTGGATAGTTTTTAACCATGAATCAGCTATTGTAGCAACACAGGAATTTCAGGTTTTCAAAAGCAAACTAGCTATAAAAAAGTAAAAGCAACAATTCAAAGTAAGAATAATTAATTGGATTGGGGCCAATTACAATGGGATGAGAGTGGATCTGGCTCAGCTAAATTGGAACCAAAGTTGACAGGCAAAACTATGACCGAACATATCTAGGTATATTTGAGGGGTATTCCCATGAGGAGTGAAGGACGATTCAAATTCAGAGATCCTTGGATATTGGAAAAAGATACCGGAAGAGAAAGAGAAAGAACAGCCTGTGTGTGACAAGTGTAAGGTTGCTAATACCAATGAGAATAAATCTGAATTACAAAATAAATCACAGCAGAAGGGAAATTTCAAATGAGAGGCAAAAAATGCACATGAGAACGGATTAACTGCCAACATAAATGGGAATCCAGAAATATTCTACAGGCATATAGACAGTGCAAGGGTGTTATGTGGGGGAATGGAGTATATTAAGAACAAAAAGTGATTTTACACAAAAATTGTGAGGATATGGCGGTCCCTGGAGATTAGGCCACTCCTTGGGTCACCCCCCTCGACTCTTGAGGGACAGGGTTGGTTGTCTGCCCACGGGGTTTTCCAGGTGTTCTGTGTATTTGCCATGCTTCATTAAAGGACTTCTGAACCTGCCTGGCATCTAGCCTTTTCCTGACCTCATCCAGGCCACTACAACTGGTGACCCCGATGTTCATCACGCATCGTGATGGAAAACAACGCCATTGCGCTGAAGCTCCCGACTTTGTGGACCGCAGAGCCTGATATCTGGTTTCTGCAGGCAGAGGCAGTTGGCGTTCGTGTCGGAGTAAACCACCTCCATCCGCTTCGTCGAGGGCAAGTACAACAGGGTGGCCGATGCCTTATCGCGCGTGACCTGCGGTCCACGCCATTCTGCAAGTCGCTGAGGATATTGATTATTCCGCCCTGGCAGCCGCACAGCTGGTAGACGAGGAAATGGCCGCCTATCGTACGGTGGTATCGGGCTTGCAATTGGAGGACATTGTCTGTGGTCCAGGGGGCGCAACGCTGCTGTGCAATGACTCCACTGGATTTCCGCGACCCATCGTCCCCGTCGCCTGGCGGCGCAGGGTGTTCGAGGTGCTCCACGGACTTGCCCATCCCTCCATCTGGGCGACGACAGCCCTCGTAGCCGCCCGCTTCATGTGGCACGGGCTGCGCAAGGAGTTTGGACATTGGGCGCGCACCTGCATACTGTGCAAGACTGCCAAGGTGCAACGACATGTGCGTGCGCCGTTGCAGGAGTTCGCCATCCCTCGACAGCGGATCGACCACATTCACGAGGACATCGTGGAGTCCATGCCGCCGTCCCGGGGCATGACCTATCTGTTCACCGTGGTGGACCGTTTCACGCAGTGGCCTGAAGCCATTCCGCTGGCTGATACCTCAACGGTCACTTGTGCTCGAGCCTTGGTGGCGCACTGGATCGCCCGCTTCGGGGTGATTCTGGACATAACATCCGACCGGGGGCCTCAGTTCACCTTGGAACTGTGGTCGGCCATCGCACGCCTCCTGGGGGTTCGCCTAGACCACACGATGGCGTATCATCTGCAGACGAACGGACTGGTGGAGCGGTTTCACCGCCAACTCAAGGATGCCCTGAAGGCACAGCTCAATGATCCAGACTGGGTAGACACCCTGCCGTGTGTTTTGCTGGGGATCCGCACCTCACCCAAAGAGGGCTTGGCCTCCTCCTCTGCCCTGTTGGTGTATGGGTCCCCGTTGATGGTGCCCGGGGAGTTCATCCCGCCGGCACGTGGCCAGGTGGAGCAGCCTTCGGACACTCTGCAACGTCTTCGGAAGACGGTGGGCAAGCTGGCGCCGGTGCCCATGTCTCGTAATGGGTCCTTCTGTCCGCACGTTCCCTCTGCTCTGGAGGACTGCCAGTTCGTCGTCCTGCGCAGGGATGCTCATTAGACACCCCTCCAGCAGCCGTACGAGGGTCCCTTCCGAGTCCTGGAACATGGCTTGTCCACTTTCGTCCTGGACATGGGGGGTCGGCGTGAGACTGTTTCGTTTGCGCGGCTGAAGCCGGCGCATGTTGACATTGATGGATAATCTCTCAAGATTAGGCAGGTGCTGGTAGCACGGCCCCGCAACTGAGAGCTCCTGTGATCTTGTTTTATACTCAGCCTTGTCTACGGCCCTCCGTCTAGGGTACCTCCTCCAGTGGTTGCTCCGTCCCCTGCACCTGTTGATCGGTTGCCAGTTCCTGTGCCGGGCATGGTATGCACCCGGGCTGGTCGTTGCGTGCACCCTCCTGTCCGTGTCGTGCCTCTGGTTCTTGGGGGGGGGGAGTTTCCTGCAGCGGTCCCTCAAGATTAGGCCACTCCTTGGGTCATCCCGCTCGGCTCTTGAGGGACAGGGTCGGTTGTCTGCCCACGAGGTTTTCCAGGTTGCTGCTCGGGGGCGTTCTGTGTGTTTGGAATGCTTCATTAAAGGACTTCTGAATTTGCCTGGCGTCTAGCCTTTTCCTGACCTCGTCCAGGCCACTGCAAGGACACTATTAAGATATTAATGAGTACTGTGATTTTAAGGGAAGGAGGTGCTTCCAAATTATTAGTGAATGAAAAGATAGTTGAGACATAATGAATTGATGCATTCAAAAGAGAGTTAGATTTAGCTCTTAGGGCTAACAGAATCAAGGGATAGGGGGAAAAAGCAGGAACAGTGTACTGAATCTGGATGATCAGCCATGATCATATTGAATGGCGGTGCGTGCTGGCTCGAAGGGCCGAATGGCCTACTCGTGCACCTACTTTCTATGTTCCTATATATCTATGTTTTTCTGATAGGTCACAGGTAGTAGAAGAAATTAGTGAAATTAAAGTAGGTAGGTCACCATCTGATGGGTAGCATGTATCCTCACATTATGAAGGAAGTGTAGGAAGAAATTGCAGGTGCACTATAATTTTGCAGTGCTGTTAAGATTGGGGTGGCAGAGGAAGAGAGTAGCAAATGTTACATCTATCTTCAAAAAAAGATGAGATAACCCTTTGGTGGAAAATGATGGCACAACAGCAGAGCAAGTTGGCACAACTGAGAGCTCCTGTGATCTTGTTTTATACTCAGCCTTGTCTACTGTCAATAAGGAATTTGCATGTTCTCCCTGTGATTGTATTGGGTTCCCCGAGTGAACTTGTTTTATTGCATATTCTGAAGATGTTCTTACAGATTAATTGGCTTTTACAATTTTCTCCTATTTATATGTGTGTTGCAAGAGCTTCAGGGGAAAGTTAATGAGAAATAGGTTGGACAATCTTCCACTTGTCATAGGTAGACAAAAATGCTGGAGAAACTCAGTGGGTAAGGCAGCATCTATGGAGCGAAGGAAATAGGCAATGTTTCGAGTCGAATTCCTTCTTCAGACTGATGTGAGGGTGGGGGGGGGGGGGGGGGGGGGAAGAAGAAAGGAAGAGTTTTACACTTGTCATACACAGGTTGTTCTTTCTCTTCCAGTTTCTTTTCCAATAACCAAGGATCTCTGAATTTAAATCTTCCTTCACCTCTCATGGGAATGCCCCTCAAACATACCGAGACATGTTCAGTCATAGTTTTGCCTGTTAACTTGGTTGACATTGATCGGCAGGTGCTGGTAGCATGGCCCCACAAGTGAGGGCGTCCTCCGTCTAGGGTACCTCCTCCAGTGGCTGCCCCGTCCCCTGCACCTGTTGGTCGGTTGCCTGTTCCTGTGCCGGGCATGGTATGCACCCGGGCTGGTCGTTGCGTGCACCCTCCTGTCCGTGTCGTGCCTCTGGTTCTTGGGGGGGGGGGGGTAGTTTCCTGCGGCGGTCCCTCGAGATTAGGCCACTCCTTGGGTCATCCCCCTCGGATCTTGAGGGACAGGGTCGGTTGTCTGCCAACGGGGTTTTCCAGGTTGCTGCTCGGGGGCATTCTGTGTGTTTGTCATGCTTCATTAAAGGACTTCTGAATGCCTGGCGTCAAGGATCTCTGAATTTGAATCTTCCTTCACCTCTCATACCGAGACATGTTCAGTCATAGTTTTGCCTGTTAACTTGGTTCCAATTTACTTTGGCCAGATCCACTCTCATCCCACTGAAAATATGTGAATAATGGGAATGGCTCCAAAAACTAGCATGGACTTGACAGGTCCAGAAGAAATAACGTTCTTCTGCATTGTTATGAAATGTAAAAAATATGAATGATCTTAGAAGAAATGATCTGGGACAGGATATTCACCAAGCGTGTAGTGGATTAATCAAAGTTAGCAAGTATGGATTTTTTTTTAGAACAAATCGTGTTTACTCAATTTTATTCATGAGGTAAAGGAGAAAGTTGATTTGGGTAATGCAGTTGATGTGGTGTACATGTTCACAGACAGCTTTTGATGTTGCCAAGTAGCACACTTCTTAACAATTTTAAGCATATGGAATAAAATGGATATTGATAGAGTAGACACAAAATTGATTAAGTAACAAGTAATAAGAGGGTGTTGGTGAATGGCATTTCCTCAGTCTGATTGAAGATGAATAGTTGCAATTCCCAAGGTTTGATATTAAGGCAATTGATCTATTTGATATCTATAAATTATGTAGGCTATGGGAGTGTAAGCCACAATTTCTAAATGACTCATGACATGGCAATAGTGTGAAGTGGAGGTATGTAGTTGTGGGTTGTAGCAAGATATAAACAGCTTGTTGAACTGCTCAAACACTTGGCAGATAACATGTAATGAGCAGGAACTGCAGATACTGTTTTTACCCCCCCCCAAAGATAGACACAAAATGTGGGAGTAACAGCATGTTAGACATCATCTCTGGAGAAAATGGATAGGTGACCTTTTAGGTCAGAACCTTCTTCGGACTGGTTGTTGGGGGCGAGGGAAGGGGAGGGTGAACTGGAAGCAAGAAGTAAATGGTTAGAGACACCAAAAGTGTTCTTCTTTGAAAAAAAAGTTTGAGGTGAGATTTGATCAAAATATAGAAAATCATGAGGGATCTGGAAAAAAAGAATCGTGGGAGGCTGTTCCTTTTGTTGGAGGGTTGGAAGACTGGAGGTCACAAGTATAAAGTGAGGGGGAGAATTAAAGACAATCCCCCGTATAGAGTATGTGTTGGAATCTGCAATGCTCTGTAAGTGGGTGTGATGAAGGTAGGTTCCATGTGGTCTTCAGGAAAGGTTTGGATAAAAGGGCGGCACGGTGGTGTAGTGGTAGAGTTGCTGCCTCACAGCACTTACAGCAGCAGAGACCCGGGTTCAATCCTGACCATGGATGCTATCTGTACGGAGTTTGTACGTTCTCTCCATGACTGCGTGGGTTTTCTTTGAGATCTTTGGTTTCCTCTTACACTCCAAAGACGAACAGGTTTATAGATTAATTGGCTTGGTATAATTGTAAATTGTCCCTAGTAGTGTTAATGTGCGGGGATCGCTGGTCGGTGCGGACTCGGTGGGCTGAAAGGCCTGTTTCCGTGTTGTATCTCTAAACTAAACTAAATGTATGGCACAAAAACATTTACGAGGCTATGGTGAATGAACACCTGATGGAACTAATAGGTTCCATGATGGACTGAATAGTTTTATTTTGTGCTGTAAATAATCAATGACTATTATTTTTTGCTTTGGACTGCATTCCGTAACATTTGTAATTTTATTTTATCACATTGGCAAATGTGCTCTTTGGCCATGTTGATTCAATGAAACACCAATTCATGGAACAATCACATACTTCAGGTGGTTCAGGTTAAGGATTCACGTGTAACCAGGTACTCATTTCATGATGGAATTCCATTCTGATTCCCCACTGCTAAAAAATAGATTGGTTTGGACTGTGAAGCTGCTTTGTTTAAGTTGTATATGAAAGATGAATTCTACAAATAAAAAGTTGAGGGATATTCTGCCTTCATAAAATTCCATGATGGGCCTGCTCAATATGTTTTCCTGAAATTGTTGTACGTCATTTTAAAATGATTTACTCCATGCGTGTACAGTATGTCTGTTATGTATGGGCAGGGCAGAGTCCTCTAAAAATTGCATTGGGGTCTCACAAATGATGTGAGGAGTAAGCTTGCAATTTATTGTTTGACTTCTTCTACAATGACTGTTGCCTTAATCATCCGGAAAACGTCCAATCAAAATACCTATGCTATAATAGTGAAAATACATCGGTAAATCAATGGGATTGAATTTCAGAAGTGGAATACATTGTACTCGACGTGATTGATTCTACACATTATCAAGGACAAATCTTTATCCTAAAGAAAGAGATTGTTTCACATGTTCATATATACATAAAAGTGGTACATGCTTTGTGTACAGATTATCTAGCTAGATAAATATAATTGTATTTCTGCAAACATTCAGAACCATGTGAAATGTATTAAAAGGATGAACAAAAAGTCTGTAAAGTTTGCAATTTCTATGTGAGCTGCAGTTGAGTACACTACAACTTTACAATTGCAGTTTCCTCAGCAAAAAGGCTATTTAAAACTAAGAGTGTATTGAGTTTCTGTTGATTGGAAAATAACAGTCTCTCTGTGCAAATTACTTTTTGCAATTACATTGCACAGGATGTTTACACATGTCTCGGGTTATTGTTTAACACGCAGGATTGCCGAGGCACAGACGTCAAGTAAAACACAATATCTTTACTTCCTCAAACGTGAACTGATGGTATTCGAGAAGGAACGCGTTACGTTGTTATGTGGGGAAACAAAACAGCCAATATCATAATGACGAGTAATAGAATAAATGACCAAATCATCTGTTTGGTGGTGACTGATGGCCAGGATTCTAGAAAAATTCACCTGCTCTTATTTGAATAGACTCTAGTGAACTTTCGCATTGCTCCTGGACTCTGACTTGATTACAGTTCAACATCTTATCCATCAAAAAGCACCTTTGACAACATCATATTCCCTTAGTGCTGCATCAACACAGAGGAGCACTAAATTAATCTGATTCAAAATTGAGCAACCTTTTGTTGAGACATAGCAGATATCCACATCTGTCCATAAGGTAAATTTGACCATTTTTAATAATGCCAACAGATTCAAATTGGCATGTTAAATGGATACCTTATATAAGATGCATCAGGAGAAGCCTTTTTTTATGACACTTCACAGCAGACACTGGCACTCCTTCCACTGGACCACCGTTCATTTACGTAAGGGCAATTTCCACCCTGTGCCTCATGAAATTTCTCACTTGCATTTGTTTACGTTGTAGTTTTGCAAGGATAATTTACCTCATGTAGTCTTTGCAACTAAGTATTGCCGACCTCTTTTGAGAATGCAATTCATTCAACATGGCAAATCCAATACATCTCACTCATTAGAGCCTATAAAGAAAAATAAAATTATAAACAGCCGACCCTTCATTCAAAGAACTTCACAACCCTGCACTTCAGATGAAGATTGCAATAGTTGGGGCATTCTATGCAAGCAGACCCACCCTCAAATTTCTTGAACTGTTCCACCCATTGGTCCCCAACTTAGCTGAAAATTGCTGTGTACCAATGTTGCTCAGATAGTTTGGATGAAAATACTTCCTAAAGTTCAGCTGATGCCTCCTCTGACTTCACTACCGATGTATATAACACCCACTCTTTAAACTTTTGTTCACTGCTGTTGGAACATACAAGCTGTCTGCTCAGTTCCTACATCACATGTACTCCCAACTGACAGAACGTATCTAATATGTTTCTTTGTTGTTACCTTGTTCCATGAGACTAGTCTGCTGGCTCCAATATGAATTCTAAACCCATGACAGGTTTATCACTGTGGCATTGTGAATTATAAGTTATCCCTTAATCAGCATAATACCAACGAGAACAGTCCAAGGTTCTGGCCCAATATTTTATCATTGCTGTACATTTTGCTTTGTGAGCTTTCTCTTATATTAACATTTGCAGAACAGGATGTTGATCCTAAACTTGGCAGGCTTCTGCTGGATTCATTGAGGATTAAAGTGTTCCATTCCATGGCCATGGAGCCTGGATCATTGATCTACACCTTAGGTAGGTTTTCTATATGAATTGTACTTGCTTCCATCCTGTCCCACTTTGTCTTGCTCCAGATGACATTTGGATGTGTACCATCAATGAACACTTGGCCTGGTCTCCCCTACCAGCCAATCTTATCCCTAATATTCCCTGTCCCACTGAGTTACTCCAGATTTTTGTGTCTATTCCACACACATCTCCAGGTAAGTTCTGCAAATGCAAACAGAAGTTGAGAGAAGCTGTGAGCGGTTACACAGTTCCATTGAAAGACCAAACATAGGCTTATATATGGTACAGGAACTACAAGAATCCAATTGATATCTCTCTATATCACCGTCAACATCTCTCATTTCCTTTTCCCCTGACTCACAGTCTGAAGAAAGATCTCGACCCAAAGCATCGCCTATTCCTTTTCTCCAGAGATCTGCACCTCCTTTGATCTCTTACCCTTCCTTATCTCTGTAATTCCCTCTCCCCTAATTCTCAGTCTGAAGAAGGGTCTATATGTGGGTTAAACCAGCATCTGCAGTTCCTTCCCACACATGCTGTCTGACCTGCTGAGTTACTCCATCTTTTTTTGTCTATCTCCAGTTGAAGTTGTTTGATCTGGTGTCTATAATTGTTCTTTCCAAGGAGTTGGCATTAAAAAAATGCCAGGGAATGCTATTCTGTTCAGTCACAGATGAAACATTACCACTCTGTTATCATGACCACCATTTGGAAATGAGTCTTTAAGAGGTAAAGCTTTCCTACGAGTGCCACACAGTAAAGTGTTGGCAATTGTGTTTATTTGAGCCTGATCGCATTGGAAACTACATGTGGTTTTTTTAAATATTTTTTCTGGGGTTAAACCATTCTAGCATCTTTTAGAATTATTTCATGATGTTTTGAGGGGTGTCTGGTATGACACAGGTGCGAAGAGCAATGGTGTTTTAGTGCACCATAATTAGACATAGAAACATAGAAAATAGATGCAGGAGTAGGCCATTTGGCCCTTCAAGCCAGCACCGCCATTCATTGTGATCATGGCTGATCATCCATGAAGGGGGGGGGGGGGGCGCCATCTTGGGACACGGCTGCCTAGCCAGCAGCTGTCCGTCTTTTTCACTCTTTTCCTTAATTTATAGTGAGTTCTGTGTTTTGTTTCTAGGAGGTCTAGACTTTTTTATGTGGGGGGAGGGGGAGGGGGAGGGGGAGGGGGGGGGGGGAAGGGGGAAACTACTTTCTAGGTCCCTATCTGGTCGGAGTGGCAGCTTTTCTCCGGGCTGCACTGTCGACCCGTCCTTGCATCCTACCAGCGGGCTTGGAGCGGCGTTTTCCTGTGGGACCGCCCAGCACCTTCGGCTTCGGTGGCGGCACAGCACTGGAGCGCTACCGCGGAGCGGAGTGGGCGATGCCTTGCCTGGGTCGCCGCGTTGGAGCTCCGGTGAGCTGAGACCGCCGAGAATAACATCGCGGAGTTGCGGGTCTGTGGAGCGGGCAGCTGCGGGTGGCGGCGTTGTCTTTAACATCGGAAGCCTGGGATCTCTCGATGAGATCGCCAGTGGTGGAGCTCCAACCGTCGTGGCCTTGTCGGTTTCGGAAGCCGCCGTCTCCGGTAAGGAAGCGGCCGTTCCAGGTGTCCCAAGCCGTTGTGAGGACTCTCCCGATGCCGGAGCAACAGCACCCAGCGAGAACGGCCTGGAACATCGGGCCTCCGTAGAGGCAACTGTGGAGGCCTCAATAGGCCCAACTATGGGTGAACTGGGGTTGGGGACTGGACATTGTGCCTTCCCTCATAATGGAAACCATTGTGGGGGGATGTTTTTATATTAAAGATTCTTATTGTTCCGTTTCCAAGATGGCTGCCGGAAGGGATAGTGAACGCTGGCGCGATTAGCTGCCGCTGCTCTCTCTTTGAATTGTGTATTGTTGATGTCTTTACTATTTATTTTTTTAATTTTGTTGTTATTTTTTTGTTTTGTTTCATTCTGCTTACATGTTTTGTAATCTGTTTACTAAATTTTGTAAGGTGTCCTTGTGAGTCCTTGAAAGGCGCCCATAAGTATAATGTATTATTATTATTATTATTATTATTATTATTATTATTATTATTATTATTATTATTATTATTATTATTATTATTATTATCCATAATCAGTAACCCGTACCTGCTTTCTCCTCATATCCCTTGATTCTGCTAGCCCCAAGAGCTCTATCAAACCCTCTTTTAAATTTATCCAGTGAATTGGCCTCTACTGCCTTCTGTGGCAGAGAATTCCACAAATTCACAACTCTCTGGGTAAAAAAGTTTTTTTCTCATCTCAGTTTTAAATGGCCTCCCCCTTATTCTTTGACTGTGGCCCCTGGTTCTGGACTCCCCAACATTGGGAACATTTTTCCTGCATCCAGTCCTTTTATAATTTCATATGTTTCAATAAGATGCCCTCTCATCCTTCTAAATTCAGTGAATACAAGCCCAGTCTTTCCAATCTTTCGTCATATGACAGTCCCGCTATCCCTGGGATTAACCTCATGAACCTACGCTGCACTGCCTCAATAGCAAGGATGTCATTCCTCAAATTAGGAGAACAAAACTGCACACAATACTCCAGATGTGGTCTCACCAGGGCCCTGTACAACTACAGAAGGAGCTCTTTACTCCTGTACTCAAATCCTCATCGTTATGAAGGCAACATGCCATTTCTTCACTGCCTCCTGTACCTGCATTACTTTCAGTGACTGGTGTGCAAGGACACCCAGGAACTGCAGGTTTTGTTGCACTTTATTTTTTCCTAATCTGACACCAATCCTAATAAACAAAATCTATTGTGTGCTGGATCATACCATGTTGCACTAATAGTGACCTGCAGCAACCACAAGGAAAGACTGACACTTCATAGGCGGATCCTTCATGTGTACTAAGAATATGTATTAATGATTTTAATGATATAATTAGGGGTGATATATCCAAGTTTGCAGATGAATAACATTCTTTTCCTTAAAAAGGAGCTTTTATTTAATTAATCACAGATACAAAGCACTGCAATGATCAAGACTGCTATTGGCAGTTTGCAAACACCAATCAAATAGTTATCAAATTACAATGTTGTCAATCTTTTCCGCAATACACTCAACATCCGTGGTGACTAGCGTTCACGGTTGGCCTCCGGTATTCCCATGGACTGAAAAGGGCAGGAGGTTAACTGCGGTGGAACCCTCGACTGCATGCTGCCTGGACCCGTGGATGGCCATCTTGGTCAGACCCAGGAGCAAACCGACAGGGAGATCGATCCCCCACTTCTGACTGACCCTCACCCTTCTGTATTGGGTGGCCAAAATATCAAAATTGTGGGGCTGAAATGCATCCAAAACCTGTTGAGCAACTCCTTCAGATGCTCACACATAGGCTGCAACCTCTCACACTCCTTATACACATGGAACACGGTTTCTTCCACGTTGCGGAAGTGACAGGCGGCTTGTGAGTCTGTGAACTGACTTAAATATCGATTACACATCATCGCTCTATGCAACGCCCACCACCCCAGTTCCCCGATGTACAGCGGTGGACTCCCTTATAGAGAGACCTCCTCTGGTGACCGCCCTATGAAACAACAGAGTGGTTGTGTGGGCTGAGAGGAGGACACAGAGAAGTTCCAGCTGTATTTGGACAGGTTGAGGGAGTGGGCATATGGATGGCAGATGTAGTATAATATGGACAGATGTGAGATTATTCACTTTCATAGTAAAAACAGGAAGGCAGATCATTGTCATAATGGTGATAGATCGGGAAAAAGGAGAAACTAGACACAGATTCTACAGACAGTAAAGAAGGCAAATTGTATGTTAGTTTTCATAGTGAGAGAAAATGAATACTGTAGCAGAGATGTCTGATTGAAATCATACAGGGCCTTAGAGAGACCACACCTTGAATATTGTGTGCAATTTTATTCTGCGTCGCTGAGAAAGGATGGTCTTGTTATGGAGGAAATGCAGTGAATATTCACCAGACTCATTACCAGAACAGAAGCACGAAGAAAGATTGGGTCAATTCAACCGATGTTTTACAGAATGATGAAAAGTTTGACGTGGTTATAAATGAACGTGATGGGATTGCAGATACAAAGGAAACAAAAGCATGCAAAGAAAAATGCGTAATTAGAGGAGGAACAGAGGATTTGCAATGGGTCATATTCTCTGAGAAACTGCCTTAAGACAAGAAAAGCCCAAATCTGTAACCCCTTGCCTGTAAAATCATTACCATGGCCAAAGTCATTAATGTTGAAAAAGATATAGAGATTTAAGGAAAAAAAATATTTCTGATCAAGGGCGGCATCAAAAGTGGTGGAGCTGGTAGAGGTGTTGCCTCACAGCGCTGGACACCTGGGTTCAATTCTGATCTTAGGTGCTGTCTGTGTGGAGTTTGCACATTAAACCTGTGACCGCGTGGGTTTCCTCCCACATCCTAAAGATGCATCGGTTTGTAGGTTAATAGGCCTCTGTAAACTGTCCCCTGTCCTCTGTAAACTGTGTGTAAGGAGTAGATGCAAATGTAGGGTAACATATCATGTGTGAATGCGTGATCCATGGTCAGGGTGGACTCAATGGGCCTTAGGTCTAAATCCATGCTATATCTCTAAAGTTATCTAAACTAAAAATGTTTTGGTTTAGTTTAGTTTAGAGATACAGTGCGGAAACAGGCCCTTCAGCCCACCGAGTCTGCGCCAACCAGTGATCCCCGCACATTAACAGTATCCTACACACACTGGGGACAATTTACACTTATACCAAGCCAATTAACCTACAAACCTGTACCTCTTTGGAGTATGGGAGGAAACTGAAGATTAGGGAGAAAATCCACACAGGTCATGGGGAGAAAGTACAAACTCTGTACAGGCAGCACCCTTAGTCGGGATTGAACCCAGATCTCTGGTCCGGCAAGCTCTGTAAGGCAGCAACTCTACTGCTGTGCCACTGCACTGCCCATAGTTTTCCCTTAGTTGAATGCTACCTCGTTACAACTTATTCTCTAAAATAGGGAGTATGCAATTCAGATAGGTTGCAAAGTTTACCTTGAATAAATACTGAGCTTGATGGATATACAGTACATAAATTCTAATCTCCAAAGAAGATTTCTCACAAAGAGCATATTTGTGCTTGCAGAAGTTTATTCTGCTTTTCTTCTTTCTGAGATTGTGTCTGCAAGATTTCATTCATTCCAGAGGTTGCCAAGTCCTGTGCTGAGACATTGAACAGAAGATCAGAACTACAAACAGAAGCAGATCTGTGAAGTTGTTATGCATGCTCCATCATTCAGTGTTAACATGGCCTGTGTTTTAGCTCAACTACTTCGCTATTCCTTGCTTCTTTTAATTTCCAAAAATCTATTGATCTCAAACTTAAATATTCAATAACTGTGCATCTATTAGGTCTGGGATATGAAATTTTCAAAGTTGTCTCGTGAAGTTAATTTTACGTTACGTCAATTCCAACTGACCAACGGCTTACCCTGAGACTATTTCACCTGTTTCCAGTTGGAGGAAACAATTCCTCGGTTGCTTACAGTACTTTTTAAGTCTCAAAGATTTCATATCTCATTCTTCTAAACATCAGTGAGTCCTGGCTAATCTACTCAATTTTTATTTAAGAAAACCTCATATCGGCAGAATCCATCAGGTACGTGTACATACTGCATGGACTCTAAGGTTAAAATAAAATCCATTTTAGATCGAGAGGCCAAACTGAAGACTGCATTCCAATTCTTTTTTATGCAGTCGTTTACATTTGTCTCCTTATGTTACAGAATCTAGAGAATTTTAGAATATGATAACTAGAGCCAGGATTTTGCCATAAATGCCTTGTGCCTTTTCATGCCTTTTTTGATGATTTCACCAGGATAATGCCTTTTTCACGATCGAGTGCCTAAATCAGCCTTTTTTTGCCGTTTTGCTCAAAGGTAGTGCTATTTTCTCTAGTTGTACCGTGATTTCTTGGATCTTGGAAACTTTATTGTCATTCAGGCCTTTCGGTCTGAACAAAATGTTGTTGCCTCGCAGTCATACATATAATAAAGTAACAAAACACATAATAAACACAAATTTAACATCCACCACAGTGAGTTCACCAGACACCTCCTCACTGTGATGAAGGCAAAAATCTTTGTCTCTTCCCTCCTTGTTCTCCCTCTGCGCTGAGGTGATCCAGGCCTCCGATGTTGTGACCCCCACCGGGTGATGGTGCTTTAGTCCCACGGCTCAACTGTGCTTTGTGAACGGGCCGGTTCAATCTCCGTGGCCTGGGGTGGCCGAAGCTGCCGCCCTCCAATCCAGAGGAAGAAGCTGTTGCCGCGGGAGCTCCAGAAAAACAGGTCACCAACCTGTGACCTGCGAGCTCCCGACGATGTCGTCTACTGGGCCCGCGGCCGAACCTCCGAAGTCGGGTCGCTACCGCCATCAATTTCAATGACGTTTTCTACGTTAACACATTAATATTAATGTTATTATTAACGTGTTAACATAGTATAACTTACAAGAACATTTCCACCACCGGGGCGAAACTGGGGGCGCCACCGTCGGTCATTCATTTGTTCATGCCGCTGCCCGCTGGTTCAGCCTTCTCCAAGATCTATTTAAGAAAGAACTCCAGATGCTGGAAAAATCGTAGGTAGACAAAAAATGCTGGAGAAACTCAGCAGGTGAGGCAGCATCTATGGAGAGAAGGAATAGGCGACGTGTCTGGCCGAGACCCTTCTTCAGACTGATGTGGGAGTTGGGAAAAAGAAAGGAAGAGGCAGAGACAGTGGGACTAGAAGGAGAGCTGGAAAGGGTGAGGGGGAGGAGGGAGAAGACAAGGGCTATCTAAAATTAGAGAAGTCAATGTTGATACCGCTGGGGTGTAGACTACACAAGCGAAATACCCAAACTTGTCTCCTCACTACATTTACTGCTGGCTCCAGTCACAGATCTGAGTTTTCAAGTGGTCTGTGCAAGGCATTCATTGATGCTGGAATTCCATTTGGAAATTGGAAAACAAATCTCTCAGAGTTTTTTTAGAGAAATACACAGAGGAACATATACCAAGCGAGTCTTAATTACGGAAAAATTATGTTGACATCAACTTCAACATTGTTGTGCAGAAAATTAGTTGAAGTTGCTTCCAACATAATATGGATCTCAATAGACGAAACAACTGATGTTGTGAGGAGGTATGTTGCCAATGTGGTCATCGGTACACTGGAGGCAGGTCAACCATCAAAGGAGTATTTGTTGACATTGGAAGTATTGGAGAAGTCAAACAGCTCAACTATTACTCAGTTGTTTACATCTTCACTTGCTGATCTTTGGCCAGAAGATATAAAACATGGGAATGTTCTTCTGTTTGTGACTGATGCAGCTCCGAACATGGAAAAAGCTGCTCGTGCTCTTAAAGTTTTATTCCCCCAAAATGTTGCATTTGACATGCTTAGCTCAAGGACTTCATAGAATTGTCAAGCACATACATAGTTTGTTTCCAAATGTCGATCGCCTAGTTTCCAATGTCAAGAAAATCTTCCTCAAAGCATGTTCAAGGAAATGGCACCCGAGATTCTGCTACCTCCTCAGCCCGTTTTGACTAGGTGGGGTACATGGCTCTCTGCTGTACTCTACTATGCTGCCAATTTTGAAAACATAAAATAATTTGCCAACTGTTTTGAAGAAGAATCTGCTGCAGTCAGGATCGCCAGTGAAATCATGCAGGAAAAAGTTCCTCCATCGCAATCTTGTGTTTATTGCTTCCAATTTTGCAAACTTCCCACAAGCTATCACTTCCCTTGAGAAATGTGGCAAAACATTACTGAATAACTTGCAGGTTTTCAACTAAGTAACTGACGATATCCGTATAATTCCTGACGATGTAGGTAAAGATATACAAGGAAAATGTGAGAGAGTGAATTTAGCTAACAAAGATCTTGAAGAAATACAAAACATAGCTAAAGTTCTCAAAGGTAGTTGTAATGCACAAGATATCGACATGAATATAAAGTCTGTAGCTTGTTTTGGGTATACACCAGTGACCTCAGCTGAGGTAGAAATAAGTTTTTCACAACTGAAGTATATTCTGTCTGAGAGGCGGCATAATTTAACACCAGATAATTTGAAAAAATTGCTTGTAATTACGTGCAACCAGGCAACTTTGGTCATTTAATGTAGAATACCTTTATATTATCAATTTTAACCATATTTTGGGGGTGGAAATACATGCCTTGTTATGCCATTTTTTGTCAATGTTCCTTTTTCATGCCTTTTTTGCAATTTTATTATGCCTTTTTGCCTGCCTATTTCAGAGATTTTTAGTGCCTAAACATCCTGGCTCTAATGATAACGAATTCATCCAGTTTTGTAATAGTTTTCACTTTTAGAATCTTCTGATGTGGGATTTGATCATTTTTGTCATCTTCATTTCTTTACATTTTCCTTGCACTGAGAATATATATTGCTTTGAGGTCTTCAATTCCAGTAGACACTAGCTTCATTTATTTTCTACCACATGTTTCTTCGGCTGTAAAGATAGGTTATGCTGAATGCCCCCAGTTATTTCTTTACTCAGCATTATAATTTCACATGCCAATGATTCTAAGGGCCCCGCCTTTATTTTTGCCAACTGATACCTATTATCAGGAGGTGACAATATGATGACTGAGCCAAGCTGATGCTTTGGTTTGTACACAAAAATGCTGGAGAAACTCAGCGGGTGCAGCAGCATCTATGGAGCGAAGGAAATGGGCAACATTTCGGGTTTGATGTTTTGTCCCAGCCCCACAGCGAAGGATTTAAGCTCTGTCGACTGTCTTCATTCGTCTTTCATCTTCAGATTGTTAAAATGTAAGCATGGTGTTACAGCTTCTTTTTTCTAGGCTTCGTTATATCTTACATGGCAACGCTCAACACATCTTCATTTAAAAGCAGTTCTGTGCTTAATTTTGAAGTTGACTCGCATTCTCAGCAAGATGCCAAGAAAATGGCATAAATGTATTTCCTACCATTTCTCATGAGTTTCCTGCAACTTTTCAGCCAAAGTAATGTCAACGTTTTGTTGAAGTGTTTCACTGTAATTCAATCTCTTTGAGTTGAGGCCTGGTTTGTTTTAACTGAGAACCACTTGGTCAATACCAGAAAATGTTTTGGAATGATGTGATTCATTTTCGAGGATTGTGAAATTATTCTGATTCCCAGAAACATTCACAATTGAATATCTCAATGTGAGTTTAACACTAAAAATAAACAATTATATCTGAATAACTGAGTTAATATATAAACAAGAAATTAAATATCCTCTAAACAAGAAATCACATTTTTAGGTTGAGGTTTACTTGGCCACATATATGGTCATTGGAGTGTTGTAGATTCAGCGGCCAAATTCAATTACAACCTATTCTTTATTCCATGGAGCACAGAATGAAGCTATTCAGTTCATTGAATCTATACTGTCGCATAGGTTAATCCTATTCCCCCGAAGATAGACACAAAAAGCTGGAGTAACTCAGTGGGTCAGATACCAGTCTCTGTAGAAACTCAGTTACATTACAGTCTGTACCCGTTCTCACCTTGCACACAGGTAACAATGGCCCGTTACCTTTGTCATCATTACTTTTTTGCACATCTTTCATTCATTTGTTCTAAATTTCTCTACATCACCGTCTTTATCTCTTGTTTCCCTCTCCCCTGGCTCTCAGTCTGAAGAAGGGTCTCGACCCAAAATGTCACCTATTTCTTTTTTCCAGAGATGATGTTTGACCCGCTGAGTTACTCCAGCATTTTGTGTCTATCTTCTGTGTAAAACAGCACCTGCAGTTACTTCCTACACAATCCTATTCCCCCACTGATTTCCTTGTAATCTGATTGCTCACATTCCCTCTGTCCAATTGCTTCCATCAACAGCTAGCTAAAGGCAATGTACAAATAACCTAACAACAATTGATCAATGTAGGAAGGAACTGCGGATGCTGGTTTAAACTGAAGATAGACACAAAATGCTGGAGTAACACAGCAGGACAGGCAGCATCATCTATGAGTTACAAAGGAAATATACATGATCACAGGGAAACATGCAGACTCCACACATAAAGTGCCAGGGGACAGGATTGAACTCAGATTGCGGGAGCTGTGAGACAGCTGCACTATTTGGTGTCACTGCTACCTATGTCCCTTAATGGTGCCTTATGCATTAAAAGTTTCTTTTTTTGTTGTTGTAAAGCTAATGGTCAGAGTAAATCAAGGAATCAGGACTGTTTGTTTTGCTTTGAAGAGTACATTAAATTTATACCAGGTGCTTTTGGGTGAAACAGAAATGCTTGACAATGTTCTATCACAATGTGTTAATAAATGTGTCTTTCGTTGAGATAGGGATCAGTAGACATGGTAAAGAGAGTTCATGTCTGGGACATTGTCAGCTCCATTACAAGCACAGTCTCTTTACAACTACTAACCCATTTAAAGAACCGATCCTCTCAACAACACAATCTCATTTTATGATAACCACTCCACCCAAAAGCACAAGTGTTTCATCTCCGTTTCTTTGGGACTCTTTCAAGATTTGAAATTAACTTGGTGTTGAATGACAATTTTATAACTTAAACACAATATTAGTAAAATATGACTTTGTGGTAACTTGCTATCAGGATTTTCATCTGACGTTTCCCATATGTTTGGAGTTGTAGATTAATTGCTTATTTTTGTAACAGTCATTTGATTATCTATATGCATTATTTGGCTGATACTTTTCAGATATTTTCAATAAATGGTCTTTTTCGAGATTCTCAGAGAGAATGTGAATAACACATAAATAAATGTTCTCTTTGCATTTCATCATTTACCACAATATATCTAGAAATTTAATTTCACATATTTTCGATGTGGAAATGTTTGTTTGGTGCCAATGTCCTTGGATCCTGTGCAAAAATAATTCATAATGGACCATCGGATGGCTAGTGGTGTTTTACAGGGCTCAGTGCGGGGGACAATATTCTTCACGTTGTATAACAATGATTTGGATGGAGGAATTAAATGCTTTGTGGCCAAGTTTGCAGATGATACTAGAATAGGTGGAGGGGCAGGTAGTGTAGGGAAAGCAGGGACTCTGCAGAAGGTCTTGGACAGGTTGGAAGAGTGGGCTGAGAAGAGGCAGATGGAACACAGCGTAGTAAAATGTGGAGTCATGCAACAAAACATCCTTTGGAGAAGAACAAGATTCTGGAGAGAAGGAGAGAGATGGCAGATTCACGGAGAAGGAGAAATAAATACTTGGGTTAATGGGTTAATGAGACACGAGGCATGAGATAGCTCTACAGTTCCACTATAAGTAAAAACTAGCAGGAGCAGATGGAGCAATCACTTCCAGAGGTGAATATCCATGCACCGCAGAGCAAGGCTGTAAGAACCTTTATGATCATACAAGCTGGAAAGGTTGCAGAAAAGGTTTGAAAATGCATACCTCTCAGATTCAGGTCAGTTTCTTCCCACCCTTTATCAGGCAAATGAACATCCTTTCATTAGGTAGAGTGTGATCCTGACCTCCCATCTACCTCATTGAAGACCTATAAACTATCTTTAATTGGACTTTATCTTGCATTAAATGTTGTATCCTTTATCTGTGCATTGATGACGGGTTGATTGCAATCATGCATATTCTTTTCTTTGACTGGGCAGCATGCAAACAAAAGCTTTCCACTATACATCAGAGCATGTGACAATAATAAACTAAATTGAACGTAAAGATTTACCAGGATGTTATCAGAACAAGGACTTGAGTTATAAGAAGAGGCTGGATAGGCTGGGATTTTTTTCTCCACTTAGACAAAAGAAGGATGAGTGGGTGACCTTATACAAAAGTTATACAAAAATCTGGCTTAGGTAAGGTGAATGATCACAGTCTTTTTCCCAGGGTAGATGAGTTGATAACTACAGAGCATTAAGTTAAAGTAAGAGGGGAAAGATTTAAAAGAGACAATTAATCAGAAATGTTGTGGGAGCAGTCCACAAATGCAGCAGCCTCTGTCTTTGTAGATAGCAAGATCCCCTGTGTCCCTCTCCTTTGACATTTTAATATATAGCAGAAAGAAAGAACAAAGTCCATTATTGCATTTGATACACATAACATAACCTGAGAGACTTGATGCTCAACATATGAGCAGCATATGTTATAGAGCTACGCCTTGCTGGGAGATACACGGAGCTGGGAGATAGAGGTTGCATAGAACCAGACATAGAGGACCCAGTGTTGAGCAAACGCCCACACTGAATGATATTTCATGGCCAGGCACAATTTGATGATTGGCACATAGTGATATCCGTTTGACCTAATCCAGGAGATAAGAAATTTGTATCTTTCGGTTTCTATGCAGTCTCATCCTGCTCCAGCTATAACTCTGGTCTCTGACACACAGGGACACCTTGAAATGCAAACGGAACAATCATATTCCACCAGTGAGTAGCTTGAGATCTTCAATGAGTTAATAAGATCATAAGTTCATAAATGATAGGAGCAGAACTAGGCTATTCAACCCATCAAGTCTACTCTGCCTTTCAATCATGGCTGATCTATCTCTCCCTCCTAATCCCATTCTCCTGCCTTCTCCCCATAACCCTTGACACCCGTACTAATCAAGATGCCATAGCAAAATGCCATTTCCAATCAGATTGTTCCCAATAGAAACAGGATTCACATAAGCATTTCACAGTTTACAGGTATAAAGGAATATAGCAATGATGGACATGCCTTTATTTCTTTCTCCGTTGTCCTGGCCCACCCTCAGTGGCCAACTCTGTCCACAATGATCCAGCTAATAATGGAATTCTGCCAGCATTGTTAATTATGTCAGCCAATGTATGAGCATTTTATAGCTAAGTACTGGAAAATGCACACTTTATATGTGAGCAGGTGTTTCAGCTGCCTGCAATATATTGTGGTGCTGCCCATTTGCTTCTTCCATTGACAGCCCCTTTAAAAGCCATGAACACTACAAAGCAGTGCAATGTGCTCCTTATCCATGTAAGATTGTTCCACGAGACAGTGTGAAGCCAATATCAGAATTTATATCAGTACTGGTGCAAATAGGTTTTATGCGACTGGTGGCATTATTAGGTATATGCCTGATGAGTATAATTTAACACTTGGTTACATTTCACTTAGAAACAATTATTAGCATGGTCTACTCCAGGCATTGATGAAAAGAACAGCATTCTGCTCTCCATTTTCGAGGCTGCGGTTTTGTCAATGTGGCAGATTGCCTAATTGTGTCAATCTTCTGATATAATTTTCCAGGAGCATGCATTTATTGATTTCAGTGGAAAGGTTGCTAAAGCTGCAAAATGATATCACAATTCATTAATAAAAGACTGCAAAATAGCTGAATAATGTTTTCTTATTAAATTGAAAAACACTTTTTTTCCCTTTCTTAAATAACTGCAATAATTTGTGAAAAGCAAGTGTGTCATTTGGAATGCTCTATATGTTTTAGTCTTTACATAATCTGGAAAAGGTATGTCATCTGGATTTTCTAAACTGAATGTACTATTGTTTTCTTTGGGTTGATACCATTTTCCTTTTCAATTAGCAACCCTGCTGTCATGGAGACATATATTGCATATTCTCTCCAAGGGAGAATATTATAGAGAAGATCTTCCACTGATTCACACAAGGGAATACAGAGTAAAATACATAGCAGAAGGAAAAGGAGCAAGCTTGTTTCCTTGTCATTGTCTCATGTTATTTTAGGGATACTCTTGGGATGTCATTGTCCTACAGCACAGTAATGGCCCCTTTGACCCAACTTCTCCATGCCAACCAAGATGCCCCATCTAGGCTAGTTCCACTGACTGCGTTGCCCATATTCCTTTAAAGCTTTCCTATCCATGTACCTGGCCTAATGTCTTTTAAATATTGTTATATTACCTGCCTCATCAAGCTCCTCTGGAAGCTCGTTCCATATACCCACCACATATGTGAAAAAGTTACTCCTTAGGTTCCTATTAAATCTTTCCTCTCTCCTTAACCCTATGTCTTCCACATTCCCTACTAGGGATAAAAGACTGTGCATTCACCCTATTTATTCCCCTCATGATCTTTTACATCTCCATAATATCACCCCTCAGCCTACTACACTCCAAGGAATAAAGTCATAACCTGACCAATCACTCCCTGCAGCTCAGGCCCTCAATTCCTGCCAACATTCTCATGAAATAATTTTCATCTTAATGACAACCTTCAATGGTGCAGTGACCAAAACTGAACACAATACTCCACATGCGGCCTCACCAATGTACTGCACAACTATAACATAACGTCCCAACTTTTACATCTGAAGAAGGGTCTCTACCCTTCCGGAAGTGGCGGCGCTGTTAACAGCTGCGGCTCGCCTGCAGTCCGTCTGTCTTTACTTTTTTCTGTTGTTTTTTTTGTCTTGTTTTGGTTAAGTTTTAGTTTGTTGGGTTGTGTTAGAGGGGGTGAAACATGTTCTCTGTCTCTTCCTTCGGGGGAATGCGACTTTTTCATGTCGTATCCCCCTTCTCTGCCTCCGTCTGCGCTGAGGCCTAATGGCGGAGCTGGCGTCCCAAGGCTTCAGCATTATATTTCGTATATATCTAAATTTTTGAATAAGTCTTTTGAATTAGCAATTACGACCGCCCATCACCATGTTTTTTTTAAACATTTAACAAACAGTTATAAACAGTTATAAATGTTTAAATCTTCGGTTTAAACCAACATCTGCATTTCCTTCCTACACATCCCAACTTCTATACTCATTACCTTGACTGATATAAGCAAATGTGTTGAAAATCCTCTTGACCACCCCATCTACATGTGACATCACTTTCAGTAAACTGTTCCGCGCCCCTCGATCCCTCTGTTCTATAACGCTCCCCATTCACTGTAAAGGTCCTGCCCTGGTTTGACTCCCCAAAATGCAACACCTCAGACTTATCTGCATTAAACTCCACTAAGCTCTAACTCCCACTTGCCCAGCTGATAAAGATCCTGCTGTGATTTTTGATAACCATCTTCACTGTCTATGATAGCCCACTTTAGTGTCATCTGCAAACGTACGGATCATGCCTTCTATAAATTCTCATCCACATCATCAAACAGCAATAGGCCGAGCAGCAAACCATGAGGCACACCACCAGTCGCAGGCCTTCAGTATGAAAAACAACCTTCCACTATCACCCTCATCTTACCTCTATATCATGAGAGACCCCTTCCACCCCTGCAAAGGACTGTTCCAGCTGCTACGGTCAGGCAAACGCCTCCGTTGCCATGCGGTGAGAACGGAGAGGTTGAGAAGTTCAAGTTCAAGTGAGTTTATTGTCATGTGTCCCTGTATAGGACAATGAAATTCTTGCTTTGCTTAAGCACACAGAAAATAGTAGGCATTTACTACAAAACAGATAAATGTGTCCATATACCATGATATAAATATATACACACATGAATAAATAAACTGGTAAAGTGCAAATAACAGAAAGTGGTTATTAATAATCAGAGTTTTGTCTGAGCCAGGTTTAATAGCCTGATGGCTGTGGGGAAGTAGCTATTCCTGAACCTGGTTGTTGCAGTCTTCAGGCTCCTGTACCTTCTACCTGAAGGTAGCAGGGAGATGAGTGTGTGGCCAGGATGGTGTGGGTCTTTGATGATACTGCCAGCCTTTTTGAGGCAGCGACTACGATAAATCCCCTCGATGGAAGGAAGGTCAGAGCCGATGATGGACTGGGCAGTGTTTACTACTTTTTGTAGTCTTTTCCTCTCCAGGGCGCTCAAATTGCCGAACTAAGCCACGATGCAACCGGTCAGTATGCTCTCGACTGTGCACCTGTAGAAGTTAGAGAGAGTCTTCCTTGACAATCCAACTCTCCGTAATCTTCTCAGGAAGTAGAGGCGCTGATGAGCTTTTTTGATAATTGCGTTAGTGTTCTCGGACCAGGAAAGATCTTCAGAGATGTGCACGCTCAGGAATTTGAAGTTCTTGACCCTTTCAACCATCGACCCGCTGATATAAATGGGGCTGTGGGTCCCCCTCCTACTCCTTCCAAAGTCCACAATCAGTTCCTTGGTTTTGCTGGTGTTGAGGGCCAGGTTATTGCGCTGGCACCATATGGACAGTTGCTCGATCTCTCTTCTGTATTCTGACTCATCCCCATCAGTGATACGCCCCACAATAGTGGTGTCGTCAGTGAACTTGATGATGGAGTTCGCACTGTGGTTCGCTATGCAGTCATGGGTATAGAGTGAGTACAGTAGGGGGCTGAGTACGCAGCCTTGAGGTGCTCCCGTGCTGATTGTTATCAAGGCTGACACATTTCCAGGAGTTTCTTCCCAGAGGCCATTCGGTCTGTAAACGCCTATCTCACCAGGGACTAACTCTACTGAACGTTTTTCCTTCCATTATTTATTATGTAAAAGAATATGTGTGTTTATGATTGTGTTTATAGTTTGTTTGATTGTTTGTCTTTTTGCACAAAAGTCCGCGAGCATTGCCACTTTCATTTCACTGCACATCACGTATGTTAGGCGCTTCCCCCTCCTGGTGAATGCTATGTACTTACCTTTCTCTGTTTCTATCCCAAGTACAGGCCTCGTGGCTGTGAGTCTGGAATCGAGGGGTTAAAGGCTCCTGTACCCGATTGGCCCAGCTGCGTCAGGTGACGGGTGACTCATCTGAAGTATAAATACCAGAGCTTCCCAGGATTCATCTCTTCGTCGTAGACTCTGACTGATGAGCAGACTGTTGGTGGGGGCCGAGGAAGCCTGACCACATGGCATAGAACTTTGTGTATTTTCACCATTCCTTGTTAACAGATGTTGAATTGGGACGGATAAGGGCTGACCTTAGAGTTTTCGTGTATTTTGGTTTCAGGGTTGTATCTCTTTGGGCAGGTTTTGGAATCTCCGGTTCGACGGCCCATGGCGTGGCTGGCTGGAGCATTGTTAAAGTGTTTGTCGGTTTATCCATATCCCTGACTGGGTTGTTTAAATCAGGTTTGAGTTTTGTGTTCCAATGAATAATTAAAACTGTTTTTTGAACCTGAACCTGGTTTTTGACTTGTGTTACGTGGCTCTGAAGTACTTGCATTCGGGAGTCGTAACAAAATGGGGGCTCGTCCTAAGTTTTGAGGACCCTAGACGTTTTTAGAGGGTTTTTTTGGTAGGCTTCTGGACTGAGGAAGTCTGTGTGTTGTAAGGGAATTTTTTCTTCCCTGTTTGTGGTAGCATTAGTGCCCAAGTTTTAGCTGGTGGTTTGGGGCTACGTTAGAAATGGAATTTAAGGTGAAAGAATTTGTTGAGGCTCCTAGTCGGGAGTTGTTTGATAGATGTACGAAGGAGCATTTGATTTTGCTGGCTGAGAACTATGCCGTGACTATTGACAAGCATTCAAAGAAACACTCCATTAAATCGGAGTTGTGGGCTGCGTTGGTGGAGGGTGGGGTTTTGCCTGGTGGTGCAGACAGTCCCCCACCTTCTGTTCAGCCAGTTCAGAACATGGAGGCCGTCATTAAACTGAAGGAGATGGAGCTTGAGTCACAGAGAATTGCCTCTTTGTTAAAAGAGAAAGAGCTCATGCATGTTCTTGAAATGAAACGGCTTGAGGAGGAAACCAAAAGGGCTGAATTTCAGCTGCGGGAAAAAGAAATAGATAATTCCCGGGTTTCTTCTAGGGAACGGGAGTTTGATATGAGCAAGAACATCCGCCTGGTTCCCCCGTTTCGTGAGGAGGATGTGGACAAGTATTTCACAGTGTTTGAACGGGTGGCTTTGTCCTTGAAGTGGCCTAGGGACGTGTGGACCTTGCTATTGCAGTGTGTCCTTGTGGGTAAAGCATGGGAGGTGTACTCGTCTTTATCTGTTGAAAGCAGTCTGGACTATGAGTGTGTGAAGTCTACAGTATTAAGGGCTTATGAATTAGTTCCAGAGGCGTACCGGCAGAAGTTCCGGCGCTTTAGGAAGTTTGATAGTCAGACTTATGTGGAGTTTGCTAGGGAGAAGGAGGCACTTTTTGACAGGTGGTGCGCTTCTCAAGGAGTGAAGGATTTTGAGCTACTGCGGGCCTTGATGATTATGGAAGACTTTAAGAACTGTCTCCCTGAGAGGGTTACTACTTACCTTAATGAGCAGAAGGTGAATGAGGTGTCTAAGGCTGCGGTGTTGGCAGATGAGTATGTATTGACTCATAAATCTGATTTTGTTGGGCGATCCTATAGTTTTGGTGCACGGCCGGTTGATCGTGGTGGTGTCGCCGGTGGCAGTGTCAAAGCTGTTTCTGTGCCTGCAAGTGGCAGCACGTTGATACAGGGGGAGGTCCGAGCTGATAAGGTTGACGGAAATGTGAGGACTAATGAAGGTCCTGTGTGCTACTATTGTAGAAGGAGAGGGCACATGTTAAAGTCGTGTCCCGTTCTGAAGCAGAAAAATGCAAAGCCTGTGGCTTTGGTGGGAACACAGAAGGCACCTGTCGTACCTGAGGTGCCTGAGTCTGATGAGTGTAGGAATTATTCTGCGTTCATCATGAATGGTTTTGTTTCTCTAGAGGATGGGGGTGACAGAGTTCCAGTATCCATCTTGCGTGATACTGGTGCTACTCAGTCCTTTATATTGGATGGTGTACTGCCGTTTTCTGGGGAATCATCGGTTGGGTCAAGTGTCCCAGTGGTAGGATTCGGGATGGATGACATGGTAGTGCCTTTGCATACCGTGCGCCTCGAGTCCGAGTTGGTTTCAGGCCAGGTAACTGTTGGGTTACGGCCGTGTTTTCCCGTTGGGGGAGTTTCTGTGATTTTGGGGAATGACTTGGCAGGAGGTAGAGTTTTAGTCACTCCTGAGGTGACGGCTGTTCCGATGGTGCAGAGTCCTGATAGATTGGCTATGCAGCATCCAAAGGTCTTCGCAGCTTGTGCTGTCACGAGGGCTATGGCTAAGAGCCAGGCGAAGTTTGAGGATGTGGTGGACCTGAGTGAGAGCATTTTTGGGGATCAGGATGATAGATCCTGTGTGGTGAAGGGTGTTTCTCCATCTCAAGATGGGATAGTGTCTGGAAATGTGCCGGTGTCACTGTCACGTGACCGGCTGGTTGAGGAGCAAAAGAGTGATCCAGGTTTATCTGATCTGTGCGACTGCGCAGTGCCTGAGGGGGATATGGATTCCACAGCAAAGGGGTATTTTCTAAGGGATGGCTTACTGATGCGAAAGTGGTCTCCCTTGGATATATCTGGGCATGATGATTGGAGCGTGGTTGATCAGATTGTGATGCCTCGTCGGTATAGGGACGAGATACTCTGTTTGGCTCATGATGGTTCTCTGGGTGGACATTTGGGGGTCAATAAGACGTATGACCGCATCTTACGGAATTTTTTTTGGCCAGGGTTGAAAAAGGACGTGAAACAGCACTGCAGGTGTTGTCACATTTGCCAGGTGGCAGGAAAGCCGAACCAATCGATTGTTCCTGCGCCTTTATATCCAATCCCTGTGGTCGGTGAGCCGTTTGAGCGGATTCTAGTTGATTGTGTGGGCCCTCTACCTCGGACAAGGGTGGGCAACAAGTTTTTATTAACAATTATGTGTGCGACTACCCGCTTTCCGGAGGTGGTCCCTTTGCGTAGAATTACTGCCCCTGCAATTGTTAAGTCTCTCACTAAGTTTTTTTCGTTGTTCGGTTTGCCCAAGGTTGTGCAGAGTGACCAAGGTACCAACTTCATGTCGAAGGTTTTTGGTCAGGTAATGAAGTTGTTAGATATTAAGCATTGTTACTCCAGTGCGTATCATCCTGAGAGCCAGGGAGCTCTCGAGAGGTTTCACCAGACTTTGAAATCTATGTTGAGGACTTACTGCCTGGAGTTTGAAAAAGACTGGGATGAGGGGGTTCATCTAGTTATGTTTGCGGTGCGTGAGGTCGTGCAGGAGTCTTTAGGGTTCAGTCCTGCTGACCTGGTGTTCGCGCATACTGTACGTGGTCCGTTGAGGGTCCTGAAGGAGAAATGGTTGCAGGAGGATACAAAGCGTAGTATTTTAGACCACGTCTGTACTTTTCGCTCTAGACTGAGGAGGGCATGCAAACTGGCAATGGGTAATCTTGCCTCTGCTCAGTCTAGGATGAAGGACTGGTTCGACAGGAAGGCTTCTAGTAGGAATTTTTCTCTGGGTGACAAGGTCCTGGTGTTGTTGCCTATTCCTGGTTCCAGTCTGCAGGCTCGGTATAGCGGTCCCTATCAGGTGGTTAAGAAGGTTGGTGAGAGGGATTACGTTATTGGTGCCCCTGATCGGAGGCGTAAGACTCAGCTCTGTCATGTTAACATGATGAAACAGTACCATGAGCAGGAGCCTGTGGAGGTTGATGGGTCGGAGCTATGTCCTTCTAAGCCTGTTTTGGCTGCAGTGGTGCTGCCCCCTGACACGGGTGGTGATGTGGGGGAGGCACGGTTGTCTGTGGCAGTAACGCAGGGAAAGCTGAGTAACTCTGAGGCTTTGGAGACGCTTCCCTTGCGGTTGTCTCATTTGACTGGCATATCCGTGGCAAGGATGATGTATTGGCTGATGCATTGTCGCGCCAGTGATGTCTGTGCTACTGAATAGTTGCTGAAATTTGGTGGTGTTTTTTTTGTTCATTTTCAGAAACTTATTCAGTATCTTTGGGTGGGGGTGTTAGGCGCTTCCCCCTCCTGGTGAATGCTATGTACTTACCTTTCTCTGTTTCTATCCCAAGTACAGGCCTCGTGCCTGTGAGTCTGGAATCGAGGGGTTAAAGGCTCCTGTACCCGATTGGCCCAGCTGCGTCAGGTGACGGGTGACTCATCTGAAGTATAAATACCAGAGCTTCCCAGGATTCATCTCTTCGTCGTAGACTCTGACTGATGAGCAGACTGTTGGTGGGGGCCGAGGAAGCCTGACCACATGGCATAGAACTTTGTGTATTTTCACCATTCCTTGTTAACAGATATTGAATTGGGACGGATAAGGGCTGACCTTAGAGTTTTCGTGAATTTTGGTTTCAGGGTTGTATCTCTTTGGGCAGGTTTTGGAATCTCCGGTTCGACGGCCCATGGCGTGGCTGGCTGGAGCATTGTTAAAGTGTTTGTCGGTTTATCCATATCCCTGACTGGGTTGTTTAAATCAGGTTTGAGTTTTGTGTTCCAATGAATAATTAAAACTGTTTTTTGAACCTGAACCTGGTTTTTGACTTGTGTTACGTGGCTCTGAAGTACTTGCATTCGGGAGTCGTAACAGTATGTGACAAATAAACTTGACTTGACTTGACTCTATGAAGCCAATTCTCTACCTAATAGCTCTCTAATACCTCTCCCTGGATCCAATGCAATCTAACCTTTCATAGCAGCCTACCAGGTGGAAATTATCAAAGGCCTTGCTGATGTCCATATAGACACTGTCTACAACTTTGCCCTTGTCAATTTTTTGGTTACTTCTTAAAAAAACTCAATCAGATTCATGAGAAATGATCTCATTTGTACAAAACCAGGCGGGCCTAATTAGACCTATCTATCCAACTGCATATAGATCTTGCCCCCCAGAATCCTCTCCTTTTCATCTTTCTAGACAATTGAATTGTTGAAAATCTTTTGTACTAATTGAATTGAAATTGGACAATTGATTTGGATCTTTGGCAGTCTGCTCAGCTCTGCTTTAGATGGTGTCGGACCTAGATATGCTGACTGCAATATTGGTTTATTCCCTTTTAATCTGCAATTTTAAACCACTGTATTCGTAGGACATAGAGCCTAATTTTACTTCGGAGTCACGTGAGTGACTACGTGAAGAACCCCACCAGGACGCATGCGTGTCATATCGCTACACGCATTGCAAAACGTCAGACAGGGTGGAAGGACGTTCCCCCGCGGCGGCAGTTTAAAAAGCCGCTATTTGCAGGTAAGGTTTTACTCTGCGGTCTTTTTTGTTCTTTTTCCCATCTACAGAAGGGAAATGGAGAAAGCAAAGAAGACGAGGGCTGCGACAAAGCTGGTGAGGGAGGACCGCGGAGCAGCGGGCAGCCAGCACGAGCAGCCGACGGCACTTAGATCACCCGTAGTGGGATCAGCTGTGCCCTGTGTAGCCGCCGCACCGGCCAAATCCACGCGGCCGGGCGGCAAGGCAAAACACAAAACTAACAAGGTCGTGGACTCGGAGGAGTCCGACTTTGAAACACCGCGGGCGGCCAGCGACCGAGAGCGCTGGACCCGAATGGAACGGTGTGTGGAGCATTTGCTCCAACGTGACCGGCTCCGGGAGATGGAGTCAGGTCACTGTGGGCCCTATGACAAACCCACAGCAGTACCTTTTCAAGGGCTGCACAGTGTCTCCACCTCATCGAAGGGGAGCACTGCGGGTCAGTTCTGGGCTGACCTGGAAGAGGGGTCCGCGGAAGAACAGACAAGTGTGCATGGGGTGCGAGAAAATGAGAATTTGCTGGATATGGTGGCAAACTTCATACAGCCAGAACAGACTGGGGAAAATCTGGAGCCAAAGCTTGCTGCCAGTATTGACTATATGTCATTAAACCAGTTACAAGAGCAGGCTGTATTGGACACCACAGGAAGACATATGGCACCGGGCAACTGCATTTCCCTAAATGTCCCAATTATCAACAACTGTATCTGGAAACACATCGGACCAGGGGTCAGAAGTATGGATGTGAAATTACAAAAAGTACTAAAATTGCTGATCGCAGGAATAACGGCATTTGCCCGTACAGTGGACGACAGGAATATGTCCCAGGATCAACAAGATGCGCTGGCACTGTTCTGTAACACCCAGCACGAAATAAACAGCATCAGGAAAAGTGCCATACAGCCGACACTCAACCCAAAATTCGCGGGACTGTGCAAACCTGGGGCCACAAAACCACCCATCCTCCTGTTCGAAGGAAACTTATCGAAGCAGGTAAAAGAGCTTGATGAGGAAGCCAAAACCTTGGGGTTAATAAAAGGAACACCTGCAAAAACCCACTACAGCCAAAGACAGCATCCCTACGCACCCACCAGCAGAACTGCTGAAAGCTCGAAGGCACGGCATTTTAAACATGAGTCTTTTTTAGGCCATGGCCCAGGCCGGCCTTCTTGGAAGATGCGGGGAACCCCAACAACAGCACCAACCAACCCGAAAAACCAAGCACCAGTGCAACAACAACGGAAGAACTTCAGGAAGAAGTAATCCTGCCACTGGTAACAATGGAGGTAGGTGGGTCTGGTTCCCTAAATAATATGGAGAGCATGGAGGTTGGTGGGAGACTACACTGGTTTTTGAATGCATGGAGCATGCTAACAACCGATACTTACATCTTAAGCAGTATCCAGGGATATACAATAGAGTTTATACACGAGTACAGCCCTCCAGTTCAACATAGACCGAACCGAGAGTTCGTGCTCTCTGATAAAGAAAAATCAGAAGCACAAGCTGAACTGGAGCGGCTTTACATAAAAGGTGTAATTGAAATAACTCAACACGAACCATTAGAATTCGTGTCCAATATTTTTACCAAAACCAAAAAAGATGGTGGTTGTCGCATCATCATAGATCTGACAAAATTGAACACATTTGTTCAATACATTCACTTTAAAATGGAAACCTTTGTTACTGCTAAACAATTAATTTCCAAAGGTTACTTCATGGCCAGCATCGATTTAAAAGATGCTTACTATTCAGTACCCATACGAGGTGACCACAGATGTTACTTAAAATTCAACTGGATGGGACAACGTTGGCAATATAAAGCATTGCCAAATGGTCTATCATCAGCCCCCAGGCTGTTCACAAAAATCTTAAAACCAGCCCTAGCATTTTTACGGAAACGTAAACATATGGTTATGGCATATGTAGATGACATACTCATTGTGGGCATAACTTTGGAATTGGCCATACAAACTGTAACAGCCACAAAACAGTTATTTGAAAAACTGGGATTTATCATCCATCCAGTTAAATCTAAACTAACACCGTCCACTACTATGGTCTACTTGGGATTCACCATTGACTCAGTTCACATGACGGTGACACTGCCAAAGGGAAAGGCTAGAGATTTAATAGAGGTTTGCAATAACCTCATTGACATCAGAAACCCATCCATCAGATTGGTAGCAAAAGTAATTGGTAAAATTGTGGCTGCTTTCCCAGCCACACAATTTGGACCTCTACATTACCAAAACTTACAGAGAGCAAAAATACAAGCTCTAAAAATCAATGCAGGTCACTTTGACAGACCTATGAGACTACCAATCCAAGCCAAAACGGAACTAAAATGGTGGATAGATAACATCTGGCTTTGTTCCAACCCAATCATTGTCAGTAACCCTTCCATGGTACTACAAACTGATGCCAGTGCACTTGGGTGGGGAGCCACCAATACCATCACCAGCTGTGGAGGTAGATGGACAGTACAGGAGGTATCCTTCTTACTCACACTGGGTATAAACTACTTGGAAATGTTGGGTACATTCCATGGCCTAAAGTCATATTGTACTGTATCACAACACCAGCATGTTAGATTACAAATAGACAATACCACTGTGGTAGCATACATCAACCACATGGGTGGCAACAAATCGATATCATGTGACAATCTCGCTAATTCAATTTGGCAATGGTGCATCCAGAGAGATATTTGGATATCAGCCATTTACCTACCAGGGAGACTAAATTTAGTGGCAGACACCAGGTCACTCAAATTTAATGAAAACACCGAATGGATGTTAAACAAAATGGTATCTGCTGACATTACAGCAAAATATGGAACACCGGATATCGATCTATTCACATCCAGACTAAACAACCAGATACCTAATTATGTTTCATGGGAACCAGACCCTGGGGCAGCAGCAACAGATGCATTTTCGCTGCATTGGGGGAAATTGTTTATTTACGCATTCCCTCCTTTCTGCTTCATCAGTCGGGTATTAAGGAAAATACAACAAGACTCTGCGTCTGGTATTTTGGTAGTACCCGATTGGCCTACACAACCATGGTTCCCAGTGGTGCAAAACATGGTATTAGAACCATGTATTACCATCCCACATAGATCAGATTTACTACTACATCCCGTGACAGGGGATAGCCATCCATGCCATAAATGCTTGAACCTGTTAATTTGTAGAGTTTAAAAACACCACTTCTACAACTGGGACTAACGGACCGAACAGCGAACATCATCTCGGCGGCCCAAAGAGAATCAACTAAAAAACAATATCTGGTCTACATCAGGAAGTGGGAAATGTACTGTCATAAGAACAAACTCACCAACAGAAATATGAACATCCCATCTGTTCTGATGAGGGATTACGTGCCCTCCGCTCCCACCCTGATCATATACTTAACTGGTACCTCTTCTCTAATCTTACTATGTTTAGTCATTACAGTTATCTGTGATTTCACACCGCTGCTTTGAAGAATGACACGCATGCGTCCTGGCGGGGTTCTTCACGTAATCCCTCATCGTAAATCCTCATAAAATACAGATCAAACTTCAAACTGGTAAGTTCTCGTTTAATCTTACTATTAAATATCAGAGGTTCAAAACAATTGGAAGGTTTCATTAGACCAGGATGAACTCTAACTCAGGTGATAGAGTTAATGAGAAGATGAGTGTAAAATAGCAATTCACTTTTCCTCACATTGCTGTAGCAAAGCTTGCAAAATCAGATGCACATGTTCTACCCTGGGCAGGGTGACTGTACCCACTTGGGCTGGTGTATTTCACCATAGTAACCTCATGCCACCTAATGTCATTAAGGTTGCTGCACTTTGCTTTTTGAGCAACCAACTGGAGATAAAGAAAGCAAGGGGGATCTAATCAGCACTGTTCATGGCTTATTGTAATTTGAAAGCACTCTAGTGCCAATGAAGCCCTCCATCAACTGCAGTTGCTATTGGAAACACAACAGTGTGATTCATGTTCCATAATTTTTCATCAATAGCAGAATGATAATAGCCAGATAATTTGCCAATGTAACGGGAATGCAGATAAATAATGACTAGGTTACTAGGGGCAACAATCCTATCCAGGGTGGAGGAAAGATAGACCTTGGTTTATTATCTCATTCGGAAGCCAGCATATTGAGCAATGCAGATTTCTCCCAGGGCTGCACAGAAGTCTCACTACTTTTATTTAATTCTCAAGTATGATACATGAACCTACAAATTTCCAATCCAGAGACACGAGGACTAAATCACCACTGGCACTCAATAGTACGTCCAAAAGAAATAGTAATAAATTGTCTCTTCAGCGTCTTCCATGAATGTTACGCAGCTTGGTGCATGTTATGGAATACATAATAGATTGAAACCAGAGAGAATTGTTAGGCTGTTTTATTTTCAGTTGTATCCATATGTTATACAAATTTATAACAATGGGACTAGTGTGGTAGTTAATCTGTACAGCTTCAAACTGAGTTTGGTTGTTTTTATCAGTATTACAGATGGAAAACATTAAATCAATTAAGGATGAATATCGCTATGGTTAGTCAGTTTAGTTTATTGTCACGTGTACCGAGGTACAGTGAAATTTTTTTGCTGCGTGCTATCCAGTCAGCAGAAAGACAATACATGATTACAATCGAGCCGTTTACAGTGTGAAGATAGATGATAAGGGAATAACGTTTAGTGCAAGGTAAAGCCGACATAGTGGTTGTAATCACTATGTTGCTGGTTATGGGTACCAGCAACAGAGCATTGCATCTTCAGTGCCAATTGAAAGAACATTGTTGAAATCCTATTCACGGTGTTTCTGCTGAGACAGGGTGCTCCTGTTATTAGCTCATTACAAACCTGTGTATGAGCATGAACTAACAACTGGATCTGCGATATAGCTATTTTAGTTTGCAGTAAACATTATGTGTGGGCTTTATGAATACAATGTGTGGCTTTGGAAAGCCTGAACACTTAACCCGGCAACCCTGCTTTTAATTAGGGGCCACAGAAATTAACGTCTCCCCTCGAGGCCAAACCTGAAGGAGAGCCTAGAAAGGGATTGGAATCGAAAGTGGATGCAGGGTTTGGAGAGTAAATGGGTAAGGGCATCCTGGTGCAAAGCATCCTGAAGGGGCCTGATTGCTCTGCCCACATAAACTTAATCATAAGCATCTCTTCATCTGGTTTTGAATGCCAGGAGGTGGTCAGATTCAAGCTAGGTTTCAGTGATGAGCTTCAATGCTATGTTTAAATTCACTAATGACACCACCTTCCTTGTACGAATAACAGGTAACAATAGGTTGAAGTGTACGAGGGAGCTCGACAATCTGATTGAGTGAAGTCAGAACAAATATCTTGCTGTCAACGTTAGCAATAGCAAGGAGCTGATTATTGACCTCAGGAAAGAAAAGCCAAAGGATCATGCACCTGCCTTCATTGGTGGGGTGGCAGTGGAGAAAGTCAACAGCTTCAGGTTCCTGGGCATTTGCAGCTCTTAAAACAATTTAGTTTAGTTAAGAGATACAGCGCGGAAACTGGCCCTTAGGCAAAATGAGTCCTCACCGACCAGCGATGCCTGTGCACTAGCACTATCCTAAACACTAGGAACAATTTAGAATCTTTACTGAGGCCAAGATGCTACAGATACAAAGACTACATACCTGTTGGAGTTTGAGAAGAAACGGGAGCACCTGGAGAAAGTCCACTTGGTCACGGGGAGAATGTACAAACTCCATACAGAGATTGATAACTTCTTGATTAGCAAGGGTGTCAAAGGTTATGGGGAAACGGCAGGAAAATAGGATTGAGAAGAAAAACCATATCAACCATGATTGAATGGCAGAGTAGACTCGATGTGCTGAATAATTCTGCTGCTATGACTTATGGTCTGGCATGGACCCAGCACATGAATGCAATCTCAAAGAATACCCATCAATGCCTCTGTTAATACCTTCATACACTCACAACTCACTGGTCACACACACTTCTTAATGCTATGATCAGCGAAAAGAGTATGGGAACTCAAGAACAAGAATTAGTTTAATTTAGAGATACAGCGTGGAAACAGGCCCTTCGGCTTACCGAGTCCGTGCTGACCAGCGATCCACGCACATTAACAGTATCCTACACACACTCGGGACAATTTATATTTATAGAAAGCCAATTAACCTACAAAGCTATACGTCTTTAGGGTGTGGGTAGTGCTTAAAAATAAGAAAAATGCAACCACTCCAATGGAATTTTACTATAGTCTCCCCAATAGCAAGCAGGAGATAGAGGAACAGATATGCAGACACGACAGGTTACTGAAAAATGACAAAGCTTTAAGGTTGGCTTTGTGAGTAATTTTAGCTTCTTCAATATTGACGTGGATTTGCTCAGTACCAAGGCATAGATGGGGCACAATTTGTTAAGTGTCTCTGAGAAGGTGTCTTAAAAAAAAGCTTGTGTAGTCCAACCTGAGAAAGGAACATAGTGGATCTTTTGTTGGGAAATGAGCCTGGCCATGTTACTGATGTTTCAGTGGAAGAGCATTTTGGGGATAGGATGCAAATATCTAGTGCTAGAAGGCATAGCTATAAGGTGAAAGGGACAACATTTAAAGGAGATGCGCTGGTTAACTATTTTACATGGAGGGTGGTGAGTGCCTGGAACATGCTGCCAGGGGTGGTGGTGGAGGCAAATATGATAGTGGGATTTGAGAGACTTTTGGCTAAGCAGATGGATATGTAGGGAATGGAGGGATGTGGATTATATGCAGGTTGGTCTTGGCATTATATTTGTCCAAATATACTGGGCCAAAGGACATGTAACTGTGCTATACTGTGCTATGTTATATGATCTAACTATTAGGTTCTTGAACCATCCTGTACAATCCTAACCACAACCTTCCCTTAATCACTTCATCCCTCCCAAACCACCACGGACTTTGCACTACTATAGTTGCCCTATGTATTTTGGCTTTTGCTCGTTTATGGTCTAGTTTACTTAGAATGACTGATAATTAATTGTATATTTGTTATTGTTATTGTTGTAGCTAATGTGCCTGTACAGCTGCAGCAAGTAAGAATTTCATTGTTGTGGTTCATTATCTGGTGCAGAATATGACAAATATGCTTGAGTCTTGATGTGTTCATTAGTACTTCTAAATTGTAACAGGGCCCCACTGAAGTCACATGATCTGATTTTCAGACCATAATGAGATTCAGTCTTATAATATGCAAATGCATTGGCCTTCTGTTTTTAGAGGCAGATGGATGAGACAAATAGGTTAACGCCATTCAGAGCATTGAGCCTGAACTAACATTCAATTAGAAACATGGCTGATTTATATCTCAATCCCACTAATGCACTTCTTTTCTTAATCCCTTGATACTCAAGATTATGAAACGAGTTCTCATAAATTATTTCTTTACACTCGAATGCCATTCCAATGTACCCTTTCCTGGACCATTATGGCTAAAAGTTTATACCCAGTCTATGATGCTAATTGTACTCCATGGTAGAAGAATTGTAATAGTGTAGTAGAATTTGCAGCTGCTGTGTTTGTTGTTACTAAGCCCATCATTCCTGAGGCAAAATACACTGGAACTATATACAGTCCCCAGAAGGTAAATGGCCAGTGTTCTGTACAACTGAACCATAATTTCTCAACTGTTTTGTTCACAGGCTCCTTTATCTAAATAGTCTTTTTGAGTACTTTTAATGCCTGTTTAGATTAGTTTAGAGATACGGCACGGAAACAGACCCTTCAGCCCACCGAGTCCTTACCGACCAGCGATCCCTACACATTAACACTATTCTGGGGTGGAAGATTGCAACCTTCACGTGGTCCGCCCTGTTTTGACGAATGCAATCAACCCGGCGTGCACAATCAAATAAGATCAAATAGAACAAGTTGTCTTACAACTTTAGGCTGTGCACGCCATATGCAAGAAGAAGAAGAAGGACACTATCCTAAACACACTAGGGGCAATTTACACATACACCAAGCCAATTAACCCACATACCTGTACGTCTTTGGAGTGTGGGAGGAAACCGAAGATCTCGGAGAAAACCCACACGTTCACGTGAAGAGCCTACAAACTCCGTACAGACAGCACACGTAGAACCCGGGTCTCCCGCACTGCAAGTGCTGTAAGGCAGCAACTGCCACTACTGCCACTACCACTGCGCCACCATGGCTGCCCTGTTATATATCAACAATATAAAATCAGGAGATGGTGTGGGTTTGAGATCTTGATCTGCAAAAATGTCTTTCCTCAGATGTCAGTGAAATGAAAGCTATGGTCAATCTTGTTATCAGTGCCAGGAGTGATGAAGTTTGCAGAGAATATTTATTCTTTATAGTGTTGGAGTGGGGTCTTTGTGGATGTTATGCTTGGAGGTTTAACTGGAACAGCAATTGCAACCTTCAAATCTGCATCTGCCGGCCATTTGTATTATTAGCAGACGAAATATGTAAGAAGGAACTGCAGATGCTGGTTTAAACCAAAGATAGATACAAAAGGCTGGAGTAACTCAGTGGGACAGGCAACATCTCTGGAGAGAAGGAATGGGTGACGTCTCGGGTCGAGACCCTTCTTCGTTAGCCTTTGTCTAACCTAAGCAATCATCCTTAAAAGGTTCAGGTATTATAATATTTGTTTCTTAAACTCAGTGGTTACTGCTCATTGTCATTTAAAAAAATATTTAATAGGTTAAACAGATTTGATTGTCATCACAATGATGTCAACAGTGAAGATTCTGAACTAATAATTGTGTGAAGGACATGTGTCGTGATATTTCAGTTCAGTTAGTTTCCTTTAAAAGGATGGGTCAAATTATTAGTCTCGTGCATGTCTGAATGGAAGGCCCAGAGTCTGATGGAAATAGATCTTCAGGCTTCAGCTCTGCTGGCATTTTGTCAAACATAGTGCAGTTCATCTGAATGGCAGTAGTTCTCATGATAGTCAAATACTGGAGTGGCCTAGGGCAGGCTGGTAAGGCGTACTTGTCATTCAGTCTTGGGCCAAGTCAAGTTTATCTAGTCCTTGAAGACCTTGAACATGTAAATAATGATCTGTTTTGCGCATGTGATATGGAAAATAAAGGAGGGATGGAAATCATATCCCTTAATGGGGAAGGAGAAAGAGGAAGGGAAAGGCAGTGAACAAGTAGGCTGAGTATGATCAATAATGTTGTGTATACATAACGTCATAAAGTCATGTGATAGGAGCAGAATTAGGCCATTCGGCCCATCAAGTCTACCATGCCATTCAAATCATGGTTAATCTATCTCACCCTCCTAACCCCATTCTACTGCCTTCTCCCCATTACCCCATGACACCCATACTAATCAAGAATCTATCTATCTCTGCCTTAAAAAATATCCATTGACTTGGCCTCCACAACCTTCTGTGGCAAAGAATTCCACAGATTCACCATGCTCTGACTAAAGAAATTCTGCCTCCTTCCTGAAGGAATGTCCTTTAATTCTGAGGCTTTAACGTCTTGTCCTAGACTTTCCCACTAGTGGAAACATCCTCTCCACATCCACATCTTTAGTTGCTTGAGGATATGTACAAGGATGGGTTGGTTGTCCTGGAAAGATGGTTCCAATGGCAGATGATTGAGGAACAGAGAGCTGATGAGATCGACATAGTCCATCACGGTGCTCTGATGCTATTAAATGTATTAAGTGATTTATAATCGAATTTTTAACCCTGTTCAAACAGGAATCAGTTTGGTTAGAGTAGGTGTATGGATCAAAACTGTTTTGTCTTGATGATTAGTACAGTTCTATAGAATGAAGCAACAACACAGCTGAAGAATGGAACTGACCACATGCTTTGTTTGTAGCAGACATTTGTTTAGACAGTTCATTACAAATAATTGCTCATTGAGTAGATGTTACAAGACATTTTACTTCTAGTGTCAAGTCCTGCGAGATTAATTGCAGCCTATGGGCATTTACTGTTCCTATATCTGTTACTTATTCAAACCCACCATTTGATCTTTGGAATCGTTGATGTATGTAGAATCTGGCGCTGATTATTTCTCAAAACCTCAATGCATTTTCTGGTTAGTTGTTGAAATGCACTTAAATTTGTATTTGAGTAGTGTTTTCAGATATTCAATGAAAATACAGGATTAATTCAGGATATCTAGAACTGTAATTAGACTGTAGATGGGATTTACCATAGTAATCTGGATTTAAAAAGCAGTTAAGAACCTATATTTTGTGTTGGCACAAATGCAAATTTAGAAGCGTGGGGCCAGTTGGAGCAAACATTTTATTTTGTCTCTCAGATGAGGTTTGAATTGCACACTGGTGAACCATTGTTATGATCCAATCCCAGAATCGTAAAAAGGTTGCAAACATGTTAAGAGTGGTGTCACAAAATGCAGCGAGCTGTTTCAGACTATGTGGGATACATCAGGAACAGTGACGTGCAGTGAGGTCAATGGCTGGGGAGGCACTGGCTAGTATCAGTGGCCCGACCCTCCCTGTATTGGTCACTGCGTCTCCCCGGGGAGAGAGAGCGGTGGAGCCGGGGCTGTGTGCATGAAGCACGGCGACTGGAGGGGCAGGAGCGTTGCCTCGGGACCGTGAGGGAACGACCCACCTCCCCCTCTCCCTCTTCTCCATTCCCCCTCACACCCGTCTACCCCTTGCTTCCCCCTCCACCCCTCTACTCTCTCTCCACCCCTCTTTACCCCCTCCACCCTGGGGTAGATCTACCCGAGCTGCGAGTACATTACTCCAGCGCGGGGCCCCCTTAGGCGCGGGGTCCAATTTGGAGCTCTCAGCAGCCCTGAGCCTCCGAATCGGCCGCTACAAATCAACAAATCAACCTACCAGCCAGCGCCGCCCGTGACTGGAAAGTCAGCGCCGCCAGCAGTGGAATCCAGTGCTGCGCCGCCGCTGCTGAAGCTAGCTAACGTGGAGGGAGAGTGAGGTAGCGTCAATTACGTGGGCTGAGCCTACGTAATTGATGCTTGCACTCCCTCCACTGGGCTCAAGACACGCCCCCTCAGTGAGGCAGATGTGATCGCTGCCTCCCCTGGTGCTTTTTCATTGCAATTTTATGACGGGACCAGCGAGACAAAATTTAATATATTAATACGTGAAATAAGCTATCTGGTCTATGGAAGGCGAGGACATGTAATGAAAGGGTTTACAAACATTACATTGGTGACATACAGAGATATAGTAACAGGCACACGCTTATTGCCTGCACTCCATACAGTTTCTGAGGGGTTGTGCAATCAGAGGGGAGGCTCAGCTTGTCGCTGTCACACCTCTCATCTCTCCCTGTATTTGCAGCGGAGCTGCGCAAATTTGGTGATTTTGACTATAAAAAATGATTAGATTCATATAGAAATGACATTTATAACATAGATCAGTGGGGGGGGGGTTCTGGAGTTCTAGTATGGGTGTTGTGGTCCAAAGGGACTGATTTCAAGAGGGCTAGTATGGACATTGTGGGCCGAATGGATTATTGGGCTGGCAGCTCAGTCACTCAGGCCTGGTGACTTGCAGCTCAGTCGCTCAGGCCTGGTGGGCTGGCAGCTCAGTCACTCAGGGCTGGTGGGCTGGCAGCTCAGTCACTCAGGGCTGATGGGCTGGTAGCTCAGTCACTCAGGACTGGTGGGCTGGCAGCTCAGTCACAAAGGCCTGGTGGGCTGGCAGCTCAGTCACACAGGCCTGTGGGCTGACAGCTCAGTCACTCAGGGCTGGTGGACTGGTAACTCAGTTACTCAGGGCTTGTGGGCTGGCAGATCAGTCACTCAGGGCTGGTGGGCTGGCAGTTCACTCACGGCTATTCAAGCAGAGAGCAGGCCAGCAAATTAAATTTCATAGCATTTCAAGCAGAATGCAGGCCAGCAAATTTAATTTCATAGAATTGCAACCTCCGAACAAATTATTTATTGCAAGTGCATTGCAGAATCACAGTTCAGTTGATTCACAGCTTAGAATCACAGTCGTGGACTCTCTCTCGTCCAGAGGGACTGACACGTCCAGGCATCCGGGGTTTTATAGTCCTGCCCCCCCCCCCCCGGAAGGGGCATTACCTTAATCGTGGTGATTGACAGGCGAGAGGACCAATCAGCTGATCTGAAGATGTTTTATACACTCATAAATGTTTTACTTTTCATCAATCGGAAAAATCCTCTGGGCTGCCTCTGCTGAGGAGGACTGTGAGTAAGGGCCAAAATTCATAGTGATATAGAGTAGCATTTTTGTTAAAATCAACATACAGTGCAGACAGGAAGTGGTCAAGATGAGACTTTTAGTTATATAGATGCGCACACACACACACACACACACACACACACACACACACACACACACACACACACACACACACACACACACACACACACACACACACACACACACATTATATTTATATATATATATATTGTAGCGGCACCATAAGTGGTCTCGAAACGAAAGAGAGGAGTCAGGTATTTCGAGAGGCACCTTTATTTGTGTTCCTCCCGGGTGTAGGGAAGTCCACACGAGAGGTGCCTCTCGAAATACCTGACTCCTCTCTTTCGTTTCGAGACCTACGCACCACAATATATATATATATATATATATATATCTATATATCTATATACACACACACACACACCAAAAAAAAATATATATATAATATGTGTGTGCATATATATACACACACACACACGCTCCTGCATGCACACATGAAAAACAATAAGTGCAATAATAACAATAATAGTTTATGTAGTTCAGAGCTTATTTGAGGTTGTGATATTTAATAGCCTGATAGGGAAGAAGCAGTTACAGTGAACCTGGATGTTACAGTTTTCAGGCTCCTGAACTGTCTTCCCGATGGCAGGCTTGAAATGAGTGTGCTGCCAGGGTGGTGTGGGTCCCTGATGATGTTGGCTGCCTTTTTGAGGCAGCGACTCCGCTAAATCCCTTCAATGATGGGAAGGTCAGAACCCGTAATGGACTGGGCAGTGTCACAAATGTTTGCAGTCTACTTCACTCCATTCAAGTTGCTGAACCAGGCCATGATGCAACCGGTGAATATGCTCCCCACTGTAGAAGTTTAAGAGAGTCCTCTCTGGCATACCCGCTCTGCTTTCACCTCTTTCTCCTGCAGAATATTATGTATACTCACTATTCTCACGTTCCCTCCTCTCCTTAAATCCATATCCTCTGGTTTTATTCATCTTTGATAAGGAGAAAAGATTCCGGCTATCGATACATCTCATAATTATATATATACTTATCATATCTCCTCTTATACTTCCCCACTCCACCCAGAGCTAGCTTTTCCACTCTCTCCTCTTGTTGTATGCTCCATCCCAGATGGCATCCTGGGGAACCTCCCCTGCGCTCTCACCAGCATGTCTACATCCTTCTCACCATGTGGTGATGGGAAATGCATGCAATATTTTGGAAGAGGTCTGACCGTGTTTTATGGGACTAGGGGAGAGTAAGTGTCCGGCATGGACTAGAAGGGCCGAGATGGCCTGTTTCCGTGCTGTAATTGTTATATGGTTATATGGTTATAAAGTAGGAGCATAACCTCTGTGCTCCAGTATTCAGTGCCCTGATTAATGCAGGCCAATATTCCTTATATCTTCTTAGCTACATTATCTGCCTTCAAGAAACTCTAGACTTGCTCACTAAAGTCCCTCTGTTACTCATACACACTAGTACTCTCAAGTTGGATCACCTCACATTTATCAAGGTTAAACTCTATCTGAAGACCTTACTGAAGTCTCCTGAAGTTGTAAGTTACATGTAAAGTGGGTGTGAGGGCATGACACAGGACTGGCAGATGTTCCACATGCTAGGATACCAGCACTTTGGATCTCTTGTAATCTACCTTCAAGTGTGCCTGGACTTGTGGCTTCTATTTATTTTATTAGGTGATCTGCAGTAATCAGTTTAATAACTGCTTGTACTATTATTTTACACAGAGGACGTATTAATATCCTGGAATTGTATTTGGGGATTAATCTATGTCCTGGATGTTATTTTGGATTATTTAATGATTCAAGCGGAGACCAATGCTTTGGAACAAATAACAACATTGAGGCTGCATGCATTGAACGCAATGCTCTAATTTTGAGGGTGGTTACTTACTTCATTCCCAGGTCACAGGCTGAGTTGAAATTGGGTGCTAGGAATTAATTAGATAGGATTTTATAAGGCTGCAATCATACCTCATGTAGCTAAGTACCAATTTAAATAATGCATCTGAAGGAAGCAATTAACTATTGAATAATTAAACAAAACTGCAAACTTGCACACGATTGGTCACTAAAATGGCTGGGGTTGGATGTTGAAAGACTGAAGTATACATGTGTGGTAATGTTACCACATGTTTATTACTTTATGCATGTCTGTATTTTTAAAGCCAGAAACAAAATAGGACATAACTGAAATTAAGGCAGGATATATTTCATATATTCAGCTGGTCAGACAACATCTATAGTGAGAAAAAGCATAATTAACATGTGACAATAAACAAACTTTGAAACCTCAAAGTTAGTGCTTATTCATGATGGCTATATTTAAAAACCGCCTCAAACTTTAAATTGTCATTGTTTGCTTGTGTGGTTAGTAAGAACCCACCAAAGTATGATTGCTTTCTTTATTTTGGCAATAATTCAATGACATTTCTAGGATATTTAGGTTTTCTATTTCCCTTGAGCAAGGATGAGGCATATAGTTTAGCAGTTTTAACTAGAATTATCTTTGCCTCTGAGGCCAGGACTGATTACGTGCACAAAGCCAACGTGCACAATAAAGAATACAGTCTGAAAAAGGGTCTTGACCCGAAAAATGTGAAGAAGGCTCTCGACCCGAAACGTCACCCATTCCTTCTCTCCAGAGATGCTGCCTGACCCAATGAGTTGCTCCAGCATTTTGTGTCTGCACATACAGAGGTCTGTTTGAAACTGCGATTGTAATTGGCACTTGAGCATACACAAGTAGAACCAGCTCTTCCAGTAACAATATCACTGGAACATTAACAACTGCAACATCATTCATTATACATCCTGATAGAAGTATAACGACTGTTGTCGTTGACTTATTTCCTAGTGAATTTCATTTATTTCTTATCGTCATCTTAATTTATGCAGATATTTACTCTTGAGTAACGAACCTTTAAACATTAAGGAAAAAACTGGAGGTGCTTGAAATCTGAAACAAAGGCCTGATTTCATGCTGTAAATACTCAGTGGGTTAAGCAGTGAAGCAGAATAAATGTCATAAAAAGTAATTGACCTGAGATATTAAAGCAGTATATTTCTGCCCAGAGATGCTCTGGCCTGTTTGGTATTTTCAGTTTTTGTTCTGATTTAATTTAAACAAAGACACCAGGCGGACCCGCTGAGTTTCTCCAGCATTTTTATCTACCTTTGATTTTTTCAGAATCTGCAGTTCCTTCTTAAGCAGGTGTACATATAAAGTCATTTATTATACTTTTTAGCATAAAAACTTGGAATTATTTCAAATTTCCATTCATTTTGCTGTTTATCTTATTTTCTATCAGTTTTATTACCTATCACTTGCACCAAGGGTGGCACAGAAGCGTGGTGGTAGAGTTGCTGCTTTACAGCGCCAGAGAGCCGGGTTTGATCCTGACAATGGGTGGTGTCTCTACATGTTGTCTGAGTTTGTATGTTCTCCCCATGATAGCATGGGTTTTCCCAAGGTGCTCCGCTTTCCTCCAACACGCCACAGACATACAGGTTTGTAGGTTAATTGACTTTGGTAAACAAAAATTGTATGTTGTCCCTAGTGTGTACGATAGTGCCAATGTATGGGGATCACTGGTCAGCGTGAACTCGATGAGCCGAAGGGCCTGTTTCTGAGCTGTACCTCTAAACTAAACTAAACTAAACTAAATCAACCCGTGGAACAATCATTTCATAGGTGAAAAGTTCTGAGAATCATGAAAATTGGTACGTTTTACTTTTATTGGTAGGTACACAAATTTACCACAGCAAGCCTCTGAAAATCTCCAGACAAAAGCCTGGACTAGATTATCTGCGGACATACACTAGTGCCGTGGGTACAGGTAATAATGGAACAAGTGACTTGCTCTATACTTATAACTTATGAAAATGCAACACCATCTTTCATCTAGAAAAGCCCCGCATATAGTAATTGGATAATATGTTTGATTTTTGATTGTTCTTTTTGAGATGTAGTTTTGAGCAAGCCAGCTGTGGTTTTTCCCTATGTAATAACAGTCACTACTTTTCAATACGCCATAGAATATGCCTTGCTTTGGGATGCCCATGGCGACTGTGATGGCCATTTAAACTAATCCCACCTGCCTCCACATGGTCTATAACCCTCCATTCACTGCCTGTTTGTGTGCTTGTCTAAATACCTCTTAAATGTAACTATTGTATCTGCTTCTACTCACCCACCAAATGTGCCTTGCAAATTTCCTTTAAATTTCCCACCTCTCACCTTAAATCTTTGCTCTAGTCTGACACTTCCACCCTGAGAAAGAGAGTCTGACTATCTCTCCTATCTATGCCTCTCATAATATTGTATACTTCTGTCCAGATCATCCTTCAGCCTCTAATGAATGAATGAATGAATGAATGAATGAATGAATGAATGAATGAATGAATGAATGAATGAATGAATGATTGATTGAATGAATGAATGATTGAATGAGTGAATTCTAACTAATGCAGAGAACGCCCAGAGAAAACAATCTAAGTTTCTCCAACCTCTTCTTATAGCTAATAATTTAAGTCAGAACTCCTCTGTCAGACCCATAATTTTGATTGCTGGTTTCTGATAAAGGGTTTTCAGTCCTGAAACCTTGACTGTTACTCTTTTGGTAGATGATGCCTGACCTCTTGGATGTTTCAGCATTTTATGCTTCTACTTCTGCCAGAGCATATGCACACTCGAGCTTTTCCAGATACAAGTAAATCTCACCCAAATCAAGATAAGATGCAACTGATTCAAATCCTCCCCCACACCCTTTGTTTCTACAGCTAGGAGATATTTCATATAGCTTCTGGTGGCTTCATGGATTGCATTTCTCTTCAATCATCAGTGCATATTTGTTTGCTGGAGTCTGGCTATGGTTACTCTGTGGCACCTCTCTGGTGAATTGTGTCATCCCATTTATTTTCTCTGCTCTCCCATTTTTTTCGTTCCTTGCTTTTGAGGTTATCCAGCAATGCAGATACACTGACTGAAGAATACATGCCAACCTCATTTTGTTATTTAATTGTAAATTCTATGTTCCTGTACATCTATGAATTTCCATTGCAATTAAACACAAAATCTTCATGTAAATAAGATTATATAATCAGTGGTAATCTGATGTTGTTTCCATGATGCTGTGGCAATGAAAGGAAGTGTTTTAGCTTGGTAACCAACAAAATAAGATTTGAAGAACTAAATTGTTATTAAAGGAGGCACAGGCAAGAAGCCCAGATTTTGCAATTGTTGTATGTCCTGCAGTGTGACACATAGATAGACTCTTTCACAATGATCACTGAGTGACGTTTTTGAGAAGCAGTTTACATCAAAAAAGGGTGAACCTTGCCTTGCATAATGCCCAGCATTATAAGAGTCACCTGCAGATTGGAAAACAGCAAGTGCAGTAATGTGGATTGTGCCCAGACGTGTCTGGTCCAATTTCCCTCTGAAACAACCAGTTACCCGATCCAATTTTGCGGCTTGAAGGGGACTGCAAATGATGGTTTAAACCAAAGATGGACACAAAATGCTGGATTAACTCAGTGGAACAGGCAGCATCTCTGGAGAGAAGGAATGGGTGATGTTTTGGGTCAGGACCCTTCAGACCAAGTTTGATTTGCTACAGCTTTTTGTGTCTATCTCCAATTTTGTGGCTAATGTAAGGGTGAACAATGAGGATTGTTTTAGTTTACCTTTGCTGAACTTTTTTCACATTTATTATATCAGCATGATTTTTTTCACTGATTATTGGCAAAAATTATTTCATCCAACGTTTTGAACTGTTAATTGACTTTATCTACAATATAGGGATTAACCATTCTCCATGATATCTAGAAACTAATCAAGATTCAGGGTAAGGTCATGAAAGCTATTTTACAAATGTAATTCTTGTTTGTACTAGAGATTTTAATTTGAACCTGTGCCAAAGTACACTGGTGTCACAGTGTGCCAGCTATCATGATATCATATATTATGCTACTGCCTTGACACCAGATGAGCTTTTTTACAGTTGAAAGGGTTACTAAGGCAACAGCTCAAGCTGTTACCCATATTAAGTTGGTTTTGTTGCTGCCCCATGCCTCATCTTCTGACAAAAGAAACAATATAATTTGTCAGTTATAGAAAGGCCAGTAGATGTTTAAACTACGCGGTTTTATTTCCTCTCTGCAATGGCTATTGTTTACTGTTTACACAGTAATATCATATCAGATTTGAGCCAACAGATACTAACTAATGTCATCTTTGGAAACCATGTGCATTGTTAAATTATTTATCTCCTGAGAGTTATGCCTTGTTGCAGTGATTCTCAAAAAACCCATCCGAAATAATAGAAATACTTATAAGATGGGGTAAGGCGCGAGGGAGAGATGGGCGCGCGACCAGGTGGGCCACAGGGAAGAGAGGGGGGTAAGGCGGGGAGAAGGCGGGGAGGGGAGAAGGCGGGGAGGGGAGAAGGTGGGGGGGGGGGGGGGGGGTTGTTTGTAATTTAGTTACCCAAACTAGGAGAATTCAATATTCATACCATTGGGTTGTAGACTAGCCAAGTAGAATACTGTATACTGTTTGCATATGGCATAATTCTGGCAATGGAGGAGGCACTCAGTGAAAACTCATGAGATCACAAGGTGATATGTGGTTGTGAAGCAGCAGCTCTGCAAGACGGTGAAATGTTTCAATGTATCCCTGAACAACAATTGTGGCATCTTACCATTTCCCTCGTGTATCGCACAATGAATCTCTAAATCATTAAACCACAGGTGAATTACGTTTATATCATGCAATCGATTTTACATGTTAGGAAGTAAGTTGAGATGAATCTAAGGATGATATTACATTGATAAAAGATCTGATTTAACATGATCTAAAAAAGAAACCAAGGACTAAAGTGGAAAGCATGATGAAAATATGTGCGAAAAACCACAATGCAGCATTAATCCAGGCTTGTCACTTTCAATGCAGGCAACATACCCGATTTATATCCATTTACACGATGGTTGTGTGCATGGCTCATTAACTTGTGGCTTCAGCTAGGGCTTCAAATTTGTGAGTGACTGGCAACACATAAAATGCCACTGCACCGTTTAAAGCCAGCATCTTTGAAAGGATTATTTTGCTACCTCCAACGGGATCCAACCACGTCACATCTTCCCATCTCCACCCCTTTCCACCTTCCGCAGAGGCCGTTCCCTCTGCAACTCCCTGGTTAACTCATCCCTTCCCACCCAAACCAACCCAGGTACCTTCTCCTGCAACTGCAGGAGATGCAACACCTGTCCTTATACCTCCTCCCTCGACTATGTCCACGGACACCCACAGTCCTTTCAGGTTAGGCAGATGTTCACTTGAACCTCCTCCAACCTCATCTACTGTATCCGTTGTTCAAGATGTGGATTCTTATACATCAGCAAGACCAAACATAGACTGGGCGATCATTTTGCTGAACACCTTCGCTCAGTCCGCCTGAACCTACCTGATCTCCTGGTTGCTAAACACTTTAATTCCCCTTCCCATTCGCACACTGACCTTTCTGTCCTAGGCCTCTTGCATTGATAGAGGTTAAATGCAAATTGGAGGTACATCATCTCACATTTCACTTGGGCAGCTTATAACCAAGGGGTATGACTATTGATTTCTCTAACTTCAAGTAAACCCTACACTTCCTATACTTCCTTCATAATGTGAGGATAAATGCCACCCATCAGATGGTGACCCACCTACTTTATTTTCACTTGTTATTTCTACTACCTATAACCTATCAGAGAAACATAGAAACATAGAAAGTAGGTGCAGGAGTAGGCTATGCGGCCCTTCGAGCCAGCACCGCCATTCAATATGATCATGGCTGATCATCCAAAATCATCACCCCGTTCTTGCTTTCTCCACAAACTGCAGATGCTGGAATCTTGAGCAAATCACAAAGTGCTGTAGGAACTCAACGGGTCAGGCAGCATTTGCGAAGGGAAGTGGATGGACGAGGTTTCAGGTTAAGGACCGTTCTTCAGGGTCATTGATGTTATGTACAATCACACAGACACTTCTGGAGGGATAGATTCTTGTGGCAAACAATTCAATATCTTACTTCTAGTTTTTTCTTGGGCTGGTATCAGGACAAGTACATTTATAACTGTTTATTAAATGGTTTAAAAAAAACATGGTGATGGGCGGTCGTAATTGCTAATTCAAAAGACATTCAAAAATTTAGATATATACGAAACACAATGCTGAAGCCTTGGAGCATCATTTCAAATCTAGGAATGTATTTGATAGTCTTTTGTATATTCAATCTAAAATTGTAGGTAGCACCAGCAGAACACTGCCGTTAAGATCCCCATTCCGTGGTTCCCTGAGAAAGATTAGTTCAACTGTCCCTTGAACTAATTGGCTTGATTCAACAAGAAGTAATCCAGTCAGCAACCACGTGTCAAGGACAGCACAATGGTGCAGCCAGCGAACAACTAGCTCCCAACTTCAAGAAGGAACTGCAGATGCTGGAAAATCGAAGGTACACAAAAATGCTGGAGAAACTCAGCGGGTGCAGCAGCATCTATGGAGCGAAGGAAATAGGCAACGTTTCGGGCCGAAACCCTTCTTCAGACCCTTCGGCCCAAAATGTTGCCTATTTCCTTCGCTCCATAGATGCTGCTGCACCCGCTGAGTTTCTCCAGCATTTTTGTGTACCTGGCTCCCAACTTCATTGACCAGCGTTCAATCCTGATATGTGTAAGAAGGAACTGCAGATGCTGGTTTAAATTGAAGATAGACACAAAAAGCTGAATTCAATGGGACAGGCAGCATCTCTGAAGAGAAGGAATGGGTGATATTTCGGGTCGAGACCCTTCTTCAGACTGGTTAGGAATAAGGGAAACGAGTGATAAAGATCAATGAATTAAAAATATTGAAAAAAGTAAAGACGATAAAGGAAACAGGATATTGTAAGCTGTTTGTAGGGTGAAAATGAGAAGCTGGTGCATCTTGGATGGGGGAGGAATAGAGAGAGAGGGAATGCTGGGGCTACCTGAAGTGAGAGAAATCAATATTCGAATATACTATATTTATGCCCAAGCGAAATATGAGATGCTCCAATTTGTATTTAGCCTCACTCTGACAATGTAGGAGACTGAGGACAGAAAGGTCTGTGTAGGACTGGGAAGGGGAATTAAAGTGTCCAGCAACCGGGAGATCAGGTTGGTTTACACGGGCTGAGCGAAGGTGTTCCACGAAATGATCGCCCAGTCTGCGTTTGGTCTCGCCGATATATAAGAGTCCACATCTTGAACAACGGACACAGTGGATGAGGTTGGAGGAGGTGCAAGTGAACCTCTGCCTAGCCTGAAAGGACTGTTGGGGCCTCTGGGCAGGTACCTGGGGAGGGGAGGTTTGGGTGGGAAGGGATACTGTAAGTTAACCAGGGAGTTGCTGAGCGAATGGTCTCTGCGGAAAGGGGTGGAGATGGGAAAATGTGGCTAGTGGTGGGATCCCATTGGAGGTGGCAGAAATTTCAGAGGATTGTGTGTTGTATACGGTGGCTGATGGGGTGGAAGGTAAGGACTAGGGGGACCCCATCTCTGTTGCGACTAGGAGGAGAGGGAGCAAGGGCAGAGCCGCATGCGGGGTACCAAGGAGGCACGGGTGAGGGCCTCATCTTTGATGGGAGAGGGGAACCCCGATTCCCTAAAGAATAAGGACATCTCAGATCTTCTAGTATGGATCACTTCATCTAGGGCGCAGATATGGCGTAGAACGGCCAAAACCTGCACCTATTGTCTATTGTCTATTTTCTATTGTCTATTGAGATCAAGAAAGGGGAGGGAGGTGTTGGAGATGGTCCAAGTAAATTTGAGTGCAGGATGAAAATTGGTGGTGAAGTTGATGAAGTCCATGAGTTTTGCATGGGTGAGGGAGGTAGCACCGATGCAGTCATCAATGTAACTGAGATAGAGTTCGCGAATAGGGCCAGTGAATGCTTGGAACAGGGATTGTTCAACGTACCCTACAAAGAGGAAGGCATAGCTGGGGCCCATGCGGGTGCCCATAGCTTCGCCTTGGGCTTGGAGGAAGTGCGAAGAGTCAAAGGAGAAGTTGTTGAGGGTGAATACTAACTCCTCTATGCGGAGTAGAGTGTTACTAGTTGGAAATTGGATGGTTCAGCGGTCAAGGAAGAAATGGAGGGCTTTAAATCCTTCCTGGTTGGGGATGGAGGTGCAGAGTGACTGAGGGCAATTTACAATGGCTACACCTCCAGGATCCAGGCTGTAACCTTGGCACCTGTAGGAAACCCACACAGTCACAGGGACAATATCAGGATTGCCCTAACAGACTCGCTACCACAGCCACGTGTGTTTTCTTTGTGCTTGCCTGCGCCTCCATCTTGTACCTCGTGGATTCCAGCTCCGGTTCCAGACGTCCCAGTTTGGACCCAACAGTTCTCCTTCCTTGCACCAGCAGGTCCTCGCTCTGACGCTCCCGCAGCTCCGGGTCTCACTCACCGAGACCTGCAATGGACCCCAACTGTACATCATTCAATGCCAGATCCACGCCCACAACAAACGCTACCTTGTCTACCTGGGCTCTACCAAGAATCACAAGCTTGCCGCCTCTAGACCGGTCCCTCCACCAACACTCCTTGACCCGACCGCCCGCAGACCCAGGGCTCCACTGCTAGACCGGTCCATATATGTTTCAGAGAGGATATCCTGACAGGTATGCAGTTGATTTAATGTTCCTCGCCATGGTTTGAATGAGGGGATTATTCCTTGATGACATTGCATGGATATAACACCTGCTGAGAGTCCTTCCCATTTTCCCCCTCCTCCTCCCCATTCTTGTCCCTTTGGCTTGACCTTCTCTACCTTTCCTTTGCTCATCCTCTCAGCCATGTTACTACTGATGCATCAATGTCTCAGCACCTAGTTTGTCCAGAATCCTTGAAATCCCTTAGGATCTGGCCCTTTGGAGCACTGCTGAGGTAAGCACATTTTGAGTGATTTACAGATTGTTAACCTGTAGAATGAAAGCACCAATTACTGCATATAATCAGCATTAACCTGAAAGAAGCAGATACTCCCTTTAAACAGTGCTGGTGGTAATTCTTTCATGTTTTGGAATTTATGTTCAAACATGCAAGATTACGAGAGGACATGAGCCCAATTTTGCTATTCCTAACATTGAATCAACATAGTTCACCTAATGCGCATTCATGAATATTTTCCGCATGGTGGAGTCCTTAAGAAATTGGTGGCCAAGGTGACTCGTACCCTTATTGGCAGTGCATGCTTCAGGCTCCAAGTGTTGGGACTAAATTGTTATTGAAAGGCTCCTAAAGCTATGGTTGCTGACATGAATCTTTTCAATATCATTCCAGATAATTCAAAACATGACCACAACTCATGACAAAGCTTATTTAACATCAGAATTAATATGCATTGCCTACCACATTAATTTTATAATTGCATTGAAGAGAATTCTGGGGTTATATGGATAACACCAAATAAGAGATTGTTAGGCAGAAATTTAGAGAAAAATCTCGATTGCCCCAAAGATTATTTTTAAACATCTTGTACAGACAATGAGAATCAACAAGTCTACTTTGAAGCCGGTATGACTTGGTATGAATATTGATTATTATCTTCAAGTAACCCCTGCATTCCTGTTCTCTCCATCTACCCCTCACCCAAGTCGTACCAGCTTCAAAGTTGTCTTTGACACAAAAAGCTGGAGTAACTCAGCGGGACGGGCAGCATCTCTGGAGAGAAGGAATGGGTGACGTTTTTCAGACTTAAGTTGGCTTGTTGAGTCTAATTCTCTGTACTCATCAGGTCATGAGGTCAAAAGGAATAGGATTAGAATTAGGTTATTCAGCCCATCAAGTCTACTCTGCCATTCAATCATAGCTAATCTATCTCTCCCTCCTAACCCAATTCCCCTGCCTTCTCCCCATAACCTCTGACACCTGTACTAATCAAGAATCTATCTAAATCTGCCTTAAAAATATCCACTGACTTGACCTCTGCAGACTTCTATGGCAAAGAATTCCACAGATTCACCAGTCTCTGACTAAAATTCCCACCTAGCACACAGCTTACAATGTTTCCTTAATCATTGCTATATTTTTTGCATATCTTTCATTCATTTGTTTTATATGTCTCTACATTACCATGTATATCTCTCATTTCCCTTTCCCCTGACTCTCAGTCTGTGAAAGGGTCTCGACCCGAAACTTCACCTGTTCCTTTTCTCCAGAGATGCTGCCTGACCCGCTGAGTTACTCCAGCGTTTTGTGTCTGTCTCCCCCTCATTGCCGCGCCACTTGTACAGAACACCAAGCAGAGAGTCACAATAATCCTCACATGGATAATGAATACAGGATTGACTTGGCAGTAAAACTTGCACTCACTTATCAAACACGCTTTCTAGATACACACAGGAAGAACAATCAAGTTTGTGGAATGTTATTGGTGCTTATTCCCAGCATGAGCCCCGATTTTCAGGAAAAAACATGGCAGAACGTGAAGGTGAAAGTGGAAGCTGACTGTAAATCAAAACACTGCTAACCACAAGCATTAATCACATCTTGCAGGTTGTTTTTTAAATGCTTTTGATCAAAGGAAGCTATCACAGTGTGAAATGTTTTGCTGAAGCAAACAATTGCCCCTGGCATTATATAATTGGTTACATGAAACAGTACAGCCCCTTTGTCACTTGGTTAATGGTTCCTGTTATCTTGGTGTAAACAGTGTGTGGATCATCAGGAGAGAATAAACGCAACTAAGTAAATTAAATATTGAAATATAAAGGAACAACGACTGCAGGATGGGTTATTATCTCAACAAATTGTCTCCAGTTTACTGATGTAGAAAATGAGTTGATCCATTAGCAATAATGAATTGAAGTAATCTAGATTAAAATCTCCAGATGAAGATCTGAACATTTAGTTTATTGAATGGTGAAAATTTGTCATTTTAAATGAAACAATACATTGGGTGGCACAGTGTCAAAGCAGTAGAGTTGCTGCCTCTCAGCGGCAAAGGCCCGGGTTTGATCCTCACCGTGAGTGCTGTCTGTACAGTGTTTGTACGTTCTGCCAGTAACACACATAGGTTTTCTCCCGGTTCTTGTGTTCCTCCCACATTCCAAAGATGTGCAGGTTTGTAGGTTAATTGGCCTCTGTAAATTATCCTTCATGTAGAATGCGAAACTGGGATAACATAGAACTAATGTGCGGGGATCGCTGGTCAGCGCGGACTCGGTGGTCTATGGGCCTGTTACCACGCTGTATCTCTAAACTAAAATAAACTAAACTAAACTAATATTGCAATGATTCAACACTGGCAACAAAATGATGACAGTAAATGACATTTGTGTTTGACTAAATCATAATAACCTCCTCAATTACAGAATAGAACAATTGCTTGGTGAATCTACTATGGTATTGGATTATTGTTGTTATGTATACCAAGATACAGTGAAAACCTTTGCTTTGTGTAAATATATATGTATTAGATGAATGACCAAAGAGCTAAATTATAATCTAGTAAATTACAAAACATTTGGTCAGTATCTTTTTAAGAGCTTCAGAATAGCACTAATCAATCATTGGTAGAGATAATCCAGATACGAACATGAACTTTTGACTCCTCTTTAATAGCATTCTGCGCTAGGACATAAATTGAACCCAACTAGTTAAGTCATCTTGGTTATATTATATCACAGCATAGATAGTAACCCCATTATGTCTCATTAAAAATATAACTCTGAAAAAATAGCTGTAAAATCTTACTTTAACACTTAAAACTCACAAGTGTCCAGTGTTTTAGATTAGTGACTGCTTATTAGTGGCTATTTTGGAATGCAATTCTGCATGTTGTCAGTTCTTCCATCACCAGACCACCTGTTCATCCATCAAGGGCAGAGGCAATAAGTCTCCAACAGCAATATAAATCAGTTTCTGAAGTAATTTGGTGAATAATTATGTTTGTTAACAGGAGAGGGAGGGGTTGAGATAACTATCGAAGCACGTGTACCACTTTTATACACAGTGTGGCCTCTGAATCTGAATTCTGTGGCCAGAAGAAGCAAGTTTTAGCCAAAATCAATAGTACGCTCATACACAAGTTTGTCCTTTGGAGGCGGCCATCATCCTTTCAGCAATGAATGGAAATGATGGGAGCTTTGGGAAAATCAAATTTCCATCTGTTTCAGTTAAAACCAGGAATGTTAAATACTGATCCAGCTGCTACTAGTTCTTGAACACTCACTCTTCAGAACAACCTAGTACCCATAGAAAACATTATGCACACTTGTACTTTTACATTTACAGGCTACAATAAAACATCAATCATAGCTATGCTGGTTTTCTGCTTTTTTTCACACCAGCAACTATTCCCATTACACATACTTACTGCTGTTTTCTATTTAATCAGAAACAGGAAACACAAGCAAAGATGGTGATGTAAGGACATTTATTGTGTTGCTTGCATGACTGAAAGATATGCCTGCCATATGTGATATGGAAAACCGATTGCTATGTTCATATATGTGATTAAGTGGTGCCCTTAGGATAATTTAGGTGTAAGGAGAAGACTTTTAAAAACATGGAAGGGGTGCTAGAGTGGAGGTTATTGAGACTGGTGTTTCTATACTGCCCAGCAGCTCTCTCACTAAACTTAGTAGGACAGGTCAAGTTTACATCAATTCCACAGCTTCCCACCCAAGTTCAGCTTATGGAGGCATGTGTCTACCATACTATCTGTGTAGTAATTCACCAGAGCCTCACATTTGTTCAACATACCATTACTGGTGGTTATCATATCTAAATAACATAGAGAGTCATTACTTAGTTGATCTCAGTTATCTGAACATTTTGGGCTGCTTTGTTGAGTTGCCATAATATTGTTGATATATCTTAATTGATCACATGGAAAATCCTTTCTTCTCGCATACATAACCTTTTCAGATTATTCTTAAAAGCCTAGATTTCCTGGTTGAAACAAATGCTCGGGAAGCTCCATTGGGGAGTGCTTTGAAATGTAATCTTACATAACAATCAACTGAAAGTTACATTTTGTATACTTTTCATCCTTTCTCTATTAGTCTCCTCCACCTTTTAGGATTTTGCTGTTGGTAACCCTACGATGATGTTAGTTATGAAATTCTCAAATTACAACCAAAAAGAAGAGAACAAATGGTATTTGTCTATGCCAGGATACTACGCAATGGGGTGAGGTTTAACTTGAAGCCCTATACATTGTTTATGTCTTTCTCAGTAGTTGATCCCATGAGAAGGGAAATACTGTAGAAGATAATTTTAGGATTACTGCACTGCAGACAATGCATGCACAGTCCGTATTCCGCTACTGTGAACTGAGTTGCTTTTTGGTTTACTGGCAAGGTACAGTTAATGTAGGCAACTTTCTGGAACAAGTTGGAATATTTTTTAAATTGTCCAGTTTTTGCACCTATCTAGACAATGGAAGAGAATTAGTATCATTGTATTTTTAATGGGGGTGTAAACCAGCATCTGCAGTTCCTTCCTGCACATTTTGTCCACTCCACTGCAAAATCTCCGCAAGTTATGCCTACTTTGAAGAAGTTCTACTCCTCTCTCGAATGAGTGTTCTGCAGCACTCTCTCTCACTGCACCTCCTCTACGAATTTGTCCTGCTATCTGGCTCTGCCACCACATTTTAACCCAGACTTACTACAACAGATCTAACTTCAAGTAACCCTTGCATCCCCTGTCTACCCCACCCTAGTCTTTGGACAGTTTCACTGTGGTCCTGCTTAGTTTCACTATTTGCTTCACTCATTATAACCTTCTCCACAGCCAACAATGGACCATTGTGGGCTCTGTTTTCCATGATCATCGGTGCTGGTTTTGATTTGTCCTTTTGCATACTTTTCATTCATTTGTTTCTCTGTACCTTTTCATATCTCTCATATCCCTCTCTCCTGCCTCTCAGTCTGAAGAAGGGACTAGATCCGAAACACGACCTATTCCTTTTCTCCAGAGATGCTGCCTGACCTGATGAGTAACTCCAGCTTCTTGTGTCTATCATTGATACTTTAAATCAGTCAGGTACAGGCCTTTCCATCAAAGTACTCTGTCTGGTGTAATCACACTGGTGATATGAGTTCTCGTTGTGTTGCCTGAATTGAAATAGCTAAAATATTAGAAATTTAAAACATATCTACTGCCAAAAGAGCACACATTATGCATGTTGTAGTGTCATATTTTCTTTCATTTCCCACTTACCCACCTTGCAATTATATGCCATTGATAATAATGCAGCCATTATTTTTGTTCGTGTAGTTGACAGCAACCGTACAATAAAGTGAAGTCAATTATTACTGATCTTCTCCCACTTTTGTAACTGAGTCACAACAAGTTTTGTTTCAAGCTATGTTTCTGTTTTCAATTCCAAAATAACTGTCCTTTTCTGTCCAATTCACAGTGGTCCTATTGCAGCATACTTGAACAGTGTGGCTTCATCCCGTTCCTCTGGCATGAACTAATCAGAAGTAAATCTGTCTAAGACTGTTGCACAAGAACACTTTCCAGTAGGGTATGTTGGATGGTGACATTTGTGGTAACCCTGGCAGACGTCCTCCCCTGGTGCATGAATCCTGAGCCACATTGTAATCCTTTACTGTTGCTCAGTTTGAGTTGAGGGAGCAAAAGTTGAACCATGACTGATCTAGCACAAACCTTAATCAGGTTTTCTTTCACCATCTTTAAATTAGTTCAAAATCAAGATTAAAAATGTTTTTGTGTTGGTACAAAGCTTTCTCATATATATATGCTCTTGATTAATCAAAAAATACATTTAATATCGACCTTTTTAGTCATACAGCATGGAAACAGGCCCTTCAGCCCAACTTGCCCACGCCAACCAACATGCCCCATTTACAGCAGTCCCACTTGCCCGTGCTTGGCCCATAACCCTCTAAACCTAACCCATCCATGGATCAGTCCAAATGTATCTTAAATGTCATGATAGTACCTGCCTCAACTACCGCCTCCGGCAGCTCGTTCCATATACCCACCACCCTTTGTGTAAAAAAATCATATATTTTGTCTCAAGCAATAAAGAAATCCATGCAAAGACAACTCTTCATTGCACCATACTTTCATATTTTTTGTGCACAATAATTCCATAAGTAATGATAACAGAAATCACATTTTCTTAAGTTGTTTTAACATATTCAACATATTTTAACATTTTGACATATTCCTCAAATCTTATTTTATTTTAGATATAAATGTAATTGTCTCCGTGACAATACAAATGAGTAAGAAACATCTAAAATATTCACTGCAGCTATCCTTGCTTTGTAAGTGAGCAAGTTCACAATGAGTCTACTAAACTTTTACATTTCCTTTATTAAATATATTGTGGTTCTCTCTCCTATTTACTACCAAAACTTAACTCAAACATTTCAGTCTGGTTTGAATACCCATGCAACATTTGACACAGGGCTTTTTATGGCAACATCTGGGAGATTGTTTCTCTTTATTGGCACTTTAGAAAATTATTTGGCAAAGATCCATTTTGAAAAAAAAAATCTGGGCGCCCTTTAAAATGCTAGAACAGACAGAATTAGGACCTATTAGCATGGTTCTTAAAAAAATTTAAAGGACAAACTGTTTCTTGGACAGGATAAATGAGAACAGGAATTTGTCCAAATGGTTGCAATTGAAGTGACTTCAAGGCAAAGATTGCTTTTATTTTTAGGAAGATAAACAGAATCTGGAAAGGAAGTGTAGGATTTCTCTCAGAGAAATCATAGTTACTATTGATTGTCCCTAATCTTGTGTTGTGAATTTTTCTTAACGTTACGGTTTTACTTGCAAATGTTAATGGAAGTAAGGATGATCAATTTGGTTGATACGGAGACACAAGATACTGTTGATGCGGCAATGTTTTAGTTCAATTTAGAGATACAGTACAGAAATAGGCCAACCAGCGGTCCCCATACACTTAAGCCCCTGTCCCACTTAGGAAACCTGAACGAAACCTCTGGAGACCTTGCGCCCCACCCAAGGTTTCCGTGAGGTTCCCGGAGGTTCCGGTCACTCTCCATGAGTCACCAGAGGTTTTGGTCACTTGCCTGGAAAGCCTCGACCGAAGCGTGAGCTGCATCTATTGATTAAAGATCCTGTAGGATCTTTGCTACCGACCGCACACACACACACAAACACATCGCGAAGGTGGGGCCAGGGACAGCGGAGGAGCACTGTTTGCGCGATGAAGAGGAAGGTAAACGGCTTCCACAGAGCACGGTAAGTCCTTTAGAGAGCACGGGAGGGAGGGAGGGAGAGAAGGAGAGAGAAGGACAGAGAAAGGGTGTGAGAAGGGGAGAGAGAAGGGAGAGAAGGGGGGAGAATGGGAGAGAACGGGGGGGGGGGGGGGGGGGGAGAAGGAGTGGAGACAGTTTTAAGAAGTTTAATAAAATTAGCGGGCATTTTACCTACCGGCGGATCTTCTAGGTCCTGAAAACCAAAGATCCGACAGGATCTTTGCTGAAAACTCCAGGGAGCCAATCAAAATGGCCAGTCAGCGAAGGAGATTGCCTTCGACTGCCTGCAAGTAAATAGCAACCCCGCTCCACTGGCTTCGACCAAACGGCAACCGATTATTAGTTGAGGCCGGTTTTGGGTTTTTTGAAATAAACGCAGGAACATTAGAGAAGCCTTGACTATGCGGAAACCACTTTCCACCATTAGGGAGAGTGACCGGAACCTCCGGGAACCTCACGGAATCCTTGGGTGGGGCACAGGGTATCCAGAGGTTTCCGTTCAGGTTTCCTAATTGGGACAGGGGCATAACACTATCCTACACAATGGGGACAGTTTTACAATTTTACCAAAGCCAATTAACTTATGGCTTTGGAATGTGGGAGGAAACCGGAGCTCTGGGAGAAAATACACACGGCCACAGGGAGAACGTACAAACTCTGTGCTGACAGCACCGGTAGCCAAGATCGAACCCGGATCTCTGGCGTTGCAAGGCAGCAACTCTTCCGCTGTGCCACTGTACCGGCTTTGACTCTGACATCGACTTTTACTTGACTGAGATTAGTTAACCCAAGAACATGATTTAACCTTATGCCTGGCATGTATGGATCAGTGGGTGACGTAGGCGAGTATCTTCTCCTGTTTCGAGACCAGTACAGTACAGGAGCAGGCCCTTCGGCCCACAATGCCTGCAACGAACATGATGCCAATTTAAACTTTTCACCTCTGCCTGCACTTGGTCCATATTCCTTTATTCTCTGCAAATCCAGCTGCCTATCCAAAAGAAGAATATAGACGCAAAGTGCTGGTGTAACTTAATGGGTCAGGCAGCATCTCTAGAGAAAAGGAATAGGTGATGTTTCAGGTCAAGACCCTTCTTCAGGGAGGAGTGAAAGTAGAGGTATGAAAGGGTACAGAACAAACCATAGCTGCCACCAATGGCAAGGGGGGGGGGGGGGGGGGGGGAGAGAGAGAGAGAGAGAGAGAGAGAGTGTAACCTGAAATTAGAGAAATCAATATTCATTCCATTGGGTTGTAAGTTGCCAAAGAGAAATATGAGGTGCTGTTCCTCCAATTTATGTGTGGCCTCACTCTGACAGTGGAAGAGGTCCAGGGCAGAAAGGTCAGAATGCAAATGGGAAGGGCAGTTAAAATGTTTGGCAACTGAGAGATTGTGTAGTCGAAGGAGGACTGAGCGGTGGTGCTCAGTGAAATGATTGCCCACTCTGTGCTTGGTCTTGCTGATGTATAGGAGTCCACACCAAGAACAATGGATAAAGTAGATGTGGTTGGAGGAGGTGCAAGTGAACCTCTACCTCAACTGAAAGGACTGTCGGAGTCCCTGGATGGACTCGGCAGGCAGAGCAGCATTTATGGAGAGAGACTGTCGACCTTTTGGGTTAAGACCCTGCATCAGGACTTAGTTTAGTTTAGAGACAGCATGGAAGCAGGCCCTTCGACCCACTGGGTCCGTGCCAACCAGTGATCCCCACACATTAACACTATCCTACACCCACTAGGGGCAATCTTTACATTTACCAAGGCAATTAACCCACAAACCTGTACGTCTTTGGAGTGCGGGAGGAATTCGAAGATCTCGGAGGAAACCCACGTAGGTCTTGTGGAGAACGTGCAAACTCCGTACAGACAGCACCCGTAGTAGGGATCGATCCCGGGTCTCCGGCACTGCATTCGCTTTAAGGCAGCAACTCTACCGCTGCGCCACCGTGACCGCCCTGTCCTGACCGCCCTGTGCCACCGTGACCGCCCTGACTTCGGTCCTGAAGTTGGGTCTGGATCTGAAAGATCCACAATTTCTTTCCTTCCACAGGTGCTGCTCAACCCATTGAGTTCTTCCAGCTATTTGTTTTGTTGTTGTCAGTTTTGCCTATTGACGGCATCGTATGCTTCAAGAAAGAGTGATCTTTAGTGAAAAAACTTAACCACAAAAAGGTTATTATGATTTTCCACTAATAAAGTGGGCAATTTTCTCTTTTTAAACTCGTGTACTTGGATTTTAATGAGGTGTTAATGCTGACTCAACTCAGGTGAATTATTTAATGATGTTCCAAGGTTAGAATGGGATTATTAACCTGTTGTATAAGTGAAGTTTTCCCGCAAGAATCCTGCTTAAAAAGCAAATCATTAAAACAAAGTAAGATTAAATATTGCACATCTTGTGCTTTAATGTTTGCTTTTGAAGTTTGAGCATCAGTACTGGTGACATAATTAGAGGAACCGTGACAAGATTCTGAGTGAAATAGAATTAACATTATTATGTATTGCCTTAAACCTTTGAGATTTCAGGGATCTTGTCAGATTGGCAATTTATGTATTCATTTGGTTTCCTCACTGTCAGAAACAGTAAATTCATGCAGTCACTTAAAAAAAAAACCTCACAATAAAAATGTTCAGTGACATTAAGTCTGAGCATTTAGAAAGAAACACAGTAATGCTTCGGATGAAGTCTGCGATGTTTCAACAATGACAATTCACAGTTTGAAAAACGAGCTATTTTCACATCGGCAACATTATTAGTAAATTTTACTTCAGAGTCACGTGAGTGACTACGTGAAGAGCCCGCTCAGCACGCATGCGCGGCATAGTTTCAGCCCTATTATCATCACTAACCCTATGTTAGTTATCCAAACAGATGCCAGTGCTCAAGGCTGGGGAGCAACTAACTCTATATCCAGCACAAGTAGTAGATGGACTAACCCAGAGTCATCGTTACCACTTACACTGGGCATTAATTATCTAGAGATGTTGGGTGACTTTTATGGTTTAAAAGCATATGCACAAATATGCATCACTTGCATGTACGGTTACAAATAGATAATACTACGGCGGTGGCCTACATTAACCATATGGGCGGCATAAAATCGGTATCATGCGACAAGTTGGTCAACACAATTTGGCAATGGTGTGTCAAAAGACATATTTGGCTATCAGCAACTTACCTGCCAGGTAAGCTAAATACAGTGGCAGACACCAGGTCACGTAAATTTAATGACAACATCGAATGGATGTTAAACCCCAAAAAATTTGCAAAAGTTATCAAGCAATATGGCACGCCAGATATCGATTTATTTGCATCAAGGCTAAATCACCAGGTACCTATGTATGTCGCTTCGGAACCAGACCCTGAGGCAGCAGCGGTAGATGCGTTCGCGCTGGATTGGGGAAATTCTTCTTCTATGCATTTCCTCCCTTCTGCCTCATCAGTCGGGTACTACGCACAATACAAATGGACTCTGCTTCAGGTATTTTGATAGTACCCGACTGGCCTACCATGGCAGCCATGGTTCCCAACACTCCATGACATGGTTGTTGAAACTCCGATGGTATTCCCCAGTGTCGGGCACAAGCCACCCGTGCCATGAAAAAATCAAACTCCTGGGTTGCAGATTCTGCACAAACCACTTCTGGGACTGGGATTATCAGAACAAACCGTCGACACCATGTCAGCATCCCTCCGAACATCCACTAAAAAACAACACTTGTCCAGCATCAAAAAATGGGAGAAGTACTGCTTGGATACAGGGTCCACCTACTCAACCGCTACAGTCACCAACGTACTGGAATTCCTGGCGAACCTTCACCACGATGAAGGACTCGGCTACAGAGCCATCAACACATCTAGAAGTGCCCTGCCTGTCTATTTAAAACCAGCTCCAGGACAACAGGCCATGGGGTCCCACCCGCTGGTGGTCAAACTAATCAAGGGTATTTACAACTCTAACCTCCTAGACCAAGGTACACCCATACATGGGATGTCAGTGTGGTCCTGACATACCTCAGGGGATGGCCACCAGCCAGATCCCTCAACCTGGAACAATCTATGCTCAAAACACTCATGTTGATGGCACTTGTATCTGCACAGAGGGTCCAGTCACTACACCTATTGCGACTGGACACCATGCTCACAGCTTCAGACCAGATCTCTGTCGTTATCCAGGGACTGATCAAACAGAGCAGACCAGGAACACCTAATCCAGTCGTGGAATTCCGGGCTTACCCGCCAGAACCACGGTTATGTGCCATGACCCACCTACTATCCTACATAGACACAACCAAAAATATTCGAGGGAGATGAAAAGCCTTGTGGGTCAGTCATAAAAAACCTTAAGGTCGGGTGACGAGCCAAACCATTGCGAGATGGCTCAAGCAGGTGCTAAAAGCTGCAGGGATAAACACTAACATGTACAAATCTCATTCCACCAGGGCAGCGTCGACGGCTAAAAGAATGGACGTGCCTATAGACCACATCCTGGCTACAGCAGGATGGTCGGGGGAAAGACCGTTCAGAAATTTTATAATAAGCCGTTGGCAAAATCTGTTTTATTTGCAGAAAAGATTTTACAGACTGCAAATATTTAATTTAAGCCCAGGGGAGCAATTTAATTTCTTTGTTGTTATTGTTAAAAAATACCATTGTGTTTTTCTACAAACAGATTCATTGGTTGATTACGATAACACACTTCCTCCCTCAAGGACTTCGGCAGTGCGTGAAGTAATACCTGTTACACGGTTTGAAATCACAGAGCTTTGAAGTCTTCACGTAGTCATTCACGTGACTCCGAAGTAAAATAGTAAGATTAAACGAGAACTTACCAGTTTGAAGTTTGATCTGTATTTTATAAGGAGTTACGATGAGGGATTACGTGCCCTCCGCTCCCACCCTCAATAATATGGGTCAAACTGATAAACTGATCTCCTTTTCTTTACTATGTTTACTTCAATAACTGTGTCTATCTGTGATTCCACACCGCTGCTTTGAAGTATGCCGCGCATGCGTGCTGAGCGGGCTCTTCACGTAATCCCTCATCGTAACTCCTCATAAAATACAGATCAAACTTCAAACTGGTAAGTTCTCGTTTAATCTTACTACAGGTGCACAACCTTTTATCCGAAAGCCTTGGGACCAGACACTTTTCGTAATTCAGAATTTGTCGGTCTTCGGAATGGAATTTTTTTAGCGTAGATTTTAATGGCTGGCTCAGTGGTAGAGTGCTCGGCTCATATCCGCAAGGTCGCGAGTTTGCGCCTTCATCCTGGCAGTTACTCGATCGCGAGTTTGAGTCTTCAATGTCGTTTTTTCTTGCAGAATAAATGTTTGTATGAAATACAGTGTAGGAGAAGTGTACTGACTGTGTGGGCAGAACTTTGGAAGTGATTGCCCACCAGTCTAAAAAGCCGATGTGTCTCCCTGTCCCTGGGATAGCAGGGGGCGATCAAACAGCACAATACCCCCCTCCCCCTCCAACTCCAGAGGAATCCGCTCCCCGATGGGCCGCTACCAAAGATCATAGAGGAGCTCCTCTATGATCTTTGGCCGCTACAGCGACAAGTGGCAGTTCGCCCACAGCCCGAGCTGCGCCCCCTCATCCGCCACCCCAAGAACAAGACGTACCTTGCACACCATCAGCTTCTGCCCCTACGTGTTCCTCTGGAGTTGGAGCGGGGCTGGGCTGGAGTTGCTGCTGGCTGTGGGTCTCTGGGATCTCCGTGCTTGCAGTGGGCCTGGGGGTCGGTGGGCGGCGGTGGGAGCTGTGGACCTACGGACCTACCTCCGTGGAGCTAGCCAGCTTCGGAGCGTGGAGAGTTGCGGGGGCGAGCTGCTGCGACCCGACTCCGGTGGATGGTGACACGGGGAGCTCGCGGGTCTCCGGTGGGAGACTGCTTTGCGGGGCACCGGCAGCGGTGACTTCTCCCGCCCGAATTACGGGGTTGAGAGCAAACATCATAGAGGTTGAGAATGACCTGGAGGGGGGGCTTACAACGCCCGGCGCGGCTGTAAATTGCCGCGGACTTGCTAGCGCCCGCCGGGGGCTCCAACATCAAGACCGGGGCAGGGCCCTACATCTCCCGGCGTGGCTTTGCGTGGCCGCTCCCCGATGGGCCCCTACGACGCCCCGAGCTGCGCCCCGTCATCCGCAACCCAGGTTCCTCTGTAGTTGGAGTGGGGCTGGGCTGGGCTGCTGTTGGCTGTGGGTCTCTGGGATCTCCGTGCTTGCGGTGGGCATGGGGGTCGGTGTCCCGTTGGTCCTGACGTCTCCGGTGACTGGCACTGCCCTGCTGCAATCACCGACGTGAAGACAGTGCAAAGCCCCCGCGCCGGTGCAATGGGCGGGGAGCTGGAGAGGGGAGGGAAGGGGTCACACACATGGCCGGGAAGCAGAGGGGTGTAGGTGGGGTGATACTGAAGCGAGCGACAATCTGCTGCTGCCTGCCCCGCTGAGTTAAAAAGTTCCCACGCAAGACTCACGAAACACTGTATATCGTGAGTCTACCGTGGGAACTTTTTAATTCAGCGGGCAGGCAGCAGCATATTGTCAATTATTAACCCTCCCGCGCAATATACCCTCATCTTCTCTTTTATGAATGGGGATTTAGTTCCCCTTTCTTCGAGGACCGACCGGAGGTTCCGCTGTCACCTCTGCGGGCCGCCCTCGGTGAACGTTTTCAAGGACCTTTCTTCAAGGACCGAAAAAATGGCCGCTATTCGGAGGTTTTCGTTATTTGGATCTTCGGATAAAAGGTTGTGCACCTGTATTAAACATCATTCCGATGTGTTACTATGGTAATATCCTGAAATATGACCTTGTTCCAATCGTTATAAAATATTGTTGAAAGACATATGCTGTTAAGGGCTTAGTGAAAAGATAATCCCAGGATCTATTGATTGGAAAGAGTTGGTCACGTTGATGAAATCTATAGCCATGCCAAAGATGTAACATGATGTTGGGATGGGTCCATTGTTGTCACATGTACTGAGATATAGTGAAAAACGTAACTTTGAGTGCTCACCAGTCATATCATACCTTACATCAAAGATAGACACCAAAAGCTGGAGTAACTCAGCAGGGCAGGCAGCATCTCTGGAGAGAAGGAATGGGTTTGGGACCTTTGTTCAGACTGGGTCTGATATTTCCTTCCTACTCGAACCATACATCAGTACATGCAAGCCATACATGAGTCAGCAGCAATGTGAAGAGGGAAAATAACCAGAGGGCAGAATACGGAACCACATATCATCAATTGCCCAAACAAATGCAGAGAGTTGACGTGCAGATTTCTAATATTTATAGCTGAGCTCTCTAATGCACCTTAGAATCCATTTGATGCATCAAGAACAAGAATTGGAAAATTATGGCAGAAACCATGGTCATCAAATTTATCCATTCTTTTTTTGCTTGGTGTTCTGCGCACAGCATGAAAGATATGGACAAGAGTAGAATGAAAAGAGTGGACAACATTTACACAGAGAGGGAAGCAAACTTTGAATTATTTTCTACCTGCGACAAAAGGGGAAAGTGTGTTATTTTTTGATTCTGGCAGTGTTACTGCTGCTGCGCCTGTTATAAAATCCATTCTGAGATGTGCTCTAAAGAACTGATCATACTGTGCCATGCAAGAAAATATATATTGCTTATTAAACTTGAAGCGAATGCACCTCTGTGACTGTGTAATAACCTTGGATGTGATATTATAATTCCAAATTGTCGTCAGACCATTTAAATGATGACATTCTATGCTTCATAATTCAAGTCATAGAATCATAGAAAATAGGTGCAGGAGTAGGCCATTCGGCCCTTTTGTAGGGGTTTTGCGTTTCCCTTTACGCCACTTCGGGCCCAACTGCCCGAGTTATTCTCTCCCTTGTCGGAGGGTCAAACGGCCACCACTCCACTCGAGCGGTTTCCAAGAGAGAGAATACAACAAAAGGGATTCCCCTAGGTTCTAGACCTCGGAATTATGGTGGGATATGATAAAAAGGTTGAATTGACCAGAGTGTGCGGATGAGAGAAAACAGAAACCAAGATGGACTCAAAGCAAGTCTAAAATTTACAGGCTTTATTAAACAATGAGAAATCGAATCTCACCAACACTACATAATACGTGGCTAAACTTAGACTATGGACGGAAAATTATCGGGCACGTCGTAAAACTTACTTTACACAATTTTACCCCCCTTCCCCTTTATTTTCTCAACCTCTATCCTATTTCGGGAATTTCACCAGGTCACCGGGATACTCACAGCTAGGTTGATGCAGGCCCACGAGCTGTCCAGCAGAGCAGAAAGAGAGCGAGTTCTGGCTTGACTCCTGTTTTTATACCTGAGCTTCCTTTGAAACCCCCAGGTGGTCCTCTGGATAAAAGGGTTCTTTTGATGATTCCCAGTTTCGATCTGGCATGAACAATAGGCTTCCGATGATAAGGGGTTTGCTGATGTCATGATCCCTCAGCCTGATCGTTATCCCATCGCCTGGATGGGCTCCTATTGTCTCGATGGATGGGTCATCCAAGATGGTGATTGTGCTTGTGCTGGCCTGTTTACCACCGTCTGCTGAGGCTTGGTTCCTTCCTTTGTGTATCCAAGATAATCTCGTTATCTCCATCTCAGCCTTTCCTGCCCATACCATTCGCATAGTTGTGTGATGCCCAAGTCCACAGGCCAGACAGGTTTGAAACTTGAAACTGATTCTTTCTTTATGGATTGGGGGTTTTTCCGTTGCTGCCAGCAAATCTGTCTTTTTAAAATATCCATGTCCTTATCCGAGTTCTTTCATTATTTTGGAGGATTTGCCCCAATAACGTACACTTTGAGCCAACACCGCCATTCATTATGATCATGGCCGATTATCCAAAATTAGTACACCATTTCTGCTTTTTCCCCATATTCCTTGATTCCGTTAGCCCTTAGAACTAAATGTAACTCTCTCTTGAAAGCATCCAGTGCACAGATTCACAACTCTCTGGCTGAAAACGTTCTCCTCATCTCAGTCCTAAATGGCCTACCCCTTATTCTTAAACTGTGACCCCTGGTTCTGGACTCCCCCAACATCGGGAACATTTTTCCTGCACCTAGCCTGCCCAATCCCTTAAGAATTTTATATGTTTCTATAAGACCCTCTCATCCTTCTAAATTCCAGTGAATACAAGCCCAATCAACCCATTCTTGTCTCAAACCTCAGTTATGGTAATGCTAAACACTCAAATTCCTTTCCACCTGCTATAATGTTATTGCTATCCATTTACATTGATAATAATCAAATACTGACCTCCCTCACAATATATGCCTTGATTCTTCTGTCATATTCAAAATCTGATTAAATCAAGATGCAGTGGTTATGCACTTTAAAGCAAAAAATCACACATTTTGAAAATGCAGAACATCTTTTGTGCTTTTCTATTCCGATCTATTAACATTTGTTTCTATTTTCATCCTCATATGTTTTTATCAATTCATTTTGCCTATATTCATACCAGTCATCTCAACTGCTCCTTGTGCAGTTTATTCCATATTTGTGCCTCCTTCTGGATATTCCACGATAAAAAGATTGGGTAACCAAAAATCATTGCTCTCGCTCACAAACCTTATTCACCAGACAGTCACTGTGCTCTTCTCCCTGTCATCTGAACTGAGCTAATCTCTTCAATTCAAAGCTGGCCAGACGTTCAAGCATCCAAAGCATTATTAAGACTATTACTTCCATAGCATGGCCTAACTCAGCCATTATTTCAGCTCACCTGCTGCCGAAACCCTCAGCCATGCCTTTGTTTGTTCCAGACATAACTATTCCAATGCACTCCTGGCTTACATTTATGGCCTCTGGTTTTTATCTATCCGACATGTGGGTATGTTCTGTGTATGAACCCTTTCAAAATTCGTAACATTAAAGATGTCTGTTAGATATCACCCTGTTAGATAGCATTCTGATTTCAATGGAAAATTTACCTAAACTGCTCATCCTGTCCAAACAGTTCTAGCATCATGCTTCTATGTTATTTTTTTGTAAAATTACCTGCGTCACTTTATCCATTTCATAATATAACTTCAATATACACCTTGTGCAATCAAACCAGGGTTTTTGTAGATTGACCATAACTTATTTTATCTTTGGTTATACTTGGATGCATGTATTGCTGGCATACAATACACTTTCAATTACAATTACAATTACAATACACTCCACCCGGCGCGGCCTGCCGACTTTGGAAGCTGCCGACTCTGGTAGGAGGGGGCCGACTCTGTGTCCACGACGCTGAGGACGTCCCGCAGCCCCGACGTCGGACTTACAACACCCCGACGAGCGGTCCTGGACATCGGGCCGCCCGTAGCTGCAACTGCGGAGGGCGTGGGGAGGCCCTGACCACGAGGAACAGTGGAGGAAGAGACTGACTTTGGTGCCTTCCCACACAGTGGGAAACTTTGATTCTGCTGTGTGGGGATGTTTTATGTTAAATTCTATAGTGTGTTGTGTTCTTTATTTTTATTGTATGGCTGTATGGGAATTTCATTTCACTGTGCCATCTGGCACATGTGACAATTAAATGTATCTTGAATCTTGAATCTTGAATCTTGATTCCAGCATTTATCGTCCATCCCTAATTTCCCTTAATCTGATGCTAATCCGGGTCAGCCATAATAATGTTTCCAAAGTCACGTATAAACAAATCTAATAATAATGGCAGATTCCATTCCCTGACAAACATGACTGGAACAAATAAGATTTCACAACAATCCCCATTGTTTTTTGAAGGAAAATGCTTATGGTTTATTTAATTATCAAAATTTAATTTCCACAGTTATATGTATACATATCTCCATGTATTTGGGTGCTAGTTCAATAATTTAGTCAGGAGACCACCTCATACCATTATTTTCATTCTACCATTCTACCTTAGTGCTTACTTTTCTCTTGCTATTGACTTGTTGAACAATCTCTATTCTCAGATCCCTTCCCTTTTCATATAGATTCTTATTTTCTAAATAGCACGTGGCCTCTCAAGTTGATGTCGTCTGCAACTTTAGAAATTGTGATTTTCATTTGGAAAATCTAAATGAAGTCTATAAGTTGTGAACAACTATAGTCTTAGCTCTGATTGTTGCTGAACCCCTTTGTTAACCTCCCCACGCTTGCCACGTTGATTTTTTGTGGTACTCCCACTCTCTGTATTTTGGTCTTTCTGCCATCAATCTCTTTTGCAAATTATCCTCTGAATCTGCATGATCTGACATAATTCATTAATCGAACATGTGATAGTTTATCCAAGGATTTTTTTGTTGTTGAAAATGTGGATAAATTATTGTTGGCCACTCTCTCCTTCATCCTTTCCAATAATTGAATAAGGTTGGGCATGCAAGATCAACTTCATTGAATTACTGGTTTAATTCTTTGTTTGGACTTGATTATTCTATTTTTTGTTTCTACTGTACAGATATTTTCTTTCTTTTTTAGTAGGTTTTCCTAATGTTTGCATTCGTCAATATTGATCTAACTTTTCAATGGCTGTCTGGGCATAAATCTAAATATAAATATTGTCTATCCATAAAACATATGTCCCTATATATTTTTCTCATGAATCATGATAAACAAATATAGAACTAACTCTTCTACGACATTTTTTTAATATGTGCATTTGTGGTTGGAGATTTTACTCTCCTTGAATGTGAACATCCATATTACTAAAAACGTCATCTTGACCCTGTTTGCACTGCATATTGATTTTAGAAAAAAAGCTACCACTTACAACTGTGATTTTTGGCCATCTTACTCAGAGTCCCCCTCCGCTGGGCAGGACAACAGGATTTTTCCATCGATTAAAAATAAAAGACATTAATGTTTAAAAAATGTTGAGGTTCTCTCTCCTGTCAATCACGCCATGAAGGCCATGCCCCTTCAGGTGGGAGGGGGAGGGACTATAAAACCCGGAAGTGTTTAGTGCCTCAGTCAGTCTCTGCAAGATGGGGGAGCGAGAGGGTCATGTCTCTCTGTCTGAGCTGTGAATAACACTGAACACATGTCTACTAAACTGTGAGTTCCCTTCATGGGGTTTGAAAATGCAATTTGAAATTGCAAAAGTTGTTTTTGGTTTGAAAATGCAAAAGTGTTTGTTGGTGTGAAAAGTAAAAGTGTTGTTTATTTTGAAAACGCTAAAGCGTTGCTTGCATTGAAAATGCTAAAGCATTGCTTGCTTTGAAAACGCTAATGCTTTGCTTGCTTTGAAAACGCTAAAGCGTTGCTTGCTTTGAAAACGCTCAAGCTTTGCTGGCTTTGAAAATGCTAAAGTGGTTTTTGCCTTATTGAAAATACTAGTGGTTTTTGCCTTAATGAAAATGCTAAAGTGGTTTTTGCCGTATGGAAAATGGAAAAGTGGTTTATGCCCTATGGAAAATGGAAAAGTGGTTTTTGCCCTATGGAAAATGGAAAAGGGGTTTTTGCCCTATGGAAAATGAGTTTTTGCCCTATGGAAAAGGGGTTTTTGCCCTATAGAAAATTGGGTTTTTGCCCTATGGAAAAGCAGTTTTACCCCTATGGAAAAGTGTTTTTTGTCCTATGAAAAAGTGTTTTTTGCCTTATTGAGGAGGGAGGGGGGGGGGGGGGGGGGGGGGGGGAGGGGGGGAGGTGGGGGAGGGGGAGAAATATAAATCCCGGAAGTGTGGGTGTGGCTCAGTCTCTGCAAGATGGGGGAGGGGGAGGTCCCGACTCTCTGTCTTTGGTGGGCTTGCACCCTGCTTAAAATGGTATGAAACTGCACTTGAGTTTGGTGGCCTTGCACCCTGCTTGAAATGGTAGGAAACTGCACTTGAATTTGGTGGCCTTGCACCCTGCTTGAAATTTTATATCTATTTACACTTTGACCTCTCTTCTGTCCTAGGCTCTCCTTTTCAGTTTCATTACACAGCATTTGTTCCATTGCTTCTAAACACTTCTGATTGTTTTCCTCATACTCTCAGACACGGAGCCCAATTAATAAAGAGGGAACGGGCTAGAGAGCAAAGTGGGCATCTAGCCTTGGAATGAAAAGAAACATCAACCAAGTCAGATGAAAGGGGCTGTGATTTTGTACGATGATAATCATCGATGCATCCTGTGGAAAAGCCTATGTGCCAGACCAACTAGGCTGCAGCAGGATAAATAATGCACTCTCCAAGGGAGGAAATTCAATACTAGAATAGAAAAATGGTCCTTTATGAAAAACATTATTTTAATAAAATGATAAATACAAGTTGTCATCGTAATAGTGTTCAAGATGCTGCAGTTCTCAAAGTCAATGGGTGGAAACATTTGACTGCAGCCTAAAAGGCCATAAGCACAGTCTCAGAATCTTCTGACATTCAAATTCAATTGCCTCAGGTAAGAATGCTTGGCAGATTTAGTTCAGCAATAGTCCTAGAAATAACAATCACTGTGTCTTCTGTCTGTGCATAGAGAAAATCTGATGTCATCTGGATTTTAGTCTTTGGGCTTTATAGATACAGCGCAGAAACAGGCCCTGCAGCCGACTGAGTCCATGTGACCAGTGATCAAACTAGCACTATCCTATAAACGAGGGACAATTTTTTTTTTTTTTTACAGAATCTACAAACCTGTACATCTTTGGAGTGTGGGAGGATTCCAGCGTACCCAGAGGGAAATATGGTCATGGGGAGAACTTACAAACTCCGTACAGGCAGCATCCGTTGTCTGGATCAAGCTCGGGTCTCTGGCGCTGTTAGGCAACAACTCTACCACTGTGCCTCTGTATCACCCTCAATCACTTATGGTGGTTCAATTACTTAGTGGTTCAATGACATATGGTGTTGTGGAGGGTGGGCACAGGTGGAATAATCACATCAGCATGGGCGGTAAAGCTCACTTGTACTGTAAGAATAAATGAACTATAATGGTTTGTCACCAGTAGTTTACTTTCTATCATTTATTATACCCAAAGTATAGATTCAATTGATGCCACTATTTTAAACATGCTATTATATTAGTTTAGTCTTTTAAAATCAATTTGCAATGGGCCTGAAAAACAAAGTCTGATCTTGCATTGTCAAATATCTCGAAATGCTGAGATGCAGCTTTTAGTGGGTACTTGTGATGGTCAGGATATCTAGAGTCTAGAGAATTCCATGTTACAAATTAGTACAGACAGGGAAAAAATAAATATTCCAGAAAGGTATATATTATTCAAGACAGGAATAAAATGGGAAAGCAAGGAGAAACATGCCTCCGAATAATGTTTGTGCGGCTTTAAATTTATTTTCTTTGGCTAGGTCAGTGATAGTCAGACTAGGCACTCGAGCCACTGGTCATGTAGCGAACGTTAAAGGTCGTGGTGGATAAGGATTCCTTGTGAACAGGAGTGGAACATAGCTTAGAGTAGAAACAAGGAACTGCAGATGCCTGTTTACACAAAAGGACACAAGCACTGGAGTAATTCAGCAGGTCAGGCAACAGCATCTCTGGAGAACATGGAGAGGCGATATTTCCAGTTGTGACCCTTCTTCAGACTGATTGTGGCTCCTCTACATCTCTAATTTCTGCATTAGGAATATAGTGTTGTATTATGAAGATAGACACAAAACGCTGGAGTAATTCAGCAAGACGCAGCATCTCTGGAGAGAAGGAATGCGTGACGTTTAGGGTTGAGATACATTTTTATTATGCTAGATTAGAAAATTATCAATTAAACAATTTTTCTCCACTATGCGCTGTTATTGCTAGTTTGTAATCAATTTGCGCAATTACATGTACTCCTGTAAAATCAAAGAACTGCAGGTGCTGAAGAAGGATTCTGACACAAAACGTATCCTTCTTTTTTCTCCTATTTGGAGGTTAGTGCCCCTTGCTGTGGTGCAAATTTCAACACCAAAGCTAGAAGTACAAAGACAACATCTTATAGAGGGTGAGTGGGTCCGCAATTTTTAATTCATGTCCTGTATTGGAGCACCTGCTTAATATGTAACAATTCGATGATCTGTTTGAAAAAAAAATCATAGATTAATAGCACCAGGTAAACAAAAGTGATGGAGAAATCAGCGGGTGCAGCAGCATCCGCTGAGTTTCTCCAGCACTTTTGTCTACCTTCGATTTTCCAGCATCTGCTGTTCCTTCTTAAACAATAGCACCAGGTAAAATTGATTTACTCTCCACCACACAAGTGGTCCTTCAATTGGCCATCTAAAGCATAAGACTCAACTTCAGGGAGTCTCTGTCCTAGGCTGATATGCATACATCAAAATAACATCCAGATAATTAAATACATGCAATAAATAAGTTGGCCAAATTTCATTTTTATGCACTGATAATTTGTTTCCTAAAGTTTTAGAGGATTTGGCCATATCTATATCTATGTAACTAATATCATTCTACATGTGTTTGGAGGGATGCAAGGCAGGCAGTAAGCATGTGGCACTTGCGGTAAATGATGATTGTGAATGGCGCTCCAGAGTCACATTACTATGATTACTAGTGTGCTGGATGCTTCCCTGGCCTAATATCCAGAGTAGTTTTGCCCTTTGATAATGTGCAGAGCTCTATAGCTGCTGGATCTCCCTGTTTCTAACTGGCAGGGTTAACATTATGACAGATACTTGTCTAGGAAGCAACAGACACAATAATTAATAGCAGTGGCCATTGAACCTGACTTTCTGGAGTAGAGAGTAACACACTCATGCCACTGCCTAGCAGTTTATTGCTACTGACTACAGATTAATTTCTAGGTCTATAAATTAATCTAATCAAAAGAATGAAAACGCAAGAGACAGCAGATGCCGGAATCCTAAGCAATAAACAATCTGCTGGAGAAACTCAGTGGGCCAGTCATGCTGCCTGTCCTGCTGAGTTCCTCCAGTTATTTGTTTATTGCCTTACTCAAGATGAGCAAGCACATGCAAACATTAGGAGCAAGAATATGCCAGCCAGCCTGCCTCTCAGACCTGGTCCCCCATTTAATATGATTGAGCCTGATCTGATTTTAAACTTGATTCCACTTTTCTGGCCATCTTTTTTGTCACCTTGACTCAGTTCCTTTTCCCCTTATCTAGTCCCTTCCTGCTTACATCCCTGACACCTCTGAGACCTCTGCCATTTATACTTTCCTGGTCCCAATTGACTCATCTTTGTCACTCTCTTGCTTATCAAAAATTTACCCACCGAACCTAGCCGTAAAAATGTTTATGCACCAATCTATATCGTTTTCTGAGAAAGAGTGTTCTATAGCCTCTGCGCCTTCTGAGAGAAAATAAAATACATCATCACTGTCTTGAATGACTAACCTCATCGTTTTAAACAGAACATCTATTCCAGATACTCCACACATCCTCCTGTTAAGATCTCACAGGACCTTACATGTGTCAAATAATTTTCCTCTCTCCAAATTCTAGTGAATGGAGACCCCAAAAAATAAAGGTGCTGTCCCTTCACATGTGGTACTTGACCCACTGAGTTCCTCCAGCAGATTGTATGTTGCTCAAGTGAATACAAGCTTGCCTTGTAAAGGGAGCCACTCTTTCCAACAAACCCCCCCCCAATATTATTACATATTAAGAAAAGATAGTTGGAGAAGACCTGTTTATTATTCCAGGATGACACGCCACACTTCACAATCTCTGTTTAAATTAGTTTAGTTTAGAGAAACAAGTTCTTCGGCCCACTGAGTCCGCGCCGACCAGCGATCCGCGCACATTAACACTATCCTTCTACACTAGGGACAATTTACACATACACCAAGCCAATTAACCTTCAAACCTGTACGTCTGTGGAGTGTGGGAGGAAACCGAAGATCTCGGAGAAAACCCACGTGATCACGGGGAGAACGTACAAACTCCGTACAGACAGCACCCGTAGTCAGAATGGAACCCGGGTCTCCGGCTCTGCAAGCGCTGTAAGGCAGCAACTCTGTCCCTGCGCCACCGTGCCACCAGTTGTGTTGAGAAATCTTATAGCCAAATTGTGCAAAGCGAGATTCTAGAAATAGCACCAGTAAATTGAACAGTTAATCACATGAGAGTGAAGTATTAGCTGGAACATGGAATGTGGAGCGGAGCAGAGCAGGTGAGGTGCTGGAAGGGTTTACAGAGCTGGATTTTTGCTTGCCTTTGACACCAGCTCGGGAATGAGGTAAAAGCATCACATGCACCTCATCCAGGCGACATCTCCAGTGACCAAGAGTACTTGTACAGTACCAGCCTAAACCTGTGCTTAGTGTCTAGAGTGGAACTTGAACTTTAATTCCTCCCTTTCCAAGAAAATAGCACTTATCTGTTAGTGCCGTTGGACAGAACTAGTTTCTCAGTTTAAGAAGTGTGTAGGAAAGGACTGCAGATGCTGGTTTAAATCGAAGGGCGACGTTTCAGGTCGAGATCCTTCTTCAGACTGATGTCAGGGGAGTGGGCAGTACAGAGATAGAATGTAGTCAGAGACAGTAAGACTGGTTGGAGAATAGAGAATGGGCAGGGGATGGAGAGAGAGGGAAAGCAAAGGCCACTTGAAGTTAGAGAAGTCAATACCGCTCTGGTGTAAGCTACCCAAGCGAAATATGAAAAGCTGTTCCTCCAATTTGTGCTGGGCCTCTGACAATGGAGGAGGCCCAGGACAGAAAGGTCAGTGTGGGAATGGGAGGAGGAGATAAAGTGTTGAGCAACCGGAAGATCAGGTAGCTTTAGAAGGACCAAGTGGAGGTGTTCAACGAAACGATTGCCGAACCTGAGCTTGGTCTCGCCGATGTACAGGATCCCACACCTGGAACAGCGGATGCAGTAGATGAGGTTGGATGAGGTGCAACTGAACCTCTGTCTCACCTGAAAAGACCGTCGGGTCCTTGGACGGAGTCAAGGTGGGAGATATAGGGACAGGTGTTGCACCTCCTGCGATTGCAGGGGAAAGTACCTGGGGAGGGGGTGGTTTGGGTGGGAAGGGACGAGTTTACCAGGGAGTTGCGGAGGGAATGATCTCTGCGGAAATTAGAAAGGGGTGGAGATGGGAAGGTGTGGTTAGTTGTGGGATCCCGGTGGAGGTGGCGAAAATCAATTTCCCCTCCATGTTGTTCTTGACATGCTTTATAATTCGGTTTATAAATGCATACATTTTATTTTCTTACTCTCATATGACTACCATCTTGCCCGCTGAAAGGCACACATTGACTTGGACAGATTGGAGCAATCTAAGCAAATTGTACATTGCTAGGGAGTTTGTGGATTTGAATAGCTGTCAGCTAAACTTGAAAGCAGCTGTCAGTCCTGCATGTAGCTGTACAAAGAAAGCAATGTATTTTTGTAGAATTGTGGAGTTTAGTTCCCGCATTAAATTCAACTCAAAGAGAAAAGCTAATAGTCCTTGAACCAATTTGGGTTGAATGCTGTTGGTTTCAACTCCTTTACATGGCAATTAAAATGTCCTTCCACCAACTAGAAGGTGATCCTGATCTCCCATCTACCCCATTGGAGACCTTCACATTTTCTTTAATCGGACTTTACTGTTTATCTTGCACCAAGAATTATATCCTTTATCCTGTATCTGTACACTGTGGACGGCTTGATTGTGAATATGTATAGTCTTTTTGCTGATTGGACAGCACTCAACAAAAAACATTTCACTGCACCTCGATACATGTGGCAATAATAAACTAAACTAAACTAAACTAAACTAAGTTCAAGAATCATTATCAGTGCTAAACTAGCCTGTTCTAACTTCGCAAAACCAATTTCTTCCTGCTTTGACTCTATTCCTTTTCCTCTTATTTAGTCTTTTCCTGCCTATGTCTATCACACTGCCATTTTGACTGCTGAGACTTACCTCGTGCCTTGTGGCTCATCTTCATCGTGAACATCCAGTCCTCTTTCCAAGACCAGGATATCCTTCACTACATCCTCGAATAGATGGACAAGCAGTCAACTCTTTACCAGCACCCTCATTCATCTGGTTGAGGTCTTTCTTGCATTGAAGGCTGTGAGGCCAAGTCAGTGGCTATTTTTAAGGCAGAGGTAGACAAATTCTTGATTTGAACAGGTGTCAAGGATTATGGGGACAAGGCCGGAGAGTGGGATTAGGAGGCAAAGATCAGCCATGATTGAATGGTGGAATGGTCGCGATGGGCCGAATGGCCTAATTCTACTCCTATAACCTGAGAACTTGGGAATAACATCTTCTTCAATGCCAATGAAGGCCCAACCCATGAGAGCCTTATGTAACATTCATGGAACAGTCCATGTATCAGTCCTAATCAGGACTCCCATACCTCATTTATTTTTTGATGAATGGATTGGTGCTACTTCCTGCACAAGTTATTCACATTTTAAACTATAAAAAAAAAACTTTTCACGTTAAAAAATCAAACTTTTTACTTTAAAACTTGCCCTGCCTGTTACAATGTTACCAATTGGCAGAACACCCAGTGCAATGAGAGATTTGTTACATTTTTGTAAGGATAGAGAGGGAGTGGGGGAGGGGTGACAGGACTCCCAGTGCAATGCGATTTGTTACATTCTTGTAAGGAGAGGGGAGTGGAGGATAAGAAATGTTATTTAAACATTGTGTTTAGTGGAGGAGTGGGATAGGTGAGAGGTGAGGAATGGGGTAACAGAGAGATAGAGAGAGAGGAGGGGGGTAGGGAGGGGAGAGGGGTTATGGTGGGAGGGAGAGAATGGGGGTAGGGGAAAGGAGAGGGAGGGAGAGATGAGGGAGGAAGGGGAGGAGAGGTGAAAGAAGAGGAAGGGTGAGTGGGGGAATATTGCGTTGGGGAACGGGTTGCATTGGGAGAACGGGCGAGTGGTGGAATATTGCATTGGGGGAACAGGGCCCAACGGGTCCCAATTGGTCTCCTGTAGAACCCTTTGATGGTGGGAAGATCAGTGCCTGTAATGGACCGGGCAGTGTTCACCACTTTTCATAGTCTCCTGCATTCCTGGGTGTTTGAGTTGCCGATCCAGGTGATTTGACCCAGAATTTGTGTCTATCTTCGGTTTAAACCAGTTCCTTCCTACACATACAGAGCATTTAATGCTGTTGCTGTTATCATGCTACAAGTTTCCCAAATGGAACAGAAATTCCACAATAAATAGAGGAAGGAAAAGTAGGAGACACAAAATGGACAAAGGGGAGACAGAGATAAATGATACAGTAAGTAAGGGAGTGAGATACACATGGACAAATGTTTTAAAGTAGTTCCAGCAGTGGTATGTGAAACCTGTTAGCCATTGAGTATTAAACATTGCGTATTCAACATGTGCACTCCATGAAATATTAAACTGCTGAAGTCTTATTTTATCTTTTCAAATCTTTCTTGTTTGCTCCAGTTTTTGAAAATACTGATTACATAGATGTTAATTCCAACTTACCCTGTGCCGTCAAAGACTTCTAATTAAAGCGTTCTGCCAAGCACCTTCATTTCCTTTAAGTGGAATCAGATTTCAAACTCTGCAGTTTCCAATTGGTCTCACTGCACGACATTGAGACCAAGGGATGTTTTTTTCATCATAAATTCTATTTCACACATAAATGTGAAGGCCAACAATAGTCCTGCAGTGACTGAAGCTCAGATACTTATTGAACTGCTTCAATTCTTTGTCGTCTGAATAAGCAGCTTCAATAACAATGTAAGGTGGAATTAAATATTCCCAGATATGCAGCAGTGGTTCCAACGGAACATAATATTATTTTAGAACAAATGGTAATTTCCATATATCGTACTGAGAGTTTACTCAGGATTAAGTGACTATCTATTTACATCATTCATTCTTCAGTAGTATTGTCTTGCAGTGTCCTGTTTCAAAACAGAGGAATTTGCTTTCGAAGTATGAGAAACAGTATAACATTACGTTCAAACGTATGCCTGACGCATTTACTACTGGGAATTTTATGGAGAAGATTTACTTCTCAATGAAGAAATACTTCCATTACACTTAGAATAAGACTTTAAAAATATATTCCTCGTTTTGTTGAGCAGATCTTTTATGAGACATTGGAAGACATGTCAAATGTATTCCATTTCAAAATTACTGAAGCAAAGAATTCAGGGTTTTCCGTGCAGTTGGGAACTGATTTACCTGGGAGCTGGTTATGTTACAAGACAGAAAGTAGGCATAGTTCAGTCCTATCGGAATCTTTTATTAAGTAGAATTGTTATTCCGTGGGGCATTTCTTCTGGGTTAAGGCCAATCTTGACAAGACTCCAGTGACTATTCAATCTGTTCTACTCTTTCTCCAGAATTTAGGCTGTTTTTGTGCCTGGTTCTTTAATGATTAGATTTCAAAGTGCTACATCTACTATTGATATAAATGTACACTCGCTCACGGGTACTTGGGACTTCTACCAGCCTTTCAATTAATTGTAAAAGCAACCAGAATTATCTGAGTTACATTTACTGATGCTTACTTTTGTATCTTTTCAGAGTGTAACATCATCGGGACACCATTCCACATCAATTAAACACCTTTAACAACATTTAAATAGGCTAAAATCAGTAATATACCACATCTATTTGCTGTGGTAATCTTTCCATTTTTAACAAAAACATATTTGCTATCAGCATGCTAATTTGTTGCTTTGTAAATAACTTTGAGACATACCAGGATAATCTAATCACTTGTAAAGCAAAAACAAAGCTGTGGATGTTAGAAGTATAGAATGAAAATGGAAAGTGCTGGAGTCAGTCAGCATATCAGGCAAACCTGAAGTATTAACTATGATCTGTAGGAAGGAACTGCAGATGCTGGTTTACACTGAAGATAGACACAAAATGCTGGAGTGATTCAGTGTTTAGTTTAGTTTAGTTTAGAGATGCAGCGGAAACAGGCCCTTACCCCATTGAGTCCGTGTCAACCAGCGATCCCCGCACATTAACAATGCCCTGTACACACTAGGGACAAATTATGAATGATTGTTTTGCTGCTCGGTAGTAACTGCTTTTGGCGTGGCGATTCATCGATTCACCAGTCTCGAGCTATGTTTCCCATTACATTTGTCCCCCTTTGAAGAAAGCATTTCAGTGTTTAATTTCAGAAATTCACGATTATTCTTTATTACAGGGACCATTAATCTTTTATATCAAACACTACCAATCCAACAGATGAAATTTCAGATGGCCTTTACTCGTGGAATATCTGAATGTAACATGCTAAAAAATATTCTCGGGGAAGTAAAGCATTTTGTTTTGAAGATTATCCTTGGGTTGCCATGTCGCACAAATGTTTATTCGGTGACAGAGGGTGGACTAACACAAAGCAATTATGAATTGCCTTTCTTCTGGTATGTTCAAATTCTGTTAAACCAGCAGCAGGTTTTAATCAAAAGGAGAGAATGTAATTTGAGCAACAAGTGAGAAAGGAAATATAATGAAGCTTACTTTAAGAAAGAAAATAGGAATGTATAAGAAACATTTAGACAGGTACACGGATAGGGTAGGTTTAGAGGGACACAGCCCAAATGCAGGCAGGTGAGACAAGTGTAGATGGGACATGTTGGTTGGTGTGGGCAAGTTGGGCTAAATAGCCCATCTCCATGCTTTATGACTCTATGACTTCATGACTCTATTTTATTATGGCCAATTTTAGAAAAAAATAATGAAACCCTTCGCAACAATGGTCAAATGAAGTAAATTAGAAATAAATTCCTTTACTGTGGTTATTGATGCTGATGCTTTGGTTGCTTTTTTACAATGGTGATAATGGCATGTAGTTTTAGATGAGCACTTGACAAGTGCTGTGAAATGGGAAATAACATGATGTTAGCACCACCTGATAGCATTAACATAGTGGGCCAAAGAGGCTGTTTCCATGCTGCATCCCTCTACGACATCGCCTCTGCTTGTTACTGGGGACCCTGCAGTCATGGGCTGAATGTATGTTGTAAGCATGACTGGGCAGGCGGCTGGGTGGCTGTGATGCATTGAAAAATATACCTGTGCTTTGTGTGAGGTCAAGATTGGTTTGACCACAAAATGCTGGAGTAACTCAGCGGGACGGGCAAGATCTCTGGAGAGAAGGAATGGGTGATGTTTCGGGTCGAGACTCTTCTTCAGACATTTGGCTTTGGCCACAGTATGTTTGGGTTTGAGATAGCTTTTAATTGTACAGCTGAGTAGACTTCTCTTCAAAACTTGTCTAGGAGACCAGTCTCACCCTGGTCACTCCCACTTCTCCCTTCTCCCATCAGGCAAGAGGTGCAGAAGTGTGAAATTGCACACCTCCAGATTCACCTCCAGACAATTTCTGGCCAGTTGTTAAAAGGCAACTGAACTGTCCTCTCACCAGCTAGCTGGTGTACCTCACCTTCCATCTGCCTCACTGGAGACATTTGAACTATCTTTAATCTTTATTGGACTTTATCTTGCACTAAACATCATACTCTATATCCAATATCTGTACACTGTGGACAGCTTGATTGCAATCAATTATAGTCTTTTCATGACTGGATAGCACGCAACAAAAAGCTTTTTACTTTTCCTTGGTGCATGAGATAATAATAAACAGAATTAAACTAAACTAGCCCAGGTTAATGTTATATATTAACTTCCTTTTTAACAGTGAATCTACACCTTACTCACAATAAGTTCAGCTCTCAATTAAGGTTATCCAGCAAATCAACTTGCAACTCACGTGGGAATCCTTTGTTTCAAGTTAACTCTGGAAAAATCTCATGAAAAAAAGTATTATATTTTTCTGCTTAATGCAAACTGTGAATGGAGAAAAATGAGGCCACAGAGGCTGGAGCAACAAAACATCCACAAGGGGCACTCAACTGAATGAGCGGCCCTTGTGGGTGAAAGGAATGTTCAAAGTTTTGGGTTGAAACCCTGTGTTGGGACTGAGAATGTAAAGGGGAGTTAGCCACTATAAGGAAGAGAGAGGTGGTGGTGAAGCAGGAGCGATAGGTGGAGTGAGGAGAGGCAAAGGATGATATCTAGATTGTCTCTGAACTATATACAAACATTACACACATGAAGCAAAAAGCAGCCCTTGCCGTATGAAGAAGGGTTTTGGCCCGAAACGTTGCCTATTTCTTTCGCTCCATAGATGCTGCCGCACCCCCTGAGTTTCTCCAGCACTTTTGTCTACCTTGCCGTATGAACCTTGATCAAAGCATTCCTCAGGATACACATTACCAATGTCCATTGTACCATTTCCTCACCTCCATGTTGGTCACGAAAATCCTTTTGTCTTGGAATTACTTCTCTTCCATTAGCAAAGCTTGAATATCATTCACCCAGTAAAAATAGTTAATTCTACTGAAGACCAACCAAGACTCAGTGGAGGAACAAAATAAAATGTCTTATCTTACAGTTTTTTATCCTGTTAAATATGCCTCTCATCTCTATTCACTGTAACTATTGCTTCATAACATCTATACTATTACTAAAACTCTCATCTTGATCACTTCCGGTCTGCATTGTAATTAAATTTGCGCAAAAATGCTACCGTATATCGCTAGCATTTTTTGCCACCTTACTCACCGTTCTCCTCTACTCCAAGCCACCAAGTTTTGTTCTGATCGGTGAAATATGAGAAAAGTTACGAAGGATTAAAAAAATGGTGAGATTAGCAGATTGGTCTTCTCGCCTGTCAGTCACCATGAAGGTAATGCCCCTTCCATCACCCGCTGGAGAACAAAGCCCCGGAGGCTGAGTAAACGAGCCTTGCTAATTGAGTCCACAAGAGTGTAGTCGGGAAAGCCGCCGTGTGGAGTCGGGAGATGCTGTATGGTGCTGCAGCCGGTGGCGGCTGTGTGGGGTCCCTCCGCCCCGACTCACACCCCCCCCCTCACCCCTCCCCCTCCCATCTCCCCCTCCCCCCTCCACCCTTCCCCTCTCCCCCCTCCACCCCCTTCCCCTTCCCCCACCCCCTCTCCCCCTTCCCCCCACTCCTCCCCACACCCCCCCCCCTCCCACACCCCACACCCCCCCCCTTTACCCCAATGAGCGTGGCTTGACTTCTCCTGATGTAGGTGCTGTCGTAGTTGTCGCCAGGTTAACGTAAGGCCCTTTAGATGGTTATGCCATTAATTGTATAATTTCCTCCTACATTTGACTTCCAAAGTGCAACACCTCGCATTAGCTCAGATAAAACTTCATCTGTCATTTCACCTGCCCAAATTCTGCCCCATCTAAAATTATGGGCACTGAGCAATTCCAAATAAATATTGAGGAAATTCAAGTCACCCACTAAGACAACCCATTTGCATTGGCATCTTTTGGAAATCTGTGTACTTATCTGCCTTTAGTACAATTTAGTAGAATGCTTGCACCTTTCTTTTTTACATGCTTCACCCATATCGCCTCAGTGGATGAACCATCTGGTGTGCCCACTCTGAGTGCCGCCATGACAATCTCCCTGATTAGCAGCACAACTCCTCCACCTCTTTTGCCTCCTTCTCAATCACACCTGAAACAACAAAACCCCGGAACATTAAGATGCAGATATTTGCCTTGCCACAACATCATAGCCCCACTGAGTCAGGATCTAAGTTCATCTGCATTCTCCACAATACTTCTTGCATTGAAATAGTCACACTTCAGTCCATCAGCATGACCATATAGCTTCATCTCTCCCTGCTTGTCCTTTCTTGGAATCTTACTGATCTTAACCTCCATCTTTTCATCACTCCTTCCAAATTCTGTCCTCCTACTTTGGTTCCCACCCACTGCCTCTCTAGTTTAAGCCCTCCTCAATAGCACTAGCAAAGATCCCTGCAAGGAAATTGCTCCCTCACCACTTCAGATTAAACCTATACCTCTTGTAGAGGTCATTTCTGACCCAGAAGACTTCAATGGTCCAAAAACCTGAATCCTTTGCCCCCTACACCAGGCCCTGAGCCACACATTCATCTGTGCTTTCTGCCTGTTTCTACCTTCACTAGCACGTGGCACTGGGAGTAATTTGGAGATCTGGAGATTACTACTCTTGGAATCTTGTTTTTTAATCCCTATGTTCACTGTGCAGGACCTAATCCATTTTCCTATTTATGCCGTTTCTGCCCCTTCAGGATGCAACTGCTCGGAGACATCCTGGACCCTGGCATCAGGGAGGCAGCTCACCCTCTCTGAGTCCCATTTGCTGCCTCAGAATCTTCTATCTGTCCCTCTAACGAGTCTCCTATCACAATGACCGTCCAATGTTTCCCATCCCGTCTGTGGTCCAGAGCCAGGCCTGAAACTGCTGACCAGACTGCTGTTGCTGCTGCTCTTCCCTGGCTGGTCCTCCTTGTGAGAAGGTCCTCCTTCCTGTAAAGAAAGGAATCTGAGAGGCAGGGGACTTAATTGTGCTATTTCACAGTTTGAGAGATCTAATTTGGGTCAGCAGTAAGGAATGGCCCACTTCCCTGAACACAGAGTCAATAAATAAGGAACATTCATTTCAGGTATTTGGAAGAATAATTATGGGGAAGATAAGGGAAGAAAAGAATGGTGGAAGCTTAGAATATCCTATCAAAAAAGGGTCATTTTAGCAGAAATATTCATCATTGAAAAGAGTTAAGGGCCTATCCCACTGTACAAGGTAATTCAAGAGCTCTCCCGAGTTTAAAAAGAAATCAAACTCATGGTAAGCACGTAGAATGTATATAGCGGGTACGTTGGAGCTCAGGACATCTCTTAGTGGCTCGTAACGCTAACGGCAGGTACTCGGGACACGCGGTAAGCTCGTGAAGACTCGTGAAGATTTTCAACATGTTGAAAAATGTCCACGAGAGCCCCGAGTACCTACAAGCGGCTATTACCGTAATTCTCCGAGTTCGAATCAGGGGAAACTCGGGAGAACTCTTGAATTACCTCGTGCAGTAGGACAGGCCCATTACTGGTTAACTACTTGAATTGGTTGTTTTTGTAAGTCGCCAGGTTACAGAGAAAGATATGAGGAATAAAATTAGCCTTGATAGGTCTTCTTTAGGCCAGAATATAATGGACCTAATGGGCTACTTCCTTGCTTTAACCAGTTTTGATTTTATTATTCTTTGTTTGTTCTGGTAATGTTAAGTGACTGCAGAGATGGGATTACTTACATGGCTAGGTCAATAATGGGTTAAGAAAAGCCAAATGTTTACTTTCATGTTATTACTTGATAAAATGCATATGGATGTAATGTGAAAGAAAAGTTAGGCATCCTTTTCTTCCTCATAATTCTACTTCCAAGTACCTGAAATGAATGTTCCCTGTTTATTGACTCTGTGTTCAGGGAAGTGGGTCCCTCCTTACTCCTGAACCAAATTAGATCTCTCAAAATGTGAAATTACACAATTAAATCCTTTTCTCTAAGTTATCTTGATGGAGTCTGCAGTCAGGTTGCGGCCTCGATCATGTACCTGGAAATAACTTTCGAAGAGTTTTCTGATGTACCAGTTACTGCATTATTATTTTGTCCTTACCAGCTGAATGCTATTAATAACCAATATCAATTTCCAGCATCAACCTCATAGAAGTACAATCCTTGAATATTTTTGATGTAAACCTTTGCCAGAAAAGGTACTTTTGGTGCCAGTTTAGATTTGTCTAACAATGTACAAGACATGCTCAAGACCCATTTCTGAGAGAGCAAGTGAGCTTGACTAGTTTTATTCAACTTATGTACAACTGGAGGTTATGTGCAGCTGCAAGGCATCAGAAAACATGCCTGGCATTCAGACAGCAATGGTCTGCAGGACTATCGGCGATCGCCTTGAAAAGACAAGTCAAGGAAGGTACCGACTTTGGGTAACAGAATGCCAGAGAAATGTTCCTGTTTTCAAGATCAAAAGGAAGTTCTTATTGAGGCTATTAAAAACATGGCTGAGATACAAGGGAGATTTCTTCAGAAAGGTTAAAGACGTGTCAGACGACATGACGGAAACTAATGACTGATTTCCCTTGAGGTCTAATTCTTTGTTCACAACCAGCTGGAATTTGCAACAACTTTCTCCAAATTTAGTCACCTGGCTTGTTTTCATTTACTGCGCCAAATCTGGGGAAACAGCTGCACAAAAGCTGATGGCCGGAGTGATAGTAGGTTCATTTGTCCTCTTCCACTCACACTTCAGCTCGTGGTTAATGTGGAAAGTTACAATTCTCTGTGCAGAGCTGCCTGCTTTGGATTGAAATGCATAGGAATGTTTGTATTATGGATTAACACTGTCACAGACGATGTACATCTGGAGGCTTTGGATTCATTTCACTCTTCTAAGAAGAGCCTCTTCAGAAACGGTTTATGATTAAGACTAATAGAAGCTATAGGTAACGGCAGTAACTTGATTGTTTATATAACCCTTCGAGTAACTCAGCATGCTGAAATCATTTTACATTTTTGGGTGCTAGTCATTTCTGTGTCTCTCCCACCACGCTAATCTCAAATATTTTTAAAGTATTTTAATGCATCCTCACATTAAGCAGTTATAATCTCTCTTATTTTCTGTCAGCAAATATTGCATTTGCATCAGCTCTTCCAGAAATTATTCATTTGGGATCATAGTGCATTTGTTTCATAACAAAAGTTGAAGCTCAGTTGTAAGAGGTACCAGTTAAGGGCCTGTCCCACTGCGGCGACCTAATTCGTGAGTTTAGAAGAGTTTGCTCTCAACTCGTACTCGCAGCATGGTCGACACGAGGTCCTAGGAGGTCATTGTAACTCTCCTTCATGCTCATACTCGAGGCCTCAGTTAGGTCACGGCATCTTTTTCAACATGCTGAAAAATGCCCGCGAGTAAAAAAAGGTCGCCATGGAAAAAATTGATATTTTTTTACTTGTAGATTTAGTCGAGGTAGGTCATAGTAGGTTGTAATGCTATTGTAGGTAATCAAAGGCAATCAAAGCTAATTGAAGGTCATCGAAGGTAAAGCTCGTTGAAAAAAAAAGGTAAGTAATGTTAAATGCCCGCTAAACTTTATTAAAAGTTGTCTGGCTTCTTAAAAGTGTCCCAACTCCTTCTCCCCGCATTCTCCCCCCTTCTCTCCCCTTCTCTCCCCCTCTCTCCCCTTCTCTCCCCACCCCGCTCTCCGCGCTCTCTAAAGGACTTACCGTAACTGTGCCAGCTGTCTTTTACCTTCCTGCTCATTGCGGGTGTGAATTTCAGACAGTGCTCCCCTGCTTTCCCTGGCCCCCGCCTTTGCGATGTGTGTGTGTGTGTGTGTGTGTGTGTGTGTGTGTGTGTGTGTGTGTGTGTGTGTGTGTGTGTGTGTGTGTGTGTGTGTGTGTGTGTGTGTGTGTGCAGACGGTCGATCCGGCTTGCAGTTTCATCGCTGATGGTCGATCCAGCTCAAGGTTTTTCAGGCGAGTGCCCTCGAGCTTGTAGGTCGAAGACAATCGCTGAAAAGTCGCGTTAGTGGGACAGGCCCTTTACTGGGGCTAGAGGATGCTAAATACAATATCTTATTGTAAAAGGAAAAATAATGCGATGTAAGTTTGCAGCATTTGTTAATCCTAAAATTGGTGAGACGCCAAGAGAAATATTGGATCAGTTGTTTTGTTGGTCTTTAAGATGCCAGGCTAAATTCAGCCTTCTGCTTTAGTATAACATGACAGGGAAGTTTTATTTCAAAGTTAGGAACAAATGGACAGACCCAGAGTATAGCATCGCACCCAAGTTGCTGAAGAGCAAGAGATGGAAAAAAATCGAAAACATTTGCCAAAGTTTGGACTTTGAAAGCCTACAGGGTTGAAGTTAGAATATTGAAAATGTTGAAGTTTAGAAAAGGGATAAATAAAGTAAATAAGTTGAATATCATCACATTGAGTCAATAGATTATGCTGGAGAGAGTTGAGATTTTAGTGGAAAGTGAAAGATGGAGTTGAAGGAAGAAGCAGCTAACAAAGCCATGTGCAGAAACGGCAATCAATATCACCAAAAGGCAGATTTCTCGCAGACAAAGGAAAAATATCTCCATTGGACAATATCTATTCAGTTGATCACTTAATTCTGATTAAATCCAGAAGTGGAAGATTTATGCATTGAAATAGCTTTGTGTGGACAGTGTAACATTTGGATTTCATGCAAATCAAAACCACTGAACAATGGCCTCTAAAATACTGACATAGCATTGTGACAAATGTTTTTGATTATATGCCCATAAACCATGGATCAAAATAGTTACATGTTTTGTAATTTAAATTGTAAGTACAATGGAAGTTGGCTACCTGGATTTTAATAAGGCATTTTTACATTGCCCTTCGTCAGTCAGGGTACTGAGTAGAGAAGTTGTGTATTGCGTTCAGTTTTGGTCACTCTGTTATAGGAAGGATGTTGTTAAGCTGAAAATGACATTAGCCGATCTACACTTGCCCTTATACCTTCTTATCATTGTTATCTGTTAACCCTTCTTATTCTATCTCTCCTCTGCGTTCCTCATTGCTATCATGGTCATAATGTTCTTCAGCATGCAAACAGGCTCTTCAGCCCAATTTATCCATGCTGACCAAGATGCACTTAATGTCACTTGTCTGTATTTGGCCTCAATCCCTCAAGACCTTTTCTATCCATGTACCTGTCCAAATGTCTTTTAAATGCTTCAACTATTTCCTCTGGCAGCTCGTTCGATATACCCACCACCGTCTGAATGAAAACGTTTTCCCTCTGGTTCCTATTATATCTTTCCCATCTCACATTAAACTTATGTCCTACTCTGGGTAAAAGACTGCATTCACCCTATATTTTTCCACTCATGATCTTATACATCTCAGTAAGATCACCCCTCCATCTCCAGTGCTCCAAGCAATAAATTCCTGTCCAGCTCAATCTCTCCCAACAGCTCAAGACCTCAAGTCCTGGCACTACCTTGGTAAATCCTTTCTGCACTATTTTCAGCTAAACAACATCCTTTCTATAACAGACTGACCAAAACTGAATGCAATACACAACTTCTCTACTCAGTACCCTGAGTGACGAAGGGCAATGTAAAAATGCCTTATGTACTCCATGTAGACAACTTCCATTTTTACTACCTGTCATTGATCACCTTCATCACCCCCTTAAAAACTTGATTAAGTTAGTAAGATATGACCTGCCATGTACATAGCCAAGCTGATCACATTAACCCTCGAAGGGCCAAATGGCCCACTCCTGCACCTTTTGTCTATTGTCTGACTGTCCCTCATTAACCATTCTCTTCCAAATGGGACTAACTCCAATCCTGAAGAATCCTCTCCAATAGTTTCTCTATCACTGAAGTGAGGCTCATTGGCGTATAATTTCCTGGATTAGTTTAGTTTAGTTTAGAGATACAGTGTGGAAGCAGGCCCTTCGGCCCATCAGGTCTGCGCCAACCAGCGATCCCTGCATATTAACACTATCCGACACCCACTAGGGACAATTTTTACATTTACCAAGCCAATTAACGTACAAACCTGTACGTCTTTGGAGTGTGGGAGGAAACCAAAGTTCTTGGAGATAACCCATGCAGGTCACGGGGAGAACGTACAAACTCTGTACAGACAGCACCCGTAGTCAGGATCGAACACGGGTCTCCGGCGCTGCATTCGCTGTAAGACAGCAACTCTACCACTGCGCCACTGTGCCGCCCATTGAGTTCTTCTCATTCCTGTTGACCAGTGGCAGACTGGGTCTAAAAATATTGGTTGCTAGGAGACAAAGGGGGCCCACTTCATCAGGGGCCCACTTGATATAGGGGGCCCACTTCATCAGGGGCCCACTTGATATAGGGGGCCCACTTCATCAGGGGCCCACTTGCCATCGGGCAAGCTGACACCCTGGCCAGTCCGCCACTGCTGTTGACTATTGATGGGTCTAAAAGTCCCAACAAATTAACTCTACCCACAGATCCACATAATCTGGACATAATTTGGTCCATTTGTAATAGAAATTGCATGGGTGGCACATTATTTTAGTTTAATTTAGAGATACAGCGTGGAAACAGGCCATTGGGCCCACCAAGTCCACACCGACCTGCGTTTCCCTACACTAGCACTATCATATACACTAAGGACAATTTACAATTTTTATTGTATCCTTTTAACCTACAGACCTGTATGTCTTTGGAGTGTGGGAGGAAACCAGAGCACCCAGAGAAAAACACACTGTCCCAGGCAAAATATATAAACTCTGTACAGACAGCACCCATAGTCAGGATCGAACCTGATCCTCTGGCGCCGTAAGGTAACAACTCTACCGCTTTGTCACCATGCCATCCTTCATTAGGTTCAGAGGTTTAATGATAAAGTTATAGCTTAGCACAAAGATTGAAGTTCTTTTCATTCTCACTGCAAAATGAACTGAAGTGAATCCAGGAGGAACTGAGATTATAGAATCAGAATTATTTGACAGAGCATAAAACTATTCATCTCAATGAGTCTATGACAGCTCCATATAGAGCAATCTTATCAGTAACATTTCCCTACTCTAATTCCAAACTCTAAATATTATTCTCTCTCGTGCCAAGCCAATCCCTTTAAAGGCAGCACCATCAATGATTATACTCTCATATTTATTTTTTACACAAAGAAAGCAACAACATTACTGCTAGGTAGACAACAAAGCTGGAGAAACTCAGCGGGTGAGGCAGCATCTATGGAGAGAAGGAATAGGTGACGTTTCAGATCCAGCACCTGCAGTTCTTTCGTAAACATTACTGCTAGTACCATCTTGGTTTCAACTTATTCAAATGTATAACCATATGATTATTCCCTCATCTCCTTGTAGCTGCAAAGATGATTGCATTTTGTCAAACCTTCAAGTGAGAGGCATCAGTTACGTGCATCTTGGACTTCACCTTTATAAGTTGTTCTGACCTGATAATGTGTGAAGTGAACCAGGGTGAAAACCTGCCACTATATAGCTGGACAATACAATGTAGTGAGCACAATCTCACAGGCACATACTATGGCACTGAATACTTCAGACAACAAGGTCAGATTTCACAGATGCCTTATTAGCAGCAATGCCTTTATTTTGCATGCAAATTATTTTTGTACTCAGCAGATTCCTGTTACTGTTTAAAGCCACTGAAAGCAAACTGATATCCAGATGACCAAGCTTAAAACAGATTACAAATATGTGCCGCTTTTATTAAAACAGCTGTGAATGGTTAGAATATCTATATATGTTAGTCTGGTTCAGTTGGTAAGCCATTGTCTTTCAGACCAAAAATGATGTATTAATGCCCATTGGCTTCCACAAGAGCAGAAAACTGGGTGCATGGCGTTCCCCAAGTTTTGTGCGCCTTGCCCAATTTTCTTTCCTAATGGCTGAGTGACTGATTTGCTATCCTTCTACATTATGCCATGCTTAAGGTAGACATTCTTCCCTGTTTTAAGCTTGGTCATCGGGATGCAAGTTTGCTTTCAGTGGCTTTAAACAGGTAACAGGGACAACAGCTTGCTGATATGCAGATTGGGTTAGAACATAGAACATAGAACATAGAACATAGATCATAGATCATAGCATAGTACAGCATAGGAATACAATGTTTGTTACTTACATGATGCCAAGATGGACTGATCTCATCTGCCCGTGCATGATCCATAGCACTATATTCCCTGTACTCCATTTGCCTATCTAAAAGGCTCTTAACTGCCACTATTGTGTCTGCATCCCCCACCACCCCTGGCGGTGTGTTCCAGACCCCCACTACTCTCGGTGTAAAAAACATTTCCCGCACATTTCCATTAAACTTTCCCCTCTCATTTTATAACAAATCCTTCTAGTGTTGGGCATTTCCACCCAGGGAATAAGGTTCTGACTGTCTAACCAATCTATGTTGCTCACAATGTTATAAACTTCTATCAAGCCTCCCCTCAACCTCAGAGAAGACAATCCAATTCTCTCCAACCTCTCCCTGTAGATGAAACCCTGGAATCCAGGCAGCATTCTGGCAAACCTCCTTTGCCACCCTATCTACTTGTGATGCCACTTTCAGTGAGCTATGGACTTGAACTCCAGGATCCCTCTGCACATCAATGCTGCTAAGGATCTTGTCATTAACTGTATACTTTCCCCTTGCATTCAACCTCCCAAAGTGCAACACCTCACACTTGCTCGGGTTGAATTCCATCTGCCATGTCTCCACCAATTTTTGCAGCTAATCTATATCCTACTGTATCTTCTGACAACCTATCTCACCATCTGCAAATCCTCCAATTTTGGTATTGTCAGAAAACTTACTCCCAACCCATCTACATTTATGTCCAGGTCATTTATGCATATATCACAAACAGCTGAGATCCCAGCACAGAACCCTGCCAATTCCAAAATTCACAGATCTTCAGCCAAAATATCTACCTTCCACCAAAACCCCCTCTCTTCTATGAACAAGCTAGTTTTGAATCCATAGGACTACATCATTGTGGATCCCGTACATCTTAATCTTCTAGATAAGCTTATCATGAGGGACCTTATCAAGAAACAGAGATCCTTGTCAAGGGACCCCAATTAAATACCTTCCTTCTTTCTCGCTTCTTCTTGCGTATGGCGTGCACAACCTAAAGTTGTCAGACAACTTGTTCTATTTGATCTTATTTGATTGTGCACGCCAGGTTAATTGCATTAGTCGAAACAGGGCGGCTCATGTGAACGTTGCAATCTCCCACCCCAAATACCTTCCTCCAACATACAGCCTGTCCCCATACAAAACAATTTGACATTTTATGAAGTTGTATTAACGATCTCTAAAATGCACTTCCAATGTAACACCAGTCACCTGGCCACACATGTTTCCCAATACAAGGCCCAGAAATGGTCCCTTCTTGAGACGGTCTATTCACATACTGTTTAAGAAAACCATCTTAGATACACTTTCTTGGACACAAATTCTTTCCAGTCTAATCCTCTCGCCCTGAGTAAATCCCGGTCAATATTGGGAAACTAAAGTCACCCACTACAACAACCCTATCGTGCTTGCAGGCAGTCGAGGGCAACCGTAGGCAATCTCCTTCACTGACCCGGCATTTAGATTGGTTCATTTTATTTACCGGTAGGTAAAATGCCCATTAAACTTTATAATACTTCTTAAAAGTGTCTCCATTCCTTCTCTCCCTTTCCTCCCCCTTCTATCCCCTTCTCTCCCATTCTCTCCCCTTCTCTCCCCTTCTCTCCCCTTCTCTCCCCTTCTCTCCCCTTCTCTCCCCCTCCGCACTCTCTAAAGGACTTACCGTGCACTGTGGCAGCCGTTTACCTCCCTCTTCATCCTGCAGAAAGTGCTCCCCCGCCTTCCCTTGCTCTCGCTTTCACAATGTGTTTGTGTGCGCGGTCGGTCGATCCAGCTCGTGGGTCGGTAGATCCAGCTCGCGGTTTCAACGCGACCGGTTGATCCATCTCGAGGCTTTCCCAGAGAGTGGCCTCGAGCTTGAAGATCGAAGGTACTCTTCTGGACTCGCGGATTAGGTCGCCCAAGTGGGACAGCCCCTTAAGGGATTAAAACAGGATTCATGCCATCTCGGCAAGATGAGGCTTAATTGAATACATCTTCAATTTGCTTTACTTCTTCATGTGAAAAGTCTCAGCCCTGAAGAGATACAGCTCCCATGACAGCCAGTCATATTAATATACATTACAGCTGACAGTGGAGAGAGTGAGATAAAGGCAGGGATGGAGAGTCTGCATTCCAGAGGCCCAGGAAAGTCAGTAAGGTTACCTCAGGAAATTTTGGCAGGAAGTGATTCCAGCTGCCTCCCCCAGTGAGAATCCATACTTGATCAACCAATGCACCAGTAAATCAAAAGGAACTACAAGATGAGCTGCACACCACTGAAAACAGATGTAGTGAGTCAATTAATTAGAACTTTGGATACAAAATTGGATTGAAGGTCGAAAACAGAGGGTGATGGTAGAGGGTTGTTTTTCAGTCTGGAGGCCTGTAACTGTAAATTGCTCATTTCTAAGCTTCCCCCCAGTCTAGTTTCAGTAAAAACACTGAATCAAGCACTTGAAACAACTAATCTTTATTTTAGCAAAAGCGCATTACAGTTCAACTACTGTACCTATCCACCACTGGTTCAATCCTTGTATCTGCCTGTTCAAGCCCTCTAGGCCTCGCTTGGACAGAGACACTCCAGAAAATCACGCTGTCCCAAGCGCTCTCCCCGAAGATCGACGCTGGACCTCGTGGTAGCCGACTTTTATATGTCCCGGGACCTCGAGGAACCGAACCACACAGGGGTGGTCTCTTAATAACCCAATTACAGATATCGATTAACCCCATACATAACAGACATTTTGCTAACCCAATAATACAACCGCTCAATACATTGTATTCAAACCGGACTTGGTAAGAAAACCAACTTAGAAACATTTACCCTGAAATGCAGGAAACCCAGACAAGGCTCAATACCTCATCCAATCAACACTCGGCAAAGTTGAACTCTGCAACATTATTTACAATTATTTACAAGGTGTATGTCTGGTTTGCAGCCATCCAATCCATTCCTTGTATTTTGCACCCAATTGACAGGGTTTGCAGATGTTCCTATTCTTTGCTTGCAATTTGTATCTAAGCTCCAGACACACTGGCACCACTCCACAGCTGGTCCCAGCTCTGCAGAGAGCAATTCGAAATTGACCAAATCTCCCAGCAGCCCTGAAGCTTTTACCCCATTTTCAATTTCTAGCTTCTCAAATTTAGCCAGGTTTAACATTATAAGTGATGTACCACAAAGTTTAATGCCAGTTCCAGTGTTGTTCATTATTTATATTCATGATTTGGATGTGAATGTAGGTAGCATGGTTAGTCAGTTTGCAGGTGACACTAAAGTTAGAGGTATAATGGACAATAAAGAAAGTTCTCTATAACTACACCAGGATCTTGGGTCCTTGATCAACTGGGTCAATGCGTGAAGGGGTCAAGGAAAGAGCGTTCACGTCGCGGCCCTGTTTCAACCAATCTTTCCACCACCACGCACAAGACGCACAAGAAGCGCAAGACAGACACCATTGTGCAGATGCCGAGAAGTGTGTTCAGCTCTGGCTGAACAACTTCTAATCTTGTGTGTGGACTCGATAAGAAGAAGAATGCGTGAAGGGATTGCAGGTGGAATTTAATTCAGATAAATGTGAGGTGTTGCATTTTGGTAGGACACAACAGGGCAGGACTTACAGAGTAAATGGTAGAGGCCATGTTGGTGTTGTAGAACAGAGAGACCAAGGATTCCAGATATATAGTACCATGAAGGTGGCGACACAGGTGGACAAGGTGGTGAAGAAGATGTCTGGCTTTTCACTGATTGCGAAGTCCGGGCCACAGAATATTGTCACAAAGCACTGCCACAAAAACTGATGAGTATCAGATTAAATTAAATATCATAATGGCACAGGGGCCAATACATAGATAGGAATAGATGTATTTAGTTACACTGTGTCCACAGGGTATGGGAGATCATGGTGTACAATTGGTTTGTATCATCATCACTTGGTGTCCCTTAGAACCCCTTCCAACCCTCATCTAATCCTGTCAACAGATTCATTTATATCTCCTCGCTCATGCCCTTGTCCAACTTCCCCTTAATCTTGTTTTCCCAACAGCTCACAATGGCCTGTTTCCTTTATCATCATTACGTTTTTGCATATCTTTCATTCATTGTTCTTTATCTCTCTACAACATCGTCTATATCTTTCGTTTCCCTCAACCCTAACCAGTCTGAAGAAGGGTCTTGAATCGAAACATCATCCATTCCTTCTCTCCAGAGATGCTGCCTGTCCCGCTGAGTTAATCCAACTCTTTGTGTTTATCTTCCCCTCAATAGGTCTATGCTTATTATCCCTATTCCTCTAACAAGTTCACATCCCATTGCGATCTGTCTAGACTCATCCCACCACATACAGATACACTGTATTATCAATTTGTGATGGCTACCAGTAGATCTACAGTCTCAGAATTAAAGGAAGTACCTTTAGGTTGGAGATGAGGAAGAATTTCTTCAGCCAGAGTGAGCTGAATCTGTATTTATTGCCACAAAGAGGCCAGATGATTAGATATTTCTAAAGCAGAGATTGATGGGTTCTTAATTAGTAAGGGTATCAAAGGTTACAGGAGAAGGCAGGAGAATGGATTTGAGAGAGAAAAATAGATCAGCCATTTTCAAATGATGGAGCAAACTCAATTGGCTGAATGGCCTAATTGTGCTGTTTATGAACATGAGAATTGTTGATCCGATGTCAAGAAATAACAAACCTCTGAAAGTGGCAATTGGTAACAGCACTTTAGTATCTCTGAGAATGACTTTGCATAAAAGCACATTGCTTAGTCTTTTATATTTCTGCTGATTTATTCAGAAAGTAATATTACAGTGCATAAGAAGGAACTGCAGATGCTGGTTTACACCGAAGATAGACACAAAAAACTGAAGTAACTCAGCGGGTCAGGCAGCATCTCTGGAGAAAAGGAATCAGTGATGTCTCAGGAAGAGACCCATCTTTAGACTCAGATTTTTGTCTTTTCATAATATTTCAGTGGTTTAAGTTAAACAAATTCACTGAAATTAAAAAGTAATAGAGGAAAGTTGGATTACTGAAGAAATTCATCAATCAGGTTATGAAATAAACTCATTGATTATGCTTATTCCTTGATCAATGTGGGATCTCCTATATTGGTGCATTAGTACGATGTTTATACTGCCTATGGAGAGTGGTAGATTTACAACATTAACGAGGGAGCAGTCAACTGGTGGAGTAGATATTCTTGTTCTTGTAGCACCAATTAAAATGTTATTTCATTCAGATCAATGGATTTAGAATGAGGAGGATTCCATAAAGAATTGACGATCCATTTGGACAGACAAATCTAGATTAACCCAGTTAATCTGCATCTATTAATATGAGTTTCTGATGTTTCAGGACACTATTTGGGATCAACATGGAACTAGTTAGCTTCATATGCTATCAATGAAGTAATAAGAAACAGACTAATAAACTAATGTGAACAGAAATACTGGAAGAACTCAAGTAATCAAGCAATATCTGTGGGAAGAGGACTAGTTAAAGTTTTATCATGAGGAAGGTTCCTGTCCTGGAAGGTTCCTGTCCTGACTGACTGAGTTCTTCGATCATTCCTGTTTTTGTTTCAGATTCACTTATCTGCAGTTTTCTTTGTTATCTAAATAAGTTATCATGCTCCATGCTAAGTGTCCCCATCCTTAACATTGAAGATGTTGATATATGTTAAATGCTTAGGTCCCATTTGTCTTAGTTTAGTTTAGTTTAGAGAAACAGGCCCTTCGGCTCACCGAGTTCGCACCGACCAGCGATACCCATACACTAGCACCCCGATCCCCGCACACTTACACCATCCTACACACATTGGGGACAACTTACAATTTTACTAAGCCATTTAGCCTACAAACCTGTATGTCTTTGTAATGTGGGAGGAAACTTCAGCACCCGGAGAAAATCCACGCAGGTCACAGGGAGAGGATACAAACTCCATACACACTCCATCCCTTAGTCAGGATTGAACCCAGGTCTCTGACGCTGTAAGGCAGCAACTCTACCACTGCACCACCATCTTCTATTGGTTTCTGCACCTGCACGTTTGCTGTTTCCTGTAAATGGATGAGGCACCAGAGTGGGAACTTTCTTTCAAAGGTACTTTGAAACAGTGTGCTTCCTTTGCCATCATTTAAAAACCATCACAAATGTGATTACCCTCTGTCCATTTTGAATATTAATTAAGCAAGGATGGCATTGATATGGTGCATATAAGCTATTTGATTTTTTCAAATCAAAATTAAAAAGTGTGAATATATGCTTCAATTGCCGCCCCAGCTCACTATTTTGTAGTATTTATCTCTTGTTATATTTAATTAGCGACAACATTATTAACAAGTTTTTCTTTTTGTATGCAAATGTGAATTAGATCCATCAATCTTGCTCCTGCTCACCACGCACCAGCTCCCACTGGTACCCACTGTAGCAGAAACCTGAAGCCTTTCATCATCAGTAGAGGTGAGACATTCCTGCATGATGCTACCAGTTGATCAATCACTAGACAGCTGTAGACCACTAGCTGTTTGGTTATTTCATAAAACACTGAACCACTAGGAAGCCTTTATTTTCCGTATCCATGGCATTCCCATACCAGGCTGAGTGCAATTAGGTGCATAACAGCAGGACAGATCTCCACCACAATGATCTGAAGGTTATTGGTGCTTTATGATACGCAGTGAAGTAATCGCTCCACAGGCATTAATGCAGCTTCAGCTTACCCTGCTGTCAGTACAGGTATTAACTGATAGCCGATGATCCTCTTCTAAGGAAATCTAATAATAGACTTCCATAGCAGGTAGACCAAGTGAAGCCAGTTTAAAATAATCAAATATAAATGAAAGAACATAGACCTCATCAATTCAGATATGTTGTAAGTATCTGATAGATCTCTTTATACAGTTTGCTTCTATAATTCTAGACGTGACCATAATTAGTCAGTAATAATATTAGAGTCCTTGTGTTAATGTCCACTTTAAGTAATGGAACTAGTTGCCTGCTTTTTGCATATCTTTCAGGTCGATACATCTTTTTTTAATAAATATGCTTCTTTCATTTACTTCATCAAGGAGGGTAGACATTCTGCACAGTTATTTTATCAGGCAATATCCTGCTATGATGGTCACATCATGTTTGTTTTCTGTGTGTGTGTATGTGCGTGCATGCACTTGTGTGTGTGTGCATGCCTGTGTGCGCGCATGTGCGTGCGTGTGTGTGTGTGAATGTGTGTGTACTTATGTGTGGCAGAGGGTGGGGGTTGCTTGTGGCCAGGGTAGGTGGGGGTGAAAATGATCATTTGCAGTGGAGGTGGCTCTCCACTGTGTTCAGATTTCGAGTTTCAAACTTTAGAATTACAGCATGGAAATGGGCTCTTTGGCTCATCAAAGTGTAGAGGGGTCACCCTGTATACTTGCACTATCCTACACACTAGGGACAATTTGCAGAAACCAATTAACTTACAAATCTGTGCGCCGTCCTGTAGGGGGTATGGCTGCCTAGTCTGCAGCTGTCTGTTTTTTTAC